>NC_134247.1:43831453-44463328 GCF_965152275.1 Natator depressus
CAGTTATGGAACTGGTGCATACAACATCACATAGAAATCACCGCTTCCTACCTGCCTGGGTGTCACAACACTACCGCCGACACACTCAGCAGACACTTCTCTGAAGAACACGAATGGGAATTGTATTTCCTGGAACAAATCCCTCATGTATGCTTTTCTGCCAATCCCACTGATACACATACTTATTGCCCCAGCTTGGCCCAGACAGACGTGGTATCCTTACCGGCTGCGCATGTCCATCCGCCCTCCAAGGACTCTCCCCAACTGGACACATCTGCTCTCCCAGGACAACGGTCAGCTTCTCCACCCTCAGCTCCAGAAACTCCACCATGGTTCCTTCATGGTTTCAAACCCATGAATTATCCTGTTTGGAGCAGGTCTAATACGTCCTCCTGCACAGTAGATGAGGCTCCACTTGTAAGACTTAGCTGCAAAAGTGGAAACGCTTCTCCATCTGGTGCTTCCACAGACGCTTGACACCCCAGACCATGACCCTCCCTGACATCTTAGCTTACCTTTTAAAACTTAAAAAGGACAGGCTCTCGCTCAGCTCTATCAGAGTACACCTCGTGGCTCTCACCACCTTCCATGATCCGCTGGACGGATATTCACTTTTTGTCCACCCCACCCTAAAACACTTCCTCATGGGCCTTCAAAATCTTTACCCTGAGATTCACCCACCAGCGCCTTCCGGGAATCTCAACCTAGTTCTTCGAGGTCTTATGAAACCTCCCTTCGAGCCCCTGGCTACCTCATCCATGCTGCACGTGTCTATGAAAGTAGCTTTCTTGGTTGCCATAAGGTCAGCGAGAAGGGTCGGTGAAATAAGCGGCTTCATGGCCTACCCTCCCTACATGGTTTTCTTTAAAGACAAGGTTACAATGTGAGCCCACCCCAAATTCCTTCCCAAGGTGGCGTCCACCTTAGCCAGCCAATACACTTACCTGCATTTTACCTCAAACCTCACAAGACTTCACAGGAAGCGGCATTACATACCCTCGACGTCAGATAGGCAATTGCGTTTTATCTGGACAGGACTAAGGCATTCCGTAAATCCCCGAGACTATTTGTGTCCACTACCGAGAAATCAAAGGGTGCTGCTATCTCTAAGCAACAACTCTCCAAGTGGATCTCTGACGGCACCAGATCCTGCTACCAGACCCAGAGCGCTCGACCACCTGAGGGCATCAGAACTCACTCTACTCGAACAATGTCAACATCCGTTGCGTTCCTCCACAACGTACCTATTACTGACACATGCAAGGCGGCCACGTGGACATCTGACCACACATTCGCCAAACATTACGCTATCACACAGGATACCACGGCAGACACCATAGTAGGCCACACAGTACTGTCTACCCTTATCACTGCCGCAACTCCAAAGTCCCACCAACCATAGTGGGTACCGCTTCACATTCACCTGGCGTGGAGCACCCACGGGGACAGCACTCAAAGAAGAAGAGACGGTTACTCACCTTGCAGTCACTGAGGTTCTTCAAGATGTGTGTCCCTGGCGTGCTCCACTACCCACCCTCCTCCCCTCTATTTCGGAGTAGAAATCAGACAACTCTGCGGTAGAGAAGGAACTGAGTGGGGTGCGGGACACACGCGCTTAGGCAGACCCTAATGATGCTGCAAGAAAGCAGCTGAGCTCGTGCGTCCCGACCAGGCACTGCTCCTGAGATCTCCGATCAATGGCGCCGGGATGCACCATCACCTGAAGTGAAGCACCCACAAGGGGACACATCTCGAAGAACCTCAGTTACTGCAAGGTGAGTAACCTTCTCTTCTCCCCTGTAGAGTTAGGCTGAGGCTCATGGTGGCTGAGAGATAAACCAGACTCTCAGTGGCCCAGAGTCACCACTCTGGCTGGTTCATGCCATGGGACAGGGTTACATTTTATCTTCTCTGGAACAGGGCTTGTTGCTGCTACTGGTCCCTTTGCTGCAAGAGTCTTCAGAGGTTTGCTAGAAGACGTTAGGAAATGCTGGTCTATTTTTAGCTGGGCTCTTTAGTTTAGTCTGCACACAGTCAGCTTGGAAATGTTTTGGCCCAACTCCAGATGGGGCCTTGTTGTTACAAATACATTCTGTTCAGGACTAGCTGAATGCCACAAATTACTCAAGACTTTCCCCCCTCAAATCCATCATGTTACAGAAACAGCAGAGCCTGCACCACCAGCTAGGCGATTTAGTTGAGATGAAGAGGAACAGGAAACAAAGTAAGATGCAATGTGAGCTCTCCCTGAGAGAGCAGAGAGTGACCTTCCTCTGTTCCAGCAGCAGCTCCTTACTCAGGGTCACTTTAGTGCACAAAGCAGCCATAGGGTTACAGATCCGCGTCTCCCTGCCTCCACCCCACCAGCCATCTACAAAGGAGGCTCCCTCCTTCACACAGATCATAATAGGTCCTCCTGCTTTAATCACCAGGCCCCCTCCTACAGCTGAGGCAAAGAATTCATTTGGTTTCTCCCCAATGGCCTTATTGTCCTTGAGTGCTCCTTTAGCATCTCGATCATCCAGAGGCCCCATTGGTTGTTTAGCTGGCTTCCTACTTCTGATGTACTTAATTGTTTTGCTATTACTTTGAGTCTTTGGTTAGCTGTTCTTCAAATTCTTTTTTGGCTTTCCTAACATTTGTACGCTTTGTTTGCCAGAGTTTATGCTCCTTTCTATTTTCCTCGCTAGGATTTAATTTCCACTTTTTAAAGGATGCCTTTTTGCCTCTGTGACCGGGTCCCAGTGGGGAGCCAGCTATGGTCACTCAATTAGGGTGAACTGCAAAGAATGGGGCAGCCAAACCCCAAAAAGCTGGTGGATATTCATAGAATCATAGACTTTAGGGTCAGAAGGGACCATTATGATCGTCCCGGAGTGGCCCTGGGGAGGGGGAGGGAGGGAGAAAGGGGTGGCCTGTGGGGGAGAGAGGGAGAAGGGCGGGCCTCGGGGTGCAGAGAGGGGGAGAAGGGTGGCCCCCAGGAGTGGCGGGAAGGAGGGAGGGGGAGAGGGGCAGCTCTGGGGAGGGAGGGAGGGAGGAGAGGAGCGGCTCTGGGGATGGGGGGAGAAGGGACAGCCCTGAGGGAAAGGAGGGACGGGGAGAGGAGTGGTGCTGGGGAGAAAGAAAAGGGGCAGCCTCACGGAAGGGGTGGCCCCGGGGAGGGAGGCAGGCAGAGGGAAGGGGGTGGCCCCAGAGGGGAGGGAGGGGGAGAGGGGGAGCCATGACGGGAGAGGAGGAGAGGGGCAGCCCTGAGAGGAGGGGTGGCTCTGTGGGGAGGGGCAACCACGGGGAAGGAAGGAGGGAAGGAGCGAGGAGGAGAGGGGCCATCTGGGCGGGGAAGGGGAAAGGGTGGCCTGAGGGGGAGAGGGGCCATCAGGGGGGAAGAGGGGTGACCCGGGGGGGGAGGGACGGGGAGAGGGGCTCACCCAAAGCACCTTGGGATCTATGAATGACTGGCTTTGTATAAGTGCAGCAGGCTGTCAATTGCCGGGCAGTTCAGCTGTCCCTCCCCCCACTGCCCTGTGATGCTCCTACCCTCCGCCTTGGGGCTGCTCCCCGAGCCTCCTGCTCGCTCTGCAGGTCAGGTGACCAGATGTCCCTATTTTACAGGAACAGTCCTGATTTTTGGGTCTTTTTCATATATAGGCTCCTATAACACCCCACCCCCTGTCCTGATTTTGCACACTTGCTGTCTGGTCACCCGATGTGCAGGTGGGGAGGGGGAAGAGGGGTGTTGTTGTCAGGGTGTCCCCCTCCCCTGTTCCTGCCCCCCCCATCTCCACAGAGCAGGGGGGACACGGCAGGGCTCAGAGTGGAGGGAGCTTGCTGGCAGCAGCTGCTGTCTCAAAGCCTCTCTCTCACACACAGGGTGTGTGTCTCTGTCTCTCTCTCTGCCATGCTGTCTTCCCCGCTCCCCCCTCCATTCCTGCTGCCTTATAGAGTGAGGCTGCATTAAGAACAACGTGTTAACCCTTGGGGGCGCAGCCGAGTGCTGGTTCATCATTTAGCCGTAAGGCATTCCCTGGGAAATAGCCCACCCTCTGACTTCACCACCTCAACCAAGCTTCCCAATCATCATTGCTGTGCGCAGTATTAAATTGTTTGTTTAAAACTTATACTGTGTGTGTATATATAAAATAGTCTTTTGTCTGGCAAAAAATAAAAAAAATTCCCTGAAACCTAACCCCCCCCCATTTACATTAATTCTTATGGGGAAATTGGGTTCGCTTTACATCGTTTCACTTAAAGTAGCATTTTTCAGGAACAGAACTACAAGGTTAAGTGAGGAGTTACTGTATATTTTTTAAAATAATGTAACAATGTGAGGGCTCTGGGGTGGGGCTGGTGATGAGGGGTTTTGGGTGTGGGGGGGGGCTCAGGCAGAGGGCTGGGGTGCAGGGGTGAGGGCTGTGGATGAGGGTTTTGGGGTGTGGGAGGGGCTCAGAGCTAGGGCAGAGGGTTGGGGTGCAGGGGGTGAGGGTTCTGGGGTGGGACAGGGCTGGGGTGCAGACAGGCTGCCCCGGGGCAATTGCCGGAGAGGAGGATTCCCCCCAGCCCTCTCCCCGCAGGCAGCAGTGAGCTCCGGGGGAGGGCCCCCCCACTTCCCCCCTGCACCACACTCACCTCGCACGACTGCCATTGCACGTGCTCCTAGGGCCCCTCTGAGGTACAGGAAGCCCCCTCGCCTCCCCTGTGGTGGGTGCCGTGCGGGGGGGGGGCTGCCATCACATGTGCACCTCCTCCCCTGCTGCTGCCCCTCACTGTAGCTTCACTGGGGGTGGGGCTGCCCCTTGTCCAGCGTGGGGCAGGAGCGGTGACTGTGGGCAGAGGGCCCCCTGTGCTTGTGGAGGGTCCCGTTGGAAAATGAAAGTGTCTGAGGGGGAAGGGCAGGCTCAGGGTCAGCCGGTTCTGGCAGTTGTGGGAAGGGGGGCACAAGGACCCTTCGGCGGCGGTTGATGCAGGGAGGCAGTGGGGAGCTGCAGGGGAGAGACAAGGACTCTTGGGGAGCTGGGGCAGCAAGGGGAGGCCGGGGGACACTTGGGGGAGGTGCAGTGGGGCGGCAGGTGGGGCCGGGGGAGAGACCCGGCCCCGAACGCTGGTGGAGTTGGGCCCCCAGGCTCTGAATATTGCTGGAGCCCTGACACCACGGGCCCATATAGCTCGCCGCCTGTGCACCATGGCACCAGCCAGTGCAGAAGCCACCCAGTGCAGCTTGGCTCCCACCTGGCCAGGGGGCAGGACATCGGGGGAGGAGGAGGGGCCATCACTTAACTGAGGAGTTGCAGGGGGTGGGGTCATGTAAAGGGGCGGGGCCTCCCCTAATTTTCTGTCTAGCCCACCGCAGTCCTCCCTCCCCCAGAAGAGGCAGGCGCCACCCCTGACTGCCATCAATTTCTCCTCCTCACTGGACATCCCCAGGGCCCCCAACTTTCGCCAGTCGGGTCGAAAAGAGGCAGCAGTAAAAGGGGGCAAAATTTGCACTCGCTGGGAAGTTGGGGGCCCTGGGGATGTCTAAAGCTTCTCTGTCTCTCACTCTCCCAGCACCGTTGGTCAACTTCTGCCTAGACGCTTCCCTAGCTCCCGTCTCAGCCTGGCTTCCTGCTGCAGCGGTAAAGGAGCAGTGTGCAAAACGTCACACCGATCACGAAGAAAGTAGCAAGGAGCATATGGACAGCACTGCCCTTTTGCCAAGCAGGAGCAGGTTTCCAGGGCCTGGCCGGTCAGTTTCCCATTTGGAGGAGAAATCTGTGTTCAGAGTCCGGATGTTTTCCTAGGGCAGCTTGTTTCATGTATGTCATGAAGCAGGGGGCCCAACCTTCTCACAAGAAATGGTTTCGGCGCAGAAGCCGCCTGGCTCCAGGAGAGGGGTTCCTGGCAAGCGGAAAGAGAGGCATACCCTTCGGTGGCTTATGGCTATATTTGTCACCTAACCACAGCTACCGCTCACATCTTAGTGAATAAGATCCAATACACAAAGTGTCTCTCCCATTTTCTTTATTGACTAAGATAAGAATGCCTGTTTGTGAATTGTTTGTGCAGTTGCTTGAACAAGGGTTCTCAACCTTTTCCACATCAGGAGTGACTTCTCATTTAACACTATCGGAAAGGTGGTGTGGTTACAGCCCTTTTGTAACAGCCAGTTTGCAACATCCAGGTTGAGAACCCGGGTAGGAGAGGTATTGCTTCCCGAGGAAGGGAAGAACATAGTGTTTTCTTTATGGTTTTTGTAGTTGGTCATATGTAAAAATATACTAATATCCAGAAAATTAACTTTTACGTTACTTGAAGGACCTAATTTGGATACTCTGGAACATTACTTGAGACCTGAGCTGGTCAGAATATAGGGCAGACGTTTTGTGTAGAAAACTTCAAATTTTATACCCAAACTGAAATATTTTGATTTAGAAATGCTGATTTAGCTTAACAAAGAAAAGATGAAGGGGTGACTTGATTACAGGCTATAAGTATTTACATGGGGAACAAATATTTAATAATTGGTCTTCAATCTAGCAGAGAGAGGTATAATATGATCCAATGGCTGGAAATTGAAGCTAGACAAATTCAGACTGGAAATAAGGTGTAATTTGTAATGGTGATGTTAATGAATCACTGGAATAATTTCCAAGGGTTGTGATAGGTTCTCCATGACTGACAATTTGTAAATCAAAATTGGATGTATTTCTAAAAGATCTACTCTAGGAATGATTTTGGGGCAGTTCTCTGGCTGTGTTACCCGGGAGGTCAGACAAGATGTTCACAGTGGTCCCTTTTGACCTCAGAACCTATAAATCTATGAGAACTACATCTCCCATAATGCATCGCATCTCCCCTCTTGGAGAGGGGATGTGCTGTATCATGGGAGCCCCTGTCCATGGTGCATTATAGGAAATATAGGCCAGGTTGGGAGCTTGGTCCACAGAAGAGACTGGGGGCATGAGGAAACAAAACTACAGCTCCCATGATGCACCATGGTGGCATTCCCAAATCAAAACATTTTGATTTTCAGGGGTTTGTTTTTTAACAAAATATCAAAAATTTCCCAACCCAATTTTCCATCGAAACTCAAGTGGGTCGACAGTGGTTGACATCTCCAATTTAGAAAGCAAAGTGACAAATAATGTGAGAGTAAGACCTATCAACAGTGGTTTTCATCACTCTCAAGGCCTTGCACTGCCTTTTGCCTTGGTTTTGTGCATCAGGTTGGCCTGCTGCAGACCCAGCGCCTCCCCGTGCTGCATCTTGAGCTGCTGATACCTTGTTCGTCATTCAGATATGCGCATTCACCTCCTCCCCTTATTGGAAACCTGCAACACAAAGGCCATGGGATTTAAAAAACAAAACAAACAACACCGCTGGAGTCAGTGGGACAGATTCCTGGCTGGCGTAAGTCGTATAGCTCCGCCTAAGTTAAAGAAGTCAATGGAGCTACCCCAGTGCACACCAGCTGTGAATATCTCCCCGCACGTTAGTCGCCTTAGACCAAAATGATAGAAAGGGGATGCAAAGAAAGGGACTTACAGGTCGTTGAACGGGGTGCCATTTACCCATTTCCAGGGCTTGTCTTCTTCTTCCCTGGTAAGGCCAATCCAGGTTTCTAAGCGTCCCTTATAGCGCAGCATAAAATCCTTATAACAAATAAAAGTGAAAATGAAAATTATGCCTTACATATTACTGAGAAGCTAAGAGAGGAGATACAATAAAGACACAAGTGTCTGCATCACATTCCACACATGTAACTAGTTTACAAGACCACCAGCCTATGCAATAACACAGTGGTTCTCAACCAGGGGCCCGCGGCCCCCTGAGGGGCTGCAAGCAGGTTTCATGGGGCCCTCCACGCATGGCCGGCATTAGACTCGCTAGGGCCCAGGGCAGAAAGCCAAAGCCCCACCACATGGGACTGCAGCCCGGGACCCTGAGCCCCACCACCCGCCGCTGGAGCCTGAGCAACTTAGCCTTGCAATGTCTCCTAACACCAGCCCTGGCTTTTACATGCAGAAAAACAGCTGCTGTGACACAGCTGGACCATGTGGAGTTTTTAGAGCATGTTGGGGAAGCCTCAGAAAGGAAAAGGTTGAGAATCCCTACAATAACACATATCAAAGAATGAAAAAGAAAATCCAACAGTTTTTTTTTATACTTGGAACTTATGACCTTGTGAACAATTTTAACATGCCAATTATCCCCAGATGTACTCATTGAAAAATATACATTTAGGCCGGATCCCACAAGGGATTAAAGAGGGATAACAAATTTAAATGAATGAGGAGTACTTGTGGCACCTTAGAGACTAACACGGCTACTACTCTGAAATTTAAATGAGTCAACAGTGTGATGCTATGGGCAAAAAAGTCTAATATCATTCTGGGGTGTATTAACAGGAGTGTTGTGTGTAAGAAACAGGAGGTCACTGTCCTGCTCTACTCAGCACTGGTGAGGCCCCAGCTGGGCTACTGTGTCCAGTTCTGGGCACAGCCCTTTAGGAAAGATGTAGACAAATTGGGGAGAGTCTAGCGGAGAGCAGTAGAAATAATCAGAGGGTTAGAAAACGTGACGTATGAGGAAAGGTTCAAAGAATTGGGAATGTCTTGAGAAGAGAAAGCTGAGGTGGGGACATGACAGCAGTTTTCAAATATGTAAAAGGTTGTCATCAAGAGGACAGCGATCAGTTGTTCTCCAAGTCCACCAAGAGTAGAACAAAGCTTAGTTTTGCTTGACCAGTAAAGAAATCAACAACAAGGTAAGATCAGCTCTAATCTTCCTCCCCGCCCAGGAGTGACTGCTCCTAGAATTCCTCCTTCTGGATACTCAGCCCTCAACCTAGATCCTCTCTTAAGAAAACCACTCTCACTTCACTTATTTGTGGGATGAGTTGATGATCCACTTGCTTCAGAGAGTCAGCATAATCCATATACAGTAGAATCTCAGAGTTACAAACACCAGAGTTACGAACTTACTGGTCAACCACACACCTCATTTGGAACCGGAAGTACACAGTCAGGCAGCAGCAGAGACCAAAAATACAAAGCAAATACAGAACAGTGCTGTGTTAAACATAAACTACTAAAAATATAAAGGGAAAGTTTTAAAAAAAAAAGATTTGACAAGGTAAGGAAACTGTTTCTGAGCTTGTTATATTTAAAAGCAGATGGTAAAAAGCAGCATTTTTCTTCTGCATAGTAAAGTTCCAAAACTGTATTAAGCTGATGTTCAGTTGCAAACTTTTGAAAGAACCATCGTAACGTTTTGTTCAGAGTTATGAACATTTCAAAGTTACAGACAACCTCCAGTCCTGAGGTGTTTGCAACTCTTTGAGGTTCGACCATAACCCTTTCTTGGGCGCGTCAATGCCAGCCAACAGGGGGCAAATGTTGCCAGTTTTAAAATAGTTTTATTTCACTTTCCAGTTGTTTCTGTGCTAGTTATTTTTTTTTTAAATGGTGATGTACTGCAGTTATGTAGCTTGTCTAATTATTAGATGAATTCCTTCAGAAACTTTAAAGTGTTTTGCTTAGGAATATTGAGACGGTGTAGGAATTTGACTCCCAGAATATTATTAAGCCCATGATTCTGCTCAGATACTACAGAGATGAGTGTGGCATAAGAACCTATCTAGATTGGACTAGAATAGACTCATCTTGGGCAGCCCCCTGCCTCTGTGAGTACAGGAATCTATCTGCCTGGAGCTCACTGTCGGATCAGGGCCTTAATTTGGCTTCTCATCATGAGACCTGGTACTGAGGCATCTCCTTGTTCTAGAGTTGCTGAGCCCTAGCATAAAATATTCCTCAGGTTTAACTACAGAGTTATAAGCAGCACCTCCTCAATCGTTACCTAGCTATTGCCAAGCCCAGACTATTGGGATCACAGAGTTTCTCACCTTTTCCTCCAGGGTGTCAACTGTAGCCAGGGAGGCGCTGAGCGAAGAGCAGTTGTTCTGGCTGGAATTCCAATCCCCATCGATTTTTGAGAAATAGTAGCATTTCCATTGGTATGTTCTCCCTTGAAACCCGATCCAATTGACTGGACATGTGGTAGCGGCATGATTTGGGCAGGGCCTACTTCTAATCACTGAAAAGGAAATTAACACAACAGTGAGAATCTTTCCCATCCCCTCTCTGTACAGGATTCAGAGGCAAAGAGTGATATTCTACCCTGGACTGAGAGCCTGTGGACATGGATTATACCCCACACCCACTTAAATTCTCCAAATAGGATGCAAGTGGCACAAAGTTTGTGTGCTGGGTCTATACTTTGGTGAATTTTATCCTCATGGACAAGGATATAAGAATGACCATGCTGCGTCAGACCAATGGTCCATCTAGCCCAATATCCTGTCGGATGTTTCAGCGGGAATGAACAGAACAGGGCAATTATCAAGTGATCCATCCCCTGTCATCCAACCCCCAGCTTTCAGAAGTCGGAGATTTAGGGCCACCCAGAGCATAAGGATGCATCCCTGCCCATCCTGGCTAATAATCCTCCATGAACTTATCTAGTTCTTTTTTGAACCCAGTTATACTTTTGGCCTTCACAACATCCTCTGGCAATGAGTTCCACAGGTTGACTGTGCGTTGTGTGAAGAAATACTTCCTTTTGTTTGTTTTAAACCTGCTGCCTATTAATTTTATTGGGTGACCCTTAGTTCGTGTGTTATGAGAAGGGGTAAATAACTCTTCCTTATTCACTTTCTTCACACGGTCATGATTTTATAGATCTCTATCATATCCCCCCTTAATTGTCTCTTTTCTAGGCTGAACAGTCCCACAAAGCTTTGACGCTGCATCATGAAAGACTACGGGAGCTTTGCCGTTGATCTTAATGGGAGGAACGCCAGGCCCCAAATCCCCAGTATAAATTCCATCATAGCACATTAGCAAGCAATGGAGGTGAGCGGCTTAATGTGCAATGCACATGCAAGCTGGAAACCAGACACAAGAGTGTCAGGCTGACTGTGGGGTTTTATGAAATGGGTATGCAAATACTGTGGAATAACATTGTCATGGGGGACTAGGCTTTTAAGGAGAGACAGGAACTGCCTGATCTGTGCCATAAATAATTTAGGGCTTCCCGGCCTGAGGGGGTGGGACTAAGGGGGCTGAAAGAAATCAATTTAGAGTGGAACCACAGAGAGTGGGTAAGATTCTATGGAAGGGACTGAGCCAGGGTCTGCAGGAGGCTGTTACTCCAGCCTGGGGGGGGGGGGGGCGGGAATTCTCCATCCCAGAGACACAGAAAGTTAACCCAGAAGGAACTGGGAACTCACCCTGGAGGGTGGGACTTTTAGTTGGACTTTTGTTACCCTGGAAGGGTGTTACATTTGTTTGTGACTTAGCCGGAGGGACCAGCCTCATTTCCAGCAGGTAGTTGCCCTCTCTCAGAGCTGTTGGTCCAGGCTCTCTGCAGACTCAGGCAGATATGTCTGGGAAACTGAGGCTGGGGGGGTGCCATTTGGCTAGCAGAGGCTGCTATGGGTTGGTCTGAAATCACATGAGATATTTTCCTGGCTAAACACTAGGTAGGCATCAAAATGATGATCTCAGGTGCTGAGAACCTATTTATATGTGCAGTTATGATACATGCACGTGCAGACAGGGGCATGCATTTTTGCACCCAGGGCTCTGGCTTTCCTATCTGCAAACGTGACCTTTCAGGAATGAAAAATGCCCTTAAATCACTATCAATTTTACATGTTCTAGGAAAATCTCTGTCATTGTGCCCCATTTCTGATTAGTTAGTGACAGCGGTGTGCGTGGAATGTTACAGGTTGGAATTAAGATTCAGTTATTTCCCAGAGGAACCTATAGTCTAATACAGACAAAACACTACATGAAAAAAAGTGTTAAGTTTGTAAAGTCAAATACGCAAAAGTTAGGCCAGGAGGCCACTCAAAGTCCAAGCCTCTAACAAATCTCTACTGAGCATCTATGAATGGAAATTTTTAAAAGGCTTATGACTTGTCCAAATTTGGGTGGTTTTTCATGGGAACTGCCAGGGCAGGACCTTGACACAAAGGGTCACCGAACTTAACTCAGGCTCTTCCCCAGGTTTTAGCCCCCCCTCCACAAAGGAAAAAACAATGACGTGTTTGGAGGTGATTTAAGCCCACAGTGGCTGGGGGATGGATTAGAATCCAGACTCTGGTTTAACTCAGGCCAGAACCCACCAACTTAGTACAGAAGATGCAGGCTAAATTGCTCAAGTGAATGAATTTATGAAAATCATTCAAATGCTCATAGTCGTCCAATGTCTTTCCCCACAGCGCTCCCTGAAGGACAGACAAGTTCTCCCACAAGTGACTGGGAAGGAATCCCAAAGCATCTTGCCACAAAGAATCATGGGATACACCATCAGAAGTCCTAGCGAGACATGGGAAGCACATAACTAGTGAGGACACAGTAACTTGGGTAGGGCTTTGCTGTGGGAACGCTTGCACCTGGGCGAGGCTAGCCTGGGTGCTCAGACTTGGGTGTCCAGCATCTGGGTTATCTGTGCCATGTAGACATACCCAAAGCCAACGCCCCTGTCAAATCTCAAGTCCCTTCTCCAAGGCACAGAGGCCCTAGGGATTCTCAACTAGAAAGTTGTAAGAAACGGGGGGTGAAACAACCAGTTCACGATTCAGCAAGAGGGATGAAGCAAAGCAGAAATGTCAGACTTCAGGCTCTTTGCTTTCCTATCGCATGCTGGTTCAGCACTGCTAAGGTTGGGGAGGCTGGATTGTGCATCTTCCATGATTCTGACTGTGAAGGGTAAACAAACACCAAAAACTCAGTTAGGAATTGCTGTCAACTCACCTGCCAAAACAATAATAGCAATAATGAGAAAAAGTATAAACAGGCCCGTGACTAGCCTATAATATTTCCAGAGGATATGGCAAAGCCAGAAGTTAGATTTATCTGAAAAAGAAAAAATACATTAATGTTCCTGAGGCTGCTTAAGAGAGATAGAGGAACCATATTTATCAACAATGTCCTGCAGCCAAGTCCCCAGTGGCCAAGTATTGTTTTGCAAACACTGTTATGAACTGTATTTGCCAGTAAATCCTGGGAAATGTAATATTGTGCATTATAGCCAGAGCCCTGTTTATTCTACAATTCTATGGCTGCAGGATTCATACCTTGCTGAATAACTGTGCTCCAGAATCTGACCTTTAATTTAAAAATACATATTTCTAGTCCTCGTGGCTTCAAAGAACAGCTTGAAAAGGGGACATGAGTGCAACCAATGCAGCAGTATCTGCCTGAGTCTGCAGAGAGCCTGAACCAACAGCTCTGAGATAGGACAATACCCGATTCATCACTATGAAGTATTAACTCTGAAACCTAGAGATAACAACATGACACATGTGGAAAATGTAGGAAGTGAGTGAAATAAGCTGAATTTAATATAATAAGAGCTGGTTGAAAAATGAACAATTGCAGTAAAATTGTGAACTTGTTTTCATTTTGCTGCGGTTGAAATCCCCTTTCCATTTTTTTTAATTTTGCAATTTTTTTTTCAATAATTTCAATTGAAAAAAAGGAGAATCCCCAAGATGAAAACCATTAAATTAAAATGTTTGCTAAAAGCATCAATAAAAGTTTTATTTTTTAAAAAGCAACTTTTTATTTAAAAAAAATTGACTAGGGCTTTTCATATTAAATAGCACAGAGGATGCTGCACTCATTGTGTTATCTTTTTCATATTTAATTCCACAACAGGTCACATTTTTAATTTATCTGACGCCACCAGAGAATTTCCATCGGATGCAACAGAATCCAGGAATAGTGAAGCAGAATTTAAACCCAGGTCGCCACAGAGTACATAGGGACTGGGCTATAATGTTATATTATAGAACAATTAGTTTGGAGATGTGCATTGTTTTCCAAGAAGTGTGAAGGAAACACTACTGAGCATCTGTGCAGCTATTTCTTGTCCTCCCACGCTTACTAAATAGGATCAGACAAGAACACGGTCTGAGTCCTGCCAGAACACTCCGGCACACTGATCTGGCACTTTTGTTGGGAGGAGATCAGCGTTCTGGTACGTCTGTTCAAAGTCCAATTATCAGAAGTACTGGAATGTTGTGAACGTCATTCTGGCTCCCCCAAAAAGTGCCAGAATGTGACCCCAGCATTTCCTTTTTCAGGCCTTGAGCACTGGACGAGAAAACCTTTCGATTAAAGGCGCACTGTAAACACAGCAATTCTTTCCATAATTCTTTATCATTCTTCCACTTGCGAAGCTTCGCTTACCTGGTCTGGTTTTTGTCTGAGAGCCTGCAGGGTTAGTAAGAGCTTTGGCTGTGTCTTCTCCATTCTCTGATTGATCCATGTAGCAAGTGGGGCACATTGCTTTCCCGTGCCTTCTGGCTGCAATCAGTATCGAGACACCACTGACTTCCTAAGGAAACTACAATCCATCGGTGATCTTCCAGAAAACACCCTCCTGGCCACTATGGATGTGGAAGCCCTCTACACCAACATTCCACACAAAGATGGACTACAAGCCGTCAGGAACACTATCCCCGATAATGTCACGGCAAACCTGGTGGCTGAACTTTGTGACTTTGTCCTCACCCATAACTATTTCACATTTGGAGACAATGTATTCCTTCAAATCAGCGGCACTGCTATGGGTACCCGCATGGCCCCACAGTATGCCAACATTTTTATGGCTGACTTAGAACAGCGCTTCCTTAGCTCTCGTCCCCTAATACCCCTACTCTACTTGCGCTTACCTGGTCTGGTTTTTGTCTGTGAGCCTGCAGGGTTAGTAAGAGCTAATGGGACGGAGGGAAGGAGCTAAGAGGTCATGGGAAGGAAGAAAGAGTTGGCACGGTGCCCAAATTCCTCACTGCACCACTGTTGACTCAGTCTCTACACTGTGCAAGTGACAGTGGGAGAGAACACGCTGGGAGTGAAGGGAGAGAGTGAAACAGGAGAGCTGGCACTCTGTAGACAAAGGCTGAGAGCCTGGCAGGTGCTCCTAGCCCCAGGATATCTCATGGGGCTGTGCTGCGGGACTTGGGAAGGAGTGAATGGAAGAGGATGATGGAGGGCGGAGTGGGAGGAGACACAGGGAGGAAGCAGAGAATGGTCAACCAGGAGTTAAAGTATGGAGGAAGCATCAGTTTCCTCTCCGCTAAAAGCAGAGCGAATGTGCCCTTTCCTCACCCCTGAACCACCCCCCCACAGTCGCCTCTCCTCCAAGGATGGCACATTTCAATCCCTGCTCTCAGCCACGCTGAGCCACAAGGTGCGTTCTTACTCCTCCTCCCTGCCTCTGGTGGGTGACGGGAGTCAGGGTGATGGAGAAGCACATGATGAAATTGGGGCCAGGCTGAGAAAAGTACATTGGGGATAGAAAGGCTCAGAAAGGCATAGAAAGGGTCAGAGGAGGAGAAGGGGGAGACTCAGAGGGAGGGAGGGGAAAGAAAGGTTTATCATAGGGAGGGGAAATGAAAAATTGAGGGGAAGAGAGGAGCAGTCATAGAAGGGGAAAAATATGGAATGAACACACACACATACACGCAGGCTACTACTTGGCTGGCTTGAGGGTACAGATTCCCTCTGGACACATCTCACCTCTTACCAACATTCTCTTCCCTTCCTGCAAGTTGATGCAATATCATGTGTCCACTTGACAAGGACATCAGGATAACCTGTCACGTTTCTCTCTTACTTTTATTTTCTTTCACCATCCTCCCGCAATAACAACAACATGATGTAGGCCAGTGGCTCTCAACCTTTCCAGATGACTGTACCCCTTTTCAGGAGTCAGATTTGTCTTAGAATCACAGAATCAAAGGGTTGGAAGAGACCTCAGGAGGGCATCTAGTCCAACCCCCTGCTCAAAGCAGGACCAACCCCAACTAAATCATCCCAGTCAGGGCTTTGTCAAGCCGGGCCTAAAAAACCTCTAAGGATGGAGCTTCCACCACCTCTCTAGGTAACCCATTCCAGTGCTTCACCACCCTCCGAGTGAAATAGTGTTTCCTAATATCCAATGTCTTGTATACCCCCAAGTTTCACCTCACTTAAAAAACGACTTGCTTACAAAATCAGACTTAAAAATACAAAAGTGTCACGGCCACTAGTACTGGAAAATGGCTGCCTCTCTCATTTTTACCAAATAATTATAAAATAAATCTATTGGAATATCAATATTGTACTTACATTTCAGTGTAATATAGAGCAGTATAAGCAAGTCATTGTCTGTAAGAAATTTTAGTTTGTCCTGTCTTTGCTGGTACTTTTTATGTAGCCTGCTGTAAAACTAGGCAAATATCTCTAGATGAGTTGATGCACCCCCTGGAAGACCTCTGTGTACCCCCAGGGTAAACATACCTCTGGCTGAGAACCATTGAAGCTAGGCAACCTTGCCTTGAAGAGAGATTGTATCAATTAGTCTGGTTGCTTAGCTAGAGGGGCATGGGACTTTATAGAAAAATTAAAGTCTCCAAAATCTTACAATCTAAATTTTGCACACACCCACCCCTTCAGTGCTCTCTCCCCTGCTCTGTGTGGGAAATCCGACATGTTACATTTCAGAACTAAGGCCTAACATACTTCCCTGATACAGAATGGAGAAATATATATATATGTACCGTAGAGTCACACGCCCATTTCTTTCTTTCTCACAGTGCCCCACCATACTATCTATCTTAAGGTTTTATCTTGCTACCCATCTCTGTAATATCCTCTGACTATGGCACTAACTCAATCCCTCTGCACAATACAAGGGTCACGTCTTACCTGCGAGATGAAAGCTGCTCAGCAGAGAGAGGAGTGTGACCGTGAGAAAGGATCAACTAGCAAAAGGCCCCAGAAAAGAGTGAGGCCACCCACAGGGTAACAGTCGTAAACTCCTGCCAATTGAGAGTGATATTCCCAAGACCAGCTGGGAGTCAGAAACTGCTTGAACAGATCAGAAGGTTACGGCAACAGATGTGACTTGTTGTGGTGAGCTGAGGATCTGACTCACTTGCCTCCAGACGGGTTGTCAGGGTGTGTGTTGCTGTGTGGAGTTGATTTTTTTTGTTTCTTGTTTCAGTGCTTCCCCTGAGAGTGTGGGGAGGGGCAGAAATAAAACAATTAATGAAATGGAGTCTGACTGGCCTTTGAAAATGGTGTAAGAAACCCCAGACCCTGTGATCTCCATGTCTTGGTGGGATCTGGGGGTTCTGGCGGGGCAGGAGGCATAGGAGGGGGAGGGGGATATTGGCCTCTGTCCTTCCAGAGGCCGATCCAGCGGTCCAGTTTGCCATTGTAGGGCAGCAGGGAACCCTTACAAATGCAATATAAGCAAACAGCTGTGTTAGACCCTGACTCGGTGCTGCTCCAACACCCCACAGAGCAACAGGGGATTTCTAGAGACTTCGGCCTTTGTTATTGGGTGAAGGAATCAGTATGTATTAACCCTTCACCCGCCCCAGTCTTCTTTTTTGGAGCTCTGGCATCTACTGGATGAAGCGGGAATTGAGCTCTTCTCAGAGCACAGCAAGGCCAGGAGGGAGAGGGAGCTGCAGGGGCGGGGCAGAGAGATCCCTGCCACTAGGACTGGGAAGTTGAGGGCAGGGGGCATAGAGCCGGCTTTACCTTCTGCTGGATTCTCCCTGCCCCACTCTTGAGGAAACCCTGGGGCTGGGCTGGGCTGAGCTGGGGAGGCAGGTTCTCACCCCCTCCAAGTCCCAGGGCAGCCCATTGGCCTGGATCTGACTGAGTCACCGGGGCTGTGAGCAGATGCAGCGTCAGGGAGGCTGGAGCCCTAAGTCCAGCCAGGATTCAGCTGCCAGAACCGCACTGACTCTGGCCGCCCAGCCAGAGATGCATCCGGGATCCACTTTGAACTACAGGGGCTGAGCCCAGCCTGACTCCAACCCAGTCTGTGGTGCCAGCAATCGCTGGGCTTGGCACAAAGCATCTGTGCTTCTCACCAGCTCCTGCAGATTATCAATCCCGGCCAGGGAGGCAGCGTGTGAAGAGCAGTTGTTCTGGCTGTAGGTCCAGTTCCCTTCGGCTTTAGAAAAATAGTAACATTTCCCTTGGCTCCTGAACCAGCCATCCAGGCACCAGGAGGCAGCAGGCGGGCATGGAGGAGATGGCTTAGATTTTTCCACTGGGAAAAAAACGAAACACCGGGTGAGAGATCGTCCCTTCTCATCTCTGTGGAGAACAAGCAGGAACAGAACCAAGAACTGCCCGATCAGATCAGACTAGCGGGATAGATGGCCCGGTCTGAGAGTGGCCGGCAAAAGCTGCTTCAGACAACATGGCCCTCCAATCCCATTATATTTTTTGTTTGAGTTTCTTATAACACACACATTGCGGTAGTGCCAGAGGCCAACCAGGTCACAGTCCCCACCATGCTAGGTGATGTACAAAGTGTGCAGTGAAGAGAATGGAAAAGTTGAGAGCAAGGGAAGAATATGCCCAGCTGGGGTGCCAGAAATGGGGGGGGGTCAGGGGCTATGTGTGAAGAGAGAGTCCCTGAGTGTAAAAAAGAGCAACAGAGGGGACTGGAATCGGGAAAAGAGCGACTGTCTTGTGCTCTCTGGACTGGACAACTGGGATTCAGAAGATCTGGATGCAATTCCAAGCTGTGCCAGACTCCCTGCCTGGCCCCAGGCGAGTCACTTAGCCCAAGATCCACAAAGGGACGTTGGTGTTCGATGTTCAGCATTGCAATGCCAAGAATCGATTAGCCTAGGACAGGGATCCCCAACGTGGTACCCGAGGGCGCCATGGTGCCCACCGGCACATTTTTGTGCGCCCGCAGGACACCGCACCGCCGAAATGCTGCCGCTGAGAGCGGCCGCCAGAGAACCGCCCGCCAAAATGCCGCCGAGAAGCGTTGCCGTTTATCGGCAGCATTTCGGCGGCGACGCTCCTTAACCGGCACCCACCACAGCCTTCTGGGAATAGCAATTTTCCTAGTCAAATTTGTAATGACCGGCAAACACACAGAGAGACTGGAGGCCAAAGTGAGAAACATAAAATTGCATGGCTCTTCATTTCATTGCCTGAAACCGAGAAGCTGGATAAGTGATGAGGTACATTTAAGTACCACTAATCATGTATTTGTCGATGGCATTGATTCATCAAATATTATTGAAATTGTGCCTTTTCTTTCATCATGCGTTGTAGGTTATTGATGCATATTTGAGCTGTGTGGTCGAGAAAGCAGATGGAAAGGTCGGCTACTTACTGGGATGGTACACGAAAGTATACGTGGAGTCAATAAGTAAACAATCACGCGAATATGTGGCACAACATATTTAAGTCCGAATACCCTTGAACTATCAACATAAACCTGAAATTGCAACATTTCAGTGTATTTACTGCTGCCAAACATTTACTGAAATGTATTTGGAGGTGCATATCGGACATACAGTACTAGACTACCTGAGGGCCACAGTTAGAGGCTGTACAGTTTTGCTGTACAGTTCAGTGGGTCCGTTAATTAAACACAAGTGTGCGAACAGCTTAGTCGGTTTTTACATTAAGTAAGACAGAGCACATTGATTACAAATCTTTTTGTTTCTACAGGACTCTCTTTCATATCTGATTTGTAACACTAAGGATCCCTTGCATGTCTGTCTATATTAAATTCATTCTGTTCTTGATGTGCCAGAATTATTAATGCATTAATAACTTTGTTGACTGTCAACAGGTACAAGCCATCTCATCAGTAGTTTCCACTGTCATTCTCTCAGGCAGAGCTCCACAAATGAAAGGGAAGGTAAATGCTAACACACTTTCAGACGTAGCATGAGCAAAGCACAGTTTCATTCAGTGAGTTAAACACAGGGTGAAACAGAAAATACACTGCGATGTTTGATGTGGAGGAGTACTCTACCAGTAATACAGCTAACGAAATTGGGAAATACAGAATAATGTACATTTCATGGTGTGCTTCACTGGAAACTATAATTGCTTTTCTATTTTTTTTTTAAAATAAATACAGAGTGAATTACTTCAAAATGATATATTATTGCTTCCTTACCACACACCAGGTCATTGGGTTCTTGCGGTAAGATGTTTTGTATTGTACTGCTGGATTATGGGCAATAAATGTGGTATTAAATAAGAGATTTGTAATTTGTAATGATATAATTTCCTGTGTTGCGGGTTTTCAGTGAGTTCAGTGCATGCAAAGGAAAGTGGAGTGTGAATGTTAAAAATAAAATGCTTCTGTTCAAGTTTCGTTGATAATGTAACTTGTCAGAATACATTCTGTATTGAATTGATCAATGATTTCACAATATGCTTTTCTCTTGTGTGTTACTGAGACATTACAAACAAGAATATGTTAATTGCATAATGATTTTTGATAAATCAGTATAAAATTTTTGAAATAATCGCATTTCCAGTATAATTTGTGAATATTTTGACACTTACAGATAGCCTTGGTGAAAAAAACGGAATTGTTAATAATTGACCCCTTGTGTGACGAGATGAGATATGAAAGAACATGCCTGAGGAATTGAAGGTGATTTATTAGATACTTACTTTTACAGTGGATCTGAACTGTTCCACTGAAATTTTTTTAAAGGGAATGTAACAATAGTGAGAGTAATATCTTCCTGTTAGCTACAACTAAAAATTGAAACAGCATGGACTTGTACTAAATATGCTTAGTAACGGACTTTGAGTGAACTTGTGTGATTTGACTGGGGGGAACGACTTCACAGAATGTGGACACGAAACGGTAGCATGTTGCATGACTGAGAATGTGTTATTATCAACACGGGGCACGGCAAATCGGGTGATACATTGTGTAAGAGTGAGACAATCCTATGAAAGCAAGTGTGTATATATGTGAGCAATAAGTCATTTCAATCATTCATTAAAAAGAGCTAGAATTGATTTGTATCTGTGTCCAGAAACCGGAGGGAAAAAAAAAAAAAGGAAAGAAAAGCTCATTTATGCAGTCCGCTAATGTACTCTCTAAAAATTTCAGAAACTTCATCAAACGATTAACTAGAAAATCCTCATCTGATTGGAATAGTAAAATTGTTCAGCATCCCAGACAAAGTGATGGCCACAACTGCGGACCACTCATCTTCAAGGTATTGAACACCAAATTGCCATTATCATTTGTTATGTACGTGTAATTATCCAGGGTGACAGTAAATGCCAGAGATTACCAGTGGGCATTGCACCAGCATCCTTGCCAAGGTGTATGGGGTGGGCTTGTGGCCCCCAGAAGGGATGGGGTCTCCGGCGGAAGGTGCGGTGCTGGGGGCCAGATTCCACCAGCCAGCCCTTCCTGACAGCTGCTGCTGCAGTGGCCAGGAGCACCAGGCTCTTGTAAATTGCCAGAACACAGGGCCCCTTTTGATCCCCCACTGTCGGTGGCCCTGTCAGTAGCATGCAACAGCGTTGCCGGACCCTATGGCAGGGCCGCTGATGCGGGGGGAATGTGATAAAGGGGGCAGTGATGTTAAAGCATAAAGCACTGCCAGAGAGGAAGTGTAACGTCAGCCGTGTACAGGCCGGTACCGGTTCTTACTGGTATGCTGGACTGGCCCACTTTCACCTCTGGTAATTATGATGTTTATTCTAAATATCAGTGTTGTTAGTTTGCAGAAACGTATTTGCAGCACAAAGACATCAGTACGGTAGAAACAACCCAAGAGGCTAATACGGCGTTTAGAAAACATATAGCAATTCTTCTAATGAAAGAGTCAAGTAATTACTTTCTGCCATGTACTGTGGACTCATTAGGCACATGTGAAGATAACAGGAAGAGTGGAATTATGTCACATAGCAGACAGTTATCTTAATATCCCTGAAGCGGGATATCTCACAGGTCTGGTTCTGTAATGGGGACTATGAATCAATAATATCTTCAAGTACTCAAAAATCTGAATGGGGTGAATGGCTGCTATTGATCGACCAGTTGAATGAAATTGGTATTTTTATATACAGGTGCAGTAAAGTAAAAATTTGAGAAAATATGACTCACAAAAAAGAAAAAGATACGTTCAAACCAGTGACGGGATTAAAATATTGACCTTAATTAATACATCAAGATTTGCATTTTCAGTGTTGGTCGTAACGTATTCATCATTTCACAGGGCTATATTTATTTCCACGAAAGCGTGGAGGACTACTGCATATACTGCAACCTTGTCAACTGTGGAAAGGAAAGTGAGGCTTGCACGACGGTAAGAAACATAGAATTGTATGAGAAATAAATGCCATAAACTGCCTGAGGATCATGATTCTTGTAAAAATTCCACATCAGTAAACATTTTCATCATGCTGATAGGCTTCTGTTAGGTACTGCTGACATGTGGAAGGAATAGCATGAGTGAATGCAAAGTACGTGTAACATTATAACGTCTGTGATTTCATTTTCTCAATTGTTACTTATCAAAGGCCCAGTGTGATTCTTGCAAGAGGTGGGCACATATGCCCTGCATTACAGAAGGAACCAATCAAGACTACCTGACTGATGAGAAGAAAGAGTACAACTGCAAAAATTGTGCATAGTTCCCTTCTTTACCAACCCCCCCCCCCAAACCCATTATGTTTAAATGTCTCTTGTTCAAAACATAATGCAACCAAAAGAAATTTTTTTATTTATATACCAGATTATAATAATACATGTTTTTCATTTGAAAAAAAATATTCTCGGTATTTGTGTCCATGTGTATAATGCAAACTCTAAAAGCAGCAAAGAGGAAGCAAATCGTGAGTGTTTTTGACCACAAAACCCCATCCCTCCTGATTTGCAACCATCCCTGGATCAGTGACAGGTACATGGGCAGCCAAGTCACTGGAAATAAGCAAGGAGGAAGCCAGTGAATAAAATCAAAGGGGCCACTGTGGTATCACCTTGGGCTCATGGGCATGCTCGGTACCCCCAAACCTTACCTCCCTTTTCACGTATCAATTGTGCACATTAGCTAGGAGGGAGGGAATTGTGACTGTTTTCGATCAAAAACCCCATCCCTCCTGATTCGCAACCCCTGGACCACGCGGTAAAATCAATTTGGCACATTAGCAAGGAGGAAGCAAATCGTGAGTGTTTTCGACCAAAACCCCGTCCCTCCTGATTTGCAACCCTGGCCAGGCAGCAGCAAGCCCTGAGAAGTAGCCAAGATGGTCACTTTGCATGGCAGAAACTGCACCTAGTTGCAAAAGGGGAGGGTTGAGATTTGTGTCGTCACACCGGCTCAGCCGGCCGGGGGATCGGGCTGGCCGCTGGAGCAGTGCACATCAATGTAGGGCACCAGGAAATTTGGGGCAATTTGCCCTCCCATGCAGCTGCGTACTTTGCGTATGGGTAAGGGTGGCCCTGTGTCTCAGCACAGAGCCGCTACGCCTGAGCTCTCACAGCCGTGCTGTGGGGCTGTGTAGACAGGGCTTTCCTCTTACCCCGGCGGCGGGCTGTGCGGAGGAGGATTTAGCGTTAATGGGGCCCTGTGCTCAGCTTCATTTTTGGGGCCCCTCCTTGGGACCCAGCCAAGAAAAAGAACATTCGCTCTGATCTCCCCCCCCAGACCCTCTTTTTCATTCTTTTTTTCTTCATCCTCCTCCTGTAAGTAATAGGAAGTAAATGAGAATAAAGTGAGGGACCTTGATTGTTCTTGTAGCCTAACTTATTTTCCACAGACCACTTGAAAATCGCCGAGGGTCTCGACGGCCCACGCAGTGATCTTCCCAGATACTGTTTGTACCGTTAGCCAACTAGTGTAAAGCGCTTTGGATAAGAGCACTGTATAAAAAAAATGTAAAAAACCATTGGGGTGCGGGGTCTGGCCAGGAGTTAGGGTGTGGGAGGGGGCTCAGGGCTGGGGGTGCAGGGTCTGGGAGGGAGTTAGGGTACAGGAGCAGGCTGGGGGTTGGGGTGCAGGGTCTGGCCAGGAGTTAGGGTGCGGGAGGGGGCTCAGGGCTGGGGGTGCAGGGTCTGGGAGGAAGTTAGGGTACAGGAGCAGGCTGGGGGTTGGGGTGCAGGGTCTGGCCAGGAGTTAAGCTGCGGGAGGGGGCTCAGGGCTGGGGGTGCAGGGTCTGGGAGGAGGTTACGGTAAAGGAGCAGGCTGGGGGTTGGGGTGCAGGGTCTGGCCAGGAGTTAGGGTGCGGGAGGGGGCTCAGGGCTGGGGGTGCAGGGACTGGGAGGAAGTTAGGGTACAGGAGCAGGCTGGGAGTTGGGGTGCAGGGTCTGGCCAGGAGTTAGGGTGCAGGAGGGGGCTCAGGGCTGGGGCAGGCGGTTGGGGTGTGGAGCGCTTACCTGGGGCAGCTTCTGTTTGGTGTGAGGGGTGCAGGTGGGGATGGGGTGGGGGTGCAGGAGCTCCCGTTTGGTGCTCAGGGCAGGGGTGCAGGAATCAGGGCAGGGCAGGGGGTGTGTGGGGGTTGGGGGTACGTGGGGGGGGTGCAGGAGTCAGGGCTGCAAGAGACTTTTGTTTTTTCCCCTCCCTTTATTGTCAACAAACATCCACAAATGCTGCTGATTGTTTTGTCCACAGAACTGGCTTCTGCCAGCATCCCACAATGTGACCGACAGAACCCGGCTCTTCCCTACCCGTGATCAATCTAGCTGGCCACTAGATTGCTCCGGACCCTGGACTGGTAACTGGTAACTATAACATCGACTGGCGGGGGGACAATGTGGGTGTGTCTAAGTGTGTGTGTGTGTGTGTGTGTTTATGTGAGCATATGCTAGCTGCCTTACTATTGTATTCTCAATAAACACGGCGTATTGCCTTACCCCTGAAAAAGGTCCTGTGTGCTTTTTATAAGCATAACAGCTGCCCTGCCTCCTGCCAGACTTGGTGGACTTAGTGATGGACATGGGGGGGGGGGGCGGTGAGGGCTCCGACTGGGGGTGTGGGCTCTGGGGTGGGGCTGGTGATGAGGGATTTGGGGTGCAGGAGCGGGCTCTGGGCTGGGGTAGGAGGTTGGTGTGTGGGAGGGCGTGAGGGTGTGGGCGGCTTGGCGGGAGGCAGGGTTTGCGTGAACCGTCTGGGGGCACCATCCTGGGAGCCGGGTGCGCGTCGGCGGAGGCCTTGGGTCCCTGTAGGCTGCGGCGTGGGGTGAGATGTGGCTGCAGTGGGGCCAGGGCCACCCAGGCTGAGTGTTGGGAGAGGGCGGAGGGTGCCGCTGGCTGCTCCACGGCACGGGCTGGTTTGCCTCGGGCGGGGAGTGGGGCTGGTTCAAGCCCCGACGGGAGGGCTGGTTCGAGCCCCCCAGACCCTTCCCATGACATCCTCCTCATGCTTGCTCCTAGGAGGGCTGTGTGTGTGTGTGGAGGATCTTCTCCCCCACCCCCCAGGTGGGTGCATGACTCTCCCAGAAGGGATGCTCCCTAAGGAGCAGTTTAAATAAAAAGGCCGGGGAAATATCAGGTTTATTAATGTGCTAGACTGTGACGGATGCATATAAAACCAACCAACCAAACCACATTAGAAATGAACTCTGGAGTAAGAAAGGGGAGGTGAACAAAAGTGCTGAAATGTGCTCAGTGACAAGAAACGGCCCCATGGTGGCTGGCACAAGAGGTTGGGAGGTGGCAATGCTGGCAACTGACAGAATTTTATCTACAAGACCCAGTTGTCTCTCCCAATGCAGCAGCATGGCAAGGGTTAAATGGGAAATATGCCCCAAAAGCACCCTCTGAAATGCAATGATTTCATTGCCCTGAGGGAGCCGCACTCGGGGAGTTACCCATAAATTATTTCTTATTCATATTACAATAGCACCTAGACCTCCCTCCCTGCCCACCAGCCAAGATGCCCTCCCCTTTCCTCTTATGGCAGACAGCACACAGAGCCACACCCTTCCCTGCAGTCAAGATGAGGGGCCCGTTGTGCCCGGCGCTGCACAGAGACACAGTGAGAGTCCCTGCCCCACCTAAGATCAGGGCCCCGGTGTGCCGGGCGCTGCACAGACACACAGGGAGAGACAGTCCCTGCCCCAGCTGAGATCAAGGCTCAGGTTATCAGGCCCCATTGCCTCGAAACTCTTCCACAAACTTCTTGTCAGTGTTTTCTGGCCGAGTTGAGTTTTTCGTTTCTTGTTTCAGTTTCTCTCCTGTGAGCTGCGCAGTCTGCGGTCAGAGCTCCTCAGCGCAGATCTGTTTGTTTCCGGAGTTGTTTTTGCTGCTTCCTGGGACTTGGCTCTGGCCACAGGGACCCACCGAGGCTGGTAAGTTTCCACTGCCGCTTATGGTGGCACTCGGGCAGGGTGCCCCCAATTCTTCCCCACCAACTGCACGACTTGGCCCCTGCGGGGCTGTTCCCCCCCCCCGCGGGCTCTCCCTTCTCTCTGCGCCCCCCCCCCGCACTGCCAGGGCAGAGACCCCCTCCCTGTGGGGGCCACCCCTTCCCACTGTCCCCCAGTCTCTGCCCCCTCGGTGGGTCTCCCCCAGTTCCTGCCAAGGCAGAGCCCCCCCCTTCCTGCCCCTCTGCTGGGTCTCTCCCCCTCCCTGCCCCACAGTCCCTGCCAGGGCAGAGCCCCCCCTCCTGTGCTGAGTTTGGGTTGCGTGGGGGGGCATGGCTGGGGGGCCTGGGGTGCAGAAAAGGGAAAGGACACGTCACTTTGTTGACTTTGGGGGGGGGGGGGGAGAAACGCAAGAGCTAATCTTGACTCCTGCTCTGACTGCAGCCAATCAGAGCACACTCAGGCATCAAGTGATTGCCGGGGAGGTCTAAACACCCCTTGGGGCCGGCAGAAGTGATCAATCAAGAGGGCTGGGAGTGAGGAACTGGAAAGTACCCGCAGGGCTGGCCCCAATGCAGAAGACGCTCAGGGATGCGGGGCTGGACCCTGGCTGGGCACCTGATTGCGGGGGCCATTAAGTACTCCAGCTGGCAGCAGCAGGGGGGCCCGATCATACTGGGGGGGGGACTACCCGACCCCCCCAAGCAGAGATCTGACCCCATAAAGGGAGAAGAGCCAGAGAGTCTACTGCTGACTTGGCTATTGCAATTGATTTTATGTAGGAAGCGCCTAGATATTGGTGTCCGTCAGCCAGATAAAACCCTAAGGCAGACGGATAGATCAATGGACGGGGCTGGGTGTAGAGGGGAAGCTGGTGGGGTTGGATGTGAGGGGGTTGAAAGGAAGGAGCCGGTTGTGGAGGGGAAGCAGCAGCTGGACACAAACCCTGCGGGCTGGATGCCAACTGGGTGATAAAATGTCAGAGGAATTTGGGGAGGAAGAGACCAGAGACGGGGCGGGATTTCTGAAGTGCTGGGCAGCTGTCGGAAGGAATTAGACAAATCAAATTTATGCTCAGGGCGGTTTCAGGTCTCTCGCTGCTGTCGCTAGCCCAGGAGGCTACTGATCATGCACCCCCAGTAAGAGACACTGCTGCTGCTTGGGGTGGGGGGAGCCTGGGCCCAGACAGGATCCCCTAACTCCTCTCCCAGGAGCTGCAGAAGAAGCAGAGAGGGGTGGGGTGGGGAACTGCAGTCAGGTGACACATGCGAGCCCCCACTCTGCTGCCCCCAGGCACTGTGAGGGCAGCACCCCCAAAGCTTGTTGCCTCCTGCAGGGCTTCCTTCTGTCACTGCCCACCTCCCCGGTCACTGGGAGGGCAGAGCCTTTCTCGCCCCCTTATGAGGTCTGCCTCTCAGTCACTGTCGGGGCAGTGCCTGGGGCTCTGCACCAGTGGGGTTGGGACGGCAGTTTCCTGCTTCTTAGGGGGGGAGCATCTTGCCAGCGTTGAGCGGTGGCTAGCTATGTTGTGTGTATGTCTCCATCTCCAATACCAGCATTTCCTGGGACGGCGTAAAACCAGAAACACAGTGGCCAAGGGAACGAAATTTATACACGTGGCACGTTACCCTGAGGACAACATTTTAGCAGTCAGAACCCATTACTAGCACACTGTCATTAACCCATTCTGGCCCAGAACCTTTTTTTTTTTTTTAAACACCAAAAAGGACCTGGATCCAGAACCGAAGAGATCCCGGGGATGATATTTACACCTACAGCGTGTTACCTTCAGGACAATAGTTTAGCAATGAGAAGCAAGTGGTAGCATAATTGTATTAACCTGTTCTGGCCACCTACCATGTTTTAATGCCAAAAAGGACTCTCAACACACGGTTCTGAAGTGGCACGGGTGACCAAAATGGACTGTGTAAATCATGAACCCGTACTCCCACTGCAGCCTTTTATACTGCCTCATTTCCCTGAGCAGCCCCAGCCCCACTATGGGGTGCATGTAAATGGTGCAGAGGGTTTTGAATTTCCCCCCACCCCAAACACACACTCACCTGGCTGAACTTCACCCCTTAATGCTTTGTTGCTTATCTCTGACCAGTGGTACAAAATACAGAGAATATGAAAAACAGCTACTCTGCATACTCGGCAGCTATTTTTCAAATATGATCAAATACCTTTGATATTAGAGGACTTTCTGAATCATAAGTCTTGAATACAGTCCACTTGGCAGACTATTTGCAAAACAATATTTTTTTCAAAATGAACATGTTTTATCCGCTAGAAAAGTAGTTAACACAACAAATCTAAATGGTAGCACAGGGATAAGGGAAGCTTTGCAACAATCCCAGTTGATTTAAATGCTTGTTGTGCTGATGGACAAAACATGTGAAATGTCAACATGATTGCAACATGTTGCAGTGGGGGAGGTTTAGGTTGGATATTAGGAAAAACTATTTCACTAGGAGGGTGGTGAAACACTGGAATGGATTACCTAGGGAGGTGGTGGAATCTCCTTCCTTAGAGGTTTTTAAGGTCAGGCTTGACAGAGCCCTGGCTGGGATGATTTAGTTGGGGTTGGTCCTGCTTTGAGCAGGGGGTTGGACTAGATGACCTCCTGAGTTCCCTTCTGTGATGCAGCAGGGAGTGGGGAGTGATGACCTGGGAATGTGCCCTGGGGATGGGAGACCTGAGAGCCTGTAATCTGAGCGGGGAGGGGGAGATAACACCTCTGCCCGGGAATGTGGACAGAGGCTGCAGGAGAGAGCCTGCTGGGGGTGGGGGGGTGGGTTAGTTTCAGTTTGGTGCTGGGTGGAGGAACTCAGGGAACCCCAGGGCTGGGGTCTAAGCTCCCTGCTCCCCCAGAAGGACTTGACTGAGGGGTCCTGGTTGAACCCACAAGCTCTGTTTTAGACTGTGTTCCTGGTGTCCAATAAACCTTCTGTTTTACTGGCTGGCTGAGAGTCTCAGTGAATCCCAGGAAGAGGGGTGCAGGGCCTGGACTCCCCCACACTCCGTGACACCTTCCAACCCTGATATTCTATGATTTGGTTTTAAATGATAATGATTGAAACCCAGCTGCAACCGTTATTAGTGGAAACAGAAACATCCTTAACTGAAGCTGTGTAGTTGCATCTGTGTGTATGGGCATGCTCATTTTTGGAGCTATGTGCATACAGTAAGGGATAGTTACTTCCACACACAAACACATCCACATTCAGCTACATGTACTGACAACAATAGCAACAACAAATGCATAAGCAGTCACATGTCATCTCATTCCCCTGCAGACCTGATACGTCCGAGCTGGCGCCATTATAGATTTTTCAACCTGATTTTGATCTCATTCACTGGTGTCCATGCAACTACTCCAGGTTTACATCAGTGTGACTAAAATCAGAATCTGGCCCCGTCTGATGATTGGGCTCTTCTTCCAGCCTCAGGCTAACCACATCCTGAGTTCAGTCTTTGTGCTGCCAGTTACACTGATGGAAATCCGGAGTAACTCCATCCACAATGCTTACACCTGCTGCAGCTGCAAGCAGAATCTGACCCAGGGATTGAAATCATCAGGCCTTTTGCCTGAGAAAAGGCTGCTGAAACAGGCCTGTGATCCTCGTTCAGGGCATAATATTCTTAACTATACATAGGGCCCTTCTTTTTCATTTTTTATTTTATTTCATTTTTTCCCAGGAATATATCGGTGTCTGTTACTACAACAACAAAAATAGGACTGAAAATTAGTGGAAAAATCTATTAATAATTTTTTGGGATAAATATTGGGGTTTATTTTGGTGGACGGAAGGACAGGGGAAAAATATTCAGCAAATTAATGCTTTGATGAATGGAATTCAATGTAGTTTGGTGCAGAACTAAAACAGAACTCAGAACATGACCACCTCTGAGTTTAAAACAATTTATCTCTAATCCGCATGTAAAATTTTTCATTTGAACAAACAGTTTACTGATGTAGACTTAGAACTATTAGCCCATAAATATTTACATTTAATAATTGGGTCACACCACTTGCAATGCTTACACTCAACTTCATCCTTTTCTCCTGTTTTTTTTTTTTTAAAAAACTTTTGAATACTTCCTTGTGTTCTGAACTGTATTCTGATGCAGATTTTCATTTTCTTCCCATTTTAGTGTGTCAGATCTTTAAACTGTTATCTGCCAACAGTTTGAAACGTGTACGTGGTAGGCGTGAGATTCGTATGTTCAGATGCGCACAAACTTCAGAGCTTGCATGCGTGCCTGTTTGTCTATTGTGTGTATCTTGTAGACTAATACGTAGGCTTACTTCAGTGGGCCGCTTTGCATATACACACAGACTAATGTACTATTGTAATACACATATCTCATGCATGGATTGTATTTTCCTAATAAAAGAAGTTTTTTTTTATATATTTGAATTATACAAAAGTAGGGTGAAAATCGGAAAAAACTAAGAATACTTTTTGTAAAACCTGAGATTTTTTCGGTAAAAATCAGTTTAAACTGAAAACGAAGGGGCCTAACTATACATTAACAGCAGTGAAACGGCTATTTGTGCTAAATGGCTGTTAAGAATCCAAGATTTTATGCACAGTGGAGCCTGCCAAATTACATCTGGGCTTCAGTAACATTGTTACCAGCAAAAAACATGTACAAACTATATTGAGTTCAAAGATGAATTTTGGAGAGTGTTTAGTTCAGCGTACGTACACTCAGAAGTGGGCTATGGAGTTATTAAATAATCCTCCAACTGAATCTCACCTAAATTGCGAGAACAAGAGGGATTCTGATTGGTATGGTTCCCCCACTCCCAATCCTTGGCAAACAATTCTATGAAAAGGAGCTGCTCTGTGCTGGATTCACGTTACTGACACAAACAGCTGGATATTATTTTCATACCAAGAGGGCATAACTCACCCAGAGAGTTAAGATCCTGCAAAATGTCATGGTCCCAAAGAGTGGTGAACTTTTTCATTGTTTTAGTCAACAGAGGAATCACCTAAAGCATCCAAATTAATGTCTCCAACCACTTTAATAATATAGCTTTTAAACATCTTAATGTAAAATTAAATTTACTCCTGGGCTATGTGTGTCTGTGCCAGGTTTCAGCCTGCAGCATATTTTAATAGTGAAGTCAGAAATACTGAGAAACATATTTCCTGGGGAGTTTCAAAATTAAGAAGGGGAAAACTCCCCCCCCCCCCCGTATCCAATTACTAATGACGTGGAGTCATGCAAGTATGGAGACAGATAGTGTACATATTTTGTGTGCATGTATTAACCCTCATAACATCTTCATTTCCTTCCACATTACTCTGGAGCATGAGGAAAGGTGCTTCTGTTTCTCTAAGCCAATGGTCGCCAAACTGCAGGGTGCGCCTCCCCCGGGGGGCATGGCAGAGCCGGGGCCAGCACCCACGGAGGGCGGGGAGGGAGTGCCACTGAGTCCTGCTCTGCCCCCAGCCCTTCCCCCAGCCTCAGCCCCCAGCTGCAACTCCGATCCCAGCCCTATCCCAGCCCCGCTAGCAGCCCCACCCCCAGCCTTGGCCCCCCACCATGGCCCCTCTCCTGGCCCCAGACGCGCTCCTAGCTGCGGCCCCAGCTTCACCACCCCCTTACCCATGTCCCCCCCAACCAAGCCATGACCCTGCTCCCAGCCCCAGCTTCAGGGTGTGTGTGTGTGTGTGGACGGGGGTAACAGGGGGCATGATGTGAAAAGTTTGGGGACCACTGCTCTATGTACTGCTGTGGCACTGACCATTCAGTGTTTGGAAAACCCCTCTATTATCTACACAAAAGGATGAGCTGCAGACAGAGCTTCTGCCTGAATGATGTGTCTTTGCTGAAGGACGCTTTTTTTCTAGTAATAAATGTTTCGTGTTGTTCACATTGATTGTAGTTCCCGTGTTTATTTAAGTCTCCTTTTTGCTTAAGGAGACAGCTAGCTGTGTTTCCAAATCTTCTCTATCTCTGTCTTTCCCCATTTAAAGAATATTATGTGTCCAGTGAATGTTTTATAATGTTTGGATAGTGAAGGCATTTTGCATGCTGCATGATGTTGCAGTCCTGGTCCTAATCCAACAATTATGAAATTCAATTTGAAATAAAATGTATGCTGAAAACCTTCCAGCGACTGCTCTAGGTTTGATATACTGGTTTATTCTGGCAGCTATTCTGAAGGTTCTGCCTGGCCCCGCTTCACATCTGCCCCCTTTTGCAGGCTAGAATCTCAAACAATGGGACAATTTAATACGCATGTTAGTTATGGAGGCAGTTTAAAGTTATGCATTATTCTGCCCAAAACCACGTGTTCTCTGCTCTGAAATTCCTGTTGATGAGTGTGAGGACTTTCTCTTGCTCCTGATGTATTTATTGCCCATTATGTCCCTTGCCAGGTGTAAGTCATTTTGTGCCTATGAGTTTGTCTACACTAGAAGCGCTACAGTTGGACTTACAGTTGGGGGGTTGGACTAGATGACCTCCTGAGGTCCCTTCCAACCCTGATATTCTATGATTCTACAGTGTGTCAGCTGAAGCTGCTCTATGCTGATGGGACATAGGTTATACCACAATAAATGGTAGTGTAGATCTAGCCTTAGCCTTTCGGGTTTTGTCCCGACATGCTTGTGCTATTCTTTTGTACTTCTCCTTAGCAATCTACCCACGTTTCCACTTTTTGTAGGATTCCTTGTTAATTTTCAGGTCATTAAAGAGCCATATTGGCCTTTCACTCCTCTTCCTAGGGTAGTTTGCAGCTGTGCCTTTAATATTGACTCCTTGAGAAACTGCCAGCTCTCCTGAACACCTTTATCCCATAGACTTCCCCTAATCCACTATAACATGCACAGAAGCATGGAGGATCACTGAGGAACCACCTAGCCACTGTGTGGCTGTCAAGGACCATAGTCCATAGGGCTCTCGGTCTGATCTGCTGACAGTCGTCAGAACTAGAAGCTCAACTCTGACGGAGGACTCCAGTCCTGGGAAAAGTCAGCGCCTTTGATTAGGCCTACAATTTAGATTGTTACATTGAAAAACAAAACAACCAAATATTTGAAATGGTTCTACCAGAGAAGTATTCCAGATCTACACTGTATGGAAATGCTGTATAAATGACTACTCCTGCTACTACCAACAAAAACAAGAATTACAACCGCAAAAGCAGAAATAGGTTTAGACTCCCACAAATAATAATAGTTAATATCTAACGTTTTATTGCACAGAAGGTGGTACAGTATTAAAAGTTGATTTCGACTGGGTTTTGATGTCTAGTTCATTGCTTTAACATGGCTCTGTTTATATTGGCCTACACATTATTTTTTGTTCTCCCTTCACTTTGTGAATATGCTGTTCTGGATATTTTGGATCAATAATACATGAATTAAATGGGTAATGAAAGGTTGGTTCGTTTTGTTTTTTTTTCAGCTGGATCTACTCATAAAGGTATTTATTGCCTGGAATGGGCATTTAAAGATGGTTTTGGAAGAGGATTTGTGTACTATAGCATTATTCTCAGTTGGCTGTATTATGTGTGTCCTTTTGGTCCAGTGTAACACTTTGGAATGGAGTGTTGCAGGTCCTAATTGGTTTTAAAAAATTGGTTCTGGTCTGGAACGGCTTAATGACAGTGTGCTACTAATCAGTTCTCATTCCTAAAATATTTTCCTCAAGGTAATGTATTATATATATATATATCAACCCCTGGGCCACTGCAGAACTGTCTGCTTCTGGTCCTTATCTATGTTAAAAAAATGTTTTGGGGCTGAAATGGGTTAATGACCATGTGCTACTAATTGGTTTTCATTGCTAAAATATTGTCCTTGAGATAATGTGCTATATTTCTAAATTTCAACCCCTGGACCACTTCAGAAACAGCTGTTCCTGGCACTTCTTACTGTTAAAAAATGGTTTGGCGCTGGAAAGAGTTAATGACAGTCTGCTACTGCTTGATTCTCATTGTTAAAATATTGTCCTTGAGGTCATGCACTGGATGTGTAACTTGGTTCCCCTGGATTACTTTGAAACCATCTGTTCCATGTTCTTGTTGTTATAAAGGGGTTTGGGCCAGAACAGGTTAATGACAGTGTGGTACTAATTAGTTTTCGTTGCTAAAATATTGTCCTGGAAGTAATGTGCTATATTTGTACATTTTGTGCCCAAGCCACTTCAGAACTGACTCTTCCGGGTCCTTTGTGGTGGTAAAACAAGGTTCTGGGCCCGAGCACTTTAATAAGTGTGTTATTAGTCTGTTCTTATTTCCAAAATATTGTTCCTAACTGTCTGTAATAGTATCTACTCTTTTTTTACAATAATTATATATTAAAATGCCGTCCCGGGGCTATTCCAACATGTTCTGGCTTTTACACTGTCCCTCATTACCTGGCCTCTGGGAGTGTCAGGGGCTCTCACCTTCTGCCATTTCCCACTCTCACACACCTGCAGAAGGGGGTCCTGCCTTCCCCCCAGCCCCACCCAGAGGTGGCTGTATATCAGTGGTGGGTGTAGCTACAGGTCTGACTAATCTCTCTAGCACTTTGGGCTGAGGGGATGGGATTTGATTATCCTAGCACCCACTGACAATTTTAAAACCAAGAGTGGATGTTTTTCTAAAAGATCCGCCCTACGAATTATTTGTGGATGTTCTATGGCCTGTGTTGTACAGATCATAATGGTCCCTTCTGGTCTCAGAGTCTATGAATCTTTTACAGCATGGATTCCCGCTCGTCCAGAAAAACTACCAAAGAAAGTGGAGGCAGAGCTGAGAATCTGCTGCTGTTCGGAACTGACTTTGCTTTTGCCACGTGTACCCACACTTGAACCGTTTCAGTTGAACTAGTGCAAGAATGTGTGTGGACACTCTTGTTTCAGTTTAGCTTAAACCTCTTCCTAGAGGACTTGGAGCTAAATAGTAATCAGTCTGGTTAAAATGGGAACACACACATGCTTTCACTGGCTGAGCATCATGCCTTTAAACTAAACTGGTGCGTGACTGAATGTATATGGATCCTGAATCGCAGAGAGCTGCAGCCAGTGAGAATGAGCTGCTCGGAGCCCAGCATGCACCACAGGGACTCCAAGAGAGAGGAGAGACCGAGGAGCGCGTTAACTGCAGTGGAGGTGTGGAGAGAGGTAATTGGAGCCTCCCTGCAAGGGGCTTGGATGGGCAGAGAGAACGAGATGGTTGCATTTTCAGTGGCAGCTGCAATTGTCCGACCTCCCGTGTGCATGACCAGCAGGAAGCTGATCACCCCAAAGGGCTCCTATGGCCCAGGGACCCAGCTCGCCCCTGCTGCTGGTACTTTGTGTTCCTGGGTGGACCCAAGAGGCCTGGTAGTGGATTCAGAGACAATTTTGAAGCGGGAGAGATGTTCACCTGTCTGAAATGCTGGCCCAGGTGTCCATTCATTTTCCCCCTTCCCTTCTATTTCTCTCTCTTTATCCAAAGGCCAGGCTTTGAAACAGGAGAGCAATAGGCAGACTCAGCTGTGTGCATGTACCCAGGGCCCCGCATCTATGTGAGTAACAAGCAGGTGTCTGGGGACAGCAGATAACTCATGTTGTGGGCGTATGCCACGCCAGTGCATTCGCCTTTCTCTGCCAGTGCTGCGGGCATGCTTGCAGAAAGGTGGCCCTGACTGCTCCGGGGAAGGGAATCTGCAAAGGTGGCTGTGTAGGAGGAAGCTGAACCTCCCAGCGTGCCTAGCACTCAGAGGTCTCCTCTCCCATGACAGCTGCCTAGATTCCTTGCCCCGAGGTCTCTGTCCAGGTGTTTCATGGTTACTACCATCAGGACAAACTGGGAATGTAAGTTAAACAAAGATTTCAAAGGAAACTCGCTTCTTGAAGAAAAGGAGAATTGGGAATTCCTGAGAGTCCCAGAGGAGATGGGGCGCCCTGTTGTTTAAACCCTGGAGCAGGGCCCAGAGAAATCAGTCCTTAGTGTGGGGAGTCTGGGGGTTGCTTCAGACGCTCAGCACACGGTTGGGGCCCGAATCTGGGGGCAGAGCTGGGGGAGCGATTGGGAGTGGAGCTACAGCCAGGGGTTGAGGCTTGGGGTGGGGCTGGGACCGGGGCCGGGAGCAGAGCCATAGCCAGGGCTGCAGCTGGGGGTGGGGCCGGGTGAGGGGCCGAGGCTGGGGGCAGGGGCAGCAGCAGAGCAGGGCTGGGTGGCCTGAGCCCCCACTGTGCCACCCTGAATGTTCCTCTGCACCCCTCTAGCGGGGCTTGCCCCATTCTTTGGGGACCTCTGAACTCGAGAAAGCTGGAGAAGGAGCCTTAGAAAATCCAGTGGGTTTGCCCCAGCACTGCTCATCCCAGGGGTTCCCGGTAGCATTTTTGGTGAATTGTGTGAACCTGGTTATATTGTAGCAGCAAACAGAAAAACCGAATCCCTTGTTTCTCAGACTCAGTGGCTGCAGTCTGTGCTGAGGGTGCCTTCAGACAGCATTGACACCGCGTAGACTTTGCATGAGCTTCCCTTAAGGGAGGGGTGTCACCGTGCTTCAGTGGGTCACAACCGAGAATACCAAATTCAGGACAAACTGCCGAGAAATAGGGCAGACACACCCCAGACTGGTGGTTAGTCTACCATTAGATATATCAATGTCTCACCACACTGGCTAACAAGAAGTCAGAAAAGCAGTTTCTTAGTCATTCCAGTTCTTATATTACCACCCAAAACACCAAACGTAATGATGCGTGGTTATTTAAAACCAATTTCATCAAACAAAGGGTTCTTCTGATCTCAGAAGATCATTCACATACCCAAGTCAATAGATAGCTCAGATCTTACCCAATAATCACGCTGTTGCCAATTCTTTAGTATCTAATATCTAAAGGTTTTATTTATAAGAGAAAAGAAGGAGAGAGATAAAGTGGTTAACGAAATTGAACGCATACGCTTATTGCAAAGTTCTTGGATCAGGTTTGTAGCGGTGATGAAACGAACTGCAAGTTTGCAAAAGTCTCTCTGGAAATTACCTAAACAGGTTGGGGGTCATCAGTCCCTGTTTAGAGCTTCCTTGTTAGAAATCCAGACCAGAGAAATGAAGCAGGAAATGAAGACAAAATGGAGATATTTCCAAGGTCTTTTATATCTTCTCCCATGTGGATGGAATTTCACTGTCCCAAAACAAAGCCCCCAGCACAGTTTGTGGAAAAGTAGAGGCACAAGATGGAGTCCAGGGTCACATGAGCAAGTCACATGCTCATGCATGCTCTGCTGACTCACAGGAGCAGCCATTGCCCAAATTCTGTCTAAAATGTCCCCAGGAAGGCTCACCGGTGGGAGACAAGCTGCTTCTATGACGCAATGGAAAAGTTAAGTTTTCTTTAATGGGCCACCAACTTGAATAGCTTATTCACAATGTGTTGATCAGACTGGGTGTAAATAAACTACCTTGTAGGTGTTTCTCCAGGAGCAAACCCATTTGAAATATTTGTACATAAGTCAATATTCATAACTTTAGATACAAAGATGGTATATGTTCATGCACAGGGTAATCATACTCAGCAAGTCATAACTTTTCCATTGACACCTGACATGACATATGTTGTACGAGGTTTGCTGCAATTATCTAACAATGGCAATATCAGTGATATCAATGGTCACATTTCAATCATACACCACTGACACCAGCTAGACTTTGCATGAGCTTCCCTTAAGGGGTGGGGAAGGAGTTGAGTGTCCAGTCTCAGGCTGTGGGGTCGGGGTGGGTGCAGCTGGAGTTGGCAGGCTCAGTAGCTGGGTGTGGGGGGGGAAGGCTGATTCCTTCAGGTAGAGGGCAAAGTCTGAGCATGGGGCAGAGTAAAGGTGAGCGTGAGACATGTTCCCCTCCCTCACCTCTCTGGGCAACTGTAAGCCAAGAGCCAGTCTGGATAGCAGCTTTGTGAGAGTCTGTGGGAAGAGCAGTGGGAGAGATTAAATAAGTATTAGGCCATTCTCTCGTTCTGGTAGGAGCCATTTAACCACATGCTGGTTGGGCGAGTGTGGGGTCATTTGGGACGGGGCGAGTTTATCATTGGGTTTAGCCCTCTGACGGGGGCCTGTAGTTAATGTCTGTACCCAGAGTGGGAAGGGCAGCACCCTGGGAATCACAATAGAGATTTGCTCCCCAGCAGTTCAGACACTGGTACTGTTAATGAGTCTGTTCCCCAGAAGCACTCATGGCTTTGTCTCTTTCAGGCCCTGGCTCTAACCACACACTCAGGAAATGTGCTTCCCATCAAGTCCTAGTCCCAGCTGTCATCCTAGCTGCAGTTATAGTTTTTTTGTTGATCACCATCATCGCTATCGCCACTCTAGCAGAACTTTTAAGAGGTAAGTGCATGTCCCAGGCAGTCTCTGCTCCCCCTGGAGCTGTCGCAGCCACATAATCTCTCCTCCCTGTCCCCTTTGGCTTCGGCAGTCAGGTGAGAAAGGAGTTTGTCTAAAGGCTTATGCAGCCCCCATCACCTTAGTATCTGGACTTCTGTGAGGCACAGAGAGCTTGTTATCTCTGTTTTTTGGATGGGGAAACCGATGCCCAGAGATATCAAGTGGGGGCGTTTTCAAGGTGCTAAATCTTCCTACACCTCAGAGCTTCCCACTTCCCCATACATAGATTGCACGTCCAGGATAAAGTGCACATGGAACAGGAGGATCAGCAGCGCTAAAAGGGCACATTATTGACAGACCTTATGGTTGACTTTTATACCTGCCATCTCACCATTGCTAAGCAGCACATCCCGTGTGCAGCATGCCGCTCTGCCGTTATCGGGCTGGCCTTTCTGCATCCCCCTCTTCAGGGCCGGTGGGTGCTCCTGTGTCACTGACTCAGGCCTTATCATTCAGTATCAAAACTGCCCTTGAGGCTGAGAGGTTCAACCCACAAATGAAGGAAATCGGCAGTGAAGGTCCCCCAGAGACACTAACTGGCCCAGTCGGTGCCGTTTGAGGGCTGCTGTTTATACAGTTCCGGGTGCTATTGCCGAGCAGTTCAGCTATATTCGCCTCTAGGACCAGATCCTCTGCGCCACTTAGGACTAAATCAAGAATTCCCTCTCCTCTTGTGGGTTCCAAGACTAGCTGCTCCAAGAAGCACCTGGGTTTGTTCCCTGTTGTGCGTCGAATCCCATCTTCATCTCAAGGCATCTCTAAAGCAAAGAGCCTGGGAAGGGTAGCCAGCCAGCTAGGGTAGCAGGATATCCCTGAATTAGCAGACCCAGCATCCCATGTAATTATATTGAACTCTGGTGTCAATATTGGTCTGTGCCGACCATCAGGTAATGTTCCCCCTACCTAGGGTGACCAGACGCCTGTGTTTAAAGGGACAGTCCCGTATTTAAGCCCTCCTGCAGGTGTCCTGACTTTTTCTTAAAAATGGGCAAAATGTACCATATTTTCTGTCTCCTTCCCATCAGTACTGGCAGGTCTTTCTGCTGGCCAGATCCCTACTTGCCAGCTGCCCGCCCACCAGCGGTGAGTGGGGGGTGCGGGGGAGTGGCCAATGATGGGAGAGGTGGTGGGGTGAAGATGCAGAGCACGAGGCTGTCAGCTCCCCTTGCTGGTCCATCAGCACAGCCCCTGCTGCATGCTGGCTCTCAGCCAGCAGGGTCTTGCTTCTCTCTCCCCCCACCCCCCTCCGTCCAGTTTCCAGCCAGCCAGCGCTGGCTGCGAGCTGCGGTGGCTGATGAGTGCGGTGTCCAGTTAAGTTACATGTCACCTCTGCTGCCCACCCATCGGCCCTTTACATGCTCCCCCTCTTCCTGCTTTGCCCCTTCACCCTCCCCTAGCCCTGCTGCTCCCCCATACCCCCCTCCCCCGGCAAGGCCCGTCCCTCTCCCAGCGTTGTGCAGAAAACCAGCCCCTGGTCAGAGCGCTCAGTTCACCAACAGCCTGGCCGGCAGGCTCCTTCCTTCCCCCACTGCCTCTGGCTGGGCCGGCAGCCCGGGAAAGCCCAGGACCCTCTGGCCCAGGGTGCTGGCCAGGAGGGGCCGAGCCCTGCATGTGCCAAAGCCCCGCACAGCGCTGGCACGGGGAAGCCTCTCCCCCATCAGCTAAGCTCTAGAGTGTGTGTGGGGTGGGGGAGCGATTTCCAGCCTGTGTGTCACCCCTCCCCCATCTGAACCCTAAAGTCTTAAAGATAAGAAGGTAAAGAAAAATAATCCAACTACACAGTATTTCTTTTTAACAGGGGCTCAGTCAACTTGATGTTAATTTAAACGATTGTACTGCATAGTTCTGATGGATAGCCATTGAACTCGCTTGAATACGAGTCATTTTACCAGGTGTCCTGTATTGAGTATAGGGAAATATGGTCACCCTACCCCTACCTGCCTGCTCCATGCCTTCATGGTGACTCCGGTGTTACCGCACTCTGCTCTGGGTTGCTTGCCAGCTGCACTTTCCGTGATTGTGACCCCCAGAAACCGAACCACTAAAGAAGATGTGGGGGGAGGCGGTCGTCCATTTCTTGTTCCAGATAGTCTCGTTCCTCCCTTGGTACAGCTACCAGGGGTTTAAGCTTGGATCTGAAGGGATTCTCTTCCCTCATTCACTCAGATACAGAATCAGGCTGAGGGGAACAGAGTCTCTGACTCTGTGTTACTTATCTCACTTTCAGTGGAAAAATCCAAACCACCTCTGGCTGCTCCAGGCCCCCCTGCGGTGCCCTGCTGCCCGGATGGCTGGATCGGGTACCGAGGGAAATGCTATTATTTCTCCGAGACTGAAGGGAACTGGACCTACAGCCAGAGCCAGTGCTCTGCACTCAACGCCTCCCTGGCTGGGATCGACAGTGAGCAGGAAAAGGTGAGAGAGCAGCAGATGCTTTATCCCAACAGACTGGGCTTGGCAGGGCTGGAATCGGGCTGGGCTAAGCCCCAGAGGTCCAGAAATTGACCCATTGCCTCTCACGCTAGGAAACCTGAGAGTATTTCTGGCAGCGGAATCCCAGCCCTGGCTAGAGCTGGGTTTGCAGTCAGGGATCACGGGATTGCTCACTCCCAGCCCCCCTCCTCTTTCCCAGAGCCCCAGATGGGAGGATCCCCCTCTGTAGTGCTGGGCTGGCTTGGTCAGCTCCTGGCCAGCGGGCTGCCTGTTGAGAAAAAACAGTTCCCTACCCTTTGTAACTGTTGTTCTTCCAGATGTGTTGCTCATGTCAATTCCAAGTAAGTGTGCGCGCTGCGTGCACAATCGTCGGAAGGTTTTTCCCCTCGTGGTACCCGTCGGGTCGAGCCCCCTGGAGTTGCGGCTTCATGGCAGTGTATAAAGGTCCCTTCCGACCCACCGCCTCCTCAGTTCCTTCTTGCCGGATACTCCGACAGAGGGGTAGGTGGGTGGGTCTTGGAATGAACGTGAGCAACATCTCGAAGAACAACAGTTACGAAAGGTAGGTAACCATTTTTTCTTCTTCGAGTGCTTGCTCATGTCGACTCCAAGTCGGGGACTCCCAAGCATCTCCTAAGAGGAGGGGTCGGAGTTCACCGAGTCGCAGATGGCAGCTCTGCCCTGCCGAACGCTGCGTTGTCTCTAGCCAGCTGAGTAATGGCGTAGTGCGAAGTACAGGTGTGGATCGATGACCACGTCGTCACTGCCCTGCAGATGTCCTGAATGGGGACCTTCGCCGGGAACGCTGCCGAGGAAGCCTGTGAGCTGTTAGTGCTGGGGCAGGTATCTTTGCTGGGTGGTAGCACGCCCTGCTGCCAGCCGTGATCCATGTCGAGATCCTTTGGGACCACACCGGGGAGCCGCCTCATCTGCTCAGCAGTTGCAACGAAGAGCAGTGTCGACTTTCAAAATGGCTTCGTCCTTTCCATGTAAAAAGCTAAGTTTTCAACTATTTACAGGTACAACAAAAAAAGGCTACTAGGGGAATCGATTGCCATAGCAAGAGAAGAGCTGCTCCAACGACTGTCACTGGTGGTAAGAAGGAGCTGAAGAGGTGGCGGGTCGGCAGGGACCTATATACACCGCCATGAGGGCACGATTCCATGGGGCTCCACAGCCGACCCGACGGCTACCGCTAGGGGAAAAACCTTCTGACAACTGTGCACACACACCTACTTGGAATTGACATGAGCAAGCACTCGAAGAAGAACCTGCCTCTCCCGCTCACTACCACCAATGACCCCATGGGTGCCAGGGGAAGCCCTCTTGGGCTGTGCAGGGAGTGAGCTCTTCCCTTCTTCAGAGCAGTTCCTGCCTGTCCCGTTGGGGTGGGCGGGGGGCGTTAAGTGCAAAGCTGCTGGGAAGGAGCCTTGCAAGGAGGGCAGAGGTGCCAGCAAAGCCAAAGTTGCCCAGACTGTAGAAGGGCAGGGGCAGGTCTGTCCATGTAAACATGGACGTGGGGATGGAGATAGATGGGGGTAAATATGGCCTCTGAGCACACACACACCCCCAGCTCCTGCACGTGTCCCCAGGCTCCCAGCTGAGCAGGTCCCAGTCTGATGGGATGTCCAACAAACTGGGATTCTCAGCCAGTGATCGGTTCACTGGCTGAAGCTGCTGTCAGAGGAGGGAGCTGCCAGCTGCCCTCCTGATGGCCCTTCCCTTGCCAGCTCTGACCCCTTCCAAACATAGAGTGGGGCCAGGGGAGGGGAGGACTGTTGCTGTTGCACAGTCCTGTCTTTGTGACCCACAGCTGGCTCGTTAAACTGTGACTTGTTCTCAACCTCCCTGTGGCACGGGCTGGGCTGTGTCATCGGGGCTGGGCTCTCAGCTGGCAAACTACAGGTGGCCCAACCAGAACTTCTGACTGGGGGCCACACAGAGCCACAGGGGCAGGTGAGCACCACAGCCAGGGGTCTAAACATCATCTGGCTTGTTTTATTTTTCAGGATTTCCTGCTACGCTATAAGGGTTTCCTCGACCGTTGGATTGGCCTCCAGAGGGAGCCAGGCCAGCCCTGGAGATGGTCCAATGGCACCGAATTCGACCAGCGGTGAGTCCCTTTCCCTCCAGTAACATTCTCTGTGTTAGGTCACGGGTGCCTGGCATGCTGCCAAAAGATGAATATATTTAACCAAGGTTGTTTGGGGGTGTGGGAATGTGTCTGGGTTCTTATTAGTATTTGGTTTTCATGGACTAAAACCAATATTCCAGCAGCATTTGAGTCCCCCCTGCAGTGTTGTCATTGTTTGTAATTTGTAGTAACGTAGCACCCCTAGACCGGGGCCCTGTTGTGCTAGGCACTGTACAATCACAGAACAGAAAGATGGTCCCTGCCCCACATAGTTTACAATGCACCGCAGTTCTGGGCACAAGGGAGGTTGCTGGAGGAGACACTAACCAGAGCTCCCCCTTCCCCATTGGGCTGTCCGGGTGGAAGTTAGACTCCCTGATCCCGATCTCAGGAGTGGTGTGTGGAGATGAACAGGGTCCTTCACTATTGGGGTAATTTGAGCTTCTCTCTTTGGGAAGGTTGTAGGGAGAAATCTCATTTCAGTACTAACAGTCTGTCCTGACAGCCCATGGGGTTTGAAACAGGCTCGCAGCCTCTCTGACAGTCCCACAACTGCCTGGGGAGGATCGTATCAAACTCTTCTCCGCAGAGAGCTGCTGCTGCTCGCTGCCATGTGAGAGTCCTGTGGAATCTCTCCCCTCTGGGCTGAATGGGACTGAAGAGAAAGTTGGGACTAGGTGAGAGAGTCAGGCAAAGCTGAGTAGTGGGCAAGTCTTGCCAAATATCTACCAGCATAAAGACTTCTCTGGAAGCCCCAGTTCTCTTCTTTCAGCCCCACCCTCTTCCTCCTCTCCCTGCCCTGCAATAGCCACTACTTGTTGCCTACATCTGCTAGGGAGGAGTCTGAAATGGGGCCGATGCCTCTAGGTGCAGCCCTGTCTGTGACTGATGGGCAATGCCCCATCCCTCCCTGACTCCCACTCCTGGTGTCTCTGTTGCAGGTTTCCGATAAGAGGAGGGGGCGACTGTGCTTTTCTGATGGATGAGGACTGGTTCGGCAGCTCGCGGTGCAGCACATGGAGACGCTGGATCTGCAGCAAACCCGATCCCTATACGATGTGGAAGAAATATGCTGTGGAGTTAAAACTTTCAGACTCTTAGGAACTTGGCTTGGAAAATTCACTGAACTGAACTTGTTGAATAAACTGAAAAGAAGAAAATATTCTCTCTACACCCGCAGAAGAGGCGACTGTCCTTCAAAAGCTGGTTTAGCACTTCAGCAAACTTGCAGGTGCTTAGCTCATGATTTCCAGCAGTTCAGTGGTTTGACCTTCATTAAAACTTGGCAGCAAATGTGTCCCGTTTAGGATTAAGTTTATAAGTAACTTACATTATTGTAAGAGACATGTTTAGGCTTCAACACAGGTTTATGTGTAAAAAAATATGTTTGTTCTAATTTAAATTAAAAAAATCTGAAAAAAAATCCAATTTTGATTTTTAAAGTCATAGCATATCCACCCTGATCAGACCCATCCCATCCCTGGGATCAGTTTATTATGAAAACCTTGTGCAAATACTCCACAACAACAAGGTTCCAAAACATAATCCATTTATCACCCCCGGTTCATATAGTCCTTAAAATCCCATGACATCTGGGCCATCAATGTCTTTCACCACACCAAGGCTCTTCTTTGGTCTTCTCCTGGCCTTCTGCCATGTCAGCCACCCCAGCTGGAGTGCAAACCCACTCTTCCCAGCAGCCTCTCCCCCCGGAGTTCATCCTCACCTGAGATATATCCAGCACTTCCCCTTTTCTGTTACCTTTCATCTCTAGCAGGCCAGCAGATAGGCCCTACCACTGTTCCCCTGACCCTCAGCTCTCTCTGGCTCCAGCATGGAGACATCAGCGGGTAAACCTTGCTGCCACTCCCCCGTCTTCAGCCTTTCCTGAATCAACATCCTACAGCAGTGTTGCTCTTTAATGTGTCTCCTGAAGCTCTTGATATTAAAACACTGTGATTTAAATATTAACTAAGCTAAGTTATTAACCAATCCAGATGATTTTACTATGTTATTAGCCAATTGTAGTTGATAAAATAATACTTGGGTCAGTCATTTTGCTGTGAGAATTGTGTGTGTATATATATAAATAAAATAGTAAATGAAAATGAATTCACACGACTGGCTCATTTGGGTAATGCTGATCCCTAATTTGGCTCCTGAACCCCCGAGGGTCTGAGTATCACTGTCCTATAGCTTCCTTCAAGGATCTCGTTGCTGATTCTCCCTGATCTTCTGTAGCTCCAAGTGCTGCCCTGCCCTCCTAGCTGGCCAAACGTGGACAAGATCTACCAGTTCTAAATCCTGAAGTACATGGTGACAGAAATAATCAGTTTAATTCACTAACTGCAGCTACTACTGCCTTTGTTTAATAAATCGGCTTTAAATGCAAACAATGTTTTGATAAACTTTTTTAAAATGTATCCAACACATGTAAGTTAGTTTTATTAAATAAAACATTAAAATGCTGGGTTTTGTGCACTTTTAATCGAATTTCCATCCAAATAGAGCTTGACATAAATCACAAGTAAAAGATTCATCTAGTTATAAAAAAAGTAAAAATTAATCTGAATAAATGTACAGTAATTTGTAATCTGTAATTGCTCAAATAAATGTGTATAGGTATGGTGTAGCCCCCTGGTTAGCAAAAAGAAGCACCCAATTTAGTGTACAGGCTGTATTTAAAGACATGCTCATTTGAACTAATGGTTATCAACCAACGAATTAACCTTTCTTTAGCAAAATAAAAAAGTACAAATACAAAACAATTAAAATTGATGATTTAAATCAAGGGTCCCTGACTGCTGATTTGAATCATGATTAAAATAGTTAATTTAAAATCAAAGTGATTTAAATCAATCCACCATGGGTATGATAGAGGCAAGAGTCTGTCGCACAGTTCTTAAGGCCTGAGAGGGGATGTGGGGATGGCAATCCAGTGTTAAGGGTGCCAAACCAAGAGGGGCTGAGGTGGAATGAGTCTAGCAAATCCTGCTCCATGACATGGCTCTTTAAGGGAAGAGGTTTCAGAGAAGCAGAAGACTAGCTTAGCTACCTCCTTAACATGATAACACCCAGCTGTTAGGGTAACTGACTGGAAGAGGGTGAGGGGAGAATTGCAAGGGAGTCATGCGTTGAAAGAGGATTCCTGGAATAGGAACTTAGCATGGAGCCTGGGGAAGCCTGCTTGAATTGCAGCACAGCCCTGAGGAAGAGGGCTGTGGGGTCCCTTAACCACAGGGAGGGAATTGAGTCAGGCACCAGGGCCCAGGTAAAGCCAGTCCCACTTCCAGTCAAGATTCCCTCCTTTCTCTACCCCCCTCCCTGAGCCTTCCTTGACTCTCCATGCCACTAAGGTCTCTCCCTACCCTTTTTCCTCCCCCATCCACTCCCTGAGCCCCCTGTGATGAAAGTGGGAATTTATTTTTATGAACAATACATGCAAGGGGTTAAAATGCTTCCCCTGGGCCAGAGAAAGCAGGTGGTGTTTGGGACAGGTAGCCCACTAAGGCTGTCTAGCTTCCAGTCCACATGGCTGAATGGGAGACCCTACAGAACAAGTAAACCTCAATGCCTGGGCATGAACACCTACCGAAGGGGAAGCTGAGGCAGTTGAGCCTGGCTGTGGCTGGAGAACAAAGGGGTGAGGTTGCTGCTGGAGTCAGAGCAGGACAAGGAGAGAACAAAGATGGAACCCAGAGAAGCAGGGCATGGTGAACCCATGGGAACCTTCCCCATTGGCTCTCTGGCCTAAGACTACCTCTTTGATGTGAGCCTACAGCCTTTCAGCTTCTGTATTGCAGGTGACTGATGAATTGGTACCTTATGTTGAAAAGGCTTTCTGGGGTCGCTGCAGATACTCACTGAGGGCACTGCACCCTGGAGAGGAAAGTCTGAACAGACCCTACCTCAGTTCAGCTTGCCAAATGGGTTGCTCTGGCCCCGGTCTCAGGGTCGTTGAGGCTACAGGCCGGCTGTTGCAGAACAGTGGGGATCCTTGGGGTCCAGGACACTGAAGTAGTTACTAGCAGGAGACTGATGGAAGGTTCGGGCATAGCACAGACCCTGTGAGTCAGTGACATTGCCCTGCCCTGCCCCCACCACCAGAAAAGCTGAAAAACTGGGGCTGACTGAGCAGTTTATGGACAGAGAGTGACTCTTAGTGGCTAGCAAGTGCAGTCGCTGAATCCTGTGGATTCCCAGAGCAGTGTCTGCAAAGATTTTAGGCTCAGATTTTCCAAGGGGAGGTCTCATAGCACACTCATAAATGTACATTCAAGGATATGAGGGGTGAGGGAATGCCAGACAAAGTGGGCATTTTCTGTAATATTTTTGATATGTGTGCCTCAGTTTCTCTATACATTACTACCCAGGGGGTGCAAAAGGGTTAAACCTGCTCTTTGAGGAAGATTAAGAGACAGGAGGTGTTTGTGTCACACAGCTGTCTGGGGAGGTATGAAGGGGTCATTAAAGGACTGGTAGAAACCAACCCAGATCAATGGAGAATCTGGAAAGGCAATGGGAACCCCAGTGGCCATGATGTTCAAACAAAGGAGATGTCCCCTGCCACCTCTTGGAAGAGAAGCGGCAAACAGGCCCCAGCTAGAGAGCAAAGAGTGATGACTCGGAGAAGGGCTGGACTCTGAAGAGACAGAAGTTTGCACTTGGGACTCATAAGAAGATGGAGAAAAGATGGATCCCATATCAGCTTGGCTGGCTGATTGCACTGGCTTGGCCACTGGGGACCAGGGCTTAACCTTTGCCTCTCATTGCTGCCCTAAGGGCTTTCAGATTCTGTAGGCAGGTGACTAATAAATTGTTACCTTGTATTGAAAAGGCTGCCCAGTGTTGCTGCAAATACTCACTGGTAGCAGTGTGTGCTGCAGGGCTACAGTGTACACAAGCTTCCTGTAGGAGTCTGGATTCACTGCAGGGGGCCACAGAGAGAGACAGGGATCGTTGGTGCCGAAGGCCCAGTTCTGGAGTCTTGGAGGCCAAGGGCCAGGACCAGCCCACTAAAGGGGACATGCCCAAGGGCCTGGTTACAGGCTGGGCATAGATCAGACCCTGTGGATCTGTGACAAGAACTATTGTGCGCTCAGATTTGAGTGCATAAATGGTAAGCAACTACCAGATGTGGGAATACAAACCGGTGCTTCTTCACCTAAATCTCCCACAGAATTAGAGGCTATGGCTGAAAGTGGGGCCAGGTGGAAGAATGTTCAAAACTCTGCCTTTGAGAGGTGACCAAATGGCATGTAGGTCTCCAAAAGTGACATTGGGGCTTTACAACTTTTAATCTTCAAACTGTTCCTGAGAGCCAAGAGTGCCTGTTCACACACGATGCGCAGGAGGCAGCCAGCTCCTCAAGAATCAGACCCAGCTCCTGAGGAACAAGTGAATGGATCTGACAGAACAAGAAGCACAGTGAATGGATCTGACATAACAAGGAGAAATGGTCTCAAGTTGCAGTGGGGGAGGTCTAGGTTGGATATTAGGAAACACTATTTCACTAGGAGGGTGGTGAAGCACTGGAATGGGTTACCTAGAGAGGTGGTGGAATCTACATCCTTAGAGATTTTTAAGGCCTGGCTTGACAAAGCCCTGGCTGGGATGATTTAGTTGGGGTTGTCCTGCTTTGAGCAGGAGGTTGGACTAGATGACCTCTTGAGGTCTCTTCCAACCCTGTATCTTCTATGATACCTTGGAAAATGGGTTTGTCTGAGACTTTAGAATTCTTTAATTAGCAAATCTGTTTTTCTCTTAGGAAAAAAACAAGGGTACTTGCTATTTTAGTTAGGTAAGTGCAGCTTATTGGTGTGACTGCTTATTTCAGGGCAGCTTTCTCACAAATCCATTTAGCTACAGCCGTGCAGGTTTCTGAAATAGTACGGTTCCCTGTGATCATCACACAGCTCTCCCTTTCAGCAGCTCCTGTTAGATGGAACCTGGGGAACAAAGAGCAGGAGTCACTGGGTGTTTAGCTTTACTGAGCAAGATCTTTAGCAGCTATCCCTCATTCGGAGGGGTGGTCTGTCTCCATACTAGCTTCCTTCATCCATACTTTTCTACAGAGCCCTAGTTAGTAATAGGCCTCACAGAGTGGGAAAGGAGCTGGGCAGGCTCACTTCAGTGCTGGAAAACATTGCAAAATCCACTGCGATGATTGACCAATACTGCCCATGGGTGTATTCAAACCCCACTGCTGGGGAGCCAAGCCGAGGAGCCCAGCAGCACCTGTGTGGTCCTGTTTTGTACAACTGTGCCATGTGCACTGACTGGTGTCTGAAGTGGGTGGAGCTTAGTTGGTGGGCGGGGCTTGGGAAAGTATTACCTCTTCCCCCACCCCCATGGCAGCCCTGGTGGAGGTAAACTGTACTGCTCAGCAGGAGAGGGGACCCTGACCCTGCATTAACGAGCGCATTGCTGGATAAGGGCCACCTTACTCAGGCAGAGCAGCACAGCTGAGAGCTAACATAGGCGTGAACTCTTCAGCAAGTGCCTCTTCAGCAAGAGTCTTCCCAGACATGCCCATTCTCCAAAGAGACCCTGACCCCCCTTTATCCTGTGGCTTTGCAAGCACACAGGGGGCTTGAGACTGACCATCTCTCCATGGAGGACTCTGCCTGGTGCTTAACTTTACTTGTGCTCACAGACAGCCTCTGCTCCTGCTAGCACTAGAGAGCACTAACCTTGTGTTCCCACTTGTGCACCATGCAAGACACACTCAGTTTCATAGCCAAAGTAGGAACCATGAACACTCACAGTGTTTCATCGAACGTGGAGCCGTCCACCCAGGTCCATTTCCTCTCTGGGGATGTAACATGGAGTCCAAGCCAAACCAGGTTCAATTGTGGAATACTCAGTATATACGCCTGTAAGTGACAGGACGGAGGAGTCTGGGTGAATATAACCTGCTAGAATTCTCTGGCTTCTTTGCTCTCTCAGCAAATGAAGGAAGAGAACCCGCTATACAACTGTGCAATAGATTTATACCCAATTTCTGTTGTTTCCCTTTCCCAGTCTCACCCCCTCCTTCCCCTCCACGTATCAGTGATATTTTAATGTGCTCTGTAATAGATTTTTCTTAAGCCAAATGTCATACAGCTGGGGCATTGTTGTTTTGCTGGAAGCTCATTGTATTACATTATAACTAGTGACACTCATCTCTCAAGGGGCGGGTTAAGCCATTTTTATTTACTGTACCATCTCCTCCTTGTCTTGGATCACGAGCATTTGAGAGCTCTTCGCTGAGCAGTCCACACGACTCTCATTCCACATTTTACTTTCTTTAGAGACCCAATAGCACTTGTTCTTGTTCGGCAGCCAGTCAGCGGGGCACAGTTTGCACCCACAGCCCTCTAGAAATAGACATGCAAAAGGCAACATTAAATGGGCCGGAAGGTTCTGAACAGTGCTGAGCTTCCCTACGTTCACGAGGGGCTTTCAAACGATAAACATTCTCAGCCAAGACATTTCTCGTTATTCATTGTTTGTTTGTTTGAGGAAAGGCCCATTATTCACATAGCAGATGGAGGTGCGGGTCAGGAGAGAGGTGCTCTGGCAGAGCTGTAATGTGAATATGAATTCATAAGATTGGGCCCACAATTCACATTTTGCAGGCTCAGTATCACACAATGCATTTCCCCCCTCAGGGGGCACCATACCTCTGAAACCAAACACAGCAAAACTGTTGCCTTCCCTGCTGAACCACTTCTGAAGCACTTTAGAAGTAGAAGGAGGGAGGCAAGGGATTTTCTGAGGAGGTTCTGGCTTCCCCGAGTACTCCCAAAGAAATGAGGGCTCTGTGCAGATCAAACAAACACACACACACACAACCACCTTAGAAGAACAGTATTACAGTTGCAAAGTCAAGCACTCAAAAGTTAGGAAGTGTCAGAATTAAGGTTGCCTGTGCAATCTTTATTGGGCCCCCTGGTGCATATGCATTATGATCCAGTCCGTAATTACATGATCACATACCAGTTTTCTCCACCAGACCCCTGCTTCATTCTGGGCACATGACGGACGGTGCTGCTGACTTACTGAGCAGCTGTTCAATATTTTGTTTTCTTCTCATTCAATGTGTAGCCCGAGTAGTACTGTGCACTATTCAAAGCCGGCTCTGAAGGCAGAACTATTAATTTCCTCCTGGGCTCTCCTCTGGCACCCTGCTCTATAGTATCTGAGTGCTTCACAAAACAGTAATGAATTTTCACAGCACCCCTGTGAGATCAGGGGATTGCAATATTTCCATTTTACAGATGGGGAACTTAGGCACAGAGAGTTTGAGGTCAAAAGTATCCACTAACATCGGGTATCCAACTTGAGACACCTAGACTCAGCTCCTCACAAGGTATTTAGGCAGGAATTAGGCACCTAAATGCCTTGACTTTTCAAAGTTCTTAGCGTTCTATAGTACTTCATAAGTTCAGTGCCCAGCTTCCATTGATTTCAGTTACAGTTGCTCAACACTTCTACAAATCAGATGCCAGGGTCTCAGTTCAGGCACCCAATGAATGAGGAACACAGTTAGTGATCAGTTGTGAAAGGATTGGTTTAAATAACTCTCCCCCACCACCAGCCCCAATGTACTCTCTCCCCGGCCTTCTGGCTCTTGTTCCTTCTGCATGCAACTCAGGCAACTTCCTCCTCCATGCTGCTAGGGCTCAGTGGGGCACAGAAATCACAGGAGAGACAGGCTCCCCATGCTCTGTGCCCCTGTCAGGACCCAAACCTTGCCCGCAGCAGCTCAGGACGGCAATTGCATGGAAAGTCCTACTACTCAGCCCCCTGTAGCTCTGGGCTGGAGCACACTCACTGCTGATAGAATCATGAATTTTCAAAGGTTTAAAACTTGGCCAAATTTGGGCAGATATTCACAGGCGCAGCTAAAGGCAGACAGATCCCTGATTCGTAAGCCACCCCCTTGCCAAATGTCAAGTCCCTATTCCAAAGCATGGGGACAGCACTAAAGCTTCTGAAAGAAAAAGTCTCCAGAATTTTTTTAACATGAGGAAAACAATATATTTTCACTAGCCTGGTCCTCATGAACAGCTGGACAGTTTTGGCTGAAATGGAAAAAAAAGAATAAAAAATAAAAATCAGGCTGAGGCAGACCCCTGGCATGGAACGGTTCAGCCTGAACATTTAATCTTCAGCAAAAATAAAAGCAACTGAAAACAGGCTCTCCTAGTGGGAAGTATTAAGTTACATTTGCATATATGTTAAAATAATGTTATTTGGGCTGCAAAGGTGAACAGCTGAAAGCTAGGAAGTGTAAGAAATAAGATTGCCCAGACAAGCTTTAATCGGCCCCTCTGTAAAACATTGATACAGTCTTTAATGACATGATCACATTCTGTTTTTTCCATGAGACCCTGCCTCATTCAGTGCATAGGATGGACAGCGGATGAGTCAGATGGCTTTAAGAAGAGGAAAGATGCTCTCGTGTTGAAAGCACTGGACTGGACTCTGCCACAGACTTCCTATGTGATGTTCAGCAAGAGTCTAATACAAAAGGGCAGAGTTAAGGTTTTATAGACAACTATAAATCTGTCATTACCTAACTTCTGAGTTCTTGACTTTGCAGCCAAAACATTCTTTTAATGTAGTTTTTTTATATAATAGAATTGTTATTACACTATAAAATGTAAAAAGAAAAGGAGTACTTATGGCACCTTAGAGACTAACCAATTTATTTGAGCATGAGCTTTCGTGAGCTACAGCTCACTCATCGGAGCTGTAGCTCACGAAAGCTCATGCTCAAATAAATTGGTTAGTCTCTAAGGTGCCACAAGTCCTCCTTTTCTTTTTGCGAATACAGACTAACACAGCTGTTACTCTGAAAACTATAAAATGTGTCTGTTTCATACACATTGAAAGTACTTTGAATGACCACTAGATGTCACTCCTACTACTTTGCACAAACAGCTGAAAACGGATGCACTTTATGCATCCGATGAAGTGAGCTGTAGCTCACGAAAGCTTATGCTCAAATAAATTGGTTAGTCTCTAAGGTGCCACAAGTCCTCCTTTTCTTTTTGCGAATACAGACTAGCACAGCTGCTACTCTGAAACCTATTTATTAGAGCTGCTTGAAAAGTGAGACTTTCCCAGACAGAAATTTTCAGAGGGTTTTCCCCTTTTTTATTTTCTACCTTTTTTTCTCACCGGAGAAAAGATGGGGTAAGATAAAATGTATAGGAAAGCGGGGAAAAGGTCATGATTTTGAAACAAAATATTTAGTTTTTCTCTGAAAATTTCCCCTTTGGAAAAATTTCAGAAAATTTAAAAATAAATTTTGCCATGAACATTTTTTTTGACAAAACCCTCTTTTCTGATTAAAAATCAGAAAATGTTTCAGCCAGTTGTAGTATTTATCTTGCAGCCATCAAACAGAACAAATGACCAGAAAAATAAAGATGGGAAGATGAAGGTATGGCACGTCTCAGCTATGTCTACGTTATTGTAACACAGTAGCTGAATTTTCAATCAGCGAGTTTGGAGTGAGAGTTCTTCCAGGTGGGCACAAGGTTGCAAAGAGCACAAAGAATAGCAGATACAGTTACCTGTTAAGTTGTTGTCTGGCTTTGGATACAAACTTTGTTTCAAGCAGGACTGGGAATCCTTCAGGCTGGAATTACATTCAGTTCCATTTGTTGTTCTCTGTCCTCTGGTCTGTCCTTCACAAGGACATGCAACAAAAGAGAGAAGGTTAAAAAGTATCAAGTCATCAAATACCATGGGATATCTATCAAGTTAGGATGGGGACAGAGAAGTAGTGTGAGATGGAATCTCACTCATAATCCACCGTAAGGTGCAAAAATGTGGAATGAACATCTTGCACATCTGTTACAGCCAAATAATGCATGTTTCATGTATCAAGCTCTCAACTCTACTTTCTTTATGTAACACGCTTGATGTCTATGGCAATGATGAAATGCCCGGTAATTTATTCAGAAATGTTTTGGAGGCCAAAATATAGAATCTAAATGGAATTGCGGAGGAAGAGGAGAATTCATTGAGCCAAAGAATCTGTGGCACTGAGATACTCACCCCAAACACCAAACACAATCACAGCTACCGCCAGGATGATGTTCCCGGCCCATCCGAGCCAGAGAGCAATCCTATGCCAGCGCGGGCACAGAGCGCTATCTGCAAGAACCAAAACCTTGGGTAAAGATTTAAAAGAAAACATGGAAACTTGCTCTCCTTTGGAGGCTGTGCAACTTACTTCATATGCAGATAAGGATAAAGTTCAGGCTCATGGAATATGAGGAGGGAAATGATCATGCACAGAGTTTAAAATTCTGAGGCCACATCACCCTCACAAGGGCAACATTAATTGTCTAATTAGATGGAAGTAGCGGGAAGCTGAAGAAAATACCAAAGAGAAAAAGATTAAATTTGCTGTCAGGATAGACTAAGGCTGTGTCTACACTAGCAACTGAATGACAAAACTTGTCTTTCAGGAGGTATTGAAAAAACCCAAAGCACCGGGTGTGAACAGCGCTTTGTCGGCAGGAGTGCTCTCCTGCTGACAAAGCTAACGCTTGTTTGAGGTGGAAGTTTTTTGTCGGCAGGAGAGCTGACAAACGGTGGCTACGCTGCGTGCCTTTTAGCGGCACAGCTGTACCAACACAGCTGTGTCGCTAAAAGCTGTGTAGAGTAGACCTAGCCTGAGAGAGATATGTGTGTGTGTGTGTGTGTGTGTGTGTGTATCATTTAGCTGTCTGAGCTGTCCGAATGGGTCATTAACAGGACTGGCCAAGGCTGACCCATAACAGTGGAAATTCTGAGAAGACAGTGAAAAGCCCAGTCACCAGGGCACTGACACCTAGCAACCAATGATCCAGAGTGGGGAGGATTTGCCCACCTCTCAGCAGAGAAGCAGAGCAGAAACCCCAGCTTCAGGACAAAGGACTGGGAGAGGTGAGGGTAATAAGTGTGGGGTCTGGAAAAAGCTTTGGGTCTCTCTCACCTGGGAACTGACTAAGGAAGGAAGTCAAAGAGAGAAAAAGTCTGAAAATGGAGTTCATTAATGCTTGCTTGGTGAATTGTGGCCAGACAAGAATGGCCTGTGTTTTAACCTTTATGTCTCTCGGCTAACCTAAGGACTTCCCGTGCTGTGTTCCAGGTGACTAATAAATCCTACTCTGTGCTGAAGACACTTTTTGAGGTGTCACTGGGGTGAAAGTAACTTAAATTTCTTACAAAAAGAACGAGGAGTCCTTGTGGCACCTTAGAGACTAACACATTTATTTGGGCATAAGCTTTGTTAAAATAAAATAAAATAAAATTTGTTAGTCTCTAAGGTGCCACAAGGACTCCTCATTCTTTTTGCTGATACAGACTAACATGGCTACCACTCTTAAATTTCTTACAGGTACCGTTGTATTGCAACCCTCCCTTGGGGGGCTCAGGGCAGGGGGTTGGGGGGTTGCAATACGACAGTACCTGTAAGAAATGTAGGTGTGGGATGGAGTGCGGGGGGCTCAGGGCAGGGGGTTTGGAGGTGTGTGTGGGGGGACTCAGGGCAGGGGGTGGGGGTGCAGGAGTCAGTGCAGGGGGTTAGAGTGTGTGTTGGTGTGGGGGAGCTCAGGGCAGGGGGTTGGAGGGTGTGGGGGGCTCAGGGCAGAGGACTGGGGAGCTGGGGGGAGCTCAGAGCTGGGAGTGCAGCCACCGAGCTGCCCAGCTGCGTGATTCCTGGGGCTGGCCAGGGCGTCAGGGACCACGGCGCTGCTTGGCTGGCGGATCCCCAGGGCACGGTGACTGCGCTGCCTGGCCGCCTTAGCACTGGGGCTGGAGCCTGGGGGCGCTGTGGCCACGCCGCCCAGGGGCTGTGGGTGCTGGCTTGGACCCACCAGGACAGGGGCCTCGTCCCCCGGCCATTGGCGCTGGGGCCAGGGGCCATTGGCAGGGATGGAGCCCCATCCCCAGCTGGCCACTCTCTTACCAGTGTGCCGCACCAGGGCGCACCGGCCTACTTGCATCTCTGGGTGTCACTGTAAATACTGGCTGGGGTGCAGTAGTGGCTGTAGGCTGTGTGAGTCTCTGACTCACTGAGCAGAGCTCACAGTGTGGAACAGGAGTGCTGGAGCCCAGTAGCTCAGTCTAGGAGGAGGTGAGGCCATTTGGCCTACCCTGAAGGACGCGTGAGACCCACTGGGGATCTGGCACATTGATGGGGTTCCTCCAAGAGACTGTTCAAAAGCAGGAGCGCAGCGCCAATCCTGTTGAACTGTGACAGTGACTCCAGTGAAATTAATGTCAGCAGAGAGTTTGCTCCATAGTGTTGGTAAAGGGGAGATATTTCACCATATGACTGCATAGCAAAAACAGGCTGCAAGCGGCTTCCTCTGACTTGGCTTTCTCCATCCATCCATCCATGCAAGTAAACGTATCCCTCAATGTCTGCTGTGTGCCAGCCCCATCAGCAGACACTTGCTAAATACCCCTGGGGCTGTTGACAAGGTGATGGGAAGAACTATGAATTGGAAGTACCTGACTCCCATGCAGAATCTCAGGTATTTGCAATGGTTCTTCCCGATAGCCAGATGGAAGTATCCATCTTTCACGTCGAGAGGGAAGTACGAGTCTCCTGAAGAGTGAGGGAAGGATCCGAAGCCTGACATATTTTTTCAGGTCTTCGAGGCCCAGCATAGGTTATAGACCTTCCTTCTTGGGGATGAGGAAGTAGTGGGCGTAGAGTCCCTTCCCTCGGTTACACAGAGGAACTTCTATAGCTACTCTCAAGAGGAGTGAGTCCCCTTCTTCCAGGAAGACTTTCTTGTGAGAGGGGTGTCCCCCTGAGGAGGGAAGGAGGCAGGAGAGTGGGGACGGGACCTGGTGCAGAACTGGATGGAATGGTCTCTGTCACAGGGTGGCTGGCTCCTGTCACTTGAAGCAGGTCCAATGTCCTGAGCCATAGCAGGTGCTCCCAGCTGGGCCAGTCAAGAGGGCAGGGAAATGCACCTGGGGAATAAAGGGTTAGGGGAAGTTCCAGTGCGCGAGGACCAGCTGTGAGAAGGAAGCTGACTGAGAGAACTTTAGGAAGGTGCAGGAAGCAGGACTGCCAGAGTCCACCGGGAGAGGAGGCAGCAAGAATCTAACATCTAAAGGGTGATCTGAGGAACTGATTGTTTGTTTAAGTTTGGACAATAAACCTACTTAAAGTCAACTGTGGGTGTGGCAGTGAATCCTTGGCAAGCGGGGCAGAAGCCCTGCCTTGTGACAGTCTCCAAAGCCCAGCAATCAGAAGTTATTGTGCATCGGTTGCTGTAGAAGAATAGACAAAGACTCAAGGGAGGGGACAGAGAATGTCAGAGGGGAAGGTGCCAGAAACTTGTGTGGCTCCCGAGTGTCCCATTAAACTGGCAGCTTGTAGGCAGAGGAAGAGGACTGTGATGAAGAATGCTGGAAGTGTTTTTTCTTGTGCTTTCAAGGTCTCTCCCCATGGCCACGGTGGAGAGAGGTTGGAACCTCCTTAGTGAGGAGCAGGCCTGAGAAGTTGCTGAGCCCACCCTTTGAAAACCTGTCAAGGTTCAGATCATTCCCAAGCTGGGTAGGGCATATGCTTCTAGCTGTGGCCCTGGTAGATCTGATCTTCTTCAGATCTTCTCACTGAAGAGGACCTTGCCCTTAAAAGGCAGATCTTCTATCCTCCACTGGGCTGCTGTAATCAGGCCTGGGGGTGGAGACAGGAATATCTACACAGGCCTATCACAATATCCAAGGCTGTGTTAAGAGGATGTTTACCCATTGTACAGCCCCTCCATTACCAACGCCCTAGCTGCCTGCTTCTGTTCCTTTGGAAGAGACTCCAAGAGGGGGTTCAGGGTATCCCAGAGAGCACAGCTCTACCTGGCTATTACTGCTTGGTAACTCAAGACTCACAGTCCTAGAGAGCATGAGGGAAATATCCTGTAGAAAAAGGGGACAAATCTTTTCCTTTCCCTGTTTGTGAGAGCAGAAGGCAAGGCTCTGGGTCTGTCCTAGGCCACTGACACCATCACAGAGTTGGGGGTAAGGTGTTGCTGAAGGAACTGACACCTTTCTGATGGGACAGGATACACCCCATCTATTCTCTTAGAGACCAGGGGAAAAGGCACAACAGTCAGCCAAATGTCCTTTGTAGGATTTGTCAGCCTGACTGGTGGGAATAACCTTGTCTTTCACCTGGACCTGCAGAATACCAAACAGCTCCACTGCAGAGGTACCTGCCTTGAGCTCCAGTGTATTGGCCCTCTTCCCGAGATACTCTTGAAACTGTCTAGTCATCAGGAGGTGACACTACAGAAAGGCTATGTTCTCATGCAGGACAATGGCATAGTAGTGTCCCCAAATGGGGATTCTTCCATGTCCTGGAAGCATCACTGTCCCACATGTCATCGTCTTAGACACCAGTGTGGAGGGACAGTAGGCTAGGCCGGTGCTGGCTCAGCCAATGCCAGTGCTGATGGAGGAAGCACCAGAATTGGAGCAGGCAGTGGCTGATGGAGTTTCCGCCAAAACCTAGAGTTCTACTGGGGCAGGAGGTTTGGGTTTGTCGTCTCAATTAAGGTTTGAACAGATTCTTGAATGTCTGGCCCTCATCAGTGACTGGGATTTGCAAGATGCTCATAGGAAAGATCACTTGCGTCGCCTTCCTTTTGCGTATTCTGACAAATCTACCAATATCCATGTCATACAGCAGTATCTCCTTGTCATATGAAAGGTTAGGACTTGAGCTGGGAAAATAGAGGTCACCTCTCTTTCTGATTACAGCTGCAAGCAGATTGTGACTGTCTTGACTTCACTATTCAAATCTGCAGAATAATTTCTGAACATGCTTCAATTTTTAAATCCCTTGAATGGGAAACTAGTCTCCTAGTCACTTGCTATGTTGACATTTGCACATAGTTTTCAAATTTTAGGGAAGAAAGTGATGGTTGGTTGGATGGTGCAAAAAGGCTGTGAGAGAAGGATTTAGAAAATCGTCAGTAGACCATGGCAGAGGGAACACGCTCACTCCCTTAACTGTCCACTTCTTGACATTCTCATGTTTGGTGCTTTTAAAATGGCTCTGATATTTTCCTACTGTAACAAAATTAGAAAAGCCACCATGAAGTACAACCCTAGAAATCGCTTTACATTTTCAAGGCTGTCTTCAAAGAGGAAAAGGGCTAGAGGCTTAGAAACATCATTTAAAATAAAAAGAGTAACAGTTTCTAGGCTCCACCAAGTCTGTAATCATGACAGGAGACTTCAGTGCTTTCAATGTCAAAGAACTTAACTTTGAGTAACTTTAAAAACTGTAGCCCATTATTCATAAAAGTCCATCTTACATGAGTTCTCACTGAGATTTAATAAATAAAACTTATGTCCTTAATAGAACAAGATGTTCTGGAGACATACATGGACAAAAAATGGTATATTTTTTTTAAAGTCAAAAGTTGCTTTTCTGTCTTTTAATTAAAAATAATTAAATGATTTGTTAAATTGACTTCAAATTTTCCATTTTTTTTTCTGGCCTCAGATTAACAAATTTTGGGATAAAATGGGGGGAGGAGGGTTAGAGATGGTGTTAAAAAATTAGACTTGTCCTAGAAACTCTTTGACAAGTGCAACTACTGTGGTTCCACAATTTAAGCTCTAGCTTCCAAGGGAAGTAAAGGACATGTGTAGGGACCCACCTCCTGCCACCGTGGCCCATTTCCATTTTCCAGCCCCACAGGGCACCGCATGGGGCTGGAGCTCCTCCTACTCCCTGGGGGCAGAAAGTGGGTCAGGGTTTTCCCCAACAGCATCCTGGACCCAGCCCATGACCCCAGGGGCCTGGGTGCATCACTTGGACAGGGGTTCCAACTCCTGGAGGCTTGGAGGGAGAGAGAGCTGGCATGGACTGGGCTCCCCCAAGAGCCACCCCACAAACCAACACCTGAACCCAGTGGTCTATTTCCTCCCTCTGCGATAAGTGTTTTGCTGCAGCCAGCTAATTAAATTAGTCTTGTTCAAGCAGTAGCAGTTTGTGCTGAAGTTTCAGGGTTCAAACTTTGCTGAAAATACACGATGGGGGTTGCTACAGTGGCACATAACAGAATCTGGTTTTACCCTTGTCCTTTAAAAACTCTAGTAAATTACATAAAAAGAAAACTCTCAAAAGAATGTTATTTAGATTGCAAAGTCAAGCACTCAGAAGTTAGGAAATGCCAGATTTACAGTTGCCCCAGCAAACTTCTCTCTGCTCCCGTGTGCATGTGCATTATGACAATGTATGTCCATGTAATTAAAGACCACTTTTTTCCCAAAGGATCCCTGCCTCATTGCATACACAAGATGGTTGCACAGTGGGGCAGAATTAAGGTTGTACAAGCAACTGTATGTCCGGCATTTCCTAACTTTTGAATGCTTCACTGTTCAAACTAAATAATAGTTTTTAACTTTTTGGATGTAATCCTGCATATACTGTACTGTACACAGACTGAGTGATACAATATCTGGACTGTTAGTATTTAATTTACTCATCAACTGAAATATCAGCTTTATATATTTTGATTCTAAGATTAACAGCAGAACAGTCATCTAAAATGTCCTCTCATTAGTAGCCTGACTCTATTTATAGAAAATATGCTCTGAAAATAGCTAATATATTTACTATTTTACCACAGTTCTGCAAAATATTATTAGGATTTTTTATTTCCAGATACCAATCTTTGCAGGAGAGTCTCGTAAAAAAAATACCAGGATTTATATATTTACATTTTACATCCTTTTAAGTTTAATTTACAGTTCCTTGTATATTCATTATTCCTGGAACACTGAAAGCTATTATTTTTCCTCTTCTCTTTATGACTGTGATCATCTTTGTTGGTATCCCCTGAGTTAAGAGTTGTCCAAACTTTAATTGCTATGAAGTGTGATGACTTGACTCCTCACAAATCTTCCCTATCCAGGTCTGTTCAGAATCCAGTACAACCCCTTGCTGCGTCCCCCACAGTTTTCATCCTTTATTGACCAAGTTGCCCTTCATTTCTTTCTCTTCTCCTCCCCTGTTTCCTAACCTGGGATACTAGACTTCAGTCTCCCTACTTGCCTCTTCATGAATCTTAGCAGATCCTTTTCTCCACACTTCCCTCACCATGTGGAATCACCTCCATGACCCTCTGCACTGACTTCTCAGCAATTTTCCAAATCCAATCTCTTCTCGCTGATCTGTCTCCAACAAGAAATGAAAGACAATTATACGAGTCTCCCAGATTCCTTGTGTTCAGTCTTCCCAAGACTTGACCAGTGCATTGCTCTTTACCTCTGACTTACCCCACTATACTATGTACTGCATCTTCAATACAGCATGAGTATCCACCTCCAAGTGTTTATGAAGTAAGTAGAAAAATGCCATAAAATAACCCTGTATTGTTCTTCACATGTAATTTGCATCTATAGACTGGCAGTAGCTCTGAAGATTTCTGTGACACTGTGTATTAACATTAAAATAAAATGCACAATATTGCATTAAAGAGATTCAGCTCCTAGTTCTGACAGATGGTAAATTACCTCATATTTGCTGAGTCCTAACATACAAGCGGAACATAGAGACTCACACCTGCTCTTTGTTTCTAGAGAAACTTTATATAAATATCTGTGCTACCCGTAAAAACAAAAAAATACATCCAAAAAGTGGAATACAAACCGAAAAAAGAGACCATATTGGTACAAAACTCAGAAGCTAAATACACTTACTGGGATGCTGAGATGGATGCAGTGACTTTGAAGTGGAAAAAGCTCCAGGAATGTTTAAATCTGCATATACTATTTCTCCAGCCATGGCAAGTGCAGAGAAAGATGAGAGGCTACAAGAAGACGGACTGTCTAAGAGTTGCCTCATATTTATGCATGAGCCAAGATGACAGACATATCCAGTAAGAGGAAGTGTCTATCAGAAGGTTTTGACTTCCTTCTTTCCCAGCAATCTAAGAGATAAAGTGTTTAAAGTACAATTGCATTAGAGCTGGTGCTGGGATTTCACATAAACTGTTGATTTTTCCTACATTAAAAGAAAGCTGCTCCCTGGTGTGTTTGGTTCAGAAGCTCTGGGCATTTTAAGAGAAGAAATTCTTATCATTGCATAAAAGTGGAAAACAGATTGAAAAATAAGAACTTTTTAATTACAATTCATATTTCCCATTGGAGACAGACATCTTTAATTTATCTCATCACTAGGGATAGTCATACTCCTCTCTCTAGCTATTCTATTCAGGTTCTATACTATTACACCTTTTAACCTGACTGTCTGCTCAAAGTTGGGAGCTCAGTGGGTCGTTCCAGTTAGGAAGAGATATTGCTGATGGAGTCTGTTACCTTTGATTCAATCTTATTTACAAAGAATGTACAAAGTCCTGTTTCCCCAAACACAGGAGGAACCAAACAGGAGCCAGTGTCCTTGTTCACAGGTCCAAAACTCATTTAGCCTTTCTAGCCCAAATCCTCTCTCTAGGCTACTCCCCTGGCCAAACCATGCTTCTAGTGGCTTGTTCAGCCTCTGTGTCTGTCCCCCTCTCACCCTCCACCCCCGGTTTCTCTCTCTCTGCTCTGTCTGATGCTTCTCTTCACACAGACACACACATATATTTCTGGTCAAACAATACACAGTGGAGTCTTCTCCCACACAGTGCTAATTTCTGGGTGGGCTCACGTCCACCTTTGTCTTAAGTGGGGACCTGTGATTATAGAATCATAGAAGATTAGAGTTGGAAGAGACCTCAGGAGGTTATCTAGTCCAACCCCCTGCTCAAAGCAGGATCAACCACAACTAAATCATCCCAGCCAGGGCTTTTCTTAACTTATCTTAAATCGGGGGTTCTCAAACTGGGGGGTCAGGACCCCTCAGGGGGTCACGAGATTACTACATGGGGGCCACGAGCTGTCAACCTCCACCCCAAACCCCTCTTTACCTCCAGCATTTATAACAGTGTTAAAGATATTAAAAAGTGTTTTTAATTGATAAGGGGGTGGTGACACTCAGAGGCTTGGTGTGGGAAAGGGATCACCAGTACAAAAGTTTGAGAACCACCATGACTTAAATGAAGGCCAGTGGTTAAACCTGCAAAAACAGCATTAGTACCATTCCTTTGAGATATTCAGACTCTTGTAATAGTACTTCCTTGGCAAGCTGCGCCTGGTCCAGGGAAAAGCTGCTCTGTTGCATTAGGACTACAAGGCACTGAGTGACATCAACTCCTACTGAAGTAACAGGAGGAAAGGGCGCTCAGCACTTCACAGGATAGAGCCCTGTGTCTGACGTAGGGGCTGTAGGAGTCAGCCAAGGTTCTGCAGAATTTGTGCCCACAGTAAAATAGTCAGGTTCCCTTGTCACACAGTGACCTGACAAGTACGAAGTACAGTTGGAGGAAAAACCAGCCTTATGCAGTAATGCAGGCACCCCTACGTATCACGTAGCACTTGCGTAACATTAGTTTATTAACAACCTGGTTGATAAATCTGCAGCTCCAGAGTCGTCTCCACCTCACTTCTCTGTCCATCCCTCATACCCCTCCTGTTACTGCAGCAAATCCACCCCTCTGTATAGCAATCTTAGAGACTATGGCAGTGCAGTAAAGGAGGCAAAACAACCCTTCTGATCCTCCAACATCCATGCAGCAGAATCATAGTCAATGGAGCTATTTTGCAGGGTGAACTGGATAAACAATTCAGGCTGCATAACCCAGACATCAGACCCAGGCGTCCACTGCTGTGAAGAGCTGTCAACATGCTTCACTGATAAGATCAACCAAATATGTACGAATGGAGCTGACTGGGAAAGAAAATTCCATTGCTGACCAGATTGTATTATTCACCCCAATATCTCTGAGTTTGCCCCCATCATACACACTGAAGCTCAAGAAGCCCTGAAAAATGTTAGAGGTACAACCTGTGAAACAGATTCATGCCCCTCCTCACTAGTAAAAGCCAGGTAAGAAAAGCTATGCCCACTATTCACGGAAATAATCAACACCTCTTTCAGAGAAGCTCACCTGCCAAATTCCTTGAAAAACTCAACTGAAACAATTTGGGGAATCTGTCTCTGTACAACTTATGAATTCTGGTTAATTGTATGAAATTCCTGTATCACTGAATGCCTCAGCGTGTCTAGCAGGGCCCTTGAGATGTACAACACCCCCCTTTTCCTTTCCTTCCATGGTCTGGAAGAACCTGTAGAAAAAATAAAATAAATCATTAACCATAGATCCAGATTTCCCATGCCCTCAGTGCAGCCAACTCTATGCATCAGGATTTGGACTGAGGAGCCATAGGCGTAGCCATATATGAGTATTGTGACAATCGTCATCATCGTCAGCAATGGACTACCAATCATAAATAATAAATAATAATAATGTACTATACAAACATAAAAGGCTTGTCTACACCACCGCGTAAGTCGATGTAAGTTACGTCGCTCGATGTGAAAAAGCCACCCCCCCGAGCGACATCAGTTACATCAACGTAAAGCGGTGTCTAACACCATACTATGTTGGCAGGAGGCGCTCTGCTGACTACATAGCTTCCGTCTCTCGTTGAGGTGGAGTCATTATGCCGAAGGGAGAGCGCTCTCCCGTCATCATAGCGTGTCTTTACCAGCTGCATCGGTCCAGCTACACCCATGTAGCGTGACAGTGTAGACTAGCTGCCCTTACACTTTTAAAAAACATTCTGTGAACTGCTGTACTCACTCCCTCCTTCACTTTTACACTTCGACAGTTACATGTTCACAGCCAGAAGAGGGAAGGAGAACAAGGGACGGGTGAGAAAGGAGAGGAGACAACGTAGAAGGTGCACAGGGGGCTTAAAATGGAAGCAGGAAGGGAGGGGGATGAGGAATAGAAATTATTAAACAAATTTTTCAAACTTCACTCACAAAGAGGCTCATTCCGATTCTGCCGGTGGGACTGTTGTCCATCAGTAACAGAAAGGGAAGGGACAAGTATCATTCTTTTATAAGACAGAAGTCATGTTATTCCTGAGTGCTGCCAGGCACAAGGAGAGTGGGACTGAAGTGCCCTGAGCTTGCTACCCTTACACTGAGGTACTCTACTGCATTGCACCAATATAATGTGGTGTGTGTCCATAGGCTGATATGCTAAGAACAAAATACTTTATTTAATAAACAGCCTCAAACTCTGACCTCAGGCCTGTGTTCTAGGCTGGTATTTGTGTCAGCTGCACTGGAAAAATCTATATCACAGAAGCCTCACCAATGACCAAATCCTGCCTGATCATTGACTAACTTTGTCCTCTTTTCCTGTGTGATCACTAAATTTCCTGCTGGTGTTAGCATCTGCTCTTTATTTCAGATGCATTTTGTAAAGAGACCTCTTACTCTGCATCCTCCGTGAAACCGTTATGGAGGATGAAAAAGCAGCGTAACTGAAATACCTCAAAGAAAGTGTAAAGGAGTCTGAAGGAGATGCATTAAGTGAAGTACCGAATTCCTATTGGATTTCAGTGCTTAAGTCTCAGGCTCAGAGGAAAAATCTCCTAATTTTGTTTTGTCCTTCTTAAAATATGAGTGAATTTGGTCTCAAGAAAGGAAGGGTCTTTCAGGGCTGTCCTGCGACAACTACCAAAGAGGCTGTTGCAGTACAAGCTTCTGTGTCACGGGGCACCGTCTGCCGTCTCTAACTCTGACCACAGAACCTGCCACTGCTCTGTCAACCGGGGAGGGCGGGGGTGTTTAAATATTATCTGCTGAAAGTTTTATTCCAAAATACTATATCGAAATACACAGTCGTGTTTCCTTTTAAAAAATTAGGACATTTTCATCTAATCCAGAGATACTCGAATCCCACTGAAATTCAACAGGAATTGGGTACTTAACTGCCTTAGGCTGCTTTGAAGTCTCAGTCTAGACGCAAAAAGCCCTATACTATTAACGTAACCGTAAAGTTGCAGTTAAAGTGAGCAAGAGTCAAGAAAGGCAAACGTGCAGGTTTCTACAGCACAAAGCAATACGATGGGGAGCGTTTGTATGTAAAGTATTTTGGTACTTTAAGATACTTTACAGTGAACATTAGAGCAGGGGTGTTATTTGATCTAGGGCAAAGGGGGCTGTTGCCCCCCCACACACACATACTAGCCTTGGTTTGCTCCCCACCCAACTTTTCATAGGTCTATATGCACCTCTGTCCCCTCCCCCTCAACAACCTTGCAGGATAGAACACACATATAACGTTCTACATGCTGACACAATCTCCCCCCATATTTCTGAAATGGCGCCACTGGATTAGAGTAAGTAGCATATAGTTGGAAACCAAACTGTGCAATTATTCAGCAACACCGTGAGGTCTGGGAACATGTATTTTGTGAGCAGAGCAATTAGTGAAAAAATGATGCGGATGTTTAGCAAAGGCAGGTGGCCAATAAGGGGAAAGAATTTGTGGTTAACAGGATGATGCAGAAAAGAGATTTTGCTAGCTATGGCACCTATTTGTTGACCCAAAGTGCTAAAAAATTGTCATCTGATTTTGCTTTCTCCAGTAGGTTTCAAAACAAGTTCTCACCCTGCAAACATTTATGCAGATGCTTCGCTATCCGCATGTGAGCAGTCCCACTGGCATCAAGAGCAGTATGCACATGCTTTAAGGTAAACATGCAGACGAGCTTGCAGAATCAGGGGCTAGCTCTCTGTAAAAAAGGTAGCTGGGCTCAGGGGCTTGTGGTATCAGAAGTCTGAAGTGTTAATTGTGCTGGTGAAAGGCTCAGTTTCCTTTCTTTTACAAACCAGCAAGCAAAACAGCAGAAAACTGTGCCGGGCTATCTTTAACTCAGCGTGGGTTGTGACTCCCACTCTCATGGAAAATACAAAATAAAAAAACAGAATTAGAGGGACATTAAAAAGTTTAGACCAACATCTAACATCTCTGGAAACTGCTGAGGTCCAGTAAAGAACACCACATAGATTCTTAATCTCTGTAAAATAAACATCTCTACCTTTAAAAAAAAATATTACTGAACGAGAATAGAACTTCTACCTTTTCCCTCTCTGATTTTCAGGTAAAAAACCAAAATAAACAGTGACACCCAACCTCCTATATCTGGCCAAAGGAAAGGGAAGAGATGGGCCCAACTGGGATGACCCCCTTTCCTCCTCCCCAATGCCTCTGGAGACAGAACTGTGCAGGAGTGATCTCTTCCACTGCAACCTACAAGAAGAGCACTGGGACCCATGTGGCAACCCCCTGCCACGAGTCAATGAGCCATGATGTGGGGCTGGGGGAAGAAAAATTCCATGGAAGAACAGGAACTAGTCCCAGAGGCCAAAGAGACAGTAGCCTGCAGGAGCAGACGCAGAAGCTGCCTCAACAAGTGCTACAGCATGGACTGGTTTGCTCCAGTGCCTTCCCCTCAGCCTCACCCCATCTTGCTTCCATGTTCCCCTCTGTCCTTCCCTCCCTCTCCTATGCCCCTTAGCCCCCTTCCTTTGTTTGTTCAGCAACTAATCCCCTCCTAACTAAACCACATCCAAGGAATACAAATAATTGGGGCAGTAGCAGGATATTTCCAGGCCATCACATTCGTTTACTCTGCTTGTCTGTTATGCCCATTCCCTGTCCTGTATATTTAGACTGTTAAGGTTTTGGGGGCAGGGACAATCAGCTCTATTTGTACAACACTTGCTACAGTGGGGGCCCATTCTACCTAACAGAAGTACCTATATGGAACCCATGATCATCATAGGTCTGAACTCGTCAAAATCTTTACCCCCACTCACCCCTGTGGGGCAGGGCAGGGTTATTATCCTCAGTTTACAGTTGGAGAACCAAAGTGCAAAATGGCTACGTGACTTGCCCAAGGTCACAGAGGGAGTCTGTGGCACAGCAGGGACTTAAACTCAGATTGCTCAAGCCCTACAAAAGCACCCTAAACCGCTGGATCATCCTTCCTTTCTTGATGGTCCCCAGGCACTACTTCAATAAACCTGCTCTTACTGTGATCATCTTCAGTTCTTGTCCTAAAGTACCGTGCAGTATTGCTGTCCACTGTTCAGCAGCACATTTCACTCCAGGAGAATTGCTGTTCAGCAGAGCATGACATGTACTATACAGCCCAAGCCTTATTCAGGCAAAGCTCTCAGAAGAAGACAGCCATTTTTTTTTTTAAAAAAAAGAGGCCTTAAGGTTACAATATATTTGCATGCAAATATTTGTACATGAGAAACATGTGATGTGCAGAGGATCTTTGCTCATACCAATCACGTAGTTCTATCCAATTCATGTATAAAAGTGTTTGTTTGGATGCACAGATTTTGGCTGCCATGCATGAAACAACATATTTAGCAGCCACATAGCAAGGCCGCTTTGGACACTTCATACATATGTTTACATCCCAGTGATATACATCAAGTGCTTTTGGAGCAGAGAGTGAGCAAGCAAGAGGAGACACACACACTCTGCAATAACCCTGAAGGTGGGACACCCTTCATACATAAGTTTAAGTCCCTTTTTTTATATCAGTACCCTTCTGCCAGGTGGTGTTGGCAACAACAAGGGCCAGTTTCAATATCTAGGGATTCCTCTTAACATTGCAAAAGAGAACCAGCTCAAGCCCCCACCCGGTAATCTGGGAAAATTAAACACCACCCTGGGCACCTCTAACAGGCAATACTTCCCCACTCACAAGCATTGAGTCTGTGTATAACAAATGAAAACTTTCAATAAAAGGGAGAGAAAGCATGCAAACCATCAGTAGACACCTACCCCTACCCTCAATATCTTGGGCAGTGTCCTTTGCCTCAGTTTCCCAGCTTGTGGTGTAGAAGTCTGATGGATGAATGTCCCTTTAACACACTGCTCCCTTTTCCCTCTGCTACATCCCACTCATGGCTGGTTGTCTGAAGTCAGCAAAGTCCCAGAATTCAGGGGTGTGTCCACATGGCTCATTCCCACCTCTGAAAGGGGGGACTGATCAATACCTCTGCTGCTGACCTCTGTAGCCTCTGCCACCGCTTTGCTGCTGCTGCTCACCCCTGTCTCTACTGCCGCCTCTGCCTCTAGCCTCAATGTCATGTTCTGAGGCTCCACCGCTTATCAATTTCACTAGGTAGTTCTCCCCAGACCAGGGCTAAGGTTCAGCCCCTTAGACCCATTAATCAATGATTTTACCTCTTGCAATCATGGAGTGGAAACAAAGACTAAGCTGAATTTGCTATACACTGCCTTTAAACACTAGAGGGAAAGGATCAAAGAGTATCTAAAAACACCCTTTAAACAGACTCCCCCCCCCCGAGAATCTCTCTCCCTACCTCTATTGACTTTCACTGGTATTTGACATCACTACCCCCTGCTTACCTATTGAGATTACAGTTAGGGTGACCCTCAACAATTTTGCTGCCTTTCAGTCACACAGTACAGATAACACCATTTTATTACCACCACATTTAAGAATAAAATGATTTTTAACCCCAAACAGCAAAAATTGGTCATTTTGGCAAAGCAGCTCTGTCTGCTGATCATCTTGGCGAAGTAGGTGTGTCTATGCAAATACGGTCTCCTCCTGAGGTCTTTTTCCCCCAGTGCATGGACAGAAGGAAGGGGAGAGCTCATTCAGACCCTGGCTCACATATATGCTTTTGGAGCAGGTGAACGGGGAGAGAGAATTAATGGCTGTGTAGTCTAGGAGTTAGGGCAACCGCTCGGGAGGTGGGAGACTCATGGTCCAGTCGCCCTGCTCCAATGAATATTTATTTATCCACAGTGGAACAGCTTCAACAGGAGAGACTTAGGGACCCGCTCCCTATCAGACTATCCCATAGTTCAGTGGCTGGTGCACACTCCTGAGAAACCCCTCTTCATATCCCTTCTCCCCCTCAGGCAGAGAGGGACATTGAACCTGGGTCTCCCACATTCCAGGCGAGTGCTCCACCCACCGGGCTAAAAGTTATAAGGTGGCTGCCGCTCTCACCTCCACTGCTGCCCACATCTTGAATAGGAGCCAATGTGGGAGGCAGCCCCTAAGCACACTTACCGGATCAGGCCCTGCATGTGAGATAGATGGGCAAACGCCTACCTACCCTGGGTCATGGATTGTGTGGGGACTTAGACGGGAGCTAGGCGTCCTGACATCTCTGCACATGCTCAGAGGCAGAAGCTTAGGCACCTAGGGAATTTTTCTCTGAAAACATAGGTGTCTGCAGTATTTGGCGGGAGTGTTGTGGATCTCCGTGGAGCCTAAAACTGGGAGTTAGGTGCCTAATTCTGGGGTCTGGGTGTCTAAGTACCTTTGTGAATCTACCCCATGTCCTCTCCTAGTAATAAACAACAGCGACTTTGAGCAGAGAGAGGGCAAACACCCTAGAGCCTAATCCCAGCCATTTTCAAAGGTTCACACTTGTGTTAGGTCTATTAAAAAAGTATCTAAACCTGTTTTCCAAAAGGCAACAGGTGAGGGAGGAGGAGGAGGAAGTGTAGGATCTCCCATAGGCACCAATTCCATGGGTGGTCCGGGGCCCAAGCACCCACAGGAAAAAAGATAGGAGTGCTCAGCACCCACCAGCCACAGTGGTTCTGGCCCTAGGGCTGGCTGCTGATCAGCTGTTGGGTGGCTCCTGGGGCTGGCCGCGGATCAATGAGCACCTGGTGGGAGTGTTCAGGAGGGGGTGGAGAGGAGCAAGCGGGGGCAGGAAGAGGCAGAGCAAGGGCAGGGCCTTGGAAGAGGCCAAGCGGGAGCAGGGCCTTGGGGTGGAGCACCCACCAGGAAAAACAAAAGTCAGCGCCTATGCCACATCTCAGTGAAGAACAAGGTGGAGCTGTGCATCTGGCTTTATTACACAATCGTTATCTGTATGATTCTTTGGTTTAACTTTCTATTGTGTGGCCAGAAAACAATCTTCATGCATCCAGGAGTTCTGAGATGTCCCATCTGCATAACAATGACAAAATATTGTTCTTCTACCTGCATCTATACCTTGTCTAAATTTTCAAGTGGTTTCTCAGTTCATACCCTTGATGAGGTATCACTGTTTCCATTACAGGCCTATTGGACAGTCTCAGCATGGGCTTAGCTACCCCTTAACATCTAACAATTTAACAGAACATAAAAAGATGCAAGCTGAACAGGGTTTCACAGCCACCCATCTCAAAGAGGGATTCAGGGTAGAATAACTATTGTACTTAGCATTTCTGTAGTACATTTTTTCAGAGAACTGATTAATTACAATTAAATGTAGTATTTAGTACTAATAAATAGTATCCTATCTGGACCCCTCAGAGGCTTTATAAACACATGTTAAATCCTCTCAATGACTTATGAGTAGGTAAATATCTCCATTTTACAGATGGGAAAACTGAGGCAGAGAGCCATGCTCTGCCTAAAGTGACAAGGAAGTCCGTGGCAGGACTCTATGTTTAACCATAAGAAGATTCTTGGACAAATGCTCAAACAGTTCCCTCTCAAAATAAACTGCAGGTGTTTAGGGTACAATAAGCAATTTGATGAGGCTAAAACAATGAAGTTACTTTATATTTTTATAAAAAATATAATTTGATGTAACGAATCTTCACATCAGAAGCCACCGAATAAGTTTTAAAAAGCCATTTTTAACAGTTGTGAGACAAACATGTTTAACTTCCTAGTAATGTATAAAGACTTTATACCTGAATGCTCGTCAGTTGTATTAAACCAGAAATGAATTTCTAGTCAGGAAATTATAATCGCCACCCTATGGACTGCAGAGAAGTGGCATGAATACTGGGCTTAAACAGTGATTCACAACTTTAAGTACAGAGGTTTCAAAATACACAAGAGTCTTAATCTGTTTTTAGCTAAAAACCTGAAATATTGTTAAAACTCCAGCACTTCTGTGGAATTAAAAGCCACAAAGGAAGCAAAAAGTAAAGAGGAAACCAAAATTAAGTCGTGTTGCAGCAATACAGCTGTAAAGTGGCAGCAATTCAGAACACTTATTTTAGATGTCATTTGCCTAAACTTCAAAGCCTTAGGAGTGAAGAGTTGTACACAAAAGTGTGCAATTGCAAAATCAGTTGTGCATACAATTCCCACAGTTGCATGTGTAATTGTGGCAATACATCAATGCTAATTTTGTCGCTTAACCTATTCCTTAAGTATTTCTGTAATATGCCTCTCTGTAACTTTAAAGGGGCTAGTGTATCAAGTAATATACTCCCAAAACCTGGGTACATAGCTCCATCCAGTGTTGTTGATCGCAAAAAGAAAAGGAGTACTTGTGGCACCTTAGAGACTAACCAATTTATTTGAGCATAAGCTGTCGCTCACGAAAGCTTATGCTCAAATAAATTGGTTAGTCTCTAAGGTGCCACAAGTACTCCTTTTCTTTTTGCGAATACAGACTAACACGGCTGCTACTCTGAAACCTGTTGTTGATCGGTGGCTGTTGAGCTAGACAGAAGGAGCTAACAACTAACAAACTCCACATTCAGACTTTGATACTGATAGAATAAGCCCACTAGTTCTCTGGTTAGCCATTGAGTCTCCAGACAAACAGGACAGGCAAGATCCACAGTTCTAATATATAAAAGCAAATCCCTTCCACCACCCACCACCCGTGTATGGAGGACTGCATCGTAGTGCAAGTGCTCTCTTTAAGAGTAAGGGGGGTCCCTGGTCTTGTTTGCTAACCAAGAGGCTCTGTGGCAAAGCATGTGAAAGAGCCAGACCGCAAGGTGAGTGAGTTGTCTCTCTCCACCATAGGGAGCAGCCTCTTTTCTCTCTCTGTGTTTTGGGTTCTTGTGTTATCATTCTCAATTCTAAGAAATAAAATAGTGTTACATTGCAACCTTCCAGCAAGAGTAGTTACGTTATCTAATTTCTCTGTGTATATGCTGTGAACACGCCTTCATCCATAATTTAACATAAAAGACCCCTTCAGACCTTCATGCACCTGAAAGCAACAAGAAAGGGCTCACATTCAATATACTCCCCTCTGCATTTACTTAATTGTTACAAGTCACCTTTAAGTGTCACTTTCACATCATGCAGAAAAGCCACAGAAATTTCCCTTCAAATTCTACAGAATCAGATTCTCCCCCTTTCTACTCTCAATTGTGCTGAGTATAAGGCATATTATTTGCTGCTTTATTGCACCCAGACATTACCATGCACTTCACTGAGATGCTTTTATTAAGTTTTCCAGGGTCCTAGTCAGAAAGGTCAGGCCAGAGTTGCTCTAAATGCCTCTGACTAAGATTCTGCCAGAGCAGAGGGCACCATTTACCTTGAGAACTTCTGGTTTCACTTGAAACAAATTCTGCATAAGGCACCATACAGTAGCACAGCAAGTAATCTTAGATCCTGCAAGAGTTCTCCACACTCTTGCTATGACTGGTGAGCAAGCCTATTACCATTATTCCTTAAAGCACTGAGGAGTACAGTATCATTAGGTCCTCAGTCCTTCTAAACCTCAGGTGCTTCAACACTCCCTGCTCTGAGACAGAAGGATGAAAAAAAGGACAGGCTTATAGTTAAAACACTCGACTGGAACGAGGAGATCCAAATTCTATTACCACAGATTTTTAAAATGTCCCTTATTTGGTACCTCCACTTCTGGCTTCACACCAAGATGCAGCTGGGTGTGTTTTCCAGAGGCAGTGACCCTCCACAGGTGCCACCGAAATTAGTGAGAGCTATAGGGTGCTCAGCACTCTTGAAAACCAAGCCACTTGCTTAGCTTCTCAATCTATATAGACACCAAACTTTAGGCTCCTATTTTTGAAAAGCTTGGCCTAGATATAGTCTCAACTCTGATTGTCTATAGCAGCAGCAGCACCATCTAGTGGTCAGGCGGTAAGTTTTACTGGCTACAGTATTAAATTATTATTTCTATAGCCAGAGGTGAAAGTAAATCTAAAGACTTACCAGTACGGGGGCCTGACTCCAGACCCCCGGAAAAGCTGGGGCCTCAGGTGGAAGGGGCAGGGTTTGGGGGTCAGCCTTCCCTGGTCAGCCCACCCTGCGGCGCTGCCCGTCCTGTGCCACCAGGGGCTCTGGTGGCAATTTAAAGGGCTCGAGGCTCCGGCCGCTACTGCTACCGGGAGCCCTGGGCCCTTTTAAATTACCGGTCCCTGGGGCAGCTGCCCCTTTTGCCCCCCGCCCCTCCGGTTGGCGTCCCTGGCAGCGCTTTAACTTCGGCTGTGTATGGGCCAGTCCCGGTGGCCACCTCTTACCTTCACCTCTGTCTATAGCCCACAAAGTGCTATCGTTAGTTGATAACAGTATCAAATGCACACAACAAGAACATATTGTAAGTTGTTTGTTTGTTAGCTAGTTACCCCTTCCTGTATTACCTTCCTGTTCCCCAAACTGAATCCTGTTTTCTATCCATATTTCTAAACTCTTTAATCTCTGTGTATTATTCTTCTGTCTTCTTTGGTATACACAACTCGTCCCAATTTACTGTCATCTGGAAATGTTAGCATGTCGTTTCTTCCCTCTCCCATATTCCTCATATATTAATAGACCTACTTTCTAGAATTGGTTGAAATTATTTTTTTAAACACAAAAATGGCTTTGACAAAAACAAAAAAGTTTCCTGTGGAAATTTGTCAGTTTATATATATAGATAGATATAGATAAAGAGTTTCATTTCAGTTTTGCAGGTTCTCTTTTTCATTGGAAAAGGAGAGAAAAGAAAATGACAGTCTTTTCTCATTTAAAAAAATAAACTTGCCCCCAACTTTTCAAGTGGAAAAAGGTAAAAAAATGTCAGGGGGAAAAACTAAAGAGAAAATTAGCTGTGAATATTGTAAAAGGTCCTGAAAACTTTTGAATAAAATTTAAAGTTTTCATTTATTCAATAATATTTGCAAAAAAGTTAAAATATTGGCCAGTCCTGTTACTGTCTATGGGCTAGATTTGAAGTCAATGAGAGTCGATTTCTACAGGAGTTGGGTCAGGCCCTATCTTAAGTTTCTCTGTAGATCTTCCCAGATACATTAGATTTGCATCCAAGGCTTATATATACACATTTGTGAAAGCCCTTCACATTTCCCTTGGCTCATTTTGATTATTAACTCATTCTGCTCTTAAATTTTCCCCTAAAATCCATAACAGACTGAACATATTTATGTTTGGTTGCTTCCACCCACATTTCCTATTCCCAGGATGCAGCCTATCTACACCAAAAGATATATAAATAAAATTAGAGTAACAGAAGAGGCCACTTTATCTAATATGACCTCCTACATAATCCTTGAGATAGCAACTCCTGCATTTAGTGCAAATTATTTAGCATGATGGTCCCTCAAATTACTGTATGGAAAGTGTTTGTTATTCAGTACCCCCAGAATCATGTCTAATTACCTTTCCCTCCCTCCCCACCCCCGCCCAGCCAGCTGCCAAAGGGACCTGAATGCAAATTTTGGCCCTGGAACTCGTTGCCACAAAAGAACAAATGCTATTGGCTTTCTAACAAGCGACAATGGTGAGCAATGGTGATTGTTCAAAGAATTCCCGATTCCGACAACCAGGAGGACATGGCAAACAAAAGAAAATGGTGCTTTTAAAACTGCAGCTAGAGATCATACACAGACTGCCACAGCAACATCACTGGTTACTTGAATTAAAGGTTAGAACAAGCGTGGCTGACGTTGCAGTGTGGATGGGCACTCGCTGAGCAGCTGCTGCACCCTTCCAGACCTTCCCTCACTCTCTGTCATCACTGACTGACCTCCAATAGTGACGTATGTGGCAGCATATGGCCTCCTGCCACTGCTCTCTCAGGAAGCCTATGTAATAGCCAACAGACCTTGGTTGTTGGCGGGCAGGATCGAACCTGGGACTTCTGGAGCTTAGTGCATGAAGGTCTACCGCATGATCTAAAAGCCAATGGCTGTTAGCTAAGGCTGTAGAACAGACTCATTAACTCTCTCTCGAAGTGGTGTTGGTGCCACCAGATGGGACAGAACACCACACCCAGGAAGTATGTGAGTTACACCTACATCACGCACCCGGCTCACCATCCCAAGTGCCAGCCCAGATCCCAGCCCCGATCTTTTCTGATTCCACAGCCAAGGGCCAATTCCCATCTTCCTCCCCACTCATCATTCGGAAAGCTGCACCTCTCCTGGCTTCACAGTGCCCACACTACAGGGTTGTCAGCAAACGATGCAGACAGGGCCAGAAACGGGAAGCAAGGCCACCACAGCTTGAATGGGGTTAGGTAAGAAGGAGGCAGCCAGGATTTTTGTGTTCACAGGCATGTGGATGGGTGGGTGGGGACAGGGAACCCAGTCATGGATAGTTCAGCGTTGTCAGTCTGCCTGTCTGCGGCAACCTCCCTCTCCTCTCTAGCCCCTGTGACACCCCGACTAACTGCCAGGTGGTTTCCCCTTCCCCTGGCTCTGCCAGAAGCATCCTCCTTTGCTCCTTCAGACCCACGTGGGGTCTTGAACTAACTGCCGTGCTGTTCCAGTTCCCTGCTCAGTAGAGGACCTACACTTTCTTTCATTTTTCTCTTGTTCCTAATGTATTTAAAGAACCTTTTCTTATTGCCTTTTATGTTCCTTGCTAGGTGTAACTCATTTTGTGCCGTAGTCTTTCTGATTTTATTCCCTAGATGCTTGTGTTGTTCTTTTCTACCATCCTTAGCAATTTGTCCATGTTTCCACTTTGTGTAGGATTCCTTTTGGATTTTCAGACCATTAAAGAGCTCCTGATGGAGCCACATTGGCCTCTCACTCTTCTTTCTGTCTTGCCTTCACATCAGGATAGTTTGCAGTTGTGTGTTTAATACTGAACCTTGTAGAGTCAGTTACGCCTCAACACAATTTGTGGAGAAAAAAATGAAGTTAAAATTAATTTTGTGCCTTAACTTTCTGTCACTGGGAAGGGAGAAAAGCCATTGCACTTCTCCCTTGCACCTGCTCCATTTTCATTTTGGCTGGCATTTTCTGTCTCCGCCTTCTGGCTCCCTGGCAGTGCTTGATCTAGGTGGTTGGCTTTTACAGGAGGACTAGGTCTTGTCTTAGAGCGATGCAGTCATTTCAAAGACGGACATCAAAGGGGAGGTCTTGGAGCAGAGTCCTTGTAGGGGTGGAGAACTAGAACAAGTGGGATTAAACTGAGCCAAAGGGAAAATACCATTAAGCCCTCAGGAACATGCCGTTGTGGAGAATCATGTCCACAACGCAAGGGCTGGGAGCCCCTTGGTTTGGACTGTGTACAGCCAGGAATGGACAAAGTCCTGGGGACGTTCCTGAAGTAATAGAGATCCAGCCTCCATCATCTTCAGATATAGTAGATGGGCCCCCTAATAAAACTTCTCCAAGTCCAGTTCCCACGAGTCTCAAACTTTTGACTCCACAAGGCATCCCTTCCCCATCGTATAGACATCAGGTTTGCTGCAGATCCAGTGTCTCCATTTCATACACCTTGAGCTGCCAAACCAGTTCTCATCCATCAGAAAAGCACATTTGCCTCCTCCTCTTATTGGAAACCTGCAACAGAGACACCAGGGGATGGGAGTCAGGAAGGGGCTGGGCATTTCCCATCGGTCACATACACAGGGCAGGTCCGTAAGGGGAGTGGCTGCATGCAGACATTAGCCCATATCAGACTCCGTTGCAGAAGGAAAGGTGGTGGGGCTGAAAGATGACAGCTGGGGCTTCCAGAGAAGTCTTTATGCTGGTAGATATTTGGCATGACTTGCTCACTACTCAGCTTTGCCTGACACTCTTACCTAGACCCAACTTTCTCTCCAGGCCCATTCAGCTCAAAGGGGAGAGAATCTACAGGCCTCTCACATGGCAGAGAGCAGCAGCTCTCTGTGGAGAAGAGTTTGATACGATCCTCCCCAGGCAGCTGGGGGACTGTCAGAGAGTGCCACAAGCCTGTTTCAAACCCCACAGGGCTGTCAGGACAGACTGTCAGTGAAATGAGATTTCTCTCTAGCACCTTCCCAGGGAGAGACCCTCAAGTTACCCCAACAGTGCAGAAGTGACCCTGTTCATCTCCATACTGTGCATTCTAGAAAGAGTAAAGGGGTCTAACTTCCACCCGGACAGCCCACTAGAGAAGGGAGCTCTGGTTAATGTCTCCCCCAATGGAGCAGCAGCCTTTTCCATGCCCAAAACTATGCTGTACTGCAAACTCCTTGGGTCAGGGACCATCTTTCTGTTCTGCGTTTCTACATTGCCTGGCACAATGGGACCCTGGCCTAGGTGCAGTACGATGACAAATAATAAATAACAACACTTCCCTGGGGCCTCAAAGGCTGGTGGCATATTGATTTTAATCAGTGAAACATACATATTACAAATAAGAACAAAGGACTTGGTTAGATGAGGAGTTATTGGTCTGCTGGTAGCACAGCAGACACCTGTGATCTAACATGGAGAACGTTACTAGAGGGAAAGGGACTCACCGGTTGTCGAATTTGGTGCCATTGGGCCATCTCCAGGGCTGGCCTGGCTTCCTCTGGAGGCCGATCCAACGGTCGAGGAAGCCCTTATAGCACAGCAGGAAATCCTGAAAAATAAGACAAGCCAGGTTATATTTAGGCCCCAGGCTGTGATGCTCACCTGCTCCTCTGGCTCTGTGTGGACCCCACTTAGAAGTCCAGGTTTCAATGAGCCACCCATAGTTTGCCAGCTGAGAGCCCCAGGTCCGATGACACCAGCCCAGCCCACACAGGGGGGAGGCTGAGAACAAGGCCCAGTCTGACGATCCATCTGTGGGTCATGAAGACAGGACTATGCAACAGCAACAGTTCTCCCCTCCACAGGCCCCGCTCTAGGTTTGGAAGGGGGGGCTGGTAGCTCTGCTCCTCTGACAGTGGTCTCAGCCAGTGAACCAATCATTGGCTGAGAATCCCAGTTTGATGGAAGTCCTATCAGACTGGGACTTGCAATAGGGAGCCTGGAGACAAGTGCAGGAGGTGTGTGTGGGGTGTGTGTGTGGAGGACTGCATAGATAGCCTCCATCTCCCTCCACAATCAGTATTAACATGGCCCCTTTGTCTTATCCCTAGCCCCTACCCTTATCCTCTCCCCTCTGGGGCTGGGCAGCTCTTTGGCTTTGCTGGCACCTCAGCCCTCCTTACCAGGCTCCTTCCCAGCAGCACTGCACACAGCACCCCGCTCTCAGCCAGACAGGTGGTGGCTGCTCTGAGGAAGGGCAAGCTTACTCCCTGCACAGCCCAAGACCCTTAGTGCTTCCCCCGGCAGGGACACGGAGCCGCCACCCTGTGGAGTCAGTGGCTGTGGTGAGCTGCAGAGGCAGGTTTGACAGGCAGCCCACAGGACAGGAGCTGACCGGGCCGGCCCAGCCCTACCGAGAGGGTTCCTCCCACCTGGGGCTCTGGGAAAGAGGAGGGGGGCTGGGAGTGAGTGATCCCAGACTGTGAGCCCAGCTCTAGCCAGGGTTGGGATTCGGCCACCAGGAACTCTCTCAGGTTTCCCAGCATGAGAGGCAACAGGGCAGTTTGTGGGACTCTGGGGCTGAGCCCAGCCTGATTCCAGCCCTGCCAAGCCCAGTCTGTTGGGATAAAACATCTGCCGCTCTCTCACCTTTTCCTGGTCGCTGTCGATCCCAGCCAGGGAGGCGTTGAGTGCAGAGCAGTGGCTCCGGCTGTTGTTCCAGTTCCCTTCAGTCTCTGAGAAATAATAGCATTTCCCTTGGTATCCGATCCAGCCTTTAGAACATAAGAACATAACAACATAAAAATGTTCATGCTGGGTCAAACCGAAGGTCCATCTAGCCCAATATCCTGTCTTTGGACAGTGGCCGGTGCCAGGTGCTTCAGAGGGAGTGAACAGAACAGGGGCAATTATTGAGTGATCCATCCAGTCCCAGCATCTGGCTTAGGGACACCCAGAGCATGGGGTTGCATCTTTGACCATCTTGGCTAATAGCCAGTGATGGACCAGTCTTCCAGGAACTTATCTAATTCTTTTTGAACTCTGTTATAGTTTTGGCCTTCACAACATTCCCTGGCGAGGAGTTCCACAGGTTGACTATGTGTTGTGTGAAGAAATATTTCCTTACGTTTGTTTTAAACCTGCTGCCTATTCATTTAATCAGGTGACCCCTAGTTCCTGTGTTGTGTGAAGAGGTAAACAACACTTTCTTATTCACTTTCTCCATATCGTACATTATTTTATAGACCTCTATCATATCCCCCCTTTGTCGTCTCTTTTCTAAGATGAAAAGTCCCAGTCTTCTTAATCTCTCCTCATACGGAAGCTGTTCCATACTCCAATCATTTCCATTGCCCTTCTCTGTACCTCTTCCAATTCTAATATATCTTTTTTTGGAAATGGGGCAACCAGAACTGCATGCGATATTCAAGGTGTGGGTCTATAATAGATTTATATAGCAGCACTATGATATTTTCTGTCTTTATTATCAATCTCTTTCCTAACATTCCTAGTGCCTAACATTCTATTAGCTTTTTCGACTGCTGCACATTGAGTGGATATTTTCAGAGAACTAGCCATGATGACTTTAAGATCTCTTTCTTGAATGGTAACAGCTAATTCAGAACCCATCATTTTATATGTATAGTTGGGATTGTGTTTTCCAATGTGCATTACTTTGCACTTTTCAACATTGATTTCATCTGCCATTTTGTTGCCCAGCCACCCAGTTTTGTGAGATCCCTTTGTAACTCGTTGCAGTCAGCTTTGGACTTATCTATCTTGAGTAATTTTGTATCAGCTGCAAACTTTTCCATCTTACTGTTTATCCTTTTTTCCTTTTTCCAGGTCATTTATGAATATGTTAAACAGCACTAGTCTCAGTACACATCCTTGTGGGACCCTGCTATTTCTCTCTCTCCACTTTGAAAACTGACCATTTATTTCTACCCTTTACTTCCTATCTTTTAACCAAGCTACTGATGCATGAGAGGACCTTCCCTCTTATCCCATGACTGCTTACTTTACTTTGGTATGGGACCCTGTCAAAGGTTTTCTTAACGTCCAAGTACATGGTGTCATCCTTGCCAGCATGCTTTCACCCTCAAAGAATTCTCACAGATTGGAAAGGCATGGTTTCCCTTTACAAAGGGCATGTTTGACTCTTTTCAACATCCTGTGTTTATCTATGTGTTTGCTTGTTCTGTCACATTAGCTATCTGCCAGTCATCTGGTGCAAACAGCCTACGTACCATAGTTAGTGGGTCTGTAATTTCATATTTGAGTTCTTTCAGAACTCCTAGGGGAATACCATCTGGTCCTGGTGACTTATTACTGTTTAATTTATCCGTTTGTTCTACAAACTCCTCTACTGACATCTCAATCCAGGACAGTTCTTCAGATTTGACACCTAAGAAGAATGACTCAGGAGTGGACATCTCCCTCATATCCTCTACAGTGAAGACTGAAAGCAAAGAATTAATTTAGTGTCTCTGAAACAGCTTTGTCTTCCTTGAATACTCCTTTAGTACCTTGATTGTCCTGTGGCTGGATTGTTTGGCAGGCTTCCTGCTTCTGATGTACTTAAACACATTTTTGCTGTTAGTTTTTGTGTCTTTTGCTAGTCGCTCTTCAAATTCTTTTTGGCCTGACTTACTATACTTTTACATTTGACTTGCCAGAGTTTATGCTCCTTTCTATTTTCCTCAGTAGGATTTTTTAAAGGATGCCTTTTTGCCTCTAGCTGCCTCTTTTACTCTGCCTGTTTAGCCAGGATGGCCTTTTGGAGATTTTTTTGGTCCTCTTACTGTTTTGTTTTTATTTGGGGTATACATTTAGTTTGAGCAACTGTTATGGTGTTTTAAAATAGTTGCCTTGCAGCTTGCAGGCATTTCATCTTGCGACTGTTCCTTTTAATTTCTGTTTAACTAGCTTCCTCATTTTTGTGTAGCTCCCCTTTTTGAAGTTAAATGGTGGGCTTCATTATTATCTCCCACTCCCCACTCTCCTGATGTGTGGCTGATGTGATTAGGTCCTATGACGGTGTCCCTTGAATAGATATGTGGACAGAGTTGGCAACGGGCTTTGTTGCAAGGATAGGTTCCTGGGTTAGTGTTTTTGTTGTGTGGTGTGTGGTTGCTGGTGAGTATTTGCTTCAGGTTGGGGGGCTGTCTGTAAGTGAGGACTGGCCTGTCTCCCAAGATCTCTGAGAGTGAGGGATCGTCCTTCAGGATAGGTTGTAGATCCTTGATGATACGCTGGGAGGTTTTAGCTGGTCGCAATTATTCAACAAAAAAACTTCAAAAACAGACTCCAACGAGAAACAGCAGAACTGGAATTAATCTACAAACTGGACACCTTTAAATTAGGCTTGAATAAAGACTGGGAGTGGATGAGTCATAACACTAAGTAAAAACTATTTCCCCATGCTAATTTTCCCCCTACTGTTACTCACACCTTCTTGTCAACTGTTTGAAATGAGCCATTCTAATTTTCAGTACAAAAGTTTTTTTCTCCTGCTGATAATAGCCCACCTTAATCGATTGGTCTTGTTAGAGCTGGTTTGGCAAACCCCATTTTTTCATGTTCTCTGTATATATCTTCCTACTGTATTTTCCACTCCATGCATCTGATGAAGTGGGCTTTAGTCCACGAAAGCTTATACTCAAATAAATTTGTTAGTCTTTAAGGTGCCACAAGTCCTCCTCATTCTTTCTGCATTGCAGTGACATCTAGTGGCCAGTTAGGGTAACCCTAAGTGGAGGACACAAACCACTTCAATAAGTGCAATAAATACTGAATTTCTACAGCACTTTTCATCCCAAAAGATTTAACAAACTACGTATATGGGGAGCTGGTAGTGACCCCCTGTGGTTAGGATCCATAACACTTTCCACTGTAAAATGTTCTTGTGACTTTTTTGAGAAGCTCTTGCACTTCCATTGTTTGCAGCAGGTCTTTGAAATATGGCAGGGGAGCTCTTGGGATGGAGGAAGTGCCTTTTCTTTGGCCCATGAAATTTCATTCGGGTTCTGCTGAGATGTGAACTGTGGAAGAGTCGCCATTTCCCTTCTTGAGCATGATACTCAGGAAAGCTTTGTAGCATAAAAAAACAGTAACATGAAGGAAGTCGGTCTGGAAGAGTGGGGCTGTGTCTGTGGGGGACACGCTGGCGTTAGTCAGGGATGTGGGGGGAGGGTCTGGAAGAGCGGGGCTCTGTCTGTGGGGGACAGACTGGCAGTTAGTCAGGGACGTGGGGGAGGGTCTGGAAGAGCGGGGCTCTGTCTGTGGGGGGACAGACTGGCAGTTAGGCAGGGTCGTGGGGGAGGGTCTGGAAGAGCGGGGCTCTGTCTGTGGGGTACAGACTGGCAGTTAGTCAGGGACGTGGGGGAGGGTCTGGAAGAGCGGGGCTCTGTCTGTGGGGGGACAGACTGGCAGTTAGGCAGGGTCGTGGGGGAGGGTCTGGAAGAACGGGTCTCTGTCTGTGGGGGGACAGACTGGCAGTTAGAGATGTGGGGGAGGGTCTGGAAGAGCGGGGCTCTGTCTGTGGGGGGTCGGGGGGAGGGAGGGACAGACTGGCGGTTGGGTGTCCCAGGGGCTGGGGTGAAGAAAGCTGCAGGAAGAGCCACTTTCTATGGGGCTGGGTGAGACAGCAGCAGTCAGTCAGAGATGTGAAGGGGGAAGGTTGTGGCAGAGCCGGGGTCTGTTAGTGGGGGACGGGCATGTTCTCAGCAGGGGTGCGCTGGGGGGATGTGTGGAAGGTTTTGGCAACACTGGGTCAGTTAACGATGGAGGAACAGACCCTTAGCTAAAGGGAGACACAAAATAGGTCATGGCGGAAGGTTCCAGCACAGCAGGGTCTGTCTGTGGTAGGGGGACAGGCTGGCTGGTGGGGAAAGGCAGTGACTAGGGTGAGGGGCTGTGGAAGGTTCTGGAAGACCCAGAGCGGTTGGTGTGGGTTTGAGGTGGATAGACAGACAGGTATTTAGTCACGGACTTGGGAGTGGTGGAAGGTTCTGGAAGCCCCAGGGTTTATCTGAGGAGATGGCGGCAGACTGGCAGTTATATAAGGATGTGAAGTTGGGGTTCTGGCAGGTCTGCAGCAGGTAGTTTTAGGGACCAACAGATGTCCCAGGGAGATGCGGGAAGGTTGTGGAAGAACCAGGGTCTGGCAGTGAGGGGCAGGCATGTTTTCAGCAGGGATGAGTTAGGGTCTGGGAGGAAGGTTTGTTCAGACAGAGCCTGGCACAGTGGGGTCCTGGTCCATGCCTAGGGGCCCTAGGTGCTGCAGTGACACAAATAATTACTAATGTTAGTACTAGGTCAGCTAATGATGTGGGGACCAGACTGCCTGCCAGAGAGACATGGGGCTGGTTATTGTGGAGGTTTTGGTAGAGCTGGGGGGTCTGTCTGAGGGGGTACAGAGGCAAAACAGTTATTCAGGATATAGAGGTGGATGGGATCAGAGGCTCTGGAAGAACCAGGGCAATTAATATATGTGGGGGTGTGGGGAACAGTCAGTGGTGACATTGCTGGGGTATGTTCTGGAAAAGCCAAAGTCAGATAGTGAATGGGAAACAATTTTTGGGGTGGGGGTGGGGATGGAGGGTTAGGGATGGCAGGTTCAGAGCTGGGACAGCCAGTAAGTAGCAAGGGCAGGCAGGACACCAATTGATCAGTTATCACATGGGAAGCTCTGGCAATTCACATGCTCAGGGTCTAACTGATCGCTATATATGGGGTCAGAAAGGAATTTTCCCCCATGTGAGACTGGTAGGGACCTTGCAGGGGGGGTTGCCTTCTTCTACAGCATGGGGTGTGGGTTACTTGTCAGGATTATCTGGGAGCGTCTCACTTAATTATTTCCCTGCCAGTGCGGGGAACTCGGGCACTGGTGCACCTGGATCCCTCCTGTTCTCTGTCTGTGGCACATAATATTCTAGTCTCTTGAGGGCTGTAACACTTTGGTCTTTGCAATACTTTCAGTTGTTGTGTGTTGTGTGCAGGTGCTGGGTGGTGTTCATGACCTGTGATATACAGGAGGTCAGACTGGATGATCTGGTGGTGCATTCTGGCCTTGAACTCTCTATGATCTGTGAGGGGAAGACAGACTGCAAGTTTGTCCAGGACATCACAGGAGCCTGGGGGAGCTGACTGGGATGTTTATAGCAGACCGTGGCAGTTAATTGAGAGGACAAACTGGCAGTTGGTTTGGGAGTGGTAGGGAAGTTTGTGTCACACCTGGAGTAGTTAGTGGGGAGGGGCGGATCAGACTGGCAGTTACTCAAGGGTATTGCAGGGTCAGATAGTTTGTGGCAGAGCTGAGGGCTGGGCAGACAGACCGGCATCTTAGTTCATCCCCTTCCACTCACTGTGAGATGTTCCCTCCACCTCTCAGCCCAGCACATAAATCCCAGTTATCTCCCTCGGACCTAGGATGCCTGCCCTTCAGGCTGTGGTGACCCTCCCTCCCTTCCCCTCTACCAGCTCTGCATCATTAGGTGATCTCTCTGCCTCCTGCAGTACGTGAACGGCCCAGCCAAGAAAGGCAGCTAAAGAGCAGCTCTCTGAACGGTGAGTGGGGAGGGCAGACGGGAACTGGCTTTTGGCTGTGAGGTCAGATTGGGGCTGGGATCTGGAATGGTGTTTGGACTGGGGAGCCAGGTGTGCAGTGCGGAGTCCTTGAGAAAGCAGGGGGAAGTGACTGTATGCAGCCATGTAGGTCACCGCTGGGGCCCAGTCAGGGACATCAGAAAGCGTGAGGGAAGGGCCAGGAAGAGGGTGGCAGCTGGTCAGTCAGGGCCTGTCATAAATATAAAGGGAAGGGTAAACACCTTTAAATCCCTCCTAGCCAGAGGAAAAACCCTTTCACCTGTAAAGGGTTAAGAAGCTAAGATAACCTTGCTGGCACCTGACCAAAATGACCAATGAGGAGACAAGATACTTTCAAAGCTGGAGGGCGGGGGAAACAAAGGGTTCGCTCTGTCTGTGTGATGCTTTTGCCGGGAGCAGGGCAGGAATGCAGGTTAGAACTCCTGCAAAGAGTTAGTAAGCAATCTAGTTAGATATGCGTTAGATTCTGTTTTGTTTAAATGGCTGATAAAATAAGTTGTGCTGAATGGAATGTATATTCCTGTTTGTGTCTTTTTGTAACTTAAGGTTTTGCCTAGAGGGATTCTCTATGTTATGAATCTAATTACCCTGTAAGGTATTTACCATCCTGATTTTACAGAGGTGATTCTTTTACTTTTTCTTTAATTAAATTTCTCTTTTAAGAACCTGATTGCTTTTTCCATTGTTCTTAAGATCCAAGAGTTTGGGTCTGTGTTCACCTATGTAAATTCGTGAGGATTTTTATCAAGCCTTCCCCAGGAAAGGGGGTGTAGGGCTTGGGGGGATTTTTGGGGGAAAGACGTTTCCAAGTGGGCTCTTTCCCAGTTATATTTTGTTAGACGCTTGGTGGTGGCAGCAATAAGGTCCAAGGACAAAAGGTAAAATAGTTTGTACCTTGGGGAAGTTTTAACCTAAGCTGGTAAGAATAAGCTTAGGGGGTCTTTCATGCAGGTTCCCACATCTGTACCCTAGAGATCAGGGTGGGGAAGGAACCTTGACAGGGCCCATCTACACTGCACCTTCCACTATGCTTGTGCTGGTATTTTACTTATGAGTTAATGAGGTTGTTATGGTGGTTTGTGTATGAACTTCTAGTGTGGGGGAGAATGGGGGACCCTGGTATGGGAAGAGGGGGGAAATGGCAGTATAGGAACAGGATAATGGGGGGCACAGTGTCCCCCATTCTCCTGCCATGGGCTCTATGGTATGGGGGTGGGGGTATGGGAGACACAGAATCTGTGGCATGGGGGACATACAGGGCTCCTAGTATGAGGGATTGTGGGGTGGTTGCAGTCCCTGAAATAGAGGAGATGGGAAGGGGCACACAGGCAGGTTGTGGGGGGAATGGAGGGATGGAAGGAGCCCCTGGTTTGTGCAGTGAGCTTAGACTACAGAAGCCAAATGTGTGACCCTCTAGTTTACCATTTCTTCCTAATTCTGGGTCACTAGAATTTGTGAATTCTTTGCTGAACAGTCATCCTGGCTCTGACTGCAAGTCTTACTCTCTTCAGAAAGCTGGTAGCACTTATTCCTATATGGAAACCAGTCCTATTGGCAGAGTTTGCACCCAGATCCCTCTGAAGGAAAAGTGAGTGTGGGGGTGTCACTAATTGTTCTTGGTTTACTGAGTAATAACAATCACTTGCCTTACAGTAACATGAGGAGCAGTCACACAAATTAACGTGGACTGGATGCAAGAATTAATAGGTGAAGATCCATAGCCTGTGTTATGTAGGAAATCAGATTAGGTGATCAAAGTGGTCCCTTCTGGCTTTAAAACCCCCACAAAGCTATAAATATTCTAAACAGGATGTTTCACTATTATTGTTTTGCTGTAGAAAGGCTGCATATGAAGAATAGGTGTGGGAGCAACCATGGGTACAGAGATTTTCTATTTATGGAAATTGTAGAGTGTTCTGAGATCCATAAGGACAACATATATAGAAATGCATTTCCATACTGGTGTATGTATTCTATGCTATTATTCACACCTGTGATGATAAAGAAATAGAAAAAGTAATTCAATACTAAATCTATAGCCACCCATGCTTATCCTGTCTGGACACTAGATGTCGTTGCTGCTGCTCCAGACAGTCGCTGCTCAGTGTATTTAAGTATCGAAGATGAAGTGAGCTGTAGCTCACGAAAGCTTATGCTCAAATAAATTGGTTAGTCTCTAAGGTGCCACCAGTACTCCTCTTCTTTTTGTATTTATGTAGTGACCCAAACGGGATTGACAGGGCAGAGAGATGGTGACCTATTAGCCATTAGAAATGAGCTAGTTTAGAGGTGGCCCATCCCTGGATAGCTAACTGTGTTCTGTGGTGTTCAGGAGCTCACTTGGGAGGAAGCTTGTTAATAGAGAAGTTTTACAGCAGTTGGAAGGTACCAGTAGCCTGAGATACTTGCCTAGTAACTCTTGCCCTGCCCCGCTTCCATGCAGTCCAAAACCATCTCTTATCCCTGGCATATGCTCCCCACATGACCTGCCTTCACACTGCCAGAACCCTCCCAGTTCTCAGTCACTCACTCCCTGCTGCCAGAAACCCTCACTGATCTGTTATACACCCAGTGTGAGCTATCTGGTAGCACCCATGGGAATCATATGGGAATAACTGGCAGACAGCCAGACTGCAGGCCGGCAGTAGTGGGAAGAGTGGGAGAGAAGGAGGGAATCTGCTGTCAGGTTGTCAGTTTCTACATCTATAAAATGGAGAGATACCTGCCCACCTCATAGGGACCTTGAGGATTAATTCGTTTTTATAAAATGCTTTATATTCCTCAGATGGGATATATGTACTGAGTATTAAAATATTTATCAATATTCAGTGCTTCAAAAAATCAGAAGTACGAAGTAGTATCATTCTACCTTGGAGTGGGTATCTAGGGTATCTAGGGCTGGAGATTTAACCACGTAACCTGCTTCATCTTGCATCTTCTAGTTTTGGGTTTTATCTTCTGGCAAGTGACTAGAAGCACTAGCAGGACGTGTAGTGAGATTGTCCAAGATAGGGCACAGAGCTGCACAGTGGAAGTGATGACGCCTCCATAACGGTCTGCACAGAGAAACCACACAGGAAGCTTAGATGCTGCCATGGACACAAGTAGAAAGGTAATAATCAATGTGTTAAGTCGACTAGACCTCTCAGAACTTTAAGATGCAGGAAAATGATATTGTTATCATAGTGCTTAGGTGTCCTGGTCACGAACCAGGACCCCATGGGGCTAGGTGCTGTACAACAGAACAAAAAAGACAGTCCCTGCCCCAAAGTACTCTCTATCACAGTATAAGACTCTCATGGATCCACAGGATAAGTATTGTATCCCCTGCTTTTGAACAGTCTCTTGGAGGAACCCCTTTAGTGTGCCAGACTCCCAAGGGGTCTCACTCTTTCTTCACGGTACAACACATGCTGCCTCACAGTCTTCTAAGACTGAATTTCTGGGTCTTTCCACCATGAGCTCTGCTCATAGGTGCCGACTCCAGGGCAGGAGCACCCACGGGAAAAAAAAATAGCAGTTGCTTAGCACCCACTGGCAGCCAAGCTCCTCCTCTCCCCCCAGCGCCTCCTGCCTGCCGGTAGCTCCACTGATCAACTCCTCCCCCTCCCTCCCAGTGCCTCCTGCACACCACGGAACAGCTGTTCTGCGGTGTGCAGGAGGCGCTGGGAGGGAGGAAGAAGAGTGGAGATGGAGTGTGCTCAGGGGAGGGGGCAGGAAGAGGTGGGGCAACCCCCCCTCCCCCGGCTAAAGAGGAAGTCGGCACCTATGGCTCTGCTCAATGAGTCCAACTGAGATAGAATCCTGGTGAGAGACTTGTACACTCTTCAGGGACTAATGCACCCCAGCCGGTATTTACAGAAACACCCCAAACAGCATTTTGAAAACAACAGGATTTATTAGTTAGTTGGAACACAGCATGGGAAGTCCTTAGGTTAGCGGAGAAGTAAAGGTTAAATCACAGTCCATTCTGGTCAAGTCACAATTCACCAGCCAAGCTCTAGTGAGCTCCCTTTTCAGGCTCTCTCTGACTTCCTTAGTCAGTCCTAGGAGAGAGAGCTCCAAGTTTCTTCCAGAACTCACACTTATTTCCTGCTGGACATGTTTGTCCTTTGTTCTCCAGGCAGGGCCATGCTAAGTTCAAAGCCCACCTGGCTGGAGCTTCCCACTGTTGTGTTGATTCAGGAGACTTTGGAGCTTGCATTGTCTCTGTGGGCCTCTTGTTGATCTGGGTCAGTTTCAGTTGGTTCCTTAAGGACTTTATTCATTCCACACAGCCAGGGAGGTGACCCATACACCTACGTCTCTTAGCCTGCTCTGAGAGCAAACTTAATTCTGCTCTACCGCACCTCACCCAGGGTAACAATGCAAAGTAGAGAGGGTAACTGGAAATTCCCTGAAGATTCCATCTGCACTAAGTATGCTCCAGCCCTTCAGAGCCCCTATGTGCTGACCAGCCTGCATATGCACAGTGCTCGAATTATGGGGGGGCCCTTAATGAAAGTAAACTCTCTCACCTGTAAACCCCCACCTTCTGTCCCTGCCTCCTCCCCTACCCCTAAGTGTCTCTACCTGCCCCTACTATTTAATGCCCCACTTTCTGCCCCTGCCTTCCCTATTCCTAATTGCCCCTGCCTCCCCTATCCATTACCCACACTTTCTGTCCCTGTCTCCTCCACCAGTCATAATTCCCCCTTCTGCACCAATCACTGCACCCCTTCCACCCAGCACTACCCCTTTCATTCCCATCTGCAGTTTGCCCTGTCTGTAACCTGCCTCCCTCCAGCCTTCTGCATCTATCCAATACCCCCTAGCTCCCCTGGTCTACTCCTGCCTTCCCCTGTATCTAACACCCCCTCTGCCTCTCCTAACCCTGCCTCTATCTCTGTTACCCCTTCCACTCTGACTCTCCCCAACCCGGCAGATCCCTCTCCCCAGTGTGGCGCTCCTAGAAGGGTCAGGGCACTGGGTCTTTATCCCCCTTATCCCCTAGGTCCCCCTGTGGTGACAGCTCCCATTCTCTGCCCTCTTTCCCTTGGTAGGTCTCCTGGTCCTTGACCCCCACAGTTTGCCAAGTCTCTGACCCCCTCTCCCTCTGGCTCACCCAATCCCCTCACTCTTAGTCTCTGATCCCCTTTCCCCTGTATCTCCCCAGGCTGTTGTCCCCAGAGGAGAAGTGGTCGGGATGGGATATGGCAGGCTTGAGCAGATTTCTGCTGAGCAGCTGGCCAGGGTGCCAGGCAGTGCCTCTTGCTTCCTGCTGGGATGAGGGGGGCATCTCCAGAGTGCAGTGTCCGAGCCTGGGACCTGCTGTGGGCAGGGGACTGTCTCCTGCCCATGGAGTGGTGGTGCTGGGGCCCCAAATCGCTCAGGGTAGCCTCTCCCTTTTGCCCCTTGCTGCACCCTGGCTCCTTGACAATGGGCTGGCAGCACTAGCTGCTCTCCCGGCAGCTCCTGGCCTTGCTGCTGGGCACACAGGTGGCAGGGCCCCCCCGAGCCAAGGGCAGCTGGACCTAGGCAGCAGCACCCCAGCAGACACCCAAGCTGGGTGAGAAGGGGGCCAATACATGGCCCCACAGCACCTTTGAATAAGACAGAAGTGAAGTGTTCCCTAAAAGTAGTAAGGGGGCCTGCTCCCCTCAACCCCCCCTGGAATTTGAGCACTGCACATGTGCCATCTCCACAAGCTAACTAAGCATTCCTCACCCTAAGGCTACAGGGGCTGAGCAGAATTTTCCCTGCAATTGCTTCTTGGGCTGGGGTGACATCAGGTACCAGAGCTGAGGGCAGGGAGATTGAGAGTAAAGGACAGACAGTGCTTTCCCCTGCTGATGCCCAGGCAGTGAGGAAAAGGAGGAGGTAACCTGACTGGGATAATAGAGGGGTGAGGAATGAAGAGGGTGGCAGGAGCCAGTGGATGGGAGGAGGAGTCAGGGATGGAGATTGGAACTAATGTGGGGTGGACAAGAGCAGCGGGGAGGGATGGCGGGTATATAGGCAGAGAGTGGGAGTCAGGGAGTGGTAGGTAGACAGAACAGATGACTAGGGAGCACAAAGCTAGAAGCTGGGGGTGAGGAGTTTGGATAGGGACAGAGGGGTTGGGGGTCTGGAGACAGGGTGGAAGAACTGGATCCAGGGTGTAGGGGATGGATAAGAGCAGACAGATAGGAGACATGGTGGCAGGTGAATATACTGGGATCACAGAGACAAAAGGGTCTAACCAATGAACCCAGGAGTCCTAAGTCTGTATGTTTCTCTGCTGTCAGCAAATAGCTCTGAAACTCACTAGAAAATTCTTATTTCTTATAATGGCTAGCTACAAGTTACTCAGCTAGCTCAAGTAACAGAGGTGGCCTTTAGGTACTACCACAATATACATATTAAACTACATCCAAAACAGCTGTAATAAGAACATTAAGGTTGGAAAGTCAAGGAGTCAGCAGCTAGGGAAAGCTAGAACTAAGGTTGCCTGTGCAATCTTAATTCCCCCCCCCAAGTGTATGCATTATGATATCATCTTTAATTACATGAACACATTCTATTTTTTGGACCGGATCTCTGCTTCATTCAGTGCACAGGATGGATCACAGCTTACTGAATGAGTAGTCATTCAATATTTCTTATCCTCCTCATTCAAAGTGTGTTCCCTGGCCTTAATTTACCGTACACCATTCAAACACAGCACTGGATAAAAAATTAATTTCTTCTTGGGCATAGTTATGGTGTTCTCACCATAGGATCTTTTAGTACTTCACAAACATTAATTTATGTTCACAACGCCCCTCTCAGATTAGGTGGTATTATCCCCATTTTGCAGATGGGGAAATGAGACCCAGAGAGATTAAGGTCAAAATTGTCAAGTGTCCACTAATTTTGGGTGCCCAAGCAGAGACACCTAGGCCATGATTTTCCAGAGTGCTAAGCAATTTTATAGCTTATTATATGTTCAAAGCACAGCTCCAATTGACTTCATTGCAGTTGAGTGCTCAGCACTTCTGCAAATCTGGCCCCAGGTCGGTGTCTTACTTGCAGCACACACAAAATGAGGAGCACATGATTAGTGGCCATCTATGAACATTTTGCTTTAAGTGACTGGCCCACTATCACACAGGAACTCTGTGGCAGAGGCAGGGATAGAATCAAATTCTCTAGAGTGCCATTCAACTTAACCACAGGAGCATCCTTTCTCCTCCTGTAGTCCCCGCAGCAATCATTACCCACTTTCTGACTCCTGCAATAAATGAGGCAGGGGTCCCACAGAAAATGACTTCTATTCACTATGCAACCCTGATTCATCTCCAGAGCATCATCTATGCTGTGCACTGAATGAAGCAGGGGTCCTGTCTAAAAATAGAATTTAATCATGTAATTACTGTATCATAATGCATATGCACAAAGGAGCTAATTTAAGATTGCACTGACAAGCTTAAATCTTGCATTTCTGAACTTCTGACTGACTGACTTGCAATCTTAATATTCTTCTAAAGTAGTTGTTTATGTAATTTCCTAACTTTTTTTAAACAGACTGGAAAAAAATTATAAATTCCATCACATGGAACCATATTGATCCCCCAGTGTGGATCAACAGCAGAGTTTGAATCCTTTGATGCACAGCACCGACCTCTAACACTTCAGCTAACTGAGCTCTGGTCTACGCTATGAATTTAGGTCAAATTTAGCAGCATTAGATCGATTTAACCCTGCACCCGTCCACACAACGAAGCCATTTTTGTCGACTTAAAGGGCTCTTAAAATCGATTTCTGTACTCCTCCCCAATGAGGGGATTAGTGCTGAAATCAACATCACCAGGTTGAATTTGGGGTAGTGTGGATGCAATTCGACGGTATTGGCCTCCGGGAGCTATCCCAGAGTGCTCCATTGTGACAGCTCTGGACAGCACTTTCAACTCAGATGCACTAGCTAGGTACACAGGAAAAGCACTGGGAACTTTTGAATTTAATTTCCTGTTTGGCCAGCATGGTGAGCTCATCAGCAGAGGTGACCATGCAGAGCTCATCAGCACAGGTGATCATGCAGTCCCAGAATCGCAAAAGAGCTCCAGCAGGGACCGAACAGGAGGTACTGGATCTGATCGCTGTATGGGGAGACGAATCCGTGCTATCAGAATTCCATTCCAAAAGACGAAATGCCAAATATTTGAAAAAATCCCCAAGGGCATGATGGACAGAGGCTATAACAGGGACCTGCAGCAGTGCCGCATTAAAATTAAGGCGCTCAGGCAAGCCTACCAAAAAACCGAAGAGGCAAACGGCCGCTCTGGGTCAGAGCCCCAGACATGCTGCTTCTATGATGAGCTGCATGCAATTCTAGGGGGGGGCCCCTACCACTACCCCATCCCTGTCCATGGACACCCGCAAGGGAGGAGTCTCATGCGACAGGGATGAGGATTTTGGGGATGAGGAAGATGAGGAGGAGGAGGAGGATAGTGCACAACAGGCAAGCGGAGAAACTGTTCTCCCCGACAGCCAGGAACTGTTTATCACCCCGGAGACAATACCCTCCCAACCCTCCCAAGGCGGGCTCCCAGACTATGAAGCCGGAGAAGGCACCTCTGGTGAGTGTACTTTTGTAAATACAATACATGGTTTAAAAGCAAGCGTGTTTTAATGATTAATTTGCCCTGAAGACTTGGGATGCATTCGCGGCCAGTACAGCTACTGGAAAAGTCTGTTAATGTGTCTGGGGATGGAGCAGAAATCCTCCAGGGACATTATTAAGGGCACATTCAGAGGTGGCTGTTCCTGCTCGGCTGTTTGCCTGTGGCTGAAAAGAAATCATCCCCGCTTTTAGCCACGCAGTGCCGGGGGGCCCGTTCACGCTGAGCTGTTCACATTTGGCTGGCAGGGATCTTCCCTGATATTAGTCATGCAGTGGGAGGAGGGGTAAAGCGATCATCCCAGAGAATTGGGTATGTGGCGGGGAGTTAGTTGGGTTTGTGCTGCATGTTAACCCAAAAACCGCAGCCCCTCCTTTTAAATGACTAACCCAATGGGTGCTTGGTATGGGAAAGGAGGGCGCTGCTGTTTGAAACCATTCCCACATGTTATGACGGTTGAAGAAGCTGAAAGACTGTGGCTAACCATGGCTGCCTGCAAGCTGAATTCTGTTGCCCAGCCCTGCATGTGTGATCTCCCACACCAAACAGGCAGGCCCTCAATATAAGAGGCAAAATGTGACCTTGTACCAAAATCACATGTGCTATGTAATGTTAACAGCTTGGTTCGCCATGAAAAAGTCTACCCATTGTTCTCTAAAATGTGCCTTTTTAAATACTACTCTCCCTTTTTTTCCTCCCTCAGTTGCAGATGTTTCAACGCTCCCCCTATCATCTCCGTCCCAGAGGCTAGCGCAGATAAGAAGTCGAAAAAAACCACACTCACGATGAAATGTTCTCTGAGCTCATGCAGTCCTCCCGCACTGAAAGAGCTCAGCAGAATGCGTGGAGGAAAACAATGGCAGAGCCCAGGAAAGCAGAAAATGAACGCGAGGACAGGAGGGACGAGCAAGATGAGAGGTTGCAGGAGCAAGAGAAGAGGTGGCCGCAGCGTGATGAGAGGAGGCAGGATGCAATGCTGAGGCTACTGGGGGATCAAACTGATATGCTCCGGCATCTGGTGGTGCTGCAGGAAAGGCAGCAGGAGCACAGACTGCCACTGCAGCCCCTGTGTAACCGCCCGCCCTCCTCCCCAAGTTCCATAGCCTCCTCATCCAGACGCCCAAGAACGCAGGGGGAGGGGAGGCTCTGGGCACCCAACCACTCCACCCCAGAGGACTGCCCAAGCAACAGAAGGCTGGCATTCAGTAAGTTTTGAAGTGCAGTGTGGCCTTGTCCTTCCCTCCTCCCACATCCCACCCGGTGCTTCCCTCCTCCCCCACCCCTCCCGGGCTACCTTGGCAGTTATCCCCCTATTTGTGTGATGAATTAATAAAGAATGCATGATTTTGAAACAATGACTTTATTGCCTCTGCAAGCAGTGATCGAAGAGGGGAGGGCGGCTGGCTTACAGGGAAGTAGAGTGAACCAAGGGGGCGAGTTTTCATCAAGGAGAAACAAACAGAATTGTCACACCGTAGCCTGCCCAGTCATGAAACTGGTTTTCAAAGCTTCTCTGATGCGCAGTGCGCCCTGCTGTGCTCTTCTAATCACCCTGGTGTCTGGTTGCGTGTAATCAGCAGCCAGGAGATTTGCCTCAACCTCCCACCCCACCATAAATGTCTCCCCCTTACTCTCACAGATATTGTGGAGCACACAGCAAACAGCAATAACAATGGGAATATTGGTTTCGATGAGATCTAACCGAGTCAGTAAACTGTGCCAGCGCGCTTTTAAACATCCAGATGCACATTCTACCACTATTCTGCACTTGCTCAGCCTATAGTTGAACAGCTCCTGACTACTGTCCAGGGTGCCTGTGTACGGCTTCATGAGCCATGGCATTGAGGGGTAGGCTGAGTCCCCAAGGATAATTATAGGCATTTCAACATCCCCAACAGTTATTTTCTGGTCTGGGAAGTAAGTCCCTTCCTGCAGCTGTTCAAACAGACCAGAGTTCCTGAAGATGTGAGCATCATGTACCTTTCCCGGCCATCCCACGCTGATGTCGGTGAAACGTCACTTGTGATCCACCAGTGCTTGCAGCACCACTGAAAAGTACCCCTTGCGATTTACGTACTGGCTGCCAAGGTGATCCGGTCCCAAGATAGGGATATGCGTTCCGTCTATCGCCCCACCACAGTTAGGGAATCCCATTGCAGCAAAGCCATCCACTATGACCTGCACATTTCCCAGAGTCACTACCTTTGATAGCAGCAGCTCAGTGATTGCGCTGACTACTTGGATCACAGCAGCCCCCACAGTAGGTTTGCCCACTCCAAATTGATTCCCGACTGACGGGTAGCTGTCTGGCATTGCAAGCTGCCAGAGGGCTATCACCACTCGCTTCTGAACTGTGACGGCTGCTCTGATCTTGGTATTCTTGCACTTCAGGGCAGGGGAAAGCAAGTGACAAAGTTCCATGAAAGTGCCCTTATGCATGCGAAAATTTCGCAGCCACTGGGAATCATCCAAGACCTGCAACATTATGCAGTCCCACCAGTCTGTGCTTGTTTCCCGGACCCAGAATCAGCGTTCCATGGCATGAGCCTGCCCCAGTGCCACCAGGATGTCCAAATTCCCGGGGCCCGTACTTTGAGAGAAGTCTGTGCCCATGTCCTCATCACTCTCGTCACTGTGCCACCGTCGCCTCCTCGCCTGCTTTTGCAAGTTCTGGTTCTGCACATACTGCATGATAATGCGTGAGGTGTTTACAATGCTCATAACTGCCGCGGTGATCTGAGCGGGCTCCATGCTTGCCGTGGTATGGCGTCTGCAGGAGAGCAGAGTTGCAGCGGAAGCGGTGGCTGATGACGGATACGATGAGAATAGATATTTACAGAGAATGACGAGAGGACCTGTGAGGTGGATTCATGAGAGCAGGAGACCAGAGTTGCAGCAGAAGCGGTGGATGATGGCGGTTAGCACCGCGCACATTTCCTGAGGAAGAACACACGTACCCGGGAGCCCATGACAGACAACATGGAGAAATTTGCTATTGAGACAATAGCAGCAGAGCAGAGTTGCAGTGGAAGCGGTGGATGACGACGGTTAGCGGTCCTACTGCACCGTCTGCTGAAAGCAGTATGGCGTCCGCACGGAAAAAAGGCGCAAAATGATTGTCTGCCATTACTTTCACGGAGGGAGGGGCGACTGACGACATGTACCCAAACCCACCCGCGACAATGTTTTTGCCCCGTTAGGCATTGGGAGCTTAACCCAGAATTCCAATGGGTGGCGGAGACTGTGGGAACTGTGGGATAGCTACCCACAGTGCACCGCTCCGTAAGTCGATTCTAGCCACGGTAGTGAGGACGCACTCCGCCAACTTAAAGCGCTTAGTGTGGACATAGGCAATTGACTGTATAAAATCGATTTCTAAAAATCGACTTCTATAATATCGACCTAATTTTGTAGTGTAGACATACCCTGAGTTACTAGTAACAATAGTAGGCTGAATATGTGGATTGGGCACAAGAGGGGAATGAGTCACATGCTTTGCCAGTGGGTTTCATGGCTATTTACTGACTGCAGAGGGATGTTGAGGCTCAGGAATAATGGATTCGGTTCCAGGTTGTGGAGGGGCGTGTGCTTAAGTTGTTATAGACCCCCTGCCCCTGTTTTTTCCCCCAGGTTTGTCTCTGCTTCCCATCCTCCTTGCTCCTGCCCCCTCCCTCTGTGCTCCTATCATCTCACCCTACCTCCATGTCCCTATCCACACCCTTACCCCTCCCCCCGACTGCTGTGCTTCTGCTCCTAGCCAGCCTCTCTGGCTCCTGTAACCTCCTCCTCCCCATGTCCCCTACCCCATTTCTCACCCCTTTGTATTCCAAGTTAGGCTTTCTTCTCCTTGCTACTTTGGTGCCAGCAAAGGAAGCACTGAGCACAAGAGAAGCAGTCTCCCTGGTCTCTGATGCCTGGTGCCACTGCAGCAATCAAAGCCCGGCTCAGACCTGGGCTGGAGCATGCTCAGTTGATCTCTGCGGGGGATAGGCCTGAGTAGGCCAGTCACATGTGTGACCTGTGAGGGGCTGGAGCGTGCTCTGTGTAGATGGAATCTTTGGAGAATTTAGCAGCCACATTCTTGAAAGACTCTTGAGCATGAGCCCTTTCCAAGGGCTCAGAACTTGGCCAAATTCTGGGTGGTTTTTCACAGGAGCAACAGAAGGCACATACCTGACACCAGGTGACACCCCGCCTCCCCAGCCAAATTTCAGGTTCCTGCTCCAAAGCATGGAGTGCTAGAACTTCTAAATAAATAAATACATTCAAACAACTCCTTGTTAACTTGAGCTAAACAATGTGTTTCCCCCAAGTCTCATTCTCTGACACTGCTAAACCACTTTTGCTGCAACTTTAAAACAATCATAATCATCAATAATAATTCAGCTTGAGGCAGGCACCTGGCATGGGAAATTTTAGTCCAAACAGCTTGGCAATGATGTAAGCAGCTGAAAAGAGGGTCTTATAATAGGAAGTATCAGGCAACCTTAACTGTAGGTGGTGCTACAAGTGCCACCTATAAGAATAATTTTACATCCTCTTTGCACTTGTGTAAATGAGCGCATGTGGATTAGGGGAATTGAGATTCAGGCCTTTAGAATTCAACTTCCTTCTCTGGAGTTGTTGGTGGCTGTGCAGGGCGGACAGTAGTAAAATCTTGTTTTAATCCCTGTTGTCAGCAACTCTGACTGATATACATGGGGAGCTGATCTTGCTGAGCGTAAAGGGGCCATTCTACATTACAGCACAGCTCTGCTCTGAAAAGTGACTCTAAGGGTATCTCTGCACTTGGAGTTAGGGGTGTGATTCCCGGCTCAAGGAGACATATTTGCACTAGCTCTCATTGAGCAAGTGTACTAAAAATACACTGTAGCTGCTGAAATGGGAGCTGCAGGATGGGCTAGCAACCCTAAGTAGGTGCCCAGCATTTCTGACGGACATGTTCTCAGTGTGACTAGCCCATTCTGCAGCTCACACTGCTGTGGCTACATTCTAGCACTAGCCTGAGTATGTCTTCTAGAGCTGGGAATCTCACCCTTGGCACCATGTGAAGACGTAGCCTAAAAATGGCCCCTTTTCTGCTGCACAGAGCTGATTCTTTTGTGTAATTCCTGTCTTTTTAATTCCTCAAGTAGAAGGTTCTGGGCATGATTAAAATTTGAACTTTACAATCTTAGAGTGAGATTTCCAAAAGCACCTGGGCTTTGTCTACGCTACACAGCTTTTAGCCACACAGTCGTGTCGACACAGCCGTGTCGCTAAAAGTCAGGCAGTGCAACGGCTCTTTGTTGGCACTTTTGCCAGCAAAATACTTCCATCCCCAATGAGCAGTGTTCGCGTTGTCGACAGGAGCGTGCTCCTGCCAAGAACGTGCTATTCATACTGACACTTGCTGTGGCAAAACTTTTGCCTTCAGGGGGTTGGCGGGGTGGGGGGAGCAGGGTTTAGCACCTCTGAACTACAAAAGTTTTGTCGCTCAATTGCCTGTGTAGACATAGCCTTTAAGTGACTTAGCAGCACAAGGCCCATTGAAAGCCAATGGCATTTGTGCTCCTAAGGCTTTGTCTGAACACAAAAGTTACTGTTTTACAACTCCTGTGGTGGAGAAGCCATTATATTGGTATTAAAGGTGCTTATTTGTTGTGACAAAGTTCCTCCTCTGCCTTCGTGGGTTCTGCGCTTTCTAGCGGATTTGCTCGCCTCGGAGGTTTACGGCAGTCCTCAGTTTGGCTCCTTTCGTTAGTGGCACAAATCTGCCGTTCACTCCGTAACCTCATCACTGGCCAGCATGGGGAAAAAGGAGGAGAAAATTCCCCGCAGTCTCTGCTGGCCCACCTAATGGGTCGGGGGACAGGCCAGAGACCTTCCCCTCTGGTGGAACCCACAGTCCAGATCAACTCCTCTTATATCAAATAGGGAGTTGAGGGGATGGGGGGAACCTGGGCCCGCCCTCTACTCTGGGTTCCAGCCCAGGGCCCTGTGGATTGCAGCATAGGCGCCAACATTCCCCAGCGCTGGTGGGTGCTCACGCTGCCCCCCCCGGCTCCGCCCCAACTCCACCCCTTCTCTACCCCCATTCCAACCCCATCCCCAAATCCCCGCCTCCTCCCCTGAGCACGCCGTGTTTCCCCTCCTCCCCCCAGGCTTGCCGTGCGAAACAGCTGTTTGGCGCAGCAAGCCTGGGAGGGAGGGGGGAGAAGCGGAGCAGCGGCACGCTCAGGGAAGGAGGCGGCGGTGAGCTGGGGTGGGGGGGGTGCAGGGAGCTTGGAGGTCCCTGCGGCAGTGGTGGGGGGCAGAGGAACCCCTCCCCACCCCAGCTCACCTCCACTCCGCCTCCTCCCCCGCGCACCAGGTTCCTCCTCCTTCCCCCTCCCTCCCAGGCTTGCCACGCGAAATAGCTGTTTGGCATGGCAAGCCTGGGAGGGAGGGGGGAGAAGCGGAGCGGTGGCACGCTCAGGGGAGGAGGCAGGGGCGAGGTGAGCTGGGGGCGGGGCAGGGAGCTGCTGGTGGGTGCTGAGCACCCACCAATTTTTCCCCGTGGGTGCTCCAGCCCCACAGCACCCACGGAGTTGGCACCTATGGATTGCAGCTGTCTATAGTGTCTCCTGTAACAGCTGCATGACAACTACAAGTCCTTGGGCTACTTCCTCATGGCCTCCTCCCAACACCTTCTTTGTCCTCACCACAGGACCTTCCTCCCGATGTCTGATAACGCTTGTACTTCTCAGTCCTCCAGCAGTATGCCTACTCACTCTCAGCTTCTTACGCACCTCTTGCTCCCAGCTCCTCGCATGCACCTCACTGACTGAAGTGAGGCCCTTTTTAAAACCAGGTGCCCTGATTAGCCTGCCTGTCCTAATTGATTCTGGTAGCTTCTTAATTGGCTCCAGGTGTCCTAATTAGCCTGCCTTAATTGGTTCTAGCAACTTCCTGATTGTTCTGGAACAGCCCATTGTCTTACTCAGGGAAAAGGGATCTGCTTAATCTGGGACTAATATATCTACTTTCGATCACTCTCCTATAGCCATCTGGCCTGACCCTGTCACAATATGTACAGCTTATTCTTATACAGGAAGGGGAATAAGCTATGCCATTGTAAAGCACTTTTTTCTGGTAATACTGCATCCACACTAGGGTTATACTGGTATAACTATATTGGTTAAAAATATATATATACCCCAAACTGAAATAGTTATACTGATATAAAAACTGTGCAGAACAGACCTTATTATGGGACACTGATGCACTTATGAAAATCCCACCCCTAATTAGTTCTAAGTGATTTGAAAAACGTAATGTGCTAAGTATAATAATTATTCTACCTTGGATCTGGGCAGCTGGTGTTTCTCCTGTGCAACTGGAGGTTTAGTACTGTGTAATCATCTTCAGCCTGCACCTTCTGATTTGGGTTTTGTCTCCTAGCAAATGATTAAAAGATAAGAGAAGTGCTAACTGCACCGGAGATGGTCCAAGTTAGGGCACAGGCCGGCAGCAGAGATGACACCTCCTCGGTCTGCAGTGAGAAACCACACCGGAAGCTTAGACACATGCATAGACACAAACAGAAGGGCAACAATTCAAGTGCTAATGAGACTGGACGCCTCAGAACTTTAGGATGAGGAAGATTATATTGTGTGGCCAGAAAACAAAGTTAAACCAAAGAATCATAGATGCAGACCATGTACTGAAACAAACTATGGCTCCATCTTTTATTCAGTTTTAAATGTGGGTATCTTAGGTCCACTTCTCTTAGTTCCCTATCTGTAAAATAGGGATAATCGTCCTTTCTCTCAACTATTTGTCTATTCATATTGTAAAAACTGTGGGAGAAAAAACTGTCTTTTACTTTGTGTGTGCTGTTCAAATTTTGTCATTACATTTTTCAAGGAAACATTTCAAAAAGACATCTTTTTATTTTTGAAAAATTGTGTTCAGTCTTTGTGGGGGAAAAACATTTTTACTTTTCTTAAAGTGGAAAGAGGTGTGGTGGGTAGGGAGACTAAAAAAAGCGAGTGGGATTTTTTTCCACCAAAACTAACCCCGCCCAAAAATAAATTTTTCTCAAGGAAAAATTAAAAAAAAAAGTCAACCAAAATGAACACTGTCTGTGAATATTATTGTTTTGGTTGGAAAGTCACTTTTTGTAGAAAAACCTTTCAAAGAAAATGTTTTGACCAGCTCTAATTCAGAACGGCTTTGTAAACTGGCCAGTAAACTTATGTCTACAAACTCGGCGTGTGTAACTGTGCAGAAGTAACCTACGCTTACACAGCAGCATGCGGAACCCTGCTCGTGGCTGCACACAGAAGTTTGAGTTCATTACCTTTGAACTAGCAGAGAAAGTTCTTTCAGTTCAGGCAGTAGTGGCTCATGTATTTAGATCAAGAAGCTGTAGGTTCAATTTCTCCTGCCAGTAATCCACCCAGAAGCATTGTTTTACAATTACAAATCACATCTGTGTGTACAAACTGCCATTTTGTACACGGTACATTTGTTAACAACTGCAAATGCCTTTTGCACACTATGCATTTCTTGTACATAAATAGCTGCATATAAAAAAAGTAAGTTTTGAAGTTTGAACTAGTGGCTCTACATTTACTTTATGAGTTTTATCTGAATAATTATTGCAGGTTGAAGCCCTCTAGTACATTGTTTCATCTGCCACTGAAATGCAGCTGTTCTGGGATGAACCATATCAGCTGTTTAATAGCAAGACTTTAGAACAAGAACTAAAGAAGAATACTATAACTACAATGCTAGAGATAGGTGGAGTGTGTTTTTGTTCCAGTGCTAATTAGACAACAAAATAAGGTAGGTCCTACATTCTTCCAGTAATACCATTTTTTAAAGGTGACTAAGAGCTGGATATTTATTTGAGTGACATTTAAAATTCTTTATCTAAGAGTACAATAACTTCAACCCCTGACTTCCGCCTGAACTTCTTGACTTTGTCCCTCTATTCCTCTTCTTTCATTCAGTATTTTCCATTAGAGAGTGTTACAGCCCACACTGAGTTAAATATAGCCTTGCAGAGCATTCTGCTGTTTGCACCATTTCAAAGAAAGGAAATGGAGAGTTTCAGCAATTAAACTGTCCACTTCAACCTGTCTCACATCTCAAGGCCCATAGCTCCTCAGCCCAGCTGCATGTTTACAATACAAATAGTAAGCTTGAAAACCTAGTGGAGAAAAACAAATCATCTGAAGAACAGTCTAACACTCTTTGTTCCTTGGGTTTAGTGGTTATTTGCAGAGAGGCCTTTGCTATATGTTAACTGCATAGCTCTGTTACCACTTGTTAACCAGTACTACAGCACCCTTGTTTGTTGCATGTTTTTGCAAAGCCAACAGACCCTCGTTTTTCACTAACTGCTCTGTTCAAGTTCACAAAATACATCTTTGGGACAACTGTTCCTCCTACAATCATTCCTCCTATAGTAGTATCTCCCCTGATATACAAAACCAAACATGAATGTGTATGTGATGGGTAAGGCTGCGAGTTTGTCCCAGAGGTCATGGAAGTCACGGATTCTGTGACTTTCTGGGACCTCCGTGACTTCTGCAGTGGCCGGTGCAGCTGGCCTGGGGACCGCCTGAGCAGCTATAGTGACCTGGACTTTGATACACCCGCAGAAGGGGAACTGAACTGTTTAGTGGCCCAGCTGGAGCCCTGGGGCCAGAAAGGCCCAGAGATGGCAAAGACATTATTGCCTCCAGGGAGGGAGCCCTGGGGGATACGGCTCGATACCAGGGCTGAGACCATTTAAAGACTGCTGGACTAAGTAAGGGCCTAAGCATAAGAAGGGCTACAGGAAGACATAGGCACTGACTCCGTGGGTGCTCCGGGGCTGAAGCACCCACGGGGGAAAATTGGTGGGTGCTCTGCACCCACCAGCAGCTCCCCGCCCCAGCTCACCTCTGCCTCTGCTCTGCCTCCACCTGCCCCCTTGAGCACGCCGCATGCCTGCTTTTTCCCCCTAGCTCCCAGCGCTTGCCATTGCAAAACAGCTGTTTCGCACAGCAAGCAATGGGAGGGAGGGGGGAGGAGGGGGAACGCGACACACTCAGGGGAGGAGGCAGGGTCAGGGTGGGGATTTGGGGAGGGGTCCAACACACTCAGGGGGCGGAGTTGGGGCAGGGACTTTGGGGAAGGGGTTGGAATGGGGGCGGGGCCAGGGGTGGGGGGGCACGAGCACCCACCAGCTCCATATGAAGTTGGCGCCTATGCAGGAAGACACTGACCAAGCGAAGGGTACTGGGGTAGGCCCCCTCTTGGACTTGTGCCTCAGAAGGGGTTTATCTATCTGTTGTTTCACATAGTCAGTATGTGTGACTTGGCCGGAGGGCTGAGTTGCTGAAGACTCACCACAAGGCAGAGTGAAAGTGCAGGCACACATGCTCCGCCAAGGGAGATGCTCATGAGAGGTGAGTGCCACCCTGTTACAGCGTATTTTGTGGTAGCATTTTGGAATTGTTATGGAAGCAGGTGCTAATGTCATACACGTTATGGGTTGGTCACATATAAGCACTCTGAGTGGAACTCTCCATTGAAAATGTTCTACTTCGAGTCAGTGTGCACAGATACATTCCATTGTGGGTGTATATGAATGCAATGCACTCAAATTGGAGACTTTTGCCTGCAGTACCACTAGTCAGCGCATGTGCCCTTCCTGTTTTGTGGTGGGGAGGTTTCCCATGCAGAAATCACCAGGATTTCAACATGCCACATGTAGGACTGCTATCTCTCTCAGCGACAGGCTCAAAAGCTGCCTAATTTGCTTAGGCGAGAGACATGTGAGGGGCAAATGGCCTATTTGCACCTCATTTCCAATGAGGATGAAGAAGCAGAGGGACTTCTGCCTTCAAATTCATCTTCTTGAAAAGGTGATATGTCCCTTCTCAGAGCCTGACTCTGACCATGAAAGACTGGAGAGGGCCTCCACGCAGTACTGGGTTGTGACAGGGTGCTAAGCAGAAAACTGCTTAGCCAACCCTCTGTCACTCCAGCTCCAATGAAGGGAAGTGAATTGGAGCTGGGTAGATCACCTGGCCCTGATTGGGGAAGCTTGAACAGCTGCTGCCTCATTAGGCTGGGGCTGGATAAGAGCCGCAGGGGAATGAAGCTGGGGGAGGAGCTGGAAAGAGGAAAGCTGCAGTAGAGGAAAGGCAGTGAGGGGAAGCAGAGAGAGATAGCTTGCCCCCTCTCTCCTGCTGGGGGACTGCAAGAAGGGGATGACTTGTATGGTGGAAAGGTGGTGGGAGCACAGCCCGTAAATAGAAGCACCAGATAGGCACTGCACCTAAAGGTCTCTGTGTGACTTTCTCAGCCCGGCAGGGGCAGGAGCCAGGAGGGCCCTGCAGGGACACTGTTACACAGGTTTACAATGGTGCCAGACCCAGACTCCGAAGGGGCCCATAATGGGCTCCTTCCAAGTGGTGGACCCAGTGTGGACACTTGGGTGGGGGGGGCATGCAGAGTCAAGTGCCCCCCATTTCTGCTTGGCCTGTCATGGGGGAGGGAAAGGAACTCTGTCCTTCTCCCGCTGCTCCTGCCCCCCAGCACACTCCCTGCATGTAACTCTGGTGGGGCGGGGAGATTGCAGCAGCCCTGGGCTGGGCACAGGGAGAGGGGTCACTGGGGAAGGTGCTGGGAGCAGGTTCCCTGACCTCTGATCAGCTGGATGTAGGGACATTGCCTGTGCCCTGCACCTCCCCGTCTGAGGTGTCCACAAGCTCCAGGGAGACACTGGTACTGTGAGTCTCTCTGAGCTGGGGCTGGGGGAGGTTCCGGTACTCCTGCTGTAGTGTCCCATGGGGGCCCACAAATATGTTTGGTGCCGGGCCCGCAAAAGGTTAATCCAGCCCTGCCTCCGCCTCCACATGGAGCATCCCTGCAGCTGCCCTGGCTCTGAAACTGGATTTGTGTGAGAAATCTCACTCATCTTCCTCTCCTGTGGTCTCCTCAAAGCACTCAGAACCATCAGAGACTGAAGTCGTGCTCTTCACCTCACAAAAAGGCACTAAAAAAGTCCTTCAGTTCCGGTTTGATGTCTGGTCATAAGTACTGACACCTCTGAGGAGGCGTCATCGAGACTGGTGCCTTCACTTTTACTGGAGAGATCTTTGATCCCCACACCGTCAGGTCTGGTACCAGTGTTGGCAGCTGTGCACTCACCTCCCCTGTTAGTGCCATCAACACCACAAGCATTTGTGTCTCCCTCGGCCATTCTCACCTTTGCTGCAAGTACATTGTCCGATACAAGTCACAGCAGCCTCAACTATGTAGGCACTGCTGTCATTGTGTACCACTAAGGCACCATCAGTTTCTCCTGCATCCTTGATGCAGTCAGCACTGGCTCTACTGGCATTCAACATCGACTCACCTTTTTGGCCTTCAATCTGCCTCGTTCACTTCTACTGGCACTGTCAGATACTTCAATGTCTGTACCCTTTGGACAACACCATGTGTCGCCAATGCTGAGACCTCCACCAAAGTCACAGGAAGTGCTCCCCCATTCACAGAGGAGAGTTATATTTCGTCCTCCTCTTCAGACTCTGCACATGATAGACTTCTATCTCCTCCAAGGTCTTTCAGGTCTCCATATAGATTATGCTCTAGACTTGCTCAAAACATTGAGCAAGGTCAGTATTCTTATAAAGATGCCCTCTTATGGTGCCCATCACCAGGGGCAGTATTGGGCCTCCTGGACTGCTCCAAGGCCCTCTGGACCGCTCAGCTGCACAATCCAGAAGGAAATCACCTTCTCCAGCTCCAGTAGCTCCAAGAGAGCATTCTTCTTTAGGATCTCCATGTCCCTTCTCACTGGAGCCCACAGAGTAGGAGGCAGCAAGGGAGGAGTCCCTAGATATTTCTTCCTCTTCTCCGGATGAGACCATCACACTGGAGTCAACATCACCTACCCATGAAGACTTTAAGGTCTTTCAAGACCTCATGAGGTGAGTGGCTGCTTCTCTGGGACTGCACACAGAACTTTTGCGAGACAATACACTCCTGCCCTTCCCATTAATGCAGCTTGGCTGGAAACTGCCAAGACTCTTTGGCAGACATCAGCTTCTGTTCCACCCACTGCCAAACAGGTGGATTAGACAATATCAAGTTACTCAGAAAGAATATGATTATTTCTTCACCCACCCTGCCCCAGTTTCTCTAGTAGTCACGGCAGCACATGAACATTTGAGGCAGTTGCACCCAAAGGCTACCCCGAAAGAAAAGGAGTTTAAGAGAATGGATTTATATGGGACAAAGGCTTATATCACTGTGGGCCTTTAAATTAAGGTGCAAATTATCAGGTATTATTGGCCCAATATATTTTTCTTAATTGGTCAGCAGTTTCAAAACTCACATACAAGTAGCCTAAAGAATACAAAGAACAGATCTTGGGCATAGTTTCCAAAGGATGCTTCACTGCCCGGATGTCTCTCCGAGTGGCTATTGACACATCTGATACAGCTTTATGTTCTATGGCAACAACCATCTGAATGAGACACTCTTTTTAGTTGCAAGCCTCTGGCATGCCAAGAGAGCTACAAAATCTTTTGAGGGAATTAAACTATTTTCTCAAAAGACCTATGATAGCATGTGCAAGTTAAGTTTCCTGTGTGACTCTTCATTTGCTGTGCATCTGCACCCCAGTAACTAAGAAGAAACCGTTCACATCTCAGGTGCAACACAGACCTTATTACCAGCTGAGACCTCAGGATGTCTCTAGACAGAGTTCTGAGCCTCCTAGATGTTGCCCATCAGCATCATCCACAGCAGGTCCTTCTCACCAGCCTTCATCTACTTTGGAGCAATCATTTTGACATCACACTCAAGAACAGCATACTGACAATGTCTCTCCTCCAATTTTTAGAGACCACCCCCCTTTGGAAATTACCTATCTTTCTTTTATAGTACATGGACAACTGGGTGCTCAGCACTACGACAGAGGGATATGTTATTCAATTCACTTCTCTCCCCTTCCCCAGCCCACCTTCCTGGTCCCATTTCAGGGACATGAGTGGTATTAATGCAGGAAGTAGTCTCTTTTGGGCTTGGGAGCAATAGATGATGAAGTTCCTTACCATCACAGAGGGAAAGGCTTCTCTTCCTACTACTTCCTGCTTTCCAGAAAGAGAGGTTGTCTTCATCCCTTCCTGGACTTATGAAAGCTGAACAGATTTATCAAGAAAATCAAGTTCAGGATGGTTACCCTTCACTCTATTATCAGTTCCCTTGAGAAGAAAGATTGGTATGCTGCCTTCAATCTGCAGGATGTTACTTTCTGTGCTGGGATGTGTTCCACATGAAAGTATCTTTGAGTCATAGTAGGCAACATGCAGTACCAGTACATGATACTGCCCTTCAGCCTTGAGGATGCTCACCAAGCATATAGCAGTGGTAGCAGCCTATTTTCACTGTTCAGGAATTCAGATATTTCCTTACCTGGATGATTGGCAAAGTTTGGGGAAGGTCAAGGTTCTATGTCCAGAACAACATCCTGGTCATCAGACATCTGTTTTCTCATCTTGGTCTAAAAGTGAATGGGGAAAAATGAACATTACAACCAACACAAAGAATACATTTTGTAGGGGTGGATCTGGCCTCTGTGATCTATGGCTTATCTTCTGATGGACAGATTCTAGTCCATAGTATCTCTGTCTGAAACCCTCCAGTCCAACCCAAGGACTACCTGCCGCATTTGAAATGTTCTGATCTCTCCACTGGTTCTGTGACAGTCAATTTAGCTTCCATCTCTGTTATACATCTTCCGGTAGATGAGTTATTTCTGTCTTTTCACATCCCTTGGTATCTAAAGTTTTAAAGGCCCTTATTCACATGGACCCTTTTGTGTCTGATCCAGTACCTTCATGGGACTTGAATTTAGTTTTGTCTTGTTTAATGCGTTCCCCTTTCAAACTTTTAGCAACAACTTCCTTATCATTGCTATCAATGAAAGCAATTTTGGTAGCAATTACTTCTGTGAGGAAGGTATCACAGCTCCAGGCACTACTAGCTGACCACCCTTTCACAATATTTCACCAGGACTAGGTCTCCCTTTGACCGCACCCTAAATTCATGTCTAATGTTGTATCTGCATTCTGCCTCAATTAGACCATTCATCTTCCACTTTTATTTCCTTACTCTCATTCTAACAAAGCAGATGAGAAATTTCATAGTTTGGATGTGTTCAGAGTGCTCTGTCCTTTTACCTGGATCATATAAAGTCTTTCAGGTCTTTGCCTAGACTTTCTGTGGTCTTCTCTGAAGGGATTAAAGGGCAAGTGATTACAGCCCAGTGTGTGATACAGTCAGAATTGATCATCTCTGCTGTAATCTAACAAAGGTTTCTGCTCCTCCAAGGGTAACAGCCCATTCCCCTCGAGTTCATTCCACTTTGTCAGCCTTCTTGAGCAACATATGGTAGTAGCCATTTGCAAAGCAGCAATATGGTTGTCTGTACATAACTTTTTCCAGATATTATCACTCAAACTTCCCGGGATGGTGCCAACTTTAACAAGCCAGTGCTGCTGACTCTCTTCAAGAAATCCAAAGTCCCACCTCCTTTAAGGGAAAGTGCTTGTGAGTTACCTACAGTGTAACATGTACAGTCACTCAAAGGAGGAAAAAATGGATGAGATCAGCTTGGATGAAGAGCAGGTGGCTGAAGCTGAACCGGAGTAGGACAGATGTGATGCTGATGGGCAGAGGAAAGTATTTTGAAAAGCTTGCAGCCATGGTGCAGTCTCCTTTGGTTGAAGGTACACACAGACAATTGGTCAATTCAGTCTGTAATATAAGAGTACTCTTGGATTCCTCTCTGACACTGGGCACTCATAGAGCAGCATCTGTGAGTAACACTTTCTGCCATCTCTACTCAGTTAGGGACTCCATCCCACCCTGGCAGGTGAAGACCTAGCCTCAGTTATTCACACTTTTGTTACTTCTCAGATGGATTACAGCTATAATCTGTACTAACGCCAACTAGTACAGAATGCTGCAGTGTGTGTCCTCAGCAGCACAGGCTACCATGAACACATCAAACTTGTCTTCCACTCTCCACACTGGCTTCCCATAGAATTTTGCATCAAGTTCAAAGAGTCAGTCTTTGTCTTCAAAGCGCTTTGTGGCCTGGACCTAGGGTATCTAAATAATCATCTAAAGCTCTGGGATGAAGACTGGTTGACAACTCCATTGCTCTGGCTCAATGAAACTCTCAACAGTAAGGGCAAAGCTTGTCTGTGAAGGAGACAGAACTTTTTCTGGAATGAACTCCCCCAAGAACTAAGGATCTTCACCATCTTCCACTCCAAGTGCAGGGCACATTTCTTTGACCTTGCCATCTATAATATAAACACATCGCAACAGGTATATTTATAGGAAAAAGCAAAACAAAAAAACCCACACCCTACGAAACCAAGACACTCAACTGCACATTTCTCCCTCTGGGGAGGTGATGAGAGAACAAACGTGACAGATGTTAGTCACATTGCTTAGTGCACTACTAGAAGTCTCACAGATACTTAGACGATGAGCGTGGTGTAAGATCCTGCATAGAACAGAACAGAAATATGTTACTGCTCAGAAGAGGGCAGACATACACATGAGACTGCTCTTAGGCACAGACCCCCCTTCTGTATGCTCAGACCTTCCTCTGTACTTGCCATGGCTGGAGAAATAGTTTATGCTGATTTAAACATTCCTGGAGCCAGTTCCTCTTCAAGGTCACCACAACGATCTCAGCACCTCAGTAAGTGCATTAGGTTTCTTATTTTTGTACCAGTATGGTCAGTCCTTGGTTAGGGTTCCATGTTTCTAAGATATTTTTTGTTTGACTTGCAGCACAGATAGTTTAGAGAAACTGTGTCCAGAGCCAAGGAGCAGCTCTGTGCTTTATGTATGGTAGGACTTAGCTAATGTGAAATTCTTTACCACTCTCAGCATCTGGCAACTGAATTCTGTTAAGGTAATATAATGCACTTTAGTTTGTTAGTATAGTGTGTCACAGAAAACTTCAGTCACTGACAATCTAAACATGCAAATACAAGTGCAAAAATATAGCTGTACTTTCTATGATACCCTTCCTACTTATTTAGTACGTATTTGTGGCATATAAGCAAACTGTTGAGGTAATAATACATAGTATGGTGGGTTATAGTTAGGGGGCAGAGAGCAGTATGTTGGGTGAATCTGAGAAGAATGAACACAGGGAATGTGGGAGGCTCATAGAATATAATTTAATTATTAGAGAGAAGGTTAAAATCCACATAGGTCTGAGAGAAGAGGTGGAATCAGAAATTCAGGAGGGAGCCAAACTATGTGCGGAGGGTCATTGAGACTGTGGCAGATGGTAGGTACTGGGGATTGAGGAGGAAGGGTCTACAAACCTCTGTGTACTGATGGAAGTAGGGAGAGAGAAGCCTAGTATCTCTGAGGAAAGTAGGAACTGGGCCCAGAGGAGAAGAAGAAGAAATGAGAAGAACCTGGCCAATGGAGTGTGGGGTGTGTAGGTGGGAATGATAGAGGTAATGAAGGGAATTTTTTTTACTGGATTCTAAAGTGGACAAAAACCCAGGAAAGCTTTCCAAGAACAGAGATGATGTGTTCTGTTTCTAAGTGCAGGAGAGACAGCGAGTTATTGTACTGTAGCTCCATTGAAGCATGGACAGTCAGGAGTTAGGGAAGACTGTCAAGGAGAAGACCGTGGCGGAGATGGGGACCATGAAGAGTTGTCAGTGTTTTAGGAATATTGAAAATACAAGGAAGTATGTATTGCAACTTAAAGGATGTAAACTGAGTATCATAACTTGTGATTCCCCTGAAAAATGATATTAAATCAGTTAAAAATCTTGATAGTTTGGAGGCTGTTTGGGAAAAAAATAATTTATATATTAAATAATTATTTTAGAGTATATTTTCCATAAATACAGTAAGGCTACAGATTTACACGAAGGGTAAAATTTTCAGAAATTCCTAAGTGACTTAGGTATTTCTAAAAATCACACACTAATAGTCCAGATATTTCATCAAGCTGTATATCAAGTGTGACATACTATAGTCAAACATACTCTATGTTTACAATTATACTTGTATATTGCCAATGATTCTGTCTTCCTTTATCTCACACATTTTCCTTCTTTAAGTATAGCTACAAGTGTATTATAATTAAAAATTCTTGCTGTACGCTTACACATTGTGAACATAACGGAATTATTGTACAGCCTCTGAAATGGTTTCTTAAAGAAGTGCCTGATAGAATTTTATTAGCAGTTGATATTTTCCAACGGATCTTGCTTTGGTATCTGTTTACATCACAGTAATAACTAGCATAATATGGGGCTGTCTAGTCTAATTTAACTCTTGTTGTGAGCCTTCATGAAATTGTATCCATGCACTTTAGATATTATTTTCAGACAGGATCTGATCTACTCTTGAAAAATATTTTAGGAGTTAGATTCTGCTTGTTACATCAGTGTAAGTCCAGCGTGACTTCATAGAAGTCAGTGAATTTGCTCTAAACTTTTTACACCAATGTATCCAAGAGCTGAAGTTGACTTTAAATGACTTTTTTAGCTGCCGTTATATCATTTTGTTATGTTGAAGACTTATGTTAATGAATGGAAACTTAGGCCCCAATCCTGTGATCTGATTTGATCCTTATGGTTGGTCTTCATTCACACCTGTACAGAATCCCACTGAAGTCAATGGGCATAAGAGTCCACCCACATGGATCCAATTGCAGGACTGGGGCCTTAATTCACAGAGTCCAAGGCCAGAAGGGACATGTGATCATTTAGTCTGATGTCCTGTATAACAGGCTGTAGAATTTCCCCAACATAATTCCTAGAGTATCTTTTAGAAAAAAAAATCCAGTCTTGATTTTAAAATTCAGTGATGAAGAATCTACCACGACCCTTGGCAATAATGTATTTCCAGTCCTACAACTAAGGGTAGGCCTGATCCTCCAAATGCTTGTGGCTAGCCGTGAGCTTTGTAAGGTGGGTCATCCAAAGGCCCGAACCTGCAGACAGTTATGCACAAGTTTTACTTCATTAAATGAGTCATCCCAATGAAGCAGTCACTCATATGTTTAAAATTACACCTGTGCTCAAATCTTTTCAGGATCAGGGTCTAATGCTGAAATTAAAATTAACTTGTCTCATAAGTTGTTGTTAAAATCTTATGACCAAATAAATCTGTTAGTCTTTAAGGTGCCACCGGACTCCTCGTTTTTTTTTGTGGATACAGACTAACACGGCTACCCCCTGATACTTGTTAAAATCATGAAGTCACAGTATTGACTTCATATAGCAGTTAAAAGTGGAAGACAGATTCCAATATAAGGATGACTTTAACCTTCCCACTTCCTTTTCCTGAAAACCCCTCTCCTTTTAGCTCGAAATAATTTGTTAGTCCAAAGCTACAAGATAATTTTCCTTAGAAACGTTAAACAAAATTCAACAAGCAATTTTAAATTGAAGACAGAAAACACAACCACCACCACCACCATTAATTAATATGAAATTTGCCAGGTGGTGTTGCTAAAAGGCTCTAGTTAGGAGCAGGGGCCTCGTTGTCTTAGGTACTGAACACGTATAGACCAGACAATATTTTTCACTTTTCAAAAATTACTTCCGCTATTTTTGTCCACTCATAATTTCAGAACAATTAGTTCTCTGAAGTTCACAGTAGTGATCTGAATTAGGTCTCTGTGAAAATCCACACATAAGGATGCACTTTTATGAGCAGAAGGATGCAATTTTTGAATTGACTTAGAATTAATAGTGGTTACGACAGGAAGAAATTTAATTCTCCTGTAGTGATTATAAACTCTGTGAGTGGCTTTAAGAGTGTCACAAGCTTCATTTGAAACAAGAAGTTAGTTTCCAACCCTTTCCCTAGAAAACATAGTTTGAAAGTATAGAGTGAGTTTGGTTTAAAGATGCTTCTGTTTACAAAAAGTTACAAAAGATTACCACTCAAAATCAAGACACTGAGTCAATGTAATAGCACTGTCACTTCAGTGTAAATTTGGATGGAACCTTAGTGGAATGTCTTTATATTTAGAGTACACCTGGGTAACAGAATAGACTCTGGCTCGCTATCTTCATTTCACAATATAATTCTCGGGAAAATAGGAAACCACTAAAGTATTTTGGCTGGGATTTTCAAAGAAGCCTAAGGGGTTTCAGCCATCATTGAAACTCCGCTAGCCTACTTTGAAAGCACTTTGGAACTCCCCGGGGGGAGGGGGGGAAATGGTGGGTGTTTAGCACCCATTGGCAGCCCCACTATCAGCGCCACCCGCTCCTCCCCAGCACCTCCCGCCCATCAGTGGCCCAGCTGATCAGCGCCTCCCCCTCTCCTCCCAGTGCCTCCCGCCCACCGCGATCAGGGGTGGGAGGGCAGGGCAGAGTGGGGGCGGAACGGCAGGTAGGGGTGGGGCCTTGGGGAAAGGGGTGGGGGTGGGGCCTGGGGTGGAGTTCCACCCCCCCCCAACACATTAGAAACTCGGTGTCTATGATTTGCGTGCCTCATGTCTCCGTTTTCCTCTATGGGCTTGGCTCCCTGCTTGGAATACAACTCCCATGATTCATCGTGGTCTCCCCTCTTGGCAAGGGAGGGGGGCGCAGTCCATTTATGGCACTTTTGTGTTAATTTTCATGGACTAAATGGGCCCAAAGGATCAAAGGTGTTAATGTGATCCTGTCACTGTCTGACATTAAACACTGGTAAACAAGGTCCAGGGTTTGACATACAAGTATCTCAGCTTGGTTAGTCCCATGGCAAATACACCATTAAAAATCATTTTAATCTTTTTCTTTCTTTCTTTTTCTGTATCTTTAATAAAGCAGTTGAAGCATTTGAAATCTAACATATTAAGTAAGGCTTTCATTTTAACAACATTCCTTATTTCCTTTCCCTTTAGCTGGAGAAAAGCCCCCTATTTGACAGTCTTTAGATAGTATTAATGATGATAATAACTGTTCTTTTGAGGGAAACGAAAAAAGGTTAGTTGAGATGGGCTGGAGCTATTGTTACTGTTGTTTAAAGTCTAATCCTGTTCCTCTAAAAGAGAAAACAAGACAAACAAAAGGTGAGGGAAAAGAAACAGCAAAGATAGAAAATACAACTTCTGTTTTTGGTATTAACTCTCAGTTGTAACCTTGCTTCTGCAGAAACACAAGCATGGCACACAATCATATCAGCTGCTCAGAGTCCTGGTAAACTTGTAGCAGAATAGGATTGTTTAGGGTATTATGGCTGGTTGTCTTTTTCTGGTCACAGGCTTATAGCAGTGTTGCAAAATGTACAGTCTTGGCTGCCTAAGCCAGACTCTTATTACACAGAAGGCAAAAGGAAACGGATAGGAAAGAGAAGAAATAAGGTAGAGGAAAAAAAGAACAAACAAGGGGGAGTGGGGGTGACAGTCTCACATGCCAGGAGGTGTTTGGAATTTAGCCAGAGCAGGTGGAAGTAGCAATGTCCTCTGGGCTCCTCTCTCTGGGCCAGGCTGGTCAGGACATCTTTCAAGATCAGGATGACAAAGGCCCAGTGGTGTAGCAGTGGGTCCCAGGATATGGTAGTGGCGGCAGCCCTGGCGGTAACACTTGTGGTAGCAGATGTTGGCAGACAGCTTCTTCTTGGCTTTTTCTTGATCCCTCCCGCCCCCCCAAAAAGTCTTTTTTTTTAAGGACCCCGTAAAGGATTGATGGGTGGAATAGCCGTCCCCTCATTATTTTATTCACAAATTAACTCTGTGTGTTAGTAGTACATTGCTGCTGATGTCGCAATTCTCATCTATGGCTCTACATATGACGAAAGTCCAAATCCTGATGCAGAATCAGCCACACCGAGAGCATGCAAAGTTCATATCTATGTTGTTTGATGATGCAGCTCTCTGGCACCTTTCATGTGCAACCTTTACCATGCATGATCTTAACACAGGTCTTAATTTATAGCAGTAGGCCTTTTTGTTTGGATTAGTTCAGTCTTTCTGTCTCCCTTTTGCACCTTTTCCTATCAACATTTATTATTATAGGTTATTGCGACATTTAATGAACTTTCACACACTTCTCACAGTTAGGGTAAATTTGTAGGCCCAGTTATCACAACAGCACTCACGTGGCCATCGTGCATCACAAAAGATGAAGTTTGGCTGGGGAGCCTGGTCCATCAGGGCTGCACAGAAGTTTCTGGGGGCCTGGGGCAATGTTTGAAACTGAGACTCCCCACCTTTCTGTGTTTCATCCAATAATCATATTGTTCCACGGGTTTGGGGACACACTTAAACATGATGCCTGGGGCAAACTTCCATTTTTGGCATCCTCTCTGTGTGGCCCTGCAGCCCATAGAGGAGAATGGGGGAATAAGGCATCCAAACTTCACTTCTATGAGACACCACAGTGGGTGGCATTTCAGAATCAAAATACCAAAAAAAAAAAAAAAAATCAATTTTCTGCAGAAAGCAAACATTTTTTTAGCAAAAAAAATTTAGTCCCGAACCCAGTTTTCTATCAAAAAAACAGTTTCAATGGAAAATTTCTCAACCAGATCATTTACAAACTAAGGCCCCAGTCCTGCTAACACTTACACACATACTTTACTTTTCTCATATAAGTGGTCCTTTTGAAGTCAATGGGACTACTTACGTGTTTAAAGTTAAGTGCAGGCACAAGTATTGTCACCTTATCACTAAGGTGTGCTTAGTAATAATAGACATTTGAGCCTGGTTTGTTTTCACAATGGAGAAGAATTCAGTGACATGGAGGCTGGGTATTTTCTTAGTGGAATTTGTTTATTTACCCTGTGTACACCGGTCCTGGAACAGAGGTGGTCACAAATGGCATGCAACCAAACCCCTCTTTCAGGAATCTCAGCCAAAACACCATGCCTGGTTCACAGGAAGCAACTCTGCCCCAAGTTGTGACTCTAGTTAGAGAAATTAAGGCAGAGAGCAAACTCCCCTAGTGGTGCAACAGTTCCCCCACAAAGAACCTATACCACAAAATGAACAATAGTATAACATTTCTTCAAAGTGTTCACACATTGAGAAAAGGAATATGTATGACTGTGTGTAACAGCACCACCTGGTGACTCCTGACATAACAGTATTTATAGGATTGAGGTTTAAATAGGGTCAAAACACAACAGGTGTATTTTGAACATGAAGGGAAAGATAGAGGAGAGGGAGGACAAGGGGGATGGTCACAAGGACATAAGGTGATATGTATTAGCTAGGTTAACAATTTGGAGGCTTCGTAGTTGTTGGTTTTAAATGAAGTAAGCTATATTAATGAATCATTAACAGGCCACTTGCCTAGCCGTTATTACTAGGCAGTTTACCATGGGTATCAGGTTACAGCGGGAACGTAAGAAAGGATCTGAAGCAGGGCAGAGCAGTGGCTGTGTAGAATGATTTCAGGGGGGCCATCCATGCATAAGGAACAGCGTGGGGAGAAGGTGTGGAGGTGCTTCTGGGAGAAATGTGTGAAAGAAGCTGCCATTGGCAAAGCTGCCCCTAATGTTATACGAAGAGGAGTGGAATTCCCAGGTAAGGAGACTGGGACAGGCTCCAGAGAAGAACAAGTTTCATTGTTATTTCTCACACTGGGACTGATGGTGTTTCGCCAAACATTGTCTCTTACAGGTTCCCCTCCATGTCCCTGGTGGCATCGCATCGCTGTAGGGGTCGGATGGACTGGGAACATCGTCCTGACAATAGCTGTGATAGCACTGGGGGTTTGGGGTAAGTAGAGCCAATCTATTTATCCATTTGGGCTTCATGGTGCTCCATGAATTCTCTTCTCATTCCCAAATCTGAATGATATTCCATTCCTGATTCCTGTCCATTTGCGAATGAAATCCTAGGCATTACATCACCACCCAGGTCAAAATGTTACAGGAACAATGTGCAGTTAAGAGCTGGATGCATGAAACTCATATGATCCAGCTAAAACAGGTTCACTATTACATGTGGGTGGGAAGACAGAAATGCACCTATACTGTGAAGTGAATGGGATTCCCTCTTCCTCTGTCCCTACCCTAGCTGTGATGGATACTACATTGTTTGATTTTACACCTCCCATGATTGTTTTTTTAATCCCTAAATAGCTGCAATAGAAGTGATTTTTTATTGACGCTGATGCTGTTTTGAAGTTTCCCAGTTGCATGTCTCTTGTGAAGGAAAGACCAGAGGAACTCTGAATACATCGGAGAATAATGAAACCAGAATCAACAGCAGCACTGCATGCTCCTGCCCAGAGGATTTCCGGTCTCACCTGAAACCAATTCTATGTGAACCCCACAATGACAGCTTGGCAGGTAACCACAGCTCCTACTGTCCCAGAGCCATGAGTCACTCTCCCTTAAAGAGTTTCCAGCACTCTGGCTGTGACTGAAAATCCAGGCACCATGTTAAAGGGACACTGTCAGCTTTACTGAGGCCCCTTTATATACAATACTCCAGTGCTGCGATCCCCAAGCATTCAAAAACCATGAATCAGGCCCTAAAAATCATGAGATTGGCTTATTTTAGAAAAATTATACATTTTGGGTTCTTTATGTTTGCCTTCTGGTTTCTGAGCCTTTAGGTTGCACTTGGGTCCTGCTATCAGGCTTTTCTCAGAATTATGAGGACTAGAAACTTTCTGTAATGAAACTGAGATTCTCACATAATCCCCTGACTCCAGGAGCTAGGGCGTAAAAGAAAACACCAAACTTCACAGGACGTGTGATAAAAATATGAGAGATGGCAACATTGCCAAAGTGACAGTGTAAAGGGGGCTAACCATGGGAGTAAACGTTTTCTTTTTTAATCAAAGAGTTTGGGAGGCAGAAGGTTACTTCAACAAAAACTAGAAAAATTCAAACGAAACAAGTTTCCTGTGAAGAATTTCATTTTGAAGAAAAGCAATTTTTTGCCAGTCAACTCTACTCATAACTATAGCAGGGAAAACAATGTTCAGACAACAGGGTGATTTTTAAGTAAATGGAATGTTTTTTAATGTGCTCTAATGCTTTAGGTGTGGTAGTGATGTACTATACACCCAAAGATCCTCTGTCTTTTTTCTTTTCATGAGTCCCAGTTGGTGGGTGCAAGGTAAATGATGTGGCTGCCTCTTTCTGTACCAGTAGGGTTATTTCATTCTCCCTGTCTTCCTGCTCCTCTTTGTGTATCTCTGTCTGTTTCCCATCCTATGTTTAGATTGGTAGCTCATTGAAGCAGAGCTTGTCATACTATGTGCGTGTGCAACACCTACCACAATGGGGTCCTATCCATTGTTGTGGCCTCTCTGTCCTACTGTAATACTAATATTCATTATTATTGATTTGTATTGCAACAGTGCCCAAAGGCTCAGCATTCAGGGCCCCACTGTGCAAGGTGCTGTAAAAACACATAATAAAAAGACAGTCCCTGCCCCAAAGAATTTACAATCTAAGTAAAATTAATAATTCTCAGCTGTTTGTGCAGAGGATCAGCAGTGACATCTAGTGGTCAGAGTAACTCCCATTGCCAGAGCACAGACAGTTTTAATAATACAATTTCTGTAGAGATTGGATCACAAAGTGTTTTTCCAATTATGTAATACTCTCAGGAATCATTTCCCCCACTACTGAAATGCAGCCAGCTCTGGGGTGAAACTCAACAGCTGTTTGTCTTAGGCAAACGACTGAAGAAGAATCGCATAGCCTGTTGGAATTGCAGGGGGCGTTTTAGAGAGGCAAACTGAAGTCACCCAGGCTGGAATCTGAACAGGTTCAGACCTTCCAGTATTCAAGAAGAGCCAGATGACTGGAAGGTAGCTAATGTAATGCCATTTTTTTAAAAAGGCTCCAGAGGTGATCCTGGCAATTACAGCCTAGTGAGCCGGACTTCAGTACTGGGCAAATTGGTAGAAACTATAGTAAAGGACAGAATTAACAGACACATAGATCAACACGATTTGTTGGGGAAGAGTGAACATGGCTTTTGTCAAGGGAATTCTTCAAGGGAGTCAACAAGCGGGTGGATGAGGCTGATCCAGTGGATATAGTATAGCTGGGTATTCAGAAAGTCTTTGACAAGGTCCCTCAACAAAGGCTCTTAAGGTAACTAAGTAGCTATGGTGAGGTCCTTTCATGTATCAGTGACTGGTTGACAGATAGGAAACAACGAGTAGGAATAAATGGTCAGTTTTCACAGTGGAGAGAGGTAAATAGAGGGTCCCCCAAGGATCTGTACTGGGACCAGAGCTGTTGAACATATTAAGGATTTGAAAAAAGGTGGTGAACAGAGAAGTGGCAAAGTTTGCAGACGATACAAAATTATTCCAGATAGTTAAGTCCAAAGCTGACTGTGAGGAGGTGCCGAGGAATCTCTCACAACTGGGTTACTTGGCAACAAAATGGCAGATGAAATTCAGCATGGATAAGTGCAAGGTAATACACATTGGGAAAAAAATCATCCCAACTATACGTATACACTGATGGGTTCTAAATTAGCTGTTACCACCCAAAAAAGAGATCTTGGAGTCACCGTGGATAGTTATATGAAAGCTTCCACTTAATATACATCAGTGGTCAAAAAGGCTAACAGTATATTAGGAACTATTAGGAAAAGGATAGAAAATAAGACAGAAAATATCATAGTGCCTCTGTATAAATCCATGGTGTACCTTGGATACTGTGTGCAGTTCTGGTCACCCCATCTCAAAAAGGATGTAGTGGAACTGGTTCAGAGAAGGGCAACAAAGATGATCAATGGTATGGAACAGCTTCCATACAAGGAAACACTAGAAAAGATAAGGGCTGTTCCACTTAGAAAAGAGACAACGGGGAGGGGGTGGAAATGTGATAGGACATGAATGGTGTGGAAAAAGTGAATAGAGAAGTTTACTAGGGCTGTCAAGCGATTTAGAATTTACTAGGGCTGTCAAGCGATTAAAAAAATTAATCGCGCGATTAATTGTGCTGTTAAACAATAATAGAATAACATTTATTTTAAATATTTTTGGATGTTTACTACATTTTGAAATATATTAAATTCAACTTTCAGATAAAGAGATTGCACTTTAGTACTTGTATGAGGTGAATTGAAAAATACTATTTCTTTTGTTTCTCATTTTTACAGTGCATATATTTGTAATAAAAATAATAATATAAAGTGAGCACTGTGCACTTTGTATTCTGTGTTGTAATTGAAATCAACATTGAAAATGTGGAAAAACAGCCAAAAATATTTAATACATTTCAATTGGTATTCTATTGTTATAAGTGCGATTAATCGCGATTAATTTTGTTGAGTTAATCGGGTGAGTTAACTGTGATTAATTGACAGCCCTATTATTTACCCTTCACACAAAACAAAAACCAGGGGTCATCCAATGAAATTAATAGGCAGCAGGTTTAATACAATGAGAGGAAGTACTTTTTCACACACTAAACTGTGGAACTCATTGCCATAGGATGTTATGATGGCCAAAACAGTGACTGGGCTCAAAAAAGAAATAGATCCATCAATGACTATTAGCCAAGATTGTCAGGAATGCAATCCCATAATTGTTGCGATGCTGAACTTCTGACTACCAGAAGCTGGGAGTGGAAGTTGGGTGGGTAACTCCGTAATTGCCCTGTTCTGTAAACTCCCCAGGAAACTCTGGTATGGGCCACTGTCAGAGACAGGATACTGAGCAAGATGGACGGTGGTCTGACCCAATATGGCATCTTTTATGCTCTTAATTACCTGATGTGGACCTTGCTTTTCGTTCTCAGCTGAACCATGGCAGTAGCAGTGGTACAGTGCCCCCTACTGCCAGGCTGGGGCACTGGGTTCAGTTCTGCCCTAGTAGGTGGTGTCCCTCCATCTCACTCTCTGTCATCAATATTTGTTTCCACACTGATTTTCCCATGAGGTCTCCCATTGGAGTATAGGCAGAGCCTGTCTCTGTTCAGCTTTTATGATCTCACATGACCAAACCTCAGTGAACTACATTTACTGCACCAATCCAGAAAATCCCACCCAGTGATTCCTGCATAGAACCTGGAACTTGTGACTGAGTTAGAGCAGATCTTTAATAAGAGAGCAACTCTGTGTAAAGACTTCAAATGAATTCTCTTCTCTCTGCCCTCCCAGCTCTGCCAGCACCGCTCAGTCGTGACCTACAGCATGCCTGCCTGTTTGTGTGCTGACCTCTGAAAAAAGCCCTTGCCAGTACATTGACTTTTACTCAGCTGTAGGGGAAACTTCAGCAATATCTAGAACTAGAGCTGGTACACTGCAAACCTCGTTCATGAAAAATATGAAAAGAAATGACAGTTTGATGTCCTTTGAAGGAAATGGAAAAGTGAAAGTCCTCCCCCTCTTTTCCAATGGGGGGAAATGTTAAGAGTAAGTGTTGATTTCCCCTCCAAAAGTGAATGAAATCTTCTCCCACCCCACAAAAAAATCAGTATTTCCATTTTGAGTCCCCTCCCCCCATCAAAAAATGAAAAATGATACCAAAATAAAAACTTTTATTTTGGTCAAAATGGCATTTTGCCATTAAAAACCAGCTTTGAACAAAAGTTTTCAGCCAGCTGTAGTTTGAATTTTCAGAATTGACGACACCCCGTTCCCATCTCTCCCTCCAGGGGGCTCCAAGTGCAAACTCTGCCCCAGGGACTGGCTGCTGCTTGGGGACAACTGCTACTGGCTGTCTAAAGAGAGTAAAGACTGGACTGGGAGCCGTGACGACTGCTCGGGGAAGAGCTCTCGCATGCTCGTGATCCAGAACCGGGAGGAGATGGTAACATAAAATACAGGCTCATCCAACTCCAGCTGGAGAGAGACGTGTGTCACTAGTTACAATCCCAGTGCACCAGGGTTTATGCAGCCTGGCTCTACCCCTTCTTCCCCATTTCTCCTTTTCCCCCCTTCTGGGGCATCTGGCTGATTAACATATAATTCAGAACAAGAACCCCAGAGCTTTTCCACCCCAGACTTCCCAGCTGGCTCCTGCAGGCTTTGCACCCCCTAAGCCCTCTCTGAGAGCTCAGCAGAGTCATTCTGCATAGACAATGAGGAGTCCTTGTGGCACCTTAGAGACTAACAAATTTATTTGGGCATAAGCTTTCGTGGGCTAGAACCCACTTCATGAGATGCATGGAGTGGAAAATACAGGAGTAGGTATAAATACATGAAAAGATGTGAATTGCCTTACCAAGTGTGAGGTTAGTTTAATGAGACAATTCAATTGACAGCAGGATACCAAGGGAGGGAAAAAAACTTTTGAAGTGGTAATGAGAGTGGCCCATTTCAGACAGTTGACAAGAAGGTGTGAGTAACGGTAGGGGGAAATTAGTATTGGGGAAATTAGGTTTAGGTTTTATAATGACCCAACCAGTCCCAGTCTTTATGGGAGTTGGAACTGCAGAACTGGAATTAATTTGCATACTGGACACCATCAGATTAGGCCTGAATAAAGACTGGGAGTGGTTGGGTCATTATAAAACCTAAACCTAATTTCCCCAATACTAATTTCCCCCTACTGTTACTCACACCTTCTTGTCAACTGTCTGAAATCGGTCACTCTCATTACCACTTCAAAAGTTATTTTTCCTCCCTTGGTATCTTGCTGTCAATTTAATTGTCTCGTTAGACTAACCTCACACTTGGTAAGGCAATTCACATCTTTTCATGTATTTATACCTGCTCCTGTATTTTCCACTCCATGCATCTGATGAAGTGGGTTCTAGCCCACGAAAGCTTATGCCCAAATAAATGTGTTAGTCTCTAAGGTGCCATAAGGACTCCTCGTTGTTTTTGCTGATACAGACTAACATGGCTACCACTCTGAATTCTGCATAGAGCTACTCACAGAACCCCCCCCCACTCCATCAAATCTCTCCCTGCCTTGACTGACCTCGGGCTGCCCTTGTAGCCCCACCAGGCCTGGCTCCTGGTCATCTGCTTCCATCACCTGAACCTCTCAGACCAGGGATACCTAGTCACAGGTGAGGCTGAACCCAGGACTCCCTTAAAGAGCCAGCTCACCCTGTGACACCAAGGACTGGTACTGGTGTTACCATGCCTGCACAAAGAGAGCCACATTTCCCAGCACCTGCACTGGGACTCTGCCCGCCCAGGGGAGAGAGTGAATTAGCTCAGGTGCTGATGGGTTCTCCTGCTGCGTTATGGGCAGAGCCACTGAAGCCAAGAGCAGGCATTTGACGGGAGCACTAAGGGAATTTGAGCATGTTACAGCATATTCACCCCACCTCCTCTGCTTTGCACTTCACAGGCTTCCATACAGAATGTTACACAAGGTGTAAATAGTGCCTGGATTGGACTTAAAGTGACACCCCCAGGGGGGAAATGGACCTGGGTGGACGGTTCCCCATTAGATCCAATGCTGTAAGTGCTGCCTGATGTTTACTGTTTGATAGATGTTTGGGAAAAGCTCCATTGTATAAATCGCTGATGTTAAATGTCCAACGTCTGTCTAAGGCCTGATCTACACTTAAAAGTTTTACCAGCATAGCTATGTTGGTTAAGAGTATTTTTGCTGTGCCAGCAAAGGCCCTAGTATAGCTGCAGTTATACCAATATACCTGTGCTTATAGAAATGTAGCTTATGCCGATCGGGGGAACTGGCATAAGCTGCAGTGGTAGAAACACTGAGGTCTAGTCTACACTAGGGAGAGGGGATTGAGCTAAGTTACGCAACTTCAGCTACGTAAATAACGTAGCTGAAGTCGACGCCCTTAGATCTACTCACCGCAGTGTCTTCACTGAGGTGAGTCAACTGCTGACGCTCCCCCGTCAACTCGGCTTGCGCCTCTCGCTCCGGTGGAGTACCGGAGTCGACAGGAGAGTGCTTGGCGGTCGATTTATCGCTTCTATACTAGACCCAATAAATCAACCACCGCTGGATCGATCACTGCCCGTCGATCCAGCAGGTAATGTAGACAAGCCCTTAGATATGGATATAGCTGTGTCCACACTACAGGGTTTCCAATATAACTGCACCAGAAACACGTCCTAGTGTAGACAAGGCCTAAGGTGCTGATCTGGCTCTGCTGTGTTCCCTTGGGCTCTGCTCCTCTCTCTGGTCTTTCTGCTCCCAGTATTAGATGTGGGGGAAGGGGAAGAAATTTGACGATTTCTCTCAGGCACCACCCATTTGTGGGGTCACAGTGAGCTGCTGCTCTTAGGAACTTGGGCAGATTCTTATCCCTTGATCCTCCCTCTCCTTCCTTGCATTAGATCAGTGGAATTTATCACCATTGCAGATCTGCGTTACCGTCCCCCTGAGGTGTATGGGGCAGCTCCCCCCAGCATTGTCTTTGGGCTTGTCTAGACAAGCAGTTGGTTGGCAGCAGGCTGGGCTCTAAACCTACCTCAGTCACACAAGGTGGCCATAGACTGACTGCCCTGTGGACCCTGCTGTTGTGCACTAAAAATTTCCTACCATGTTTTCAGTGTGCAGTCAGACTGTCCACACGGCCAGTGAGCACAAGCTAGATTTACACCGCAGCCTGCTGTGCCGTAAGGGCTAGATTCACAAACAGACTTTTATGGGATGGGACGCTGAGTGTATCAGCACCTACGTTTTAGGCACCAAGAAAATCCCTGGGATTCTCAAAGCCCGCATCAAGTGCCCAGGCTCCCTTGTACAATGCATGGGGAGAGACAAGCACCTCACAATGCGATTCACAGAAACCAGCACACTAGGTGGGGAATTGCCTGAGCTAGCCAATGGCAGATGCCAATACAAGAGGCCAACCACTGCCTCTCTCAGGGAATTAGGTGCCTAAGTATGTCTACACCAGTGGTTCTCAACCAGGGGTCCGTGTCCTCTTTGGGGGACGGGAGCTGGTTTCAAGGGGCTGAGGGCCCCCGTGGCCGAAGCCTGGTGCCTCCGTGGGGCTGAAACCAGGAGCTGAGCCTGGGGGCTGAAGCCTTGAGCCCTGGCGCTCCCCAGGGGGCTGAAGTCGGAGCCGAGGGGCTGAAACCTGGAGTCCTGAGCCTGCAGGGCTGAAGCCCGGAGCCTCCAGCCCCAGCGCCCCTGAACTCCTGCGGGTCTAAAGATTGGAGACCCAGTGCCCCTGCCAGGCTGAAGCCTAGTGCCAAAGGGCTGAAATCCAGAGCCACAAGTCCTGCCCTCCTGCATGGGGCTGAAGCCCGGAGTCGTGGGGGTGAAGCCTGGAGCCACAAGCCCTGGTGTCCCTGTGGGGCAGAAGCCCTGAGTTCCCTGCCCCGTGGGGCTAAAGCCGGGAGCCCTGAGTCCCAAGTCCCATGGGGCAGAAGCCCCGAGCCCTGGCAGCTGAAACCTGGAGCTCCCAGCCCTGGCCCCGACCACCGCTCCAGCAGCTGAAGCCCCGACCCCCGGCCATGGGGGTTTTAGAGCATGTTGGGGTTGGGGTTCAGAAAGTAAAATCTTGAGAATCCCTGGACTACATTACAAATGCTACAACTGCAGCATTATCTACATTACAGGGCCACAGTGGAGTAGACATTTTCTACAGCAACATTAGGGGCTTTTTCATCGCTGCAGTAAAGCCACCCCCTCGGAAGGCAGTAGCTAGGTCAATGGACTTGATCCAATAGAAGATATTTCCTCACCCACCTTGTCTCTCTAATATCCTGGCACCAACACGGCTGGAACAACACTGCATGTAACCACTGTCTGTTTGACAGGTTTCCTGCTTCGAATGTACTTGGAACAATTTTTCGTTAGTTTTTGCACCTTCAGCAAGTTGTTTCTCAAACTGTTCCTTGGCCTGCCTTCTTAAACATTTACAATTCACTTGCCAGAGTTCATGCTCCTTCCTATTTTCCTCATTAGGATTCGACTTCCAAATTTTAAAGAATGCCTTTTTGCCTGTAATGGCCTCCGTTACTCTACTGTTTAGCCATGGTGGCATTTTTTTGGTCCTCCAACGGTCTTTATTTATTTGGGGTACCCATTTAGCCTTGGTCTACACTACAAACTTGTGTCAGTCTAACTAAGTCACTCAGGGATGTGAAAAATCCACCCCCCCAAGTGACACAGGTACCGACCTAACCCTGGGTGTAGACAGCACTACATTGATGGGAGTGCTTCTCCTGTGGCCATAGCTACCGCTCTTGGGGAGGTGGATTGACTACGCTGATGGGAGAAACTCTCTGGTCAGTGTAGGTGGTGTCTTCACTGCAGCACTGTAAGTGTAGACAAGCCCTTAGTCTGAGCCTCTCTTACGGTGTTTTTAAGTAGTGTCCATGCTGCTAGGAGGCATTTTACACATGTGACAGCTCTGTTTAATTTCCATCCAACAAGTATCTTCTTGCTTATGTAGCTCCCCTTTTGAAGTTAAATGTAACTGTCTGGGGCTTTTTTGGTATTATCCACCCTACAGGGATGCTAAATTTAGTTACTGACAAGTATCAGGGGGTAGCCGTGTTAGTCTGTATCCACAAAAACAACAAAGAGTCTGGTGGCACCTTAAAGACTAACAGTTTTATTTGAGCATAAGCTTTCATGGGTAAAAACCCCACTTCTTCAGATGCATGGAGTGAAAATTACAGATGCAGACATAAATATACTGACACAGGAAGAGAAGGGAGTTACCTCACAAGTGGAGAACCAGTGCTGACAGGGCCAATTCGATCAGTGTGGATGTAGTCCACTCCCAATAATTGATGAGGAGGTGTAAATTCCAGGAGAGGCAAAACTGCTTTTGTAATGAGCCAGCCACTCCCAGTCCCTATTCAAGCCTAAATTAATAGTGTTAAATTTGAAAACGAATTTTAGTTCTGTTGTTTCTCTTTGAAGTCTGTTTCTGAAGTTTTTTTGTTCAAGTATAGCTACTTTCACATCTGTTATAGAATGTCCAGGAAGATTGAAGTGTTCTCCTACTGGCTTTTGTATGTTACCGTTCCTGATGCCTGATTTGTGTCCATTTATTCTTTTATGTAGGGACTGTCTGGTTTGGCCAATGTACATGGCAGAGGGGCATTGCTTCAGAAACAAACTTCAAAGAGAAACAGCAGAACTAAAATTCATTTGCAAATTTAACACCATTAATTTGGGTTTGAATAGGGACTGGGAGTGGCTGGCTCATTACAAAAGCAGTTTTGCCTCTCCTGGAATTGACACCTCCTCATCTATTATTGGGAGTGGACTACATCCACCCTGATCGAATTGGCCCTGTCAGCACTGGTTCTCCACTTTGTGAGGTAACTCCCTTCTCTTCGTGTGTCAGTATATTTATGTCTGCATCTGTAATTTTCACTCCATGCATCTGAAGAAGTGGGGTTTTTACCCACGAAAGCTTATGCTCAGATAAATCTGTTAAATTTAATTACCGTGTCACTGTTACTAGGCAGTTCAGCTCCATTCACCTCTTGGGGCAGATCCTGTCCTCCACTGAGGACTAAATCAGGAATTGCCTCTCTCCTTGCGGGTGCCCAGGCCGGCTGCTCCAAGCAGCAGTTCATTGATGGGGGCTAAAAATCATCTCTCTCCATCCCATCCTGAGGTGACATTTAGTCCCTCTGCTCCAATCACTCTTTAAATTATTTATCCTCAGTGGAACATACTGAGGAAGCCCTTAGCTCAGTGGTTAGAGGCTGCTCCTCCTAAGAGGTAGTAGACCCCTGTTCAAATCCCTGCAGCCACAAGTGGACTTGAACTGGGGGTCTCTCACTTTTCAGGTTTGTGCCCAAACTCCTGGGCTAAAAGTTACCAGGGAGCGCTTGATCCTCCCTTCCATTTTGTAGGAGTTCACCTATGGGGCCCAATCTGGTAAGTGGCCTTTGAACATGCGCTACCGGCTCGGGGCTCACAGGCGCGTTAGGTGGAGGAATGTCTGTCTGCTGCTGGCTCCTGCATCATGCTGGGGCTTAGGCAGCCAGCAGCCTAGAGGGAGGCAGCAGCGAGCCGGCGGACAGGCAGACACACAGGTGCCTAGGAAACCTTCACTATGAAAACTGAGGCACTGAAAAAGTTTAGGTGCCTCAAGGGTTTGGTTGCAGCTGAGCCAGGGTTTTGGACATGGTTCTGGGATGTAGGTGCCTAAAGTGGCTGTTAGGCTCCAGGAGTGATGTAGCCTTCCCAAAAGTGGGGGGCCTAGGGGGCCCCACCCCCTCCATGGCCAAACTCCTGCCCCTCCTCTTCCCCCAAGGCCCCGCCCCAGTCAAGCTGGAAGCTGGAAGCAGGCCAGGGAGCCCAGGCCCCTCCAACTGCCTGGGGTGGGGGGCCAAGAGCAGCCCCCGGCTGGAGTCCCCACGCCCCAGACCGTCCGTCCAGGGCAGGTGGAGGGTCCGTGGCTCCCCACAGCTGCCTGCACTGCTCTTACCCCGACCTGGCTCCGTCCAGGGGCGGGGCCTCGGAGCCACAGCCCGGCCATGGTAAGAGCTGCGCGGGCAGCTGTGGGGAGTTGTGGATCCTCTACCTGCCCTGGGCGGGGAGTCTGGGGGGCAGGGACACAGGCCGGGGGCTGCTCTTGGGCCCCTCCACCCCTGGCAGGTGACAGGTCCGTGGCTCTCCACAGCTGCCCAGGCTCGGGGTTTGGAGCTTTGGTGGGATTAGGAGGGGCAGGGGCCATGCTCATGGCGAAAAGTGGGAGGGCCATGGCCCCCTGGTCCCCCCTGTTCTGGCACCCCTGTTAGGCTCTTAAATCCCTTTGTGAACCCAGCCCTAACCGTTCATCTGGACAAGTCCTCAGGCTCCCTGCAGCCATCTGTTACCCAGATCACGTGGTGCAGATTTCCACTCTCCCCTGAGACTCAGATTTGGTTTTTAAAGGAAAGCCGAGATGCGGGAGCTCAAGGTGGCTGCTTCCAATGAGAAAGTACCAGATCACTGACCCATGAGATTCAGCCTACTCCATTCCTTGCCAGAGACCCCCTAGCTCCTCTCACCTCCAGGGTTGTCTTTTCGACTTAAGCTCTGCAGGAAAGTTACAGAGATGAAGGACAATACCAGAGCCAAGCGTCCCATTAAGAGTGAGGGGGAAGAAAGACTCACCTCTAGGCCTTTCCTTGTTACAGGGACCACAATGACACTGACTCTCTCTTTAATTTTGCAGCTTCTCAGGCTCTACTGATGGGAACAGCTGCGGGTATATAAAAGGCACCCAGATTCGGTCTGAGACGTGTTCTGCTGTGCTCAAATGGATCTGCCAGAAAGAAGCTGCTGTGATATAAACAGTCGGGCTGAGGATCTTTATTTGTGTATCTGTAACATGAAATACTGGTGTTTAGGCTCCCGGGGTGGGATTGTGGCTTTAGGCAGAGCTCTAAGCCGGGGGCAGAGCAGAACCCCAGGAGGCACTGGGACTCAGGTACACCTCACAGTCACAGTTCCTCCCCTCGGTCCTTCTTACTGGTTTGGGGTGTTGAGTTGTAATTTATAACTGTCCTAAACCTGGAAGAAATTACTAACCCGTGATGCTTCCCAGGGCAGTGAGGCATCTCGTGACCAGAGGTGAACGTAAGCCAGTACGGGCTGGTACGGCATACCAGTAAGAAAGTGGCCGCTGCAGCAGTGCTTTAAGCACCGTATCGGCAGGGCTGCTGATGGGGGGCGGGGCAAAAGGGGCAGCTGCCCCAGGGTCTGGCAATTTAAAAGGGCCTGGGACTCCAGGCAGCGGCCAGAGCCCCAGGCCCTTTTAAATCGCCACCGGAGCCCCGGGACTCCTGGCCACCGCTGCCATTACCCTGGGGCTCCGTCAGTGATTTAAAGGGCCCGGGGCTCCAGCCACTGCCATGGTAGTGGTGGCCGGGAGCCCCGGGCCCCTTAAATCGCTGCCGGGGCCCTGGGTAGCGCAGGGTGGGCAGCACTGAAGGGCTGGCTGGGGGAGTCTGGCCCCAGCACTGCCCCTTCCACCCAAGGCCCCGCCCCTTCCAGGGGCCCAGAGCCACACAAATATACTGACACAGGCCCACCTTGCCCAGGAGCCCGGCTACCCTGCGTACGGGTAAGTCCTTTAAATTATTTTCACCCCTGCTCATGACCATCTGCCCTTTGTGTGAGAGAGCCTTGTCTGTGCCACACGCACACTTGCTGCTGAGTTTGCAGTCACTGCAGGTTAGCAATAGGCCCATCCTGCCCTCAGACCCTCTGAGCATCCTCCTGGAGCGTCCAGCCCCTGGTCACCTGTATTATTTACAGATTCATGGCTTCCAAAGGAACAGTTCCACCTCAGATCACTGCTCCGCTTAACACACGGCACTTACATATGTTCATAGTGAAATCAAGGATCAGTTTAACAAAGCAGAGATTCAAGTAGAAGTCTTGGAAACAAATGGTTATACATAAAATAAAATCATAACATGCATTCTAGATCCTAGACTTATTTAACAAGATATTCTCCTGTCTAACCATGTCCTGCTCACCCGAAATCCTTGCAGCATTGTACAGCCAGGCAGAGTGTGACCTTTATTTCATGAGACACCCTGCAGTTTGTTTCTTCATGTAGATTTCTATTTTTGTGGATTTTGCAATCTCTCAGTTTTCACCTGGCTCAGTACTCACAGTATCCAGCATCAGGCACACAATACACAGATGGCCAGACAGGGAGATAACCTTAGTTACCACCTGCCTGACAGGTCCTGAAACCTGGTGACCTGCATTAACTCCAAGACCTTAAGAACATCGAATTCAGACTGGAACAGGTGCAGAGAAGAGCTACTAGGATGATTGGGGTGTGACGGGTTGGACCCCCCTTTTGGGGTGCCAACCGATGTTCTGGGGTCCCACTGAGCCTGCCTGTCCCACCAGCCTGGATTCCCCTTACTCTGTGCTGCTATGACAGGCTCTCAAGCCCCCTTCCAGCACACACACAGGTCGGGACACACCCAGCTGTAGAATCACACAGAGTCTGCAATCAGCTCTCTGTGGGAGGATTCAGCTAGGGGACTGCCCAGAGTGAATGTACACACTCTCTTGAATGTAAACCCAAAATTATATTGTCTTGCCTTGTATAGAGATCTATGTCGCGTAAGCTCATGAAAATCATCCCCTCCATCCATATGGAGGAAGATATGCACAGTTCTTTGCTCCCCCAGTTATGAATTGCACAAACTGGGTTTTAGAAAACAAAACACATTTATTAACTACAAAGGATGAATTTTAAGAGATTATAAGGGATAGCAAACAGAACAAAGCAGATTACTGAGCAAAATAAACAAACACACAACCTAAGCTTAATTCACTAAAGAAACTGGTTACAAATAGTATTTTCTCACCCTAAATATTGGTTTAGGCAGGTTGCAGAGTTTCTGCAGCATAGAGTTCCAGATATTTCTCTTCACAGGCTAGACCCCTGTCTCAGCCTGGGCCCCAGACCTTTCTCCTTAGATCAGTTTTAGGTGTTTACAGCAGCCATCCTGGGCGGGGATTCAATGAAGAACTGGCGACCTGGATTAACTCACTCTCCAGTCTTAAATAGGATTTACATATGGCAGGAATCATAGAATCATAGAATATCAGGGTTGGAAGGGACCTCAGGAGGTCATCTAGTCCAACCCCCTGCTCAAAGCAGGACCAATCCCCAATTAAATCATCCCAGCCAGGGCTTTGTCAAGCCTGACCTTAAAAACTTCTAAGGAAGGAGATTCTACCACCTCCCTAGGTAACGCATTCCAGTGTTTCACCACCCTCCTAGTGAAAAAGTTTTTCCTAATATCCAACCTAAACTTCCCCCACTGGGAATCTTTTGTTTCCCTGCTTGATCTCCCCGCCCCTCCACCCCCCTTTCAGTGGAAAAGTACCAGCAGTGTCCAAGGTGGTATTTTGTACCAGGTGACATCACCTGAGGGAACTGGGATTGTTTAGTCTGCAGAATAGAAGAATGAGTGGGGATTTGATAGCTGCTTTCAACTACCTGAAAGGGGGTTCCAAAGAGGATGGATCTAGACTGTTCTCAGTGGTAGCAGATGGCAGAACAAGGAGTAATGGTCTCAACTTGCAGTGGGGGAGGTTTAGGTTGGATATGAGGAAAAACTTTTTCACTAGGAGGGTGGTGAAGCACTGGAATGTGTTACCTAGGGAGGTGGTGGAATCTCCTTCCTTTGAGGTTTTTATGGTCAGGCTTGACAAAGCCCTGGCTGGGATGATTTAGTTGGGGATTGGTCCTGCTTTGAGCAGGGGGTTGGACTAGATGACCTCCTGAGGTCCTTTCCAACCCTGATATTCTATGATTCTATGATCACATGACCTTGTGGTGTTAAAGCAATCATGAGACAAGGTTTATTTGTAATGTTCAGAGGAAGGAACTCCAGGAAGATGGGAGATCAGCATCTTCAAAGACCCATTGTCTTTCCTAATGGCCCATCCAGGCTGATTGCTTACTGTCTGGTGGGCGTTTCCCATGTGTTACCAGAGTTGTAATTGTTACATTGTCAATATTCCTAACTCCAGATACAGAAATGATACATGCCCACAAATTGGATAATCACATTCAGTAAATCATAACCTTTCCAATGATATCTCTCAAGATGCATCTTGCATAAAATACATCTTAGTTATGCCATACTCATATCATAAGCATAAGTGGGGCGTAATGTCACATGGGGAATAAAGGGCTTGTTTTATAACAGGAGACTGGAAGAGCTTGGCTGGTTTAGTCTAGCAAAACAAAGGCTGAGAGGTGATCTGATGGCTCTCTATAAATAGGTGGGGGTGGGGGGTTATTAAACACCAGGGAGGGTGCAGAGCTGTTCTAGCTAAAGGATAATGTCGATATAAGAACAAATGGGGCTCAACTGGCCAAGAACAAGTCCAGGCTGGAGATTAGAAGGTTTCTAACCATCAAAGGAGGGATGTTCTGGAACAGCCTCCCGATAGGAGTTGTGGGGGGCAAACAACTTAGTTTTATGAGGGAGCTGGACACATTTATGAGTGTGATTGTATGAGGGGGTTGCCTGTGATGGTGGGTATGGGCTGGACAAGGTTGGGGTCTCTTCTGGTATATGTCTTATGGTCCTAAATCTCATGCTTCAGGGCTTCAGCTGGTCACTTGAAGGGGTCAGGAAGGGATCCCCCCCCCACAGTGTATGTTTTTAGGGGTGCGGGAGAGGTGTTTGCTTTTTGTCTCCATCCTCTGAAGCATCAGCATTGGCCGTGGTTGGAGATGGGACACTGGATGGGGTGGGCCAATGCTCTGGAGTGTTACCAAGTTTTCTCTGTCTCAGGGGCTTGGCTGGCTGGTTCTTGCTCACATGCTCAGGGTCTAAGTGATCACCATATATGGGGTCAGGAAGGAATTTCCCCCAGGTCAGTTTGGCAGGGACCTTGGGGGTGTTTCATCTTTGTCTGCAGCATGTGGGCAGGTTGCTTGCTGGGAGCAACTGGGTTTATCTCCCTTCTGTTAGAGGCACCTGCTTTCTAGATCCAGAGGTCACTGGGTCAGCCCCAGGAGGCAACCCCCAGTCAGGGCACTAGGAAGCTCATTTTAAAGAGGTTTTTAAGACTTGTGATGAACTAGGCATCCAGGCCCCTTAAGCAGCTCTGAAAATCTCTGCCCAGGGCCTGGCTAGTGGTGCAGAAGGAGACCAAAACAAACAAACAAAAAAAAACAGGCCGCGTTTAAAAAAGTAAAACCTTTCTTTTTTGAGGGCATAAAATATGGCATAAAACATTTCTCTGTGGCCTGCACAGCACAAGAAATAGCCTCCGGAAGCCCTGCTGGCGCCATGTATGGGTTTGGCTGGCATGGGGTTGCAATGGCCATATTACTTATGAAGATTGAAGCCCCAAGTTATGGAGCTCACTCCAAGTGAGTGCCAAGGAAACCCACACCCCAACCCACTGTGTATCCTGTATCTGCCACAGAAGGAGTGAAGAGAGTCAAGAGAGCTGTATGGGGTAACCTAGGGCCAGAACTGCAGGGGGCTCTGGGGTGGGACTGAGGAGTATTGACAAAACTGGGATAGCAGGGAGCTGCAGGTCGGGATTGAGGGGCATGAGATCTTTGTCTACATGGACACAGCTCATAGCCTGTCATGGTTGTCAGTGTCGGTTCCTTGTTCCTGGCTTGAATTTTTGCCTTCATCCCTCTGCCTGCATGAGCAGCACAAACTTCTGTGCACTCGGCCTCTAACCCAGCTGCCGGGCTCTGTGGTTGGATTGTAGATTTGAACCATGCTTTGTGCATTGCTGTGATTATCACATTGCAGCTGCCAATGGGAGATGCTGCCGGGGATCTCTATGGAGCAGCAGATTACAAAACAGCCAATGCCCTGACGGAGCCACTGCCCCAGGACAATCCTGCCCGTGTGCAGCCAGGGTCCACAGTGGGCGCGATGCGTTGCTTTCTGTTAGCATGTGCTGTATGCGAGCAACCCGCCTCCCTCTCCCCAGCCAGTGTATTCAGACGGCTTGGCAGCGATTCTTCCCCTCCCGCTTCCTCCCCATGTGTTGTGATGGGAAACAGGGCAGCTAGTGGCTGGGCATCGCGGTTCCCTGCTCCGGTGGTTGCCGGGCTGCTGCCCCCTTTGATTCTCGGCTCACTCCTGGAGGGCTCTACCCCCTCCCCACCAGCTGGGTGCCTGTCAGGCAGATCCCATAGCAGATCAGGTCTCTGAAGCCCTTTGGGTGGGGAGGGGCCAATGGAGTTTAAGGTGGTTTTAATCATCATGGAACCGCCTCTGGCAGGGGGTTGAGCTGCAGGCCATGGGTCCATGTTCTCAGTGGCAGCAGCAACTGCCCAACCCCCGTTTGTGGGCAGCAGGGACTGGATCACCCCCAGGGGCTCTCAGGGCACCGATCCCTGGCTCACAGCTGCTGTCTGGTGCACACAGCGGTAGCCATGTGGCTGTGCAGGGGCCTTTTGGGCTGGGTGTGTCAGACCCCCTGTGACAGCCCTGGCCCATCTCTGCCTGGTTCGTTCTCCCCCCTTCTGCTGTGTATGGCCAGTGTGAGACCCCAGTGTGCGGGGACAGGCGCACTCGGCAGTGTGGGCCCAGCCAGCGCTCGGCAGGGGTAGAGCGGGGTGGGGATGGGGGGCAGCTTGAGCTCCTTCCACCAGAACATGCTCACCAGGCTCCTGCCACCCTGAGCTCACCAGGCCCCGTGACAGCCTGGCTGGGGGTGCCCAGGGAGGGCACTGGGCTGAGGGGAAGGAGGGGCTGTTCTGCCAGCCCCAGCCGGCCTGACCCTCCGGGCTCATCTCCCAGAGCGTCTGAGGGAAGGAGTAATCGGCAGAACGGGGCATGTTCCAGGGCAGCTCCAGCCCCGGTGCTGTCAGTGAGACGCGTCCTCGCAGCCCTGCCTGACGGGTCTTTCTGTTTCAGACCCTCGTCGTAATTGCAAGAAACATAGAGTCAGTCTCGCAGTCACCCTCGCAATTGTGTTCTTAGTTCTCATCATCGCTGTTATTGTCCTGGCAGGTGAGTTCTCAGCCCTCTCTGCCCCCCTCTCTGTGCATCCCATTCCCCATGGAGCCACCACAGTCACAGTCTCTCCTCCTGGCCTGTCTGGCTTCTGCCCCTGGGACAGAGGATTCCTGGGGGATGTTCCTCCACCCCCCACCCCCCCCCCCGCTCCCTCCCAGACCCCTGCAGCTGGGCACTCTCTGGGTTGGGACTGAAATTAGCTCCCCCCAGCCCATCTCTGAGCACTTTGGACCCAAGTCTCTATTGCCGGGCCCCAGGCACAGTCACCGTGCAGAGTGGGGGCGATTGACGGTGCAGGGCAGCAATGAGCTGGGCCCTCTGCCTGCAGCGTGTCGCCCTGAGGTACCAGCCTGGCCTTCCTGCATCCCTAGGTCACGCCCAGGGTGGGGCTGGCAGGTGCTGGCGTGTCACTGAAATGAGCCGTGGAACGCAGTACAGACACCTCCGTTAACGCAGTGTGAAACCCACCCACTGGTGACCTCGGGAGTGCAGGGTCCCATAGCACGATTGCCTTCACCACCTGCACAGACAGCGTGTGCTAGGGCAGAGGGCGGCTGTTCATGGTGAACATGAACCCTACTGTATCTGCCAATAGTCTGGGGAAGGGGGTGCTGTAAGATTGTCAGGGTTGGGATTTATCTATTGCCCTGGGATCTGATCACTGGGCCCCAGGAGGGTTTAGCAGCTGGCTGAGGGGGGTGAATCCAGGTCTGTCTGCATTAGGAATCCTCTGTGCAATGTCACGACATTAGTGCAATTGAATTGGTGCACGCTGCTAACGTAGATGGGCTGCAGCGGTGCAGAAAGGAGCTTCCCCTGGTGCCATTCACTGCAGTAAGTTACCAGCACATCTGTGTGAGGGGTTTTCACAGATGTATCTTCCTCCCCATCAATACACGGGTGCCAGCTGCCCTGCTACAGGTGGGCTGTGAGTCCCAGCTCCCTGCTGGACTGGCCGGCTATTGGAATGGGCAGCATTGGCTCACACAGCGTAAGGTGAGATCTGAGAGCTTGGGGTTCCCCACCTGCGGGTCAGGGAGCCCCCAGAACGCAGTGGGAGCAGATGGTGGAGATGGCACCAGTCAGGGGCTCCCAGAACTGAAAGGCTCCTTGCTGTGCCCTACCCCTCCTAGGCAGTACTGGAAAGGGCCCTGCAGGTCTGGGAGCCTTTCTCCCGGGGTCCTGTGTATTTCCTGTACAGGGTGTGAAACGTGAAATTTTGGCCCACACAGCTGCAGCCGCTCCCTGAAATGAGTGACACATCACACACCGAGCAGGACTATAAAGCATCATATGCACTGAGTGCCCTGCTCCGTTCTGTGTGTGAGCATTAGCATGTACAGCACACTGCACCCATTACTCATCCAGGGAAGTACATGCCTGGCACACGACCTGCTCGTTCTTTGATCACCGCTGCCTCAGCTGCTAATGTTCTCCCAAACTTACTTGTGTCCCAGCCCCAGGGGAAGGCTTAAAATCCACCTGTGGAGTTACTGCTGCAACATGAGGAGCAAGAAAAACAACATGCACAAAAAATGACTGGAGGGATTTGAGTCAGACTCCTCCCCGACCCCACCCCAAAAAGGATACAACATGAGATCTCCCTGCGGCTGAGAGCGAGCAGCAGTGATTCTGGGGGGAGGAGGGGGATCACTCACTGACATGGTGTTTGGACTGGCTTAGCAACCCCTGCCTCATAGTGACTCTAATAACCTTCACCTACTGCACCGACCTTGCCAATAGTTGCTTGGTGTGAGTTATGGGTGACCCCACTGCCGCTGCTCTCTCTGGCACTGAAAGGGTTACACTGCAGGGAGAGCATCAAGGGCAGCGGTTCTCAAACTGTAGGTCAGGACCCCTGTCAAGCTTCCCTCCCCACCCTGAACTCTAAGGTACAGATGCGGGGACCTGCATGAAAGACCCCCTAAGCTTATTCTTACCAGCTTGGGTTAAAACTTCCCCAAGGTACAAACTATTTTACCTTTTGTCCCTGGACCTTATTGCTGCCACCACTAAGCATCTAACAAAAATAATAGGGGAAGTGCTCACTTGGAAACGTCTTTCCCCCCAAAATCCCCCCAAGACCTACACCCCCTTTCCTGGGGAAGGCTTGATAAAAATCCTCACCAATTTACATAGGTGAACACAGACCCAAACCCTTGGATCTTAAGAACAATAAAAAAATCAATCAGGTTCTTAAAAGAGAATTTTAATTAAAGAAAAAGTAAAAGAATCACCTCTGTAAAATCAGGATGGTAAATACCTTACAGGGTAATTAGATTCAAAACATAGAGAATCCCTCTAGGCAAAACCTTAAGTTACAAAAAGACACAAAAACAGGAATATACATTCCATTCAGCACAACTTCTTTTATCAGCCATTTAAACAAAACAGAATCTAACGGATATCTAACTAGATTGCTTACTAACTCTTTACAGGAGTTCTGACCTGAATTCCTGCTCTGGTCCCGGCAAAAGCATCACACAGACAGAGCGAACCCTTTGTTCCCCCCCCCCCTCCAGCTTTGAAAGTATCTTGTCTCCTCATTGGTCATTTTGGTCAGGTGCCAGTGAGGTTATCTTAGCTTCTTAACCCTTTACAGGTGAAAGGATTTTGCCCTCTGGCCAGGAGGGATTTAAAGGTGTTTACCCTTCCCTTTATATTTATTGCAACCCCACTGTAATGGGGTCACCAGGGCTAGCTTAGACTTGCTGGGGCCCAGGGCCAGAACTGAAGCCTGAGCCCCACATCCCAGGGCTGAAGCTGAAGCCTGAGGGCTTCAGTCCCGGGCATCGGGGCTCAGGTTACAGGCCCCCTGCCTAGGGCTGAAGCCGTTGGGCTTCAGCTTTGGCCTCCTTGCCCAGGGCGGGGGGGCTCGTGCTTCGGCTTTGGCTCCCCTACGCGGGGCAGAGGGGCTCGGGCAGGCTCAGGTTTCGGTCCCCTTTCCTGGGGTCGTGTAGTAAGTTTTGTTGTCAGAAGAGGGTCGTGGTGCAATGAAGTTTGAGAACTCCTGAGCTAGGGAGTTTTCTTCTAGCTGCTGTATTTGGGGTGGGGCAGGAGGAGGGGGGACATGTCCCTACATAAGAAGTATATCAAGTTACAATTGACCAGTTGGGTTGCCAGGTGTCCAGTTTTTGACCAGAACGCCCAGTCGAAAAGGGACCGTGGCGGCTCCGGTTGGCAGTGCCGACCAGGCTGATAAAAGTCCGGCCGGCGGCACAGCAGGGGCCCGGGGCTAAGGCAGGCTTCCTACCTGCCCTAGCTCTGCGTGGCTCCCAGAAGCATCCGGCAGGTCCCTGCAGCCCCTAGGCACAGGGGCAGCCAGGGAGGTTCTGCATGCTGCCCCCGCCCTGAGCTCTGGGAACTGCGACCAATGGGAGCTGCGGGGGCAGTGCCTGCAGGTGCGAGGGCAGCGCAGACTCTCCCTGGCCACCCCTGTGCCTAGGGGCTGCAGGGACCTGCTGGATGCTTCCCGGGAGCCATAGGCGCCGATTCCGTGCATGCTCCAGAAAAAATTAGTGGGTGCTTAGCACCCACCAGCAGCCAAGTTCCCCTCTCCCCCCACGGCCTAGCGTCTCTCACCTGCCAGCGGCCCAGCTGACCAACTCCTCTCCCTCCCTCCCAGCACCCCCCACCCACCGTGAACAGCTGTTTTGCGGCATGTAGGAAACTCCAGGGAGGGGGAGGAGCAGGGATGGTGCACGCTTCGGGGAGGAGGCAGGAAAGAGCAGGGATGGGGCAGAGCGGGGGCTGGGGCTTGGGTGAAGGGGTGGAATGGGGGCAGAGCGGGTCGGAAAGAGGAGGGATGGGGGCTGGGGCTTGGGTGGAGTGGGGGGTCAAGCACCCCCGGCTAGAGGGGAAGTTGGTGCCTATGCCGGGAGCCGCAGTAAGCGCTGCTTGGACCCCGAACCGCCTACCACACCCCAACCCCCTGCCCCAGCCCCTTCCTGCACTCCAAACCCCTCATCCCCGGCCTCACACCACAGCTCACACCCCCAGCTGGAGCCCGCACCCCCTCCTGCACCCTAAGCCCGTGCCCCAGCCCAGATCCTGAACCCCTCCCACACCCTGAACCCCTCATTTCTGGCCCCACCCACAGCCCGCATCCCCAGCTCAGTGCCCATAACCCCTCCCAACTCCCTGCCCCATCCCAGTGAAAGGCAGGGAGGGAGGGGGAATGAAGCGAGCGCAGGGTGAGGCCTCAGGGAAGGGGCAGGGCAGTTTTGTGCCATTAGAAAGTTGGCAACCCAACCAGTCAGTGTCACCGGCCATTCCCTGTTGCTGGAGCTCTGGCACCACCTTGTGGTCATCTTATCTCCCTGACTGAAAGTCGCTTCACGTCTTTCTCAGTTATTCATCTGCCTTTTATTGCTCTGAACCTGCGGCTGTTGGTCTTGTGACTGGGAGGAAATGCTCTGAGCTGTGTTAGTTCCACCCCCCGGCTGGGAGTGTCACAGGAATCTTTCCTGCCAGGCAAACTTATCACAACAAACGTCTCCATCGCCCTGCATCTGGCTGTGCTGGATGGTCCTGGACAGCGGGCGTTGTCTCCTGAAGGGAAGGGAGTTTGTTCCCATCTTCATCTCAACCTGCCTCTCCTGGGAAGCCAAGCGCAGAGCAGGGAGAGGGGGGCAGCGGCCCAGGCTAGCAGGATTCCTCGGGGTAACAGACCTGGCAAATTGTGTTGAACTTGACCTCTAATCTATTAATTATTGTCCTGCAGGCCCCCCAATAACTGTCCCCTCCCTCTGCAGCTCCCTTCCCACCCCTGGCTGTAACACTGAGCTTGGGCCCAGCTCTCTGTTCTGGGTTTCATGGCATGAGCTGTTTGTCAGCTGCATCCCTATTGAATGGAAACCCGAGAGAATGTGACCCTGGCCTGGTCTCAACACCCGCCCCCGTCCTGGTAACAGTTTTCAAGTTCATAAAAAGTTGTTACAAGAAGGAGGGAGAAAAATTGTTTTTCTTAACCTCTGAGGTTAGGACAAGAAGCAATGGGCTTAAATTGCAGCAAAGGCGGTTTAGGTTGGACATTAGGAAAAACTTCCTAACTGTCAGAGTGGTTAAGCACTGGAATAAATTGTCAAGGGAGGCTGTGGAATCTTCATCATTGGGGATTTTTAAGAGCAGGTTGGACAAACATCTGTCTAGATAATACTTAGTCCTGCCTTGAGTGCAGGGGACTGGACTAGATGACTTCTCGAGGTCCCTTCCAGGTCTATGATTCTATGAATCTGAGAAGCCTCTAAAAAAGAAAAAGCATACTCCATTCCAAATTTTATCAAAATCCATTGATAAATAAAGGAGATATGGGAAAAAGCAGATTCTCTCTAAATATAGCCATTTTTGTTCAAATATGACAAAAATATACACATCTAGCTACACAAATACCCTTACCCTACCCTTACCCTTCACTAATTGTTCATTATTGACAGGCAGGAGGCAAGGGCTGAGAAAAAAACTAAGTTTGATCCATTTCTGTCTAACCACATAAAACATTATGGAAGCAGAGGATATGGGAAGTCTTCATACTTGTCTAAAACAATATGTGATGAATTCATCCAGTTTATGGCTAAAAAAGTGAGAGGATCAGTTTTGGATGACTTAAGAGAAGCAGGATATTTCAGTTTGTCTGTTGACTCTATACTGGATCTTTCACATGTAGATCACTAGCTGTTATTGTAGGATATGTGTCACCCGATGATGGTTTTTCCCATTGGGTGCTTTCTAACTTTCCTTGAACTAAAAAATCATAGTGGTGAAAATATGGCCAACATAGTGCTGGATTATCCATGAAATGAGTGCAAAGTTGACCTCAGTAAGTTAGAGGACAGTCATATGACAATGCAGCTAACATGGCAGGTTGGTATAATGGCATGCTGCAAAAACTTCTAGAGAAAAATAAGCGTGCTATATATATTCCATGTGCTGGACATTCACTTGCTCTTGTTGGCCGTGCTGCGGCTGATTGCTGCATAGATGCAGTTAATTTTTTTGCTATTGTGCAACAGATATACACATTCTTTTCTGCCTCGTCACATTGCTGGGCAGTGCTCAAATCATTTTTGGGTCCTGAGTCCACCGTACAAAATTGTCTTTTTGACACTAGATGGGAAGCACATGCAAAGGCTACCTCGGCTACAGCAGATAGTTATGGTTCAGTTATTGAAGTGCTTAATCATCTTCATACTGATGACAGTGAAAAAGGTGATACAGTAAAAGCTGTGTTATCCGGCATTTTATTAACTGGAAAGCTTTATTAACTGGCATTTCTGATATCTCCCAATACAAATATTCAATCTAGTGACCGGGACTAGTATACTGCCCCCAGAGGTTACGCAATTTCACATTCTGCACTCTGCTTTTATGCAAAAGAGGCAGAAGACAAGTCAGCAAGCTCATATCAGGGATTTATTTAAAAAAGCAGCTTCCAGGGTGTGTCATAGGGTAAGTACAGGTTCAGCCCAATCTCTTACACCTTCTACATCTACAACGATAATTGATGTTGATAATGATGACCCTGAGGCACTGCAAGATCCTGAAGTGCCTTCTGAATCATCAAAGAAAGATTAAATTACGTTCAGTACGGTTTTAGTGTTAAGTGTATTTTTAGTGATAACCTACTGTATAGAAAACTTTACTGTATACACCTAAGTACTTCAAGACACCAACCACTCTGCAGTGCAGTACTACTGTTGGATTGGCGAGTACCTGTATACTATATTATAGTTTATTCATTTTATTGTATTCTCATTCTTTGAACATTGGTATTCCATTGATAATTATAACTCTTAGTTAACCAGAATATGGAGGAATTAGAGTTTGTGTTCATGTTAGAATTTTGGAATCATCTGTTGAATCAATTCCGCAAGGCCCTACAGGATGCACCGAGAGCTCTTAGTTCATGTGCAAAACTTTACACATCACTCCTCCACTTCTTGAAAGAAACCTGTGAAAGTTTTGACGAATTTGAACGTAAAGCAAAAAAAAACCTGTCTGATGTAGATTACAAATGTGCAGATAAACCCAAAAGAATTAGAAAAAAAGAAGTCAATGATGGTGATGCACCTAATGCTGGTGAAACATTTTCTTCAAGAGACAAATTTCGGGTGAAATCCTTTGTCCCTGTAACGGATGCACTTGAAACCAATTTGAAGAAAAGAGAAATCGTATATGAAAATGTTGCAAACAAATTTTCATTTTTGGTTGATTTAGATGCCTCGGAGAAACAGCAAATGAAAGAGTAATGCTCCTGATGAAAAACTATCCTGAAGATGTTGATGTTAACCTCACTGGGGAAATAAAGCACTTCCATGCTTATAAAAAGGAAAAGTATGCAGATAAAGGACATTTAAAGCACTGGGACCTTTATCAAGTCATCATCCAAGTTAAGATTCAGTTGGCTTAACCTACCCTGGCCTTTAATACCTGCCGTCCATGCTGGGCCTTCACAACATCCTCTGGCAAGGAGTTCCACAGGCTGAGTGTGTTATGTGAAGAAATACTTCCTTTTGTTTGTTCTAAACCTGCTGCCTATTCATTTCATTTGGTGACACCTAGTTCTTGTATTATGAGGAGTAAATAACACTTCTTTATTTACTTTCTCCACACCAGTTATTATTTTATAGACCTCTCGATCATATCTCCCCTTAGTTGTCTCTTTTCCAAGTTGAAAAGTCCCAGTTTTAGTAATCTCTCCTCATATGGAAGATGTTACATACCTTAATAACTTGTGTTGCCCTTTTCTGTACCTTTTCCAATTCCAATATATCTTTTTTGAGATGGAGTGACCACATCTGCATGCAATATCCAAAGAGGATGGATCTAGACTGTTCTCAGTGGTACCAAATGACAGAACAAGGAGTAATGTTCTCAAGTTGCAGTAGGGGAGATTTAGGTTGGATATTAGGAAAAACTTTTCACTTGGAGGGTGGTGAAGCACTGGAATGGGTTACCTAGGGAGGTGGTGGAATCTCCTTTCTTAGATGTTTTTAAGATCAGGCTTGACAAAGCCCTGTCTGGGATGATTTAGGTGGGGATTGGTCGTGCTTTGAGCAGGGGGTTGGACTAGATGACCTTCTGAGATCCCTTCCAACCCTGATATTCTATGATTCTATGTGGGCGTACCATGGATTTCTATAGAGGCAATATGATATTTTCTGTCTTATTATCTATCCCTTTCCTAATGATTCCCAACATTCTGTTTGCTTTTTTGACTGCCGCTGCACATTGAGTGGATGTTTTCAGAGAACTATCCACAATGACTCCAAGATCTCTCTCTAGTTATAACAGCTAATTTAGATGCCACCATTTTATATGTATAGTTGGGATTATATTTTCCAATGTGCTAATTACTTTGCATTTATCAACATTTAATTTCAGCTGCCATTTTGTTGCCCAGCAGTCACCCAGTTTTGTGAGATTCCTTTGTAATTCCTTCAGTTAGCTTTGGACATAACTATCTTGAGTAGTTTTGTATCATCTGCAAATTTTGCTACCTCACTCTTTAACCCTTTTTCCAGATAATTTTTTGTATATGTTGAATAGCACTGGTCCCAATACAGACCACTGGGGGACACCACTATTTACCTCTCTCCATTCCTAAAACTGATAATTTATTCCTACCCTTAGTTTCCTATCTTTTAAGCAGTTATTGGTCCATGAGAGGACCTTCCCTCTTATCCCATGACAGCTTACTTTGCTTAAGATCCTTTGGTGAGGGACCTTGTCAAAGGCTTTCTGAAAATCTAAGTACACTATATCCACTGGATCCCCCTTGTCCACATGCTTATTGACCCCCTCAAAGTATTCTAGTGGATTGGTGAGGCATGATTTCCCTTTACAAAAAACATGTTGACTCTTCCCCAACAAATCACATTAATCTATGTGTCTGATAATTCTGTTCTTTACTATCGTTTCAACCAATTTGCCTGGTACTGAAGTCAGGCTTACCAGCCTGTAATTGCCAGGATGCCTCTGGAGCCCTTTTTTAAAGTTGGCATCACATTAGCTATCCTCCAGTCATCGGGTACAGAAGCTGATTTAAACAATAGGTTATATACCAGTAATTCTGCAATTTCACATTTGAGTTCCTTCAGAACTCTTGCGCAAATATCATGTGTTCCTCGTGACTATGACTGTTTAGTTTATCAGTTTGTTCCAAAACCTCCACTACTGACACCTCAGTCTGGGACAGTTCCTCAGATTTGTCACCTAAAAAGAATGGCTACAGCATCGTTCCTGGAGTGGCTAAAACTTCCCACCAATGGCAGGAGAGAGACTCCACTATATTGCCCATTGGTTGCTTCACTTTTATCACTGATGGCAGAATATGTGCAAATTTTGGGGAGAGACTGGTATTTTAAAGGACACCATCAATTTGAAATCTAATCAGTTAGAAAAGCTCTAGCAACTGTTAGTCTTGTCCTGGGCTGTGATGGGGGCGGGGGGGAAGCAGCAGCCCCTCCCCCTCCCTGTTGCTCTTGGATGCACCACCTTGGTGTTGGCTGCTGGGGCTGCAACAGGGGTTGGGCCCTGCCCCCCTTTGGAGACAGCTGGGGTACAACACTGGAGGAGCAGGCAGCTGGTGAGTTCCCCACCTTTCCAGGGGTGGTGGGGCTCAGGCTTTGGGCTTCACCCCTGGAGTGATGTGGGTGGGGCAGCAGGCTCCGGCTGCCTGGCTTCAGGCTCCATCCCTGTCCCCTGGCCATAGGGCTTTGGGCTCTGGCTATGGGGCTTCAGACTCCGGCCCCACAACTATCTGTCCTGCCCCCCCCCACCAACTCCATCGCCCCTGGCCCCTACTGCCTACCCTGACCCCCCTATCCTGGGCTTAATTTGTCTCCAGGCTTGCCGGGGCTGAGTAAGTCTGTTGTAAGAAGTGATACATTTATGTTTGTTAGTGTGTGCATATTTAAGTTTTTCTTAAAGCTAATTAAGTATTTTAGAAACAAGCGTGAGAACGGCCACCAGAAGAGTTGGTGGCCACACTGTGAGGGGCCACTGGCCTCCTTGTTCTTTTTGTCCAATCCAGGAGCAGTATGCTAATACAGTGTATGGCCACGCCCCTGGTGTATTGTTGCAGTGCAGTCCCTTTCTGGTTGGCTGGCTACCTCGTGTGCTTCCCCTTGCACTAGCAAGGGGGGAAGACATGATGTGCGTGAAATGGGGAGTTGGGGCTCCCCCCTCAGTAATAGACCGCCAGGCCTTACTGAGCTGCTTGTTTTCGGGCAGCTTGGGCTTGTTTTAGAAAGGCAGGGTCGCACATTTATCTCATGAGACTTGGCAACTTTCTGTATATTTCAGTCCAGCAGCAAGCACACCACAACAAACACAAACACACACACACAACAGACAACAAAGGGATGCAGCAGATTTTCCATCACTTTAAATGAAGACTGGATGCCTACATCACTACATGATCCTGCCCATCAGTTCCCTGAGGGAGTCAAAGTCTGCTTTTCTGAAGTCCAGCGTCCGTATTCTGCTGCTCTCCTTTCTTCCCTGTGTCAGGATCCTGAACTTGACCATCTCATGGTCACTGCCTCCCAGATTCCCGTCCACTTTTGCTTCCCCTACTAATTCTTCCCGGTTTGTGAGCAGCAGGTCAAGAAGAGCTCTGCCCCTAGTTGGTTCCTCTAGCACTTGCACCAGGAAATTGTCCCCTACACTTTCCAAAATCTTCCTGGATTGTCTGTGCACCGCTGTATTGCTCTCAGATATCAGGGTGATTGAAGTCTCCCATGAGAACCAGGGCCTGCGATCTAGTAACTTCCGTGAGTTGCCGGAAGAAAGCCTCGTCCACCTCATCCCCCTGGTCCGGTGGTCTATAGCAGACTCCCACCACAACATCACCCTTGTTGCTCACGCTTCTAAATTTAATCCAGAGACTCTCAGGTTTTTCTGCAGTTTCATACTTGAGCTCTGAGCAGTCATACTGCTCCCTTACATACAATGCAACTCCCCGACCTTTTCTGCCCTGCCTGTCCTTCCTGAACAGTTTATATCCATCCATGACAGTACTCCAGTCATGTGAGTTATCCCACCAAGTCTCTGTTATTCCAATCGCATCATAATTCCTTGACTGTGCCAGGACTTCCAGTTCTCCCTGCTTGTTTCCCAGGCTTCTTGCATTTGTGTATAGGCACCTGAGATAAGTCGCTGATCGTCCCTCTTTCTCAGTATGAAGCAGGAGCCCTCCCCTCTTGCACGCTCCTGCTCGTGCTTCCTCCCGGTATCCCACTTCCCCACTTACCTCAGGGCTTTGGTCTCCTTCCCCCGGTGAACCTAGTTTAAAGCCCTCCTCACTAGGTTAGCCAGCCTGCTTGCGAAGATGCTCTTCCCTCTCTTTGTTAGATGGAGCCCATCTCTGCCTAGCACTCCTCCTTCTTGGAACACCATCCCATGGTCAAAGAATCCAAAGCCTTCTCTCCGACACCACCTGCGTAGCCATTCGTTGACTTCCACGGTCTCTACCCAGGCCTTTTCCTTCCATGGGGAGGATGGACGAGAACACCACTTGTACCTCAAACTCCTTTATCCTTTTTCCCAGAGCCACGTAGTCTGCAGAGATCCGCTCAAGGTCATATCAGAATACAGTATAGACAGGGACTGTTGATTACATTGTCCACCCTACTCATACATATGTAAATACACAAAAACACAAACATGATCTCCCACATGTCTTCTGTGGGTTATTTATTTTGCAGGATGTTTAACCCTTTCTAGCCATGCGTCACACCCCCAATGTGAGACTGGTGTGGAAGGGCGAAATTAGAGCTCCTGGATACACCTCAAGGATCTCCCAACATTGATACGAGCTGTGTTTACATTGAATTCTTTTTAAGGCGAAATTATTGAGGCATGCTTTAGCCCCAGCCAAAAACTTAGTCCATACTTTGTGAAACACTTTAATGATTCCAGGGTTTGGTCTATGTGTTGACTTAACAAAGCCATTAATGTTCTTTAAAGAGCACTTACTCCCGCAGTCACCAATTTCCGCTTGTTTTTAAGTGGACTTGGCTTGTAATTTCTTTGGACTTGGCTTGTAATTTCTTTGAGTTGCTTGTTTTGGGGTTTTTCCGGCTCTTTAAGGGGCTTGTTGCTTCTTGTTTTGGGCTTCCTGCTTGAAGTGGCTGATTGATTGTTGCTTGTTTTGAGCTTCCAAAGGAGTGGCTGCTGCTTTTTTTTGAATTTCCCTCTGGAGAGCTCCTGGTTGCACAATCCCTCTAACCAAAAGAAAGGATCTGGAGGAGACTGACAGTCCCCAGGACCAATGGGGAGAGGCCAATGCTCCAGCTCAGCCCGACTGACAGGGCACTACAGGCCAATGAGGGAAGAGATTCAGGGAACCAAGAACCCGGGAGTGGGAGAACCGACACTTACTCCATGCACTTTGGATAATCCCCCTCTCAAAGCACAAAGCTGCCATGTACCCACTCTCTCCTCCATGCCCGCCTTTAACATGCATGTCTTCCTTCAAACCCCGATCTTCCCACCATTCCTCTCACTTCCCTCCCAACACATGCTTCAAAACAATTAGGGAACTAACCAGACACTGTGCCTTACTCTGATGTTCAGGTTTGTGGCTTTCTAGTGCCTTCTTTCCAACTCCCTGCATTGGCATGTTGCCTACCTACTGTAAACTCTCTGCGGGCAGGGACCGGGTCTTATTACCTTTCTAAGAGCCTGGCATGTCGATGCTGTACTGAGAACTTTCATGTGCCTTAGCATCTGTGAGGGGAGGGCTGCCCGTGGTGCAGAGGAAGGCTCAGAGTTCCCTTTCTGCTGTATCACGGGAGGTTTCGTCCTTTCATAACCATTAGTTTCAAAGGAACCTAATCTGTGGGAAACTGTGCTAAGTTCCTTTGGCCGGTTTCTAAATCCAACTAGAAGGGGCCAATTTACTTCTCCCCCCCTCACACCCCCCCCCACCTTTTAAATTAAAAGCATAGCGCTTTACCTGCAGGCCATGTGTTTACTTAGCGCTCCTACAGTGGTGGGGGGGGCAGGGGGGAGCAGAGAGAGGTGCGAGCCCTTGGTTGGGAGCCTGGGGGGAGGAGCTGGAGAGGCGCGATCCTGGTTGGGAAACTGGAGGGAGGGACAGAGCAGAGATGAGAAGAGGCAGCGGGAAAGGGGAAGTGGAACCAGGAGCTCAGGGTGGCTGGTCGAGGGGGGGGAGCTCAAGTCACCTCTTACTGAGCTGCTTGTTTTCGGGCAGCTTGGGCTTGTTTTTGAAAGGCAGAGTCACATATTTATCTCATGAGACTTGGCAACTTTCTGTATATTTCAGTCCAGCAGCAAGCACACCACAACAAACACAAACACACACATACAACAGACGACAAAGGGATGCAGTAGATTTTCCATCACTTTAAATCCAGACTGGATGCTTACGTCACTGGGTGAAATTCTCAGGTCTGCGTTATGCACAAGGTCAAACAAGACTAACACAAGGGTGCCTAGTGGCCTTAACATCTATGACGGCTTTAATGCCCTTTGATATCCATTGAGAGAAGCTGCCCAGAGGGTCGGAGGCTTCTTTGAGACTTGAAAACAGAGGAGTCCCAATGCCAGGGGGGTGGAAGCAATCGCCCAGGGGCCTAGTTCTGAGGCGTGTTGCTAGGCCCTTGCTGGGGATTGTGGGGCCGGCACTGAAGAACGCTGTATGTGCTAAGTATGGATTCTGTGGAGATCTGGTGAAGGACAGTACGGAACATTTCCCCTTTTTACACTGAAGTCCCCAAATGGAGACTGTAAAATTCAGAATTCTGCGGCTGCCGCCCCACTCTGCAGCCCGTACTCTCCTTCTCACGCCTTTCCTGCTAACTCCATTGGTTAGTCTGTAGGACGAGCTCATGGGCAATACCGAGCCAACAGTTACACTGGGAGCAGGGACTTGCCTGAAGGACAGCTGGAGCTCTGCAAGGCATCTGCAGCCCTAGCTCCACTCCCAGGGCCTATAGCCGGCCTGCACAGCCCACCAGCCACATTGGAGCCTTGTGCATTATTGCCTCTCCAGACAGCCATCAAGAAAAGCTGAAGTTGCGAGTGTAACGCAACGAGTGTCTGTATTGCGTCAGGGGTCACCATTCTGCTGCAATGTTATAAGACCCCGTTGTGTCAGCATTACACGTTCCGCATTGCAGCAGAGGGTGGGGAGTGTCTGCAGCAGCCCGATGAGCAGAGGAGATACTGATTGTCCGTGAAAGGGCAACGACATGGTTCTCCTGCGGTGCTGCAGCATTTCAATATCGGCAAGCCCTAGCTCACCCAAGGGCGCTGTTAGTTCTCTGAGTCCGTAGAGAGCTGTCCCCGGCCCGGGCCACAGGAGAGCCAGGCACTCACACAGCACTAGGAGAGCCAGGCTGGCCCCGAGATGCAACCGGACGGAGGGAGACGCCATTTTGGGACAGGTGAGCGCCCTGAACTGATCAGCTCCCCCAGCTGGCAACCCACACACAGCCCATTGGCTGTGCCCTCGCCCAATGCCCCCAGCGCGTGCACACAGCCCCCCAGTTCTATCCTACTACTCGCTAGAAGCAGACACAGCCGGAAGTTACCCTGGAACCCCACCCACCACCACAGCAGGTACTGGGGGTGACGCAGCCCTCCCCTCACAGCGTGTCACCCCCCCACCCCGTGTCCCTTCTCTCCCCCAGCTCCCTCCTCCCCACCCCATTTCCCCTGCACCCCGGGATGGGTGTCTAAGTCCCCACCCCACCCTTCTTCCCCCATCCCCTCCCCTCAGTATCTCCCTTCCCCGGGCCGGTCTATGGGGCTGGGTCTCTCCCCTCTCCTCACTGGCCCCAGAAATCAGACACTCGCTGGCCAGTGTAGTGTTGGAAACTGCTCCCCGTAGGAATGTGCTACCTGGAGCAGTTATTGATATGTAATGGATTGTAAGAAACTGCTGTCTGATGTAGCAAATGCCTGCAGATAGCACTTTGTCCCCTGCACTCCTTTGTTGTCCCCTGCACTCATGGCAGGACAAAGTATTATCTAGACCATTCCTGACATGTGTTTGTCCAACCCGCTCTTAAAAATCTCCACGGATGGAGATTCCTTCCCTAGGCAATTTATTCCAGTGCTTAACGACCCTGACAGTTAGGAAGGTTTTCCTAATGTCCAACCTAAACCTCCCTTGCTGCAATTTAAGCCCATTGCTTCTTGTCCTATCCTCAGAGGTTAAGGAGAACAATTCTTCTCCCTCCTCCTTGTAACAACCTTTTATGTACTTGAAAAGGGTTATCATGTTTCAGTCTTCCCTCATAGGTCATCTTTTCTAGCCCTTTAATCATTTTTGTTGCTCTTCTCTGGACTTTCTCCAATTTGTCCACATCTTTCCTGAAATGTGGCACCCAGAACTGAACACAGTACTCCAGGTAAGGCCTAATCAATGTGGAGTAGAGCGGAAGAATTACTTCTCATGTCTTGCTTACAGCACTCCTGCTAATACATCCCAGAATTATGTTCCCTTTTTTTTTCAGCAGTGTTACACTGTAGACTCATATTTAGCTTTTGATCCACTATTACCCCCAGATCCTTTTTGCAGTACTCCTTCCTAGGAAGTCATTTCCAATTTTGGATACGTGCAACTGATTGTTCCTTCCTAAGTGGAGTACTTTGCACTTGTCCTTATTGAATTTCATCCTATTTACTTCAGACCATTTCTCCAGTTTGTCCAGATCATTTTGAATTTTCATCCCATCCTCCAAAGCACTTGCAACCCCTCCCAGCGTGGTATCAGTCGCAAAAATTATAAGTGTACTCTCTATGCCATTATCTAAAGCATTGATGAAGATATTGAACAGAAACCTATCCAAAACTGACCCTTGCAGGACCCCACTCATTATGCCCTTCCCACATACTGTGAACCACTGATAACTACTCTTTGGGAACAGTTTTCCAACTAGCTTTGCACCCACCTTATTGTAGCTCCATCTAGGTTGCATTTCCCTGGTTTGTTTATGAGAAGGTCAGTGCAACACAGTATCAAAAACTTTACAAAATTCAGAATACCACGTCGACCACTTCCCCCCATCCACGAGGCTTGTTACTCTGTCAAAGAAAGCTATCAGATTGGATTGACACAGATTTGTTCTTGACAAATCCATGCTGAGTGTTACTTATCACCTTATTTTCTTGTAGATGTTTGCAAACTGATTGCTTAATTATTGTCTCTATTATCTTTCCGGGTTCACAAGTTAAGCTGACTGCTCTGTAATTCCCTGGGTTGTCCTTATTTCCCTTTCTTATAGATGGGCACTATAATTGCCCTTTTCCAGTCTTCTGGAATCTCTCCCATCTTCCATGACTTTTCAAAGATAATTGCTAATGGCTCAGATATGTCCTCAGTCACCTCCTGGAGTATTCTAGGATGCATTTAATCAGGCTCTGGTGACTTGAAGACATCTAATTTGTCTAGTCATTTTTAACTTGTTCTTTTCCTATTTTTGACTCTAATCCTACCTCATTTTCACTGGCATTCACTATGTTAGACGTCCAACCACCACCAACCTTCTTGGTGAAAACTGAAACAAAGAAGTTATTAAGCAATGCTTCCAGTTCCACATTTTCTGTTTCAGTAACTCCTCAGTTAACGGTTCATGTTATTTTGTTGCTGATCAGTTAGGGAACATGCTCGTTTCAAGTTGTGCAATGCTCCCTTATAACACTGTATGGCAGCCGCCTGCTTTTTCCGCTGCTTGCAGGAAGAGCAGCCCGTTGGAGCGAGCTGGGGGGGGCTTGGAACCAGGGTGGGCCGGCAGCCCCCCACCGGCTCCCCTACGTTCCCTGTGGGGCAGCCGCCCAGCAGGCTGTCAATTGCCGGGCAGTTCAGCGGTCCCTCCCCACCCTGCCCTGGGCTGCTCCTGCCCTCTGCCTTGGAGCTGCTCCCAGGAGCCTCCTGCTTGCTGTGCAGCGGGGAGGGAAGAGGGGTGCAAATGTCAGGGTGTCCTGCTCCCCCCGCTCCTGACCCCCATCTCCACAGAGCAGTGGGTGGGGGGGAAGACACAACAGGGCTCAGGATGGAGGGAGCTTGCAGGTAGCAGCTGCAGTCTCAACTTGCTGATCTACTTAAAAAGGCAATGTACTTAGAGTGGGGTCAACGTACTTTAAGGGGCAATGCGCGTCTCTCGCTCTCTCTCACACACACTCACACACACGGTGTGTGTCTCTGTCTCTCTCTGCCATGCCGTGCCTCCTCCCTCCACTTGTGCGACCTTGTAGAGTGTGAGGCTACATTAATAACAACGTGTTAACCCTGGAGGGCGCAGCCGAGTGCTGGTTCATCATTTAGCAGGAAGGCATTCCCTGGGAAATATCCCACCCCCTTCCACCCTCTGACTCCAGCCCCTCAACCAAGCTTCACACTCATCACTGCTGTGTACAGTATTAAATTGTTTGTTTAAAACGTATACCAGCAGTTCTCAAAACTTTGTACTGGTGACCCCTTTCACATAGCAAGCCTCTGAGTGCGACCCCCCCTCATAAATTAAAAACACTTTTTTATATATTTAACACCATTATAAATGCTGGATGCAAAGCGGGACTTGAGGTTCAGGCTGACAGCTCAGGACCCCCCCGCCCCCCATGTAATAACCTCACGACCTCCGCTGAGGGGTGCCGACCTCCAGTTTGAGAACCCCTTACGTATACTGTGTACGTGTGTGTGTATATGTGTGTGTGTATATACAATACATAGTGAGGGATGGCGGGGACAGTACCATGGTGCACAGGGAGCAGGGAACCAGGCCAGAGACCTGAAAACCCCACAGGACAGCGACTCAGAAATGAGCTGGCCAGGCCATATAAGGACAGAAAATTTTAAGGAAGGGAAACTGCTGGGAAAGGGCAGAAACTCCATAGACCGGGGACAAGAGGATGAGGAGCTGTGGGAGGTGCACTGGGGAAGTAGCTGTATAAAGGCAGCAAACCCCAACGGCCACGTCCTCCTGTGTGCCAAGAGTCGATAAGCAGCTGTTTTAGCTGAGGGGGAGACCCAGCCCCCCAGATACTAGGAGCAGGAAGGCAGGCCTGGGTGTGGGGGAAGAGACCCAGTCCTGGAGTGGCCCCCGGGAGGGGGGAGGGAGGGAGAAAGGGGTGGCCCTGGGGGGGAGGGGTGGCCTGTGGGGGAGAGAGGGAGAAGGGCGGCCCCCGGGGTGCAGAGAGGGGGAGAGGGGTGGCCCCCAGGGGTGGTGGGAAGGAGGGAGGGGGAGAGGGGCAGCTCCAGGGAGGGAGGGAGGGAGGAGAGGAGCGGCTCTGGGGATGGGGGGAGAAGGGACAGCCCAGAGGGGAAGGAGGGAGGGGGAGAGGAGTGGTGCTGGGGAGAAAGAAAAGGGGCAGCCTCACGGAAGGGGTGGCCCCGGGGAGGGAGGGAGGGAGGCAGGCAGAGGGAAGGGGGTGGCCCCAGAGGGGAGGGAGGGGGAGAGGGGGAGCCATGACGGGAGAGGAGGAGAGGGGCAGCCCTGAGAGGAGGGGTGGCTCTGTGGGGAGTGGCGGCCATGGGGAAGGAAAGAGGGAAGGAGCGAGGGGGAGAGGGGCCATCGGGGGGGGAGGGGAAAGGGTGGCCTGGGGGGGAGCGAGGGGGAGAGGGGCCATCAGGGGGGAGGGAAGGGGGGAAGAGGGGTGGCCCTGGGGGGAGGGACGGGGAGAGGGGCTCACCCAAAGCACCCCCCACAATATCTGAGTGTCCTCCATTGTAGCCCAATCTATAGATTTTAGACAGATAGATAGATAGATTAGTTAAGAATCCCCAGTCATCACTTTGAGGGTTGACAGGTTCTTGTCCCAAGATCAGGCCCAGTATTATTCAAACTATTGTATAGTTGGGAACCCCGATGTGCACACTTGCAACACTTACACTATAGGAACTCTTCTCTATTTACAGATAGTTCATTAATAGATTTAGCACCGTCACAAACACCCCAACTCAGTGAGGGAGCTATAGGTACTGCCGAGATCCCGTATACTCACACCATCCCTCGTAGAACCACCTGAAATATTAGCCATCATCTTCCTCTTGTCCCTCATTTTCCCCCTCATCAGTGGCCACCATTCTGGCCTCTCCCAAGGACTACATCTTCCTCCTACTGCCCCTAGGCTGGGATGCCACTTTTATAGTATGATACGCTGACGCCCCTATGTCTGATGCATATTCAGTAGGGGTTTTTCCCATTTTCCTTATTTGTACATCCTCGCCTTACTAATGTTGGCGTGTCCTTCTCCTATAGGTTAGTACAGGGGTGGCCAACCTATGGCTCCGGAGCCATGTGCGGCTCTTCAGAGGTTAACATCCGGCTCCTTGTCTAGGCGCCAACTCCGGGCCTGGAGCTACAGGCACCAACTTTTCAGTGTGCCAGGGTGTGTGTGCGTGTGTGTGTGTGCGTGTGTGTGTGTTTTCACTGCTCAACCCCTGACTTTGCCACAGGCCCTGCCCCCACTCCACCCCTTCCAGCCCCCTCCCTGAGCTTGCTGTGCCCTCGCTCCTCCTGCCCTCCCCTCCCCCCAGCGAGGGGGAGGTGCTGATCAGCAGGGCTGCTGGCAGCCTGGGGCTGGGGCGCTCATGGGGGGCTGCTGACGTATTACTGTGGCTCTTTGGCAATGTACATAGGTAAATTCTGGCTCCTTCTTAGGCGCAGGTTGGCCACCCCTGGGTTAGTATATCAGTGATTTCAAGTTGTTACCATGGCCCTCTTGTGGCTGGGTCATGTTCCTGTGATGAGAAATTCCCCTTAAATGCCCTATTTTCAGCTCCCCAGTACTTGGAGTTTTCCGTTGGGCTGTTTATCTGTTCATAGGCCTCAAGCCTTGTGCTAGCGTGCTGAAGGATACAGGCCTGTAAGTTCCTTGCATTACTACTGACTATAATGCAAAGCTGTGAATATAATAAAGGCAAGCTAGCCCTATGGGCTACACCATGTAAACCAGAGTGCTTTCCTTTGTCTCTGTTCCTCTCCCCAGAAGGAGAACTGCCTGTTTTACTTTAGTGTACTGTATAGACACTCTTCGCTCTGGTATCTATGTACCTTGCATGTAAAATCAATAGCTAAGCTTCTAGTGGTCTTCAAGGAGTCTCTGGCATGTCTTCCTTTTATGGGGTAAAATCTCTGCTTGGAGTAAGGTGTTCAGGGTTTTGGGGCTGGTTGGCTGGCTTGTGACAGGGTCTTTTTGAAGTTGGGGGTATTATGGAAGATGGAGGGGTTAATGCTCTGAGTGTCATTCTTGTAATGGTGGAAACGGCTTTTTTGAAAAGGAAGGTTTGGCCCCCATCATAGGATCTGGGTGCCTCCCATGTAAAATCAATAGTAATTGTGAAGCCCCTTATGGTCTTCCTGGAGACTCCAGCACTCTTACCTTTTGAGGTAAAAACTCTGCATGGGGTAGGTTGTTTCACTTTTTTGAACTGGTTGGTTGGTTTGTTTCAGAGTATTGGTCTGTTATTTGGGGGGGTGTGTGTGTGTGTGTGTCAGTTTGGAGTGTCATTCTTGTCACAGCGCTTCCCCTCTGTTTGTTGGGTAATCTGTGGTTGGGCACTCCTGCACCTGGACCTTTCTCAGTCTCTGCTTTTGAGATGGGGCTACCAGAATTGCATGCACTATGGAAGGTGTGGGTGTACCCTGGGTTTATATATTGGAATTATGATAAGAAGACAGAAAATCTCTCTCCCTTTCCTAATGGTTCCTAACAGCCTGTTAGCTGTTTTGAGGGCCACGGCATGTCGTGGCCAGTTCTCTAAAAACATCCACTCAGATGGTGACTCCAAGATCCCTTTCTTGAGTGGTAACGGCTAATTTACACCCCATCATTTGATATGTGTAGCTGGGATTGTTTTCCAACATGCCTCCTTTTCCTCAGCGTGCCCAGTGGGCTGGGGGCCGGGAAGGCAGGTTTTGCACGTGCACCCGGCAGCGTGGGCCCCGGCTTGTCCCCTGGGTCAGGTTCTCCCTGGCAGGGAGCGAGAGTGGGATGTCCTTTCTCGGCGGGTGTGTGTGTGTGTGTGTGTGTCTTTGCTCCGAAGTCAGAGCCGCGCCAATCAGAAGGGGAGAGTGGGCGGGCCTGGCCTGACTTCCGCTCCTGCCATTTTCTTGGGGTTGCAGGCGCAGGGCTCCATGTGTGCCAGGCCTCGTGCCGCCGGCTCGGGTCTCAGGTGAGGGCCGGGCAGCGCGTGTCTCCAAGCCGGGTCAGGGCAGCGCGGAGTCCGCTCCGGGGACGCGGCCACCCCAAGGCACTTCCTGCCCTGCTGAACCTTTGGCTCCGGAAGCTGCCGTTGGGGGGGAGGCGGCGCAGCCGGCCAGAGATAGCCGGGATGGGGCTGCGGCACCCGCCGCAGGTGCTGGTTTCCCTGGGGTGCGGGGGAGCAGGGCCCTGCCAGAGACGAGAAACGGGGAGGCTGGAGGGGGGGTTGCGGCCATTGCCCTCACCCCTGTCATGGTGGCAGTGAGCGGCGCCGGAAGGGGGGAAGGGAAGCGGACGCGGGCTCTCTGCAGGGCGCTGGATCTTCCCGAGCCATGGCGGCCCTTGGTGAGGGAGGGGAACAGCCCCGAGCCGCCCGCGGAGGAACACGGACCCGGCCCAGCGACCTCTGCGGCGGCCGCGGGGAGCTCAGCCCAGGACTGGCGGGAGGAGCAGCCCGGGACGTGCGGCTGTAGCCATGGGTGTGTGTAACCGGGTGCCCAAACACACACCCTGCCCGGTCCCAGAGCTCTCAGTGTGGAGAGGGGGAGTCTGCCCCCCCCACCAAACCCATGCAGAGCTCCCTCCTGCACCTTGCCCCCAGAGCTGTCACTGCGGGGGGGGGGGGCGGGGGGTTGGGCTGACTCCCTACCCCCATGCAGAGCCCCCTCCCGCACCTAGGCCCCAGAGCTCTCAGTGCATGGGGGTGGGCTGAAGTCCCTCCACGGCCTACACCAGGGACAGTCAATAGGTGAACCACAGGCCAAATCTGGACCAACAGACACTTTTGAATGGGCCGTGAAATCTTTTTATTTTCTTCTTATCATTATTGTTAATTTTTTTGGTATTATTTTCTCTGGCGTCTGGATCTTTACTATACCTTGACCAAGAAATGTGGAGCTTGACAAAAAATAATGGACTACCCCTGCCCTGTTCATTGCTTTTCGAAAAAGGGAACATTAATTTACTTTGTGTGATCTCCATAACAATAGACATGTTTATGAGACTTCACCAACTTTAAAAAATGTTTTCAAAGATTTTAGGCATAACAAAGGATTTTATCTCTTATGAAGGTACTGATTTTGCTGAAGGGTTCTCTTAGAACCAGTTCATCAAATAGTCAGAAGTAAAGAAAGGGAAACTTGTTTGTCCAGCTATCTGGAAGGAAAGGGGGTGTTGTCCCTTTAAGGGCTCCGTTGAACAGGGGGGTGAAGGGAGAACGGGATGGACAGAAAGGACAGGCAGACTTTGGCAGCAAGTTTTTTGTACTATAGTAATTAAAATAAAATGTATATTTTAGATAAGGGTGGTCTTTTGAAGGATTTATTTAAAAAACTATGTCTGAAGATCCAAGCATTTAAGGCTAAAGGTGAATACTCAGATTGTGCATCTAAAAATCTATGCAAGGATTTTTTTAGAGATGTGATTTTATAATCTTCAGCAACACACTAATGAAATATTTTTAAAGCAAATTTTAAACTAAGGTCCTGTAGATGAACATGTTCTGAGTAAATATGACCGTAATGCACAACTGTTTTTGTCTGTAAATTCAGAAATTGACAGTATATACCTGGGGGTTGGCAAATGCCTGTTAAATGGCTTCTTTGCCACTTGAATGGCTCTTTAACAGGTTCAGTGTGGTGCTAATAGGTTGGCAGGCTGGAAGGCTTGTTCACTTTTTTTAAAAAAAAAAGGAGTACTTGTGGCACCTTAGAGACTAACCAATTTATTTGAGCATAAGCTTCCGATGAAGTGAGCTGTGGTGGGAGCCTGCAGAAGGTGGACACCAAGACCCAGGGGTGCCCCAAATTTTCTGGTGTCCTACGCAGCCTTGTATGCTGCCTATGCCTAACGATTAATTACCTGTAGTTAGTGAATTGAACTGATTGTTTTTAGTCACCATGGGTGGGATCAGCAAAAGTATTTAGATGCCTAAATCCCAGTTTCAGCTCTGCTGCTATCCACAAAACTTCTGACGAACCCGATAGGCACCTAAACTTGGCCCCTAAGTTTATAAGAGTAAAAGTTTTCTAGGTGTCTGTTTTAGCCTTTGAGAACATGTACTGCTGCCTCATGAGAGTCATCTGAACGTCTCAGGTGGTGATCTAACCACTCGGCTAAACGTTATAATGTGGCATCTCCTCTTTCTCTGGCTTTTGTGGTGAATAGGCACCTAAATCCAGACCACAGGGAGGCTATCTCTGGGGCTATGTCTACACTACCACAGTAAGTAGATCTACGCTATGCAACTCCAGCTATGTGAATAACGTAGCTGGAGTCGATGCATCTTAGGTCGAGTTACCGTGGGGTCTACACCACGGGGGTCAAAGGGAGAAAATCTCCGGTGGACTTACCTTACTCCTCTCGTTGGCGGTAGAGTACAGGGGTTGACTGGAGAGTGATCTGCAGTCGATTTGGCGGGTCTTTACTAGACCCACTAAATCGACCGCCGGTGGATTGATCTGAGCGTTGATCCTGCTGTAGTGTAGACCTGCCCTGAGAGAGGGGCAGGGTTTAGGACACACCCCACTGGTCAATATCTCCCATTGGTTGGCTTAGGTGACTCTCCACCTAACGTCCTGGCTCCCCATTCATATTATAGGAGCCTGTGTGCCTAAATCAGCTTCGTGGATCGCAGTGGTGTTTCTTGGATTTTCTAGCCAGCTAAAAGCTAGGAGCTGTGATGCAATGCCTGAGTCCTTTGTGGTTCCCGCTCCATGTTTGTTAAGACTTTCGAGCAGTGGTCCTCAACCTATTTGCCATTGTGGGCTGCATCCAGTACTACGTGTATGGCCCTGCTGAAGTCTCATGGGCCGCAGCTGTGTGCTGATTGAGCCGCAGGTTGAGAGCCACAGCTATAGAGCTCATCTTCTCACGCCTAGTTTTCATCCATAGATTGGAAGAGCAAAACAAGTTTTTCTGCTTTTTCAGCTCCCAATCATAGAATATCAGGGTTGGAAGGGACCTCAGGAGGTATCTAGTCCAACCCCCTGCTCAAAGCAGGACCGATCCCCAACTAAATCATCCCAGCCAGGGCTTTGTCAAGCCTGATCTTAAAAACTTCAAAGGAAGGAGATTCCACCACCTCCCTAGGTAACCCATTCCAGTGTTTCACCACCCTCCTAGTGAAAGTTTTTCCTAATATCCAACCTAAACCTCCCCCACTGCAACTTGAGACCATTACTCCTCGTTCTGTCATCTGCTACCACTGAGAACAGTCTCGATCCATCCTCTTTGGAACCCCCTTTCAGGTAGTTGAAAGCAGCTATCAAATCCCCCCTCATTCTTCTCTTCCGCAGACTAAACAATCCCAGTTCCCTCAGCCTATCCTCATAAATCATATGTTCCAGTCCCCTAATCATTTTTGTTGCCCTCCGCTGGACATTTTCCACATCTTTCTTGTAGTGTGGGGCCCAAACCTGGACACAGTACTCCAGATGAGGCCTCACCAATGTCGAACAAAGGGGAACGATCACGTCCCTTGACGTGATCAGTTTCTTAACTTTGAATAAACTGAAATGAAGAAAGTGGTCTCTCTGTACTTGCACAAGAGGCTACTGCTGTCAAAAGCTGTTTTAACAAACTCTGTCACCGGTGCTTAGCCAGTGACTGTCACCAGTTCAGTGGTTTGACTTTCTTCAAGACTTCATCAGCAAACATGTTCTGCTGGAATATTATTCTTTTTAATTAAATGTAAATTATTTTAATGGATTATAGTAGGTTTAGGCCTTAACATAGATTGTCATTATTTCACATTTAATTTTAAAACAGTATTTAAATAAAATCAAATTTTAAACCACTGATTTTTATCCAATGGGCGGGATAGGGGAGACTCTGTCTCTTAGAGTCCTTCCAAGGTGCTGTGTCTGTGCCCCTCCCAAAGCTGCATCTCAAACTCACCCCCCCTCCAAGTTCCCAGAGTTGCCAGTGCACTTCTGCATTGTGTTCCCGTGCGCTCCAGACATAGAAGGCATGTGCACATCCCTGCCTTCACACCACACCCAGCATCAGTGCGTCCCTCCACTGCCCAACTCCGAATTGAGGAGTGAGAGGAAATGGGGAATCTTCTATGAGGGGCCTGATGACAGAGGAGGGTGTTGGTTACTACACTGTTCTTAGCTCTGGGCTTTTGTTATGATGAATGGAAGATGGGACACCACAGACAAACCCACTGACCCTTATGCTGTCCTGACTGCGTCATTGCAGATTCTAGGTCAGCTGGGAGAGGAGCTGTCAAGGTTCCTTCCCCACTCTGAACTTCCCCAAGGTACAAACTTTGCCTTGTCCTTGAGCAAGTATGCTGCCACCACCAAGCGTCTTACACAAAGACCAGGGAAAGAGCCCACTTGGAGACGTCTTTCCTCAATATATCCCCCAAGCCCTACACCCCCTTTCCTGGGGAAGGCTTGATAAAAATCCTCACCAATTTGTACAGGTGAACACAGACCCAAACCCTTGGATCTTAAGAACAATGAAAAATCAATCAGGTTCTTAAAAGAAAAGGTAAAAGAATCACCTCTAAAATCAGGACAGTAAATACCTTACAGGGTAATCAGATTCAATACATAAAGAATCCCTCCAGGCAAAACCTTAAGTTACAAAAAGACACAAAAACAGGAATCTGCATTCCATCCAACACAGCTTATTTTACCAGCCATTAAACAAAAGGAAATCTAATGCATTTCTAGCTAGATTACTTACTAACTAACAGAAGTTGTCAGGCTGCATTCCTGATCTGTTCCTGGCAAAAGCATCACACAGACAGACAAACCTTTGTGGTCTGTCTCCCCCCCCCCCGCTCCAGCTTTGAAAGTATCTTGTCTCCTCATTGGTCATTTTGGTCAGGTGCCAGCAAGGTTATCTTAGCTCCTTAACCCTTTACAGGTGAAAGGGTTTTGCCTCTGGCCAGGAGGAATTTTATAGCACTGTATTCAGAAAGGTGGTTACCCTTTCCTTTATGTTTATGACAGGAGCCAAAGCCAGGGACACTGCAGCTGACTGGAACTGACTCTGCCATAGCTGCAAAGAGCCATTTCTTGCAGCTGGCTCCAAGTTGATCAGAGCCCAGCACCCACCGCTGCCTCACTGAGAGGAGAGATGTGGGAGGGAGCAGAAGCAGATCCCCGTAGACAGCCTCTTAACAGCTCCATAAAGATGAAGAGTGGAGGAGAACCAGGTAACTGGAGCTTCCCTGCCTAGGAACAGGCTGGAGAGAGGAGATGCCTTTCCTCCTCCTCCTCCCCCCAGCCCCCGCCCTGTGCAGCAGAGGCTGTATTGCTCCAATGGACTCATCTCCTGCTGCATATGCTCTCTTGTGTGGCAGTTGCACAGATGGTTTTTAGGACTGCACATGTTCTGCCCCCTGGAAAACATTTGGCTCACGTCTCCCTGGGTCGCTCCTGTCACTGTTCTTTCCTTCTGTTTGTTTGTCCTTCCAGTGTGTGAGTTGAGGTATATGCACTCATAACACATACAGAGCCCTGCCTTCATGCAGGGCAAGGAGCAGATGTAGCAGCCTGTGGCCACAACACATTCATTTGTGTTTTGCCAGTGAATTTATCATGTCCTGTAATGGGGCAATGCTCACCTCCACAGTGCCTCCTTCTGGCCGTCCTGGGAATTAGCTCGCTGGCCTCCAGAGCACCCTCTGCAGGCCAGTGTCCCACTTGCCACTGGGCCCCATGCCCCTCCTGGACCCCAGTGCCCCTTTCTCTTGGGGGCTGCCCCCTGGCAGTATCCCCAGTTTCTGGGTCTCCCCACCCAGGGGAACCCCCACCCACTATCCCCACCTCACCTCAGTACCAGGCTACTGCCAGTCACCATCTAGCCCCCATTCACTGGGGCAGACTGCAGTGTATATGTCACTCATCACAGGCAAGGGGGTTTTGGACCTGCTGCCTTAGCCCACCCCTGGGCTGCCCCTGCAACTGCAGTACCCTTCTTGACCTTTAACAAGGCCTGCAGCCTGGGGGGTTTCCAGAGCGGAGCTCCTAAGCAGCCAGGCCCTTCCCTCTCTAGAGGTAGAGAGACTCACTGCTTGTGGCCCACTGCCCACTTATAAGGGCCAGCAGAGCCCTGATTGGGGGGTGGCCACAGATGAGCCTGCTTCCCCAATCAGCCTGGGAACTGCTTGCTCCCAGCCACAGCCCTCTCCTGGGCTGTTTTAAGCCCTTTACGGCCGGAGCAGGTGACCACCCCGCTACATGCCCTCAGATGTGGCTCTGGGAGCTAGGGAAGAGGATTTGCTAAGATTGATCTACAGTAGGGGTTCCCTGGATTTACTCTCCCTGGGATGCAGGTGCTCCTCCAAAGTTCCTGCCAACCTTTGGTTGTTAATTATGACAACTCTGGATATTCATGTTAACCATATAAATGCTCAATCCCTTTAACTTTCCTAAATTCTTTTTATCGATTTCCTGTGGCAGTGAGTTCCACAGTCTACTTATACATTGGCTGGAAAAAATTGTTCTTTTCCCACCTTTTTAATCTCATTGAATATCCCGTTGTTCTTGTGTTATGAGACAAGGAGAACAATTGGAAGGGGATAACTACCCCTTTAAGGGACAGGCAAGAGGCTACATCTGGCACAGGTGTAATCAAGGCAACCCTGCCCCACCGTAGGCCTGGGCTATTTGAAGAGGGAGCTGAGGAGAGAGAGGAATAGAGAAACCAGGCAGGCTGTAGTAGGTGATAGTAGTAGTTTCTCAGAGGCTCTAGGAGACCAGTCTAATCAGCCTGAGACTTGGTTTTCTGGATGTTAACTTTGGTTGCTCCTGTTCTGAAGCCTTATTGAAAAGGGAAGTGCTGTTTTGTTAATTAATGTTTGCATCTCCTTGACTTGGGCTGTTAAAGCAAACGTACTACTGCCTATCAAGGGAAATCAAGGAGGGGTGCACCCACAGTGCCACACCAGGCCACAAGGGGGCGTGCAGGGACTGCCCACACCTTTATCAACAAAAGCTCCCAGTCTGCCTTCTGTCCCATCCGTTATTGGATAGACTGTTTATCCTGTCGCCCCTCATTCACCTCCTCTCCATGGTGAACAATCCCCAGGTTTTTCAAACTCTTGTCATGGATTTTCCAGGCCCTTGATCATCCTCCTCCAAATCCCTCTGCATTCTGCAGGGTCCTTTCTAGGGATTGAGCTAATTAATCTCACAGTGGTGATTTGGGGAGTGATGTTCTCCTTTGCAATCGGGATGGGAGTTTGAGTTAATATTTGTGTCCAGAGCTGGGACAGAACCATTTAAGATGTCAAAATAAATATCTGCTGTGTGTCAGATCAGAGCCTGATGGCAAACAATTCTGGTCTGAGTCACCGCAGGAGCATTAACAGGTTTTTGTCTTCCGGGTCATCCAGCTAATTCCAGCTCCAGGAAACCTGCAGTATGGGAACGTCCAGCTGTCCTCAGAGCCATAATTGTGCTTATGACTGTCTTCAACATTGCTCTCGTAGCAGCTTTGATAGGTAAGTTCCCAACTGCTGGTGATTTAGTCTCTGGGTATGGAGCTTTCATCCTTCTTGGCTCACAGCTCCACGTCGTCATCTCCTGGCCTCTGCTTTAGCAGTGAGGTCAGACAGGAGTCTCTCTAGGCTCTTTCAGGGCCCCCCTACACCACATCACTGTCGTACCTGAGAGCATCACAGACACCAGTGGATTTCTCCTCACAGCCCTTAGGCTGCTGGCATCTGTGAAACAGGTGCGGGGCAAGAAAACCCACCACCCTTAACCCTGCCCCAGTGATTAGGGCCCTCCCCTGGGATGTGAGAACCCAGTTCCAGTCCCCCCACTGTCTGAGGGGAGACAGGATCTGAACAGGGGTCTCCCACTTCCCAGGTGAGTGCCCAGCCACTGAGCTGTGGGACAGTCTGATGGGGAGGGGGGGGTCCCTCAATATTTCCTGCTGAAGTTGTTCCACTTTGATTTAATTGAATAATTAAATATTAATTGGGCCAGAGAGTTAGAATCCCTCTGATCTAGTGAGTAGGGCACCCACCTGAGAGGTGGGACCCCCTGTTCTCAAATCCCTGCTCACCAGGGAGAGGGGGGCCTGAAGCAGGGTCTCACATCTGGGGTGAGAGCCCTGCCAGTGGGTTAAAGGTTATCTGGGAGGTCGTCTTCTCCCCCCAGCCATTTTCAGTGGATTTAGGTGTCTGCTGCACCTGCTCTCACAAGAAGTGACTTAGGTACCTGACTCCAGGGCAGGGGGTTCCCGCCGCAGGTTGTTATCAGGGCTGGGCACCTCCCTGCAGTCAGGGCTTAGGTGTTGAGCTCTGAGAGGGGTGGGGCGTAGGGCAGAGGCCTTGTCACTGTCTCCTATTGGCTGGCTTGGGCAGCCCCTGTCTAGCGAGCTGGCTGTTGTGGATCCCATTCTTAGGCCCCTCTCCCTCCCCATTCATTGTGTGGGGCACCTGGGCACCCAGCTCAGGCCTTGTGGATCCCGTTGTTGTTCCAGGGGTTTCCTAGGCTAGTAAAAGTTCAGTGTTGTGATGCTGAACCGCAAACACCTCAGTCCCTTTGTGGATCTGGGCCTCAGGGATTTGCCCTGGGTCAGGCAGGGAGTCTGGCAGAGCTTGGAATTGAATCCAGATCTCCTGAGTCCCAGTCGTCCAGGGCAGTGAACACAAGACAGTCGCTCTTTTCCAGATTCCAGCCCCCTCTGTTGCTCCCTTTTACACTTGGGGACTTTCTCTTCACACCCGTTTGGATTGATGGACTGACACTGATCCAGTGTCCGATCTTCACTGAGCAGGGAAACTTGTCTGCAGCTCAGGGCTCTGAGGTTGCTGGCCTGGCCTGGCCTTCCTGCCTCCCCTCCCCCTGGTTGTCCCCACACAGGGCTGGCAATGGCTACAGCATCACTGGGACAAGCTTTATTCAGCTGTGGGGGGAAGCCCCCATCACTGCAGTGGTGTTGCTGAGAATTTAACCCCAGGAGTCAGGAATGTCCAAAGGGGAGGCTCCCCAGGGACGTTAAACTTGGCCAGTTGGTGCGCACAGGATGTGCGATTACAGGGTATTTCCATTCAGTGTGAGCCTTACTATAATGTGCAGCAAGGTGTGGGGCTGTAGGGTTATCAGTGGGATGCTAGGGTGTTTAGCAGGTGGGTGAGGGGTCTGAGTGCTGCTTTCTGGGGTTATTAGAAGATGCTCTCACTGCTCCCACATTCCCCTCTAGTGTAGTCACACGCTGCAGGCTGCGTTCCAGGGGGTCTGACGCTTTGATACATGAGATGGGTGAGGAGGGAAACCCGCTCAGAGACCTGTTGGATCTGAGTGCCCCTCGTCTTGTCTGGGGCCCAGCAGGTCTGGCAGCCTCTCTGCTGCTGCCGGCTGGTGTTTCGGGGGCTCTGAACTTCTAAAATTGTGCCTCTGCCTATTGTACCTGCCCCCATGAGATCAGTCACAGAAGTGACCCGCTCAGTATTCACCCTGCACTGCCTTCTGGACTGAGCTGCCCAGCTCTGTAGATGTGGCTGTGGAGGGTGTGAGCATATGAAACTGCCATTAGCCCTGAGAATCCATTTACTGGGCAGCAGGAGCGTCGGACCTGCTGGGGGTGTGTGTGGGGGAGGGAGGAAAGAGCACCGGTGCAGGAACTGTGTCCCCTCCTCCACTTCTTTCCCCCCAGGGCCGGTGGAGTGTCTGGGGCTCCCCACAGCAGCCCGGGTTCCCTGGGCGGCTCTTACCACACCCTGGCTCTGGCTTCTGGCCTGGCCTTTCCCATTCCCTTCACTGCACACTTTGTACATCCCCCAGCCCGATGGGGGCTGTGGCCTGGTTGGCCTCTGGCACTACCGCAGTGTGTGTGTTATAACAAACTCCAACTACACTGTTTGTCAGATCGGTGGGCCATGTCCTCTGAAGCAGCTGCTGCTGGCCACTCTCAGACTGGCCCATCTCTCCCATCAGTCTGATCCCATTGGGCAGTTCCTGTTTCTGTCCCTGTTTGTTCTCCACAGAGATGAAAGATGGGATGATCTCTCACCTTGTGTTTTGTTTTTTCGAGTGAAACAATCTAGGCAGTCTCCTCCATGTCCCCCTACTGCCTCCTGGTGCCCGGATGGCTGGATCCGGATCCAAGGGAAATGTTACTATTTTTCTAAGGCCAAAGGCAACTGGACCTACAGCCGGAGCTTCTGCTCTTTACACGCTGCCTCCCTGGCCAGGATTGAGAGTCCGCAGGAGCTGGTGAGAAGCCCAGATAGATGCTTTGTGTCAAGCCCAGCGATCGCTGGCACCACAGTCTAGGTGGGAGTCAGGCTGGGCTCAGCCCCTGTAGGGCAGAGGGGACCCCAGCTGCCTCCCAGGCTGGGCGGCCAGAGTCAGTGCGGTTCTGGCAGCTGAATCCTGGCTGGACCTGGGGCTCCAGCCCCCTCGACCCTGCATGTTCCAGAGCCCCAGGTGGGAGACTCCCCCTGTGCAGGCTCAGTCAGCTGCAGGCCAATGGGCTGCCTGGGGGCTGGAGGGGGTGAGAACCTGCCTCCCCAGCTCAGCCCAGCCCAGCCCCAGGGTTTCTTCCTGGGTGAGGTGGGGGGACTCCAGCTGAAGGTGAGGCCTGCTGTATGCTTCATCCCTTCAGCTTACCTGCCCTGGTGGGAGGGGTGTCTTTGCCTGCGCCCTGCAGCTACCTTTCCCTCCTGGCCCTGCTGTGCTCTGAGAAGGGGCTGCTGGGTGGACAGTGACCTTGCAGCTCAATTCCTCCTTCACCCAGTAGGTGCCACAGCCCCAAAAAAAGAGGACGGGGGAGGGTGAAGGGTTAATACTTATCTGATCCCTTCACCCAAAAACAATGGAAGAGGCCTGTAGAAATCCCCTGCTGCCCAAGGTGGGGAGCAGCACGGAGTCAGAGTCTAACACAGCTGATAGTGTTTATTGCCTTTGTAAGGGTTCCCTGCTGCCATATGAAGGCAAACTGGACCACTGGATCGGCCTCTGGAAGGATACAGGCCAGGTCTGGAAATGGGCCAACGGGACCGAGTTTGACCATCGGTGAGTCTCTTTTTCCTTTGTGTTGAGTCAGAGGTGATGGAAATGCCCCACTAGCTGCTTTAACTTCCCCTCCTGCCGGGAGCGGGACCTGGTGCTGCTGCAGGGAGGGGGATCCTGAGGGGCTGTGAGTGCAGCAGCTCCTCTCCCTGACTTGGGGTGTCTCCCCTGGTCTCTGCCTGGCACACACTGACTCTAGCTCCAATTGCGTCTGGGTTACAGGTTTGAAATACAAGGAGAAGCAGACTGTGTGCAGCTGGACGAAGACCTCACAGTCACCACATCAAGCTGCAGCACACCAAGAAAATGGATCTGCTGTAAACCTGATACCTCTGGGAAGTGAGGGGAGCATGCAGTGGATTCGTGAACTCAAGGGAATTGGAGACCAGCTGTGACAAAACCTTGTTCTAGTCCCCTTCATGGCCCCTCCATGCTGCAGTCTGGTTCCTTGTTTCTTACTCTGCCTCCAGGGTTTGTCCAGTCCTAGTTGTCAGTGACCCTAATGCTGCGGTTTGTGACCCTTCTCTCGGGGACACTGTCACAGTTTCAGGATAACTGCATCTCTATCCCACCTGTTAGGATATAAATATTCAGGCCTGTCTGTAAAGGCCTATACTCTAAGAATTTAGGTGTATTCCTATCACTTGGCTAGTTATAGAGGTATAAAAGAATCAAAATCACTGTCTGCCTTCTCTTACTGTGACAGTCTGAGGCCCAGTTCTTAGGCTAAGGCCTTTGGCTAAGCAACAGAGGCAGCCATAAGCTGAGAAGCGAATGGTCACATCCTCACATTTCAAACTAGTCACATTGAAAGAAGGTGCTATTGTGCTGTGCTATTGGCCAAGAGCAGGTCCTGTCTGTTTGTATAAAAATTAATGTCGTGGATGTGTTCAAACTCAGCCTTTGTGTGTCCTAAGTTCTGTCTCTGGAAAAACCCCTGTGAGCCAGTGTGTGGGAACCAAACGTTCCAGGGTGCAATCCCAACCAGAGAGAGGCTGTGTCACAGCTTGCCCTGCAGCCTGGGGTGCCTCGCAGTCCTGTGCAGAAGCTCCCAACCTGGGCCAAACAGCCTGCAGGTCTGTGTGGCTGTCCATAGCCACAGGTCCAGCAGCCTGTCAGCAAGCACCCACTCCACACTGGGTCCACCAGCCTGGGTCACTACTTGCAGGGTGACCCCTACACACTCCCAGTCCTGAATGTCCTCCCAAAACATGTTCTTCACTGTCCAGCCCTCTTCTGGACAGTCCAGATATACTTGGTCTATTGCACCTCTAAGGGCATCAACATACACAGTCTGCTACCTTAGATAGTTACGCAAACAAGTCACAGCACTGGATTAGTTGTAATTAAAGACTAAAACAAGTTTATTTACTTACAAAGAGATTTTAAGTGAGTACAAGTAATGAGGCATTAAAGTCAGGAATGGTTACAAGAACAATAAAGATAAAACGCTTTCTAAATTTAGCAAACTAGACTTGATTCAAGGTAAAAAGAACAGGCGTACTTGTGGCACCTTAGAGACTAACAAATTTATTTGAGCATAAGTTTTCGTGGGCTACAGCCCACTTCATCGGATGCATAGAATGGAACATATAGTAAGAAGATATTTATACATACAGAGAACATGAAAAGGTGGAAGTACCCATACCAACTGTAAGAGGCTAATTAAGAGGATCTATTAACAGCGGGGGAAAAAAACTTTTGAAGTGATAATCAAGATGGCCCATTTCGGACAGTTGACATGAAGGTGTGAGGATACTTAACATGGGGAAATAGATTCAATTAGTGTAATGACCGAGCCATTCCCAGTCTCTGTTCAAACCTAAGTTAATGGTATCTAGTTTGCATCTTAATTCAAGTTCAGCAGCTTCTCGTTGGAGTCTGTTTTTGAAGCTTTTCTGTTGCAAAATTGCCACCTTTAAGTCCGTCACTGAGTGATTAGAGAGGTTGAAGTGTTCTCTTAGTGGTTTTTGAATGTTATGATTCCCAATGTCAGATTTGTGTCCGTTTATTCTTTTGTATAGAGACTGTCCGGTTTGGCCAATGTACACGGCAGAGGGGCATTGCTGGCACATGATGGCATATATCACATTGGTAGATGCGCAGGTGAACGAGCCCCTGATGGCATGGCTGATGTGATTAGGTCCTATGATGGTGTCACTTGAATAGATATGTGGACAGAGTTGGCATCGGGCTTTGTTGCAAGGATAGGTTCCTGGGTTAGAGTTTTTGTTGTATGGTGTGTGGTTGCTGGTGAGAATTTGCTTCAGGTTGGGGGGCTGTCTGTAAGCAAGGACTGGCCTGTCTCCCAATATCTGTGAGAGTGAGGGCTCATCTTTCAGGATAGGTTGTAGATCTTTGATGATGCGCTGGAGAGGTTTTAGTTGGGGGCTGAAGGTGACGGCTAGTGGTGTTCTGTTGTTTTCTTTGTTGGGCCTGTCCTGTAGTAGGTGACTTCTGGGTACTCTTCTGGCTCTGTCAATCTGTTTCTTCACTTCAGCAGGTGGGTATTGTAGTTTTAAGAATGCTTGATAGAGATCTTGTAGGTGTTTGTCTGAGGGATTGGAGCATATGCGGTTGTATCTTAGAGCTTGGCTGTAGACAATGGATCGTGTGGTGTGTCCTGGATGGAAGCTGGAGGCATGTAGGTAAGTATAGTGGTCAGTAGGTTTCCGGTATAGGGTGGTGTTTATGTGACCATCGCTTATTAGCACAGTAGTGTCCAGGAAATGGACCACTTGTGTGGACTGGACCAGGCTGAGGTTGATGGTGGGATGGAAATTGTTGAAATCATGGTGGAATTCCTCAAGGGCTTCTTTTCCATGGGTCCAGATGATGAAGATGTCATCAATGTAGCACGAGTAGAGTAGGGGCGTTACGGGACGAGAGCTGAGGAAGCGTTGTTCTAAGTCAGCCATAAAAATGTTGGCATACTGTGGGGCCATGATTCAAGGTGAACTCCCTGACCACAGGTTCCCAGTAGCATTGCTGACCAAATTCTCAGGCCAGCATCTGCTCCCAAAGTCCAACGGCTCTTTCTTTTGCCCTCTTAGGTGAAAAGAGGGACAGAGAATTTGGGGTATTTTTGCCCCACACTTTTATAGTCCAGGCCCCATTTGAGATGCAGTTTCCTGAAGGACACCCCCTCAAAGCAAAGTTTATTCAAACAGTAAAGAAGGCAACATGATGTCTGGTGGTGAAAAGTTCTGTGCTGTTTCTGCTCTCCTGTTTCCTGAAATGCATATTTTCCTTGTCTCCTGTCTTCCCCCTCTTGCTGTCTGAGGACCCTGTTTACAACATACATGTAAACTGAGGGAAACCAACATTCCTTTGTTTAAGATCTGCTTGACCAGTTCTTCCTAATCAGGGCTATATGTGTTAGAACGTGTGCCACCAATATCATTTAGGGGGAATTCATAACTTTACATATAATGTTGCTACATCCATTTCCCCATGATATTGTTGACGAGCAAGTTATTAGTTTTCAAATGATGCCTTTAAAAAGTGTATTTTATATAAAGATTATTACAGTAATGTGTAGGGGGTATGAATTTTATATTATTATTTTATTATTACAATAGTGTGAATACAGCTGTGGTCACTCTTCTGTATGGAGTAGAACACAAGAGAAGCCATTCATAAATTTGACACACTGGTCCCCAAAGAGATTGCAGGGGGTTGCGATATCCCAGATTCTCAGTCCCCCTCACTGCTGGGGATCGTCTCCTCAGGGCCAGCCTGAAATTTCCCCCCTTGCTCAATTCATCCCATTGGCTCCTGTTGCTCCCTGGTGCCTTTATTGATTTGTTGCCCTTCTGGGGTTTGTCCCCTTCAGACTGGGTCATGCTCCTTGCTATATCCACAAACTGCAATATATTTATTTCTGCAGACAGCCATCCCTGCAACCCCTTGGGTGCCATAGGCTGGCTTGGACCTTGGGCCCTGGGTGTTGGGTTCTACATGGTGTTGGCACTTTCAAGCTTTGTCCACCTCCGCTATCTACAGCGAGCAATGCAGCTGTGCTGCCCTGTGAGATACGGAGTGTGGGTGTCTTCATGCAAACCCAGCCTCTGAATTTGTGCCTGGGAGCCTCCTTTCGTGAAAATGTGGCCCTAGAGACAGCTTGCAATCCCTTCATTTTATTTTTTTTTTCAGGAGGCTCCTCTTTCCCCTCCCTGCCCAAACTTTTGTGTTGCCCCTGTTCACTGACTGCCGATTTTCACATCTGCAGGCTGCACTTCAGGGACAGATTTCTTTAAGGAACTTCTTAATGTAAAATATTTTCTTACATGTCTTTTATAAAGACATTGCAGTGCTGGAATGTTAGTTTTAAACAAATGCCAATTATTGCAAATTCCACGTCTAGATATATATGGCTAATTTATTAGCAGTGTTCCAGAGAAGGGATGCAAATCTGGTGCATAAACCACTTGGCTATTGGATGGAGTTAGCTGCTGTCTCCTCCTCCAGTCCTCTTGTGAACCTAGCCTGATTTTTTTAAATTATTATTTTATTTTGCCTGAATCTATTCAGTGAAGTCAACACCAGTTTGTGAATAGTCTTGTTTGACCTAAAACTGCATTTTTTGACAAATAAACTATTCAGTGGAAAATATTCCCCCAGCTCTACTTGTGATGTCATTTCACTAGTTCTCCCTTCACCATAATCTTCCAGCCCAGACAGGACCTGAATTTCAAATGCAAGAAAAGCCTTTTGTGCCGTCTTTATCCATGTTATAAAAGCAGGGGAGAGGGGGAAGGGCACAAGCCCAATTTTCCCCTTTGAAGCTCACCTTCAATATTCATCATTCATGGGGCAGACTGAAACTACAGAAGATTTCTCATTCACACATAGAAAATACAGTTAATTAATGTCACTGTCTATATCGGGAGAGCATATTTTTCACAAATCCATTTAGATACAATCGTGCAGGTTTCAAAATAAATTTCATCTGGTTTTATCACCCCACAGCTGTTCCCTTCAGCAGGATCCTGTACACTGAATCTGGAAAACAAAATAAATAAATAATCGCTGTTTAGAATTTTTGAACAAGAGAATGAGGCAAAGTTGCTAAAAATGACACCTCGAATTTCTTCCTTAAGCACTAAATTGTTCCTATAGAGCCCTAGTTGATAAAACACTTCCTAGCTCACAATCCTGTAGTAGCAGCTGGTTGGCCTTGGTCTATTTCTGGAAAACACTTGTCCATATTACAAAACCCAGCCCTCAGCATTAGCCCAACTACTGATGGAAGCCATTGAATGAGGCTCAGGACTCATCTCTCTGTGCAGAGGACTGTGCCTAGCACTTAATATCCATTGCGCCCAAACATAGCCTCTGCTGACACCAGTTCTGGAAAGCAACAACCCTGTGCCCCCTGCTGCACATCTTACATGGACTCATGGGATAAAAACACGCACAGTGTTTGATTGAACAGGGAGCCGTCCACCCAAGTCCAGTTCCTCGAGGAGGATGTAACAGTGAGTCCAAGCCAGATCTGGTTTGTGCCTTTGGAAGTATTTCGAATGAACATCTGTAAATGACATGGAAAAATGAAGTGACGGGGGGAGGAGGGGTTAGTGGTTTAGGTGCTAGCTAGAGACTCTGGGAACTGGGTTCAATTCCCCAGACTCTCTGCATGACCATGGGCCAGTTATTTAGTTTCTGTCCTGACTGGGGCAGAATTCAGGCCTTGGTACAGTCTTTGTGGTGTCTGGGGGTCATGCTATCAGTGAGGTGTCTGCTGCTGGGTGGCAGGGCACAGGTTATGTACTGTTGCTGGCCTTAACTTTTCATTTCCTTGCTTTTTAGCTTATGTAGGTATGTATAGAGCAGGGGTGGCCAAACAGTGGCTCATGAACCACATGCATCTTTTTACAGTTAAACTGTGGCTTGTGGAGCACCCCCATGTGCTCCCCATTCTCTGCCTACCAGACTGGGGGGCAGGGGGAGGAGAGTCAGGACTTCTGCCCTGCAGCAGGGTGGTGGGGCTAGGAGGGGCTTCTGCTACAGATGACTGGTGCCTGCTGAGAGTGGGGGGCACAATTGAAAGGTTCCCTCTCCCAACAGCTTGAGTCAAATCCCCACAGGCACACCCCCGCCCCTTACCCTCAGTGCCCCCACCCTGCTGCTCCCAGGGTTAGCTCCATGTGGAGGGGCAACACCAAACCGCTGGGAGCTGCAGTGAGGAGCCACTGCTTTAGCTCCATGGGGAGAGGTAGCTCCCAGCTGTCTGCTGCTGCCTCTCCCCACAGCCACAGCTCCCAGTGCAGGGAAAGGGGCTGGCAGCACCATGTGACTGGGTGGGGACAGCAAGCCCTGGGAAAAATCTGGGGGGGCATGTGCCCCCTCACACGTCACCTCTGGCTTCCTGTCCAGCGGGGAGGTGGTGGGGCTTGAGTCTGTAGCCCTGCAGTGTGCGCCTCCTGGGGCTCGGGGTTTCAGCAGAAGCAGGGCTGAAGCCCCAAGCCTGGACAGGTGCCTCCTGTGGGGCTGAAGCCTTGAGACCCCCCCATCCCCACAGGCTTGAAGCCACGAGCCTTGTCAGTTGCCCCCTTCGGGGCTGAAGCCCTGAGACCCCCCTCCTTGCAGGGATGAAGCTCCGAGTCCCGGCAGGAGCACCCCGGCTTTTGAACTTCCGAAGATTGTTGTATGCAGCTCGGAGGGTCGGTAAGTTTGGCCACCCCAATATAAAGCAACACTGACAGACACACAACACATTGGTTTTGTGTATTAATTATTACTAGTGATGCTCATATCCCCAGGACAAGTTTTATTTACCATCTCATCCTGGTCCCGGATCACCAGCAGCCGAGAGCTCCTCCTTGAACAGTCATCGCGACTCTTGTTCCAGGAAGTTTTTTCTTTAGACACCCAGTAGCACTTGTCCCTGTGCAGCAGCCAGTTTGGGGGGCAGAGCCTACACCTTGATCCCTCTGGAGGGGGAAATGGAAACACTTAATGGAGCTGAAGGTTCTGAACTGCATTACATTCATGGACAGGCCTTCAGCCTCACCATTTCCAAGAGAGCTATTGCCTTGGTTTTGCTTGAGGACAGGGCCAATAGTCAACTAGCAGCAGGTGCTGCAGGCCAGGAGGGGTATTGGTGAAGCTGTGAGTACCTCAGTGCCAAATAGCACAGGCTAACATAGGTCAGGCTCAACTGGAATCCTCCTTCACTCCCTCCCCTTTAGTGTAGTGTTCCTGTGCACTGCTTAACAGCTATTACGTTTCCCCTTAGAGATGGCTGCATGCCAGTTGGGGTAGTAGATAATACTACATATAAAAGAGTTAAAAGAATTTTATTTAGGTTGCAAAGTCAGAGCTGGGAATACTACATTCATGGTTGCCCATGCAGCTGTAATTCAGCCTGTGTGAGTTCTGTACACTGAATGCTTGGGGATCCATAATGTACGTGGGAACAAAATAGGGCTGTGCACTGAATGAGGCAGCAGCCCTGAGGAAAAAATAGTAGGAAATCATAAAATAAAGAGCGTATCATAATGCAAACACAAATGGGGGCTGAATTAAGGTTGCATGAGTAATTGTAAATCTGGCATTTCCGAACTTTCGAGAGCTTGGCTTTGTAACCTTCCTGTGCTCTTAATGCAGTATTGCGTTTAATGTCCTAGTTTTTTAAAAATATAAACAACAATTCTATTACATGCAACTGGAACAACTTCCCCAGCCTGAATCAGCAGCAGGGTTTGGACCCTGGATCTTCAGTACCACACCACACTGCTACCACTCAATGCTAGCTGGTAACAGGGAAAGTCTGTTATTATCCTCAGGGGAGGAGGCAGGAAATGGGCCTGGGTGGTCAATGGGAGCACAGCCAGCTCTCTCCCCCTCCCCAGGAGGAGCTTCTGCTCCATGTGGTGTTCCTAGGAGGAGAGTTCCTGGGGTCATGTGCTGGATCAGGGGGAGCCTGGCCCAGCTCTCACCCCCTCCCCACATCCATTTCCATCTGCTGTGGTAGCTCCCCGTGCAGGGTGTGCTGCTGTGGCAGGTGAGCCCAGCACTTTTGACTTTTCATGCTGTTATTTTGTCACTTTTCCTGAGCATCACAAAGAAGGAGGGAAATGGCGACTCTTCCGAAGTTCACATCTCAGCAAAACCTGGATGAAATTTCATGAGCCAAAGAAAACATTTCTCCAGCCTGAGAGCTCCCCTCACCCCATATTTCAAAGGCATGTTTCGAACAATGGCAGCGTGAGAGCTTCTCAAAGATAAGACAAGACCCTTTTATAACGGAAGCATTAGGGAAGGTAACCAGGAGTCACTACCAGCTACCCTATATGTCGTTCGTAAAGCAACACGATATTTATTGCACTTACTGAAGTGGTTTGCGTTCTGCCCTTAGGGTTACCCTAACTGACCACTAGATGTCACTGCAATGCAGGAAGCTGCGGAGAGAGAAGGCGCTCAGGTTACCTGCTGAGTTGTCGTGAGATGATTCACACGCAAATTGTTTCAAGTGGAAATGGAAATCTTTTAGGCCCGTGCTGCAGTTGGATTGATGGATGATGCTCTCCCCGGTCCTGTTGTTCTCCCGTGAATTCAGACATCCTTTGAGCTGAGAAACTTCATAAGAGCATGAGCATGAGCGGCAACTACTACTTAAAAAGAACAGGAGGACTTGTGGCACCTTAGAGACTAACCCATTTATTTGAGCATAAGCTTTCGCGAGCTGCAGCTCACTTCATCCGATGAAGTGAGCTGTAGCTCGCGAAAGCTTATGCTCAAATAAATGGGTTAGTCTCTAAGATGCCACAAGTCCTCATTTTCTTTTTGCGAATACAGACTAACGCGGCCGTTACTCTGAAACTACTACTTAGGGATTAGCAAACTGAGAATGAGGCTGTGTGTAATAAACCGTTACATACTGTCGCTATCAAATTCAGAACTGGGCTAAAGAGATAGAACACAGAGAAAGAGAAAATTGCATTTATTACACATTGTAAGGTGTCTTCCACTTTTCCCTGTGCACACTGAACAGTGAAGTTGTGAGAGCTGGATCACAGGGGGCTCAACCTTGTTTATGGAATATTGTTCCCTTTGTGGTGATAATGAAGTGTCCAGGATATTATTCACAAGAACGTTGGAATCAGAAATATGGGGGGAGAGGAAATTTCAGGGTGCTGCATTTTGCACAAATTAATTTTGAACTGCTTACCCCAAACGCCCATCGCTATCACAGCTCCCAGCAGGATGAGGATCCCAGCTGCTCCAAGCCCTACAGCAAGTCGATGGCAGTGGGGACACTGAGTGTGATCTGGAAAAGAGTCAGGTTTTAGTGAAATATCTTCAGCATATAGTGCAAGAAATAATAATGGCCACCTGCTGTCCTGTGGAACCCGTGCAGCATCCTTAAATGGGCATTTGTGTTCCTCCTCACATAATACTGTGCCCGGAATAGTTTTAAACCTGTCAGTTAAGGGCCACGTCACCCTTAGGGCACCCCTGTGACGAAACAGAGCAAAATACTGCAAAGGTGAAGACAATACTAACAAATCCCTACTGTCAATTATTTAACAACACGGTTCTATCCCACTTACAATGGTGCATATTTGACCATGTTATAGGGCAAGTCTTTGCATCAGCCCCCTCAGGCCTTGTGTTGACCCGGACAGTGGTTCTTAACCTTTCTGGGGTCAGGACACATTTGTAAATCTCAATGGCCAGTCACGACCCAGTAAATAGCATTAGTGCAAAAAACACCTGCCTTACTAAATATCTTACCCACGACATATAATGTACACATTAGTGTACCACGTACTAAATAGTAAACCATACATACCAGAGCAGCAGTGTCTGCGGCTCCTGTCCCGTGGGGCTGGCTCCCCACTCTGGGTGTTGTGATTTCCAGGGTCACAGTGCTGCTCAGGTTTGGCCTGGCTTCCCTGATGGGGGGCAGCTGGGCCAAATTTGTGTGAGTGGCATTGTGACCCGGCGCACGGGTTCATACTGTCACTGCCTGGTCAGCCCCGTCATCATGACTGAGGTAAGGGAGGGGCCAAGCCTGAGTGGCGCTGAGCTCCTGTGCAGCAGGTCACAACGCCCAGAGCAGCTCGCTGAGCCCACCCAGCCTTGTAGACTGGAGCTGCAGGATCCACAGCTGCGGGGTGAATGCAGGGTGCACTCTGAAACCCAAGTCCTTCCCCCCTTTCTGCAACGGAGTTACCTGTGTTCAGTCTGTTATGCCTCTGTTCAAGGACAGCCAGGTGTTTGTAAATAAACATGTTCCACTAAGAAAATAGCTTGAGACCTGGTCACTAATTTCACCTCCAATGGGAAACTGACCTGCCAGGCCCAAAGTCTGCTAACGCTTGGAAAAACGGCAACAATATCAAGGAAGTCAGAATCACTGGATCTATACCAAATAGTTGCACATTTTCATAGTGACGTAGAACAGCTGAATATAACCAGAGGGTCACACACTTTGTAGCATCTGTTGGCTGAGCTCATTGTACATGCCAGGAGCTCCTTCCATCCCTCCATTCCCCCCACAAGCTCCCTGGGCGCCCCCTTCCACCTCCCTGTATTGCAGGGATTCCCTGCAACTCCCTCAATCGCCCCCTGCCAGGAGATCTGTGACCTCCATTCCCCCATCTCCCATACCAGTGTCCCCTTTTCTTTCCCCCATGCTGTCCTTCTCCCACACCAGGGTCCCCCATTTCTCCCCATGTCAGCAGTTCTGTGTTCCCCTCATTCCTCCCTCCTCCCCATTCCAGGTCCCCCATTCTCCCCTCAAGACAGGGATGCTGTGTGCACCCGCATGCCCCCTTCCTCCCACTTCCATCCATGCCAGGGGCTCTCTCCTCCTTCCATTTCCCCCTTTCTCCACTCATGTTCCCCCAATCTCCCACTCCCACCAGGGGTTCTGTGTGCACCCCCTTTCCCTCTCCTCCCAGACCAGGAACCCCCATTTCCCTCCATGTAGGAGTCTACATGTGCCCCCATTTCACCCCTTTCCCCTCATGCCCCACTTTCCCACATTCTCCCCTCTATGGCAGGGGCTCGGTCTGCACCCCGTTTCCCCCTGTGCCCCATACAAAAGTCTCCCATTTTCCTCCCAGGCCAGAAGCTGTGTGCACACCTCCTTCCCCCATGCCCCTCCATTGTCCCCTTCACACTCCCCTCCAACCATCATTATGTCTCTTCTGTCTAGGGTTGTCAAAATTGTATTTCAAAAATAAGGGACTGTTTTCTTAGCACCCCCGCCCCACCCCTGCTCCCAATATTATCATTATTATTAATAAATAACAACGATAATCGGCACTCAACCGCATTCACCAGGGGTATTTCTTGCTGCTTTTTTACAGCACTCAGCAACTCCTGATCTTGTACAGAGATGAAAAAATAAGGGCTGTCCCTTGTCATAAGGCCATGTTGGCAACCCCTTCTGTCTGTCTGGGACATGAGTCATGCAGAGCATCAGCATACTGAATTCTATTGGGAGGATGGGCAGAATTTAGGGGTATTATGCTGAGAGGTGTTAATGGCTGCCATCAACCAGTTCTTTGATCTATAGACAATTGCAAAAATGCCAGAGGCTGTGGCTGTGCTAAAGAGATGACCATGTCCCGCATTTTTCCCCTTCACCCCCCATATGGTTTATCGATTTTGCCCAAACGTAATAGGGTTCTGCACACTGATGTCTAGCCATTCCCTGAACTATTAGAATTGATTGGCTGTGGCTGTGGTGCTGAGAGTTTGCCAGCTCAGGGCACAACCTCGAAGAGTGTTAATTTACTGTGTGTAAGTAACAAGAGAATGTTAATTGTGTTCATAAACATAGGCCCATTCACTTGTGTTAGTAAGAATCAAGAGTAGATACTAATTGCATTTGTCTGTAGTTACCTCCCTCCTGTTAGATGTAACCAAATTTAAGCTTGTAGTTGCTAAATCTTTTTCATGTCTCTTTACATTATGTATGTGTCCTGTGCTCAATCAACCTTAAGATCAAAGATGTGTGTATACTGCATGAAACTAATAATAGGTTTCAGAGTAACAGCCGTGTTAGTCTGTATTCGCAAAAAGAAAAGGAGGGCTTGTGGCACCTTAGAGACTAACCAGTTTATTTGAGCATAAGCTTTCGTGAGCTACAGTTAATAATGTAATAATGTTACCTGTATGGTCTTCAATAGGTCTTCTTCTACCTGTCCCTGTTGCAATGGCTGGCCAGCAATTACATTATGTAAATCAACGTAACGGGATTATTTGTGCATGCAAGGAAAAAGCAAGGGTCCTTGGTTTAACAATGAAGAGAGCGATAAATGTTGGACCTTGGGCATGGCCCTGTTATCTCTGATCTGCTGAGGCTATGTTTATGCTGGCAATTGAGTGACAAAACTTTTGTCGTTCAGAGGTGCTAAATCATCCCCCTTTCTCCCTCCCCCCTCTCCCCCGGCCCCAAAGACAAAAGTTTTGCTGCGGCAAGTGTCAGTGTGAACTGCGCTCTCTTGCCAGCAACGTGAATGCTGCTCGTTGGGGGTGGAAGCACAGCGGCTACACTGCCCGACTTTCGCTAAAAGCTGTGTAGTGTAGACAAAGCCTCAGCTCTGGCACAGGGAGAGCTTAAGCCATTGAACTGAGATCCCCAGTGGGATGCCCTGAAAGATTCCTGAAAGGCCTCAAAGAGACTGACAGAGGGTTAGCTGACATTATACCTCTGCTAACAACTGGACTCATACATTCTGATGCAACAGTAATATATCTTGTCTGCTTTAACTTTTACCAGCTCTCTTTTCTTTTTTTATTAATAAATCTTTAGTTAGTTTACTAAGGATTGGCTACCAGCACTGTATTTTGGCAAGATCTTGAGCAGCCTGTTACCTAGGGTAAGTGACTGATCCTCTGGGATTGGAAAAACCCAATGTATGTGATTTTTGATTTTAATAACCTTTTATCATAAAGTCCAGTTTGCCTGAGTGGTAAACAGGGACTGTAGAGCCTAAAGGGACTGTCTGTGGCTTCATGATAACTCGTATAGTATTCTGGAAGCACATATTTGTTATTGGCTGGTGAAATCTTATGATAGAATAGGGTGACCAGATGGCAAGGGTGAAAAATCGGGACAGGAAGTGGGGGGTAATTGGTGCATATAGAAGACAAAGCCCAGAATATCGGTACTGTCCCTATAAAACTGGGACATCTGGTCACCCTATGATAGACTATACCACCAGTCTGGGGTACTTGCCCTGTATTTTGGCAGTCTCACCTGAGATTGGCCCTCTCAGCTGTGTCCCTTACCAGGCAGCGTGACAGTGGCACTCTACAGTTATTGTGTTACAGACAGACAGACAGACAGAGAAATGCCATCCAGTTGAGTGTAAGGCCTTGCAAGTTTGGCCAATTACAGTACAACATTAATATGTTCCATATGCCCAATGTAACAGCATAGTTGGGATATTAATATTTATTTAGCAACTGCAGTGTTAGTAGAATAAAAATAGAGGCTGACAAGATAATCATCGAAAATTTTCTCACATATATCCGTAAGCTCATGTACCTATAGAAGTTACACTCCAAAGACATCTGTTTTGTAAAATAACTTGTATAGTTACATTTCAAATACACCCAGCCATTTTCAAGGGAATCCTTTAAGAAAAAAGTGTCCATCCTTTATGTTAAAATTTAATTCATGATTTCTAGTTTCCTCGTTATTTTAGCAATACTGATGCATATTCACTGCCCACCCCCAATCTCCTCTCATCCTTACCACGGGTTCCCTCCTGCCTGTTCTAAGTCACAACTTCCCAAACTTTGACTGATCCACAAATACCGAGTCTTATAGCTTATCTCTGCACTCAGGAAATGTGAACACCTCGTCCCTAGCCTTGCAAATGTCCCTGGCATCCTGACCATTTCAGAATCCAGGAGAAGATATCCCTTTGTGCCTTCATCATTTCCCCTGGACCAGGCTTTCCGCATTTCCTCCTTTTCTCCAGCCCCATTTTCTGTATTTCTCAGATACTAGACTTTATTCTTGTCTGCACAGACACTAGTAGGCTTGTCCCGCTCCACACTTTGCCCATCAAGTGGCACAAGCTCCACAACCCTCTGCACTGAATTGGCTGCCGAACTATTGTCAAATCCCATCATTCCTCCTTGGACTGTGAGACTCCCATACCTCTCCTAATAGAACAATGAAGTCCTGTCAGATCCCTTCTGCCCAGTCATTCCTCTCAAGACTCACCAAAATGTACTGGTCTTTACCATTTGCCTTGCCCTACTATAGTATATATTGTAACTGCAATAGTTCATTTGCATCCTCCAAACAGGTTTATGAAATATATGATTTATTTGTATTGTGGTAGCACCCAAAGGTTCCAGTCTGGAGCAGTAACCTATACGCTAACTAAGGCCAGATCTGCACTCGGAAATTGGGTTGGTATAACAATGTCACTCAGGGGTGTGAAAAATCCACACCTCGAGTGATGCAGTTACACCAGCCTAACCCCCAGTATAGACAGTGCTGTGTTGATGGCAGGGCTTTCTGCCGTTGACGTAGCTACTGCCTCTCGGGGAGGTGGAGCACGTACACCGATGGGAGAGGCCCTCCCGTCAGCGTAGGTAGCATCCTCACCGAAGTGCTACATTGGCAATGTGGCAGCGAGGCAGCTGCACCACTGCAGCGTTTTAAGCATAGACCTGCCCTAAGAGACTGTATCATAATCTCCTCATGCCAGGGACGCTCTCACTGAGTACAGAACACAATGGGAGAGAGGCTGAGCAGAACAATAATAAGATCAGACATTACAGAGATTAGCTGTGTGCACAGTTTGATGGTGAATTTAATTGTATAATTATGTTAGGATACCTGGAGACTTGGGTAAAAATCTTTGTTATTTTAAATCTAAATAAATAAAGTAATTTGAAATTTGTTTCCTCCTTTGGTAAAGTTAAATCAGTTACTCCAAACTATCACTCAACTTAGGCATCATTGATTGCCTGATTTTTCTGTAGGTATCATAGCAGAGATAGGGCTTGAGGAATTTGAAGGAAAAGACGGTCATCAAAATATAATAGCATGGCCCTTGTATTTGTATGTAGAGCCTGTCACTGACTATGACATTTTCTGAGACAGTTTGTATTAACTCTGAAGTAAAGTGCACCACAGGGCATTAAAGAAATTCAGTATCCAGCTCCAGGAGTGGTAAAGGATTCAGGTTAGCTAAGTCCTGCCAGATACATGGTGCATAGAACACATAGACCTGTCCTTTGTTGCTAGAAAATCAGTGTCTAAACTACCTGACTCTGCTTCGAGTTACCTATGTGGGGTAACTATTGTGAGCTCCCTGTTGCACCTTTAATATAGTTGGTGGGTTGCTGGTGATGCCAGGGGTTCGGCTGATCACCATTTTGGAGGCTGGAAGGGATATTTGCCATATGGCAGAATTGGCAAATTGCCATGTGGGTTTTTTCCACCTTCCATTCAGCATCAAGGTGGTCTGGGTTTAGATTATAATTGTTGCAACTTTGACAGGTTCCCATGTGGCTGGTAGATTAGAAAGGGTTTGTTTACAGGTTCCTGTAACCCAGTGGTCTGCCTGGGCCATGGTCCTGAGCACAGTATTAATTGGTGCAGGGGTTTGTCTATGCTTTGAGCTGGGGGAGCAGTTCCCCGTGCTAACTCTGATTGAGCGAGTGCCCTAAAAATCGCACGTAGCTGCAGCAGCAGCAACGTGACTAGTAGGAGGGTGTTAGCCACTCTGAGTAGGTGCCTGTGGTCTCGGCTGGGTTCGTACTGATGTACTCAGGGTGGTGAGCCCGTCCTGCTGCTCGAGCTTCACACACTCTCTTTTAAAATACACTCTAGTTTTAGCACACTAGCTAGATCAGAACTAGTGCGGGGTTTGTCTCCTCAAGCTGGGTATCTCACCCCAGCTCGAACTGTGCACATACCCTATGTCTCATGCAGCTTGTGGCTCACCTCATCTTGTCTCTCCTATCTCTAGGGAGGAAGGGTTGGGACTCTGGCTTACCAGTCAGGGTGAGGGTGGAGAGGGGGCATGACTTTCACATTTACCCTCTAGTCTGTAGTACACCAAGGCCATTCGTGCCAACTGGAGAGCCGCACTGGAACAACCTTTCTGGGTAGTTTGGGTAGTTACCCTAGTTAGGTAATAGTTTTAAATAAAGTTCCAGCCTCCACATTTAACCATATAATGGTGTCTATGTCTCATTGTCTTTATGTCCACATTAACGTCTAATTGTACTTTGTCAAGTGGCTGAATTTTTAATTGCAATTTAAAAGTAAAGCAGGCAGTCTGAGCTTAGTACACGTGGAGCACTGACAGGAGAAGAGATGTTCCCTAACCTGATCACCAAATAGCCCCCTTCTTCCTCAGCAACACTCACAATTTCCTGCTGCGTCACATACCATACAGCTGTTTCAGGATGCCCTCCCACATCTCAACGCTACTGTTGGCAACCCCTTGGAGGCCTCCCCCGCCCTTCTGTAAGGGGAGAAATTGGATTGTATCTGTACCCTGACCCATCAGCTCCCCTTCTGACCCAATGTAGGGAGCCTGTCAAGCTATCAGGACAGGTAAGGCAAGGAAGGTCCTGCATTAGGGTACAGGGACCTCTCCAATATTATGGTAGAAAAACATTACACAAGTAAGGATTGTGTGACAGTCGAATGTGCCAGGTTCTTTTTGTAAGAGGCAGTCCTGTGAATCCTCTGCTGAAAACCCTCTGCCACAATAACGCTATGTCTGAAACACTGTGTCGTCTTAACTCCTAAAATCCTCTGTGGGAACAACTCCTATGCCGGTAACAGAGTGTCTTCTGAACTTTTGTGCCAAAAAGCATTACATGATCAGCATCAGACTCCAGGGTTCTCTTTTTGTCTTTAACACCCACTATTTGAAGAAAACATTGAGCTCAGAAGTAGATATTTATAATTGTTATTGTATTAATTCAATTGCCATGTGGAAAATAATTTGCAAGGCAAAAACACAAAACAAACAGTTCAAAAAGTCAGATTTGTTGCCAAAGAGCTCTGAAAAAAGGTAATATACCTCATTAATTTTATTTTTTTTCCGATAATTGGAGGTGGTATAAACACAGATTAATCACAGAAATGTAGGGATGGAAGGGACCTTAACAAATCTTCTAGCCTATCAGCTGTGCTGAGGCAGGATTAAGTATATCAGGTCCTAGCCCATCCCTGACCGGTGTCTGGAAGAACACTAAGCCAAACCACATGCCAGAACTTTCAGAACAGACAAACTGCATCCAGACGTGACATTAGTGTGTAGCAAGCTGGTGCTCTGTAGAGTCACACCCTAGTTTAACGCACACAAGGGCTTGTAAAGTTCCCAAGTGGACAAGCTCGTACATAGGACACTCCTGTTCATACAAACCCGAATGACATTAGCCTGTTTTTGCAGCAGTATCACACTGTTGACTCATATTCAATGTGTGATCCACTATAACTACCAAATCCTTTTCTGCAGTACTAGTGCCTAGCCAGCTATTCGCCATTTTGGAGGTATGCATTTGATTTTTCCTTCCTAAGTGTAGTACTTTGCACATCTTTATTGAATTTCATCTTCTTGATTTCAGACCAATTCTCCATTTATCAAGGTCATTTTCAATTCTAAACCCGTCCTTTAAAATGCTTGCACCACTCCTAGCTAGAAACTGTCATTCACAAATTTTACTAGTCTAGTCTCCACTCCATCATCTAAGTCATTAATGAAAATATTGAATTGTATTGGACACAGAAAAGTCACCCATGGAATTCCACTTGATACGATCTCCCAGTTTGACAGTGAAGCATTGTTAACTACTCTCTGAGTATGGTCTTTGAACCAGTTGTACACTCATTTTTTTAGTAAATTCATCTAAGCCACATTTCCCTTGTTTGCTTATGAGGCTATCATGGACGACTGTGTCAAAAGCCTTGCTAAAATCCAGATATATCGTGTCTACTGCTTCCCTCCAGCCACTAGGCCAGTTACCTTGTCAAAAAAGGAAGTTAGATTGGTTTTGTATGATTTGTGCTTGACATTCCATGTTGCTACTAATTATCACCTTATTCTCCTCTAGATCTGAACAAATTGATTGTTTGATAATTTGTTCCAGTATCTTTCCAGGTATCAAAGTTAGACTGACCGGTCTATAATTTCCTGGATCTTCCTTTTTCCTCTTTTTGAAGATAAGTACTGTGTTTTTCTTTCTCCAGTCCCCTGGGTCCTCACCCTCCTCCGTGAGTTCTCAAAACCAATTAATGCTTCTGATATTGCTTTGGTTATTTCCTTAAATTCTCTATTGTGAATTTAATCAGGCCCTGCTGACTTGAATGCATCTATCTTATCTAAACATTCCTTAAGCTGTTCTTCCCATATTCTAGCCCAAGATCCTTCCCCCTTGTTGTTAATATTGTGTTACGTATCTGCTCTAAATTAATCTTTTTAGTGAAGACTGAAGCAAAAAGGGCATGAAACACCTCAACTTTCTCTGTGTCATCCTTTATTTGCTCTCTTTTCCTGTTAAGTAATGGACCTACATTTGTCAAACTAACAGGTCAAATTCAAATATCAGTTTTAATTTGTGTTTTGTTCATTGCCACTTTGAAATAATTTCTTAAAACTAAAGGCTTAATACTCCTATTAAAAGGCTAATTGCCAAAGTCTTACTGGGTTATCACTCCACCGTACTACCCTGAAAAGAGATATTTAACATCTACACTATTTATCAGTTCTAAAAGAGCATCATCAAGATTTTAAAGTTTCAAATAATACTAATTTTCTGGCAAATCCTTTAAAAATTGCTCTATAATTTTTATGCTTGCATTTTGCATCCTTTGAAGTCAAGGATTCTTAGCTTCACTGGGGCATAAACAGGTTTCAGGGCGTCGTGACCACACTCACTTTCTTTTTGGATACATGGATGGGTGCCCTAAAACTTGTAGTAATATGGAATCACAGTATGGAAAAGCTTGAGAACTCCTGCCTTAAATTAACATTTAGCTCAGTTTCTTATTTCTTCATTATTCTGATATTCATTTTCCCTCTCTCCTTTCATCCTTGCTACTATGTTCCTCCTTGAGAGTCTCCTTTAAGTTACAGCTTTTCAAAATTAATTTGGTATGAAACATGTCCACTCCTGTTCTGCACTCAGAGATAGAAGGGAAGGTGGGAATATGTTCTCATTTCAGAATCCTGTGCAAAATCCCATGGTTGCTTGTAATTTTCTCTATTAGCCAAATTTCCCCTTTTCTCCAGCCCCAGGTCCTAACCTCCTCAAATAAACATTGGGTCTTTAACCAGAGGCCAGTAAATCCTTTTCTTCACTCTGCACTTATTAGTGACACAGGCTCCATGACACAGTGTACCTAAATATCTCCCCACCTCTTTTCTTCTAATCCTCTCTAATGAGACAATGAAATCCTTCCTGTTCCTGGAGCCTCCCAGGTTCCTTCTGCTCTGTTCACTCTTCCCAAGACTTGACTAATGCCCTGCTCCTTACCCCTCTGACTTATCCCACTATAGTAAATTGTAGATTCACTAGTTTACTTCAATCCTCCAAATATGTATGAAAGATGGCATACGATAACGTATTGTATTGCCCTTGTAATTGTATATATATATAGGCTGCCAGCAGCTACTCTTGTAGTGATGTGGCTGTTTTAATACTGACATAATGCTTGCTATAATAATGCTTTAAAGAAATTCCGTATCCAGTTCTGACAATAGTAGGGGATTTCACATTCTCAGAAGTCCCACTCTGTGAACATAGCATATAGAGCTGCTCCTTGGTTCTAAAGACCTTCTTTCTAAGCTATCTGTGCTGCAATTCAAATAATAAAAAAGTACATTAGGATTCCATTTTTCTAATTGAAAAGAGAGATCATACTAGTACAAAGCTAAGAAATTAAAGACTTACTGAGGTGCCGAGCTGGATGCAATGGTTTGGAAGAGGCTTTCAAAATGTTTAAATCAGCATAAACTATTTCACCTGCCATGATGAGCGCAGAGGAGGGAGAGCACGTACAGAAGAGGATGGAGTCTAAGAGCAGCCTCATTTATATATGAGCTAATGTATCCAAAATCAGGAAGTGTCTGTCATCTTTTTGAAGCTTTTTTACTTCCTTTTCCCCTGGTGATTTGAGAAGTCCAGGCACCCAGGCTAATAAATTAATGCCTATGTGCTAGCAACCAGTCTGAGTTATTCTTGAAAACACTCAGGACAGGAGAGCTGTTCTGCACTAGGGTGTTTAAGATTTCAAAAGCACAATTATTTTTCAGTAGTACAAGTAAGCTGAGTCCTGATGCATTTAGCATGGCAGCTCTGAAAATTCACATGGCAAGAAAGTCTTGTGAAAGCATAAAAGAGGGAAATAGTCAATTGGCATTTCCCTAACCTTTCAGTGGAGCAGCCATCTTTAATATATGCCTTTCACTCTAGTTCTCTCTCTGTTGTTGCCACTCAACTCTTGTGTGAGTGAAAAACTCTTTTTCATGTGGTGGCTGAACTGCCTTCTCCAGGGAAAGGGGGCTCTGCTGGATCAGGACCTGAACGCAGGAGTTGTGGTGCCACCTCAGCTCCCACTGAAGCCAATGGGAGGCCAGGGAACTCAGCACCTCTCAGGATAGGACTCCATGTCTGAGGACCAATAATGCCAGAGTCGGTTCAATAGACTGCAGTACTGCCAGCCCCAAACATTCAAAAATCATGAGTCAGGCTCACCAAAAATCATTAGATTGGCTTTAAAATCATGAGATTACGTAAAAATAATAGTTGATGTTCTTTATTTGCCTTCTGCTTTTTCAGCCCTTAGCTTCAAAACATGACCCCAGTGCACCCTTTCTCCACAGCCATGAGGGCTAGAAACTTTTTCTTTAGGCATGAAGGCTGAAATCATCACATCTCCACTTGACTCCAGGAGCTGGGGCTTTAAGGAAAACAATAATTATCATGAGATGCGTGACAAAATCATGGGAGTTGGCAGCACTGAGACTGGTTCAATAAAATTCGTGCCCACAAAAAGTAAAACTGTTAGGTTTGCATTCACTCAGTGTCATGTCAAGTGGGAAATAGAGTTGGAGGACACTGGTCATATGCTGGTACCCTGCATCTCCTACAACACTCACTACCATTCTCAATTTGCTAACTAGCAGGCTGACGGTACAACTATAAAGTTTCAAGTCTCAGCTGTACAGAAAGCCCACCATCTTATGTACAACAAGGAAATAACTCCCCCACAAAATCCGTCTTAATTTATAGGTAAGGCTGCTAAGTGCAATTCAAAACAAGACACATTAAACATCCATAAATGTTCAGGTTGAAAGAAGACACAAGGTAAGGTTACATCAACAATCTTGAAGGGAAGCAGCGGAAGGCATTTTAAAAAGGAAGTACTTATGCCTCTTAGCTGTACTGGCGAGTGGTGGCTACAACTGTTCTCATGCAGCTTTACTGAGCTGTCCAGGTTTGGGGAACTGCCAGGGAATTGTTTTTGGGAACTGTGAGGTTTTGAGGAACTGCCCAGAGGGGAGTAGCAGAACCTCCCCTCTTGTGAGGAGTTCAGCTACATGGTGACTTTTAATGGCAGGAGCCAGGAAGGGGAAGCATGGAAGAGATGGAAATGGAACCACTTCAAATGCTCTCAGAATTTTTATACTTTACATAGTTATATGTGTGTGTGTGTGTGTGTCTGTTCACACAGATAGAGAAAAATTCTGGTGGGTTTCCTGCCAGTAACTGATTAAGAGGAAGAGAAAGTTTAAAAAGTCCTGATCCACTCTTATAGTGACCAAAAGCCTTCTCTATTCCTCAGTGGGAAGCAGTGTTGTCCACTGGCTCTGCTACTAAACTTGCACTCAGGGGATCTGAGTTCTGTTCCGGCTTCTACTATTAGCCTGCTGGGTGACCTTGGCAAGTCACATCAATATCCCTGTGGCTTGGTTTCCCCATCCGTAAAATGAGGATAATGATACTGGACCAGATTTTCAGAGATATATTGGGGCCTTTGAAAATCTGGCTAACTGACCACATGCTTTGAGATACATGGATAAAAAGTGCTGTATTATAGGTGACACAGCTAGTGACACCTAAACTTAACGTTGCTTCACACTTTTGATTATAACTTTCAGTTGCTTATAACTTTGGCAGATTTAACTGTTCATGCTGAAATTTCTGGCTGTGTATCTGCCTCAGGCTGAATTTTTTTTTTTTTTGAAAGTTTCAGCAAAAATATTCAGCCATTTCAGTGAGATTAGGGAAAAACATATTGTTCTACCCATGTTAATGACCTGGTTATGAGAATTTTCTTCAGAAGCTCTAGCATCTCCAGGCTTTGGAGCAGGGACTTCAATTGACATTGCGGGGTGGGAGAAATCACCCTGGTATCAGGGAATGGCTTTAGCTGTTCCAATGAAAAACCACCCAAATTTGGCCAAGTTATGAGCCTTTAACAAATTGCATTTTGCAGTTTCGGTAGAGACTTGTTAGAGCTTCACTGCTAACCCCCCAAATCACTGAGCATGCTCCATCCCATCACAGCCCCTATATGTGACAGGACTTCACATGTGCCATCCCAGAAAGCAACTGAGCAGGAAGACAGCCAACGGACTCAGCACATGCTGAGAGAATGGCAATGTCACCCACCATCACCAAGACTGGTTTGATGAGAACGATGAGAACGATGCTGAGATTCAGGGCCTGCTCGACCGGAAAAGAAAAGCTCATTGCATATGGCAAAACGACATATTACACCAGCAGAAGAAAGAGTCATACAAGCAACTCAAAGCTGAAGCTCAAAGGAAAATCTGTGACATTAAAAAAAAGTGGTGGCGAGAAGAGACCAAGGAGATTGAGCTTTATGCTGATAAACATGACATCAGGAGCTTTTTTCAAGGCAATAAGGGCCATTTATGGTCGATGCTCCCATGGTCCCACACCACTCCGAACCCAAGATGGGTCGACGTATTTTTTAAGGACAGCAAAGCCATCAAAGTCAGATGGAAGGAGCATTTTGAGTTACTCCTGAACCGTGAGTCAACTGTCTCTGATGCCACTATCAAATCTATACCTCAATAACATGAAAGAGAATCTCTTGCTGACCCCCCTGCCCTTGAAGAAGTAATAAGAGCCATTATGTATACCAAGAACAACAAGGCAGCAGGACCAGATGGCATACCAGCTGAAGCTTACAAGTCTGGAGGAGAAGAACTGGTAAGGAAGTTCCACAAACTTTTTCTTCATATCTGATATGAGAAGATTCCAGAAGACTTGAGAAATGCCAATACTGTTGCAATCTTTAAGAAAGGAGATCAGTCAGAGTGTGGAAATTATTGAGGCACTGGCCTTATTATCTACAGCAGGGAAAATTCTTGCCTGTATCCTCTTAAAAGGATTACTTCCCCTTGCTGAGGAAATACTGCCAGAATCTCAGTGGTTTTAGACCATCCCACGGGACAACAGACATGATCTTTGTTACCCGCCAAATCCAGGAAAAGTCTCAGGAGCAAAATCAGGATCTGTACATGGCCTTCATCGATTTGACAAAGGCCTTCGACTTGGTCAATCGCGAAGCCCTGTCGAAGGTGCTTGCCAGATTTGGATGCCCACCAAAATTTATTAAGGTCCTAAGGTTTCTTCATGATCAGATGACTGCCACAGTTCTCTGTAATGATCTTGAGACGGACCCTTTCATCATCAAAACTGGGGTTAAGCAAGGATACGTTATTGCCCCAACCCTGTTCTCCATTTATTTAGCAGTCATTTTGGTCCTCATTAAAGACTGTCTCCCCCATGGAGTTGACATTCAATACAGAATGGATGGAAGACGTTTTAATCTTCGCTATCTCTGCTCGAAGTCTAAAGTCCTCAGGGCGTCCATTATTGATCTTCAGTAAGTTGGTGACTGTGCCATCCTTTGCACACTGAGAATGACCTTCAGTCCACACTGAATTTTTTGTACAAGCTTACCAAAGCCTAGGACTCTCACTCAGTATTGTGAAGACTTAAGTGCTCTATCAGCCTACTTCAGACCTTGCACATGACCCACCACAAATCACTATCAAGGGACAGACTTTGGAGACAGTCAGGCACATTTGCTACCTTGGTAACCAACTCTCTCAAAATGCAAAAACTGACAGTGAGATCCAGCACAGGATCCAGTGCACAAGTGCTTCCTTTGGGAAATTGCTCCAATGTGTTTTCACGGACCATTACCTATGGCAGGACACCAAGATCCAGGTCTATAAGACAATTGTTATTCCTACACTCCTTTATGGATGTGAAATCTGGGTGACCTATTGACAGCACCTCAAGAGTCTGGAGAGGTACCACCAACAATGCCTCTGGAAGATCCTTCGCATCAAGTGGGAAGATCACTGCACTAACGCCAGCATCCTCACTGAAGCCAATATCATCAGCATGGAAGCAATGATCCTCATGCACCAACTCTGCTGGGCTGGACATTGTGTGCAGATGCCAGACTCTCGCCTCCCAAAAGAAGTCCTCTGCTCTCAGATCACCCATGATCAGAGTAGCTGATCACATAATTAAAGACAGTAACACAATGTATGCACAAAGCGACAAAATTAAGGTTGCACAGGCAATCTTAATTCTAGCATTTCTTAACTGGAGTGCTTGACTTTCCAACCATGATATTCTATTAACAATTTTTTTAAAAATGTAATACAGCTAGAGATTATTAGCTGTAGGAACTAGGAGACTGGGACCCTTATGACTTAGTTACCTACCCTTACACTGAAATACTTTAATGAAATGCATCAATATGATGCAATTCACCCTGCTTCCCTGGTAGGCAAATATTACCTCAAACTCTGGCTTGAAGTTTCTTTTCTTTAATGCTATTTTTTCTGTCTGCTCCACTACTGTAGTGGAAATTATCTACCACAGAATCTTCAACAGTAACAGGATCCTGCCTAAGCAATGATTTACTTTGTGCTTCTTTCCTGTGTGATCTCAGGTGTCAGACCGTGCTCTGCATTTCAGATTAGTGAAGGGCCTCTTCCCTTACACTTTCTTTATAATCACTGAAGTGGACCAAAATCCTACCACAGGGGAACTGAAATTTTTTAGAGAACATATACAAAAATAGACTTTGAGACCTATGTGCAAATATTCACAATTTGTCAGTGAAACAGATTCCCATGAGAGTGCTGTCCACATCCAAATATTGTACAGACTCGTTCTGTGTACTCTACACAGTTCTGCAAGCATACTTCAACCACCACCACAAATCCCTAGCTATTCCAAACTTGAACTTTTATAGAAAAGTTACTAACTTGTATAGTAACTGGAGTTCGAGAGTTGTCTATTTGTATATTCTACTCTTGGTGTGCATGCACCCCAGGTGCTTGAGATTGGGGTGTTCTGGCCAGCATTGTTTGTTCGGGCCACATGTGCCCTGATTGCCCTCCTGCCCCTGTATCAAAGCTATAAAGGGCAGTGTGGATCCAACTGCCACTCAGTTCCTTCCCCACCACAGCATCCACGTATGTAATAGAACTCTAAAGTAAGAGGGAAAGAGGACAAGTCATGGAATACACATATGGACAATACATCTTGACAAACTCCAACTACTCTCCAAGTAAGTAACTTCTCTCTTCAAGTATTTGTCCATATGTAGATTCCACTCTTGGCGACTCACAAACAGACATCTAAAATAAGAAGTTGGGTGCTCAGACTATCTAAAAAGAGATTGCAATACAGCTCTCCAAAGGAAGCATCTGCTCTGGATGCTTCCACCAAGAAGTAGTATTTGGAAAAGATATGTATGACAACCCAAGGGTCTGCTTTGCAGATGCCTAGAATGGGAATGCTTCTCAAGAAAGCAGCAGAGGCTGCTTGTGCCCTAGTGGAATGGGTTCCAATATTATCTGGAGGATGTAATCTAGCTGACTTGTAACAGAGTATAATGCACCCCAAAATTGATTTTGACAGTCTTTGGGCAGAAACTGGTTGGCCTTCATCCTCTCAGCAAAAGACAAAAATAACCTTGGAGATGCTCTAAAGGGTTTAGTTCTTTGCAAGTAAAAAACCAGGGCCCTCTGACCATCAAATGTGTGTAATCTTGATTCTCCATTATTAGAATGTGGTTTGGGAAAAAATACTGTTCGATGAATTGTCTGATTTAAATGGAATCAGATATTTTTGGCAGGAATTTTGGGTATGGTCTGAGACACACCTTATTAGTATAGAAGGCTGGATATGGAGGTCCTGACATGCGTGTTGTCTCCCCAGTTCTAGATGAAGTAATAGCTTCTAAAAAGGAGGTTTTAATGACTAAGAGTTACAAATAACATGTTGCTAGGGGTTTGAAAGTGGGCCCATCAATCTTGATAACTCTATATTAGGACCAAGTTGCCTAATTAGGATTTTTCCACCAATAAGACCTTAAGGAACCTAGAGCTAAGTGGGGTAAATTGTATAGTCTCCCAAAGAAGGGTGCTATGCACTGATGGTTGCCAGGCATACCTTAACTGAGCCAATGGAAAGTCCAGAGGTCTTCAGACAGTAAATCTAAAATAGTATCCATGGGACAGAATTGGTGCTCTTCCCACCAAACTGTAATTCTTTTTTATTTAGCAGCACAGGTTTGTCTGGTGGAATCCTTCCTACTATTATAAAAATGTTCTGGACTTGTGAAGATCATGATCTCTCTACCTCAGACACCCATCCAGAAGTCATGCTGTGAGATGGAGGGAGGATGGATTCAAATGGAGTGTGAGCCCGTCGCCCTGGGATATCAAGTCTGAGATTACAGGTAAGATCTTTGAAAGACACTATGGTAAACTCATCAAATCCTGGTACCAAAACTGTCTTGGTCAGGCAGGAACTAGATTTTATTCTGGAGGCATCTTGTCTTATCTTCTTGAGCACCCTCAGAATCATTGGTTCATACATAAGTGTGGTGAGACCACTGAATGAGGAATACATCTGAGAGAGATCCAGTGCTGCACTTGGCTCAGGAACAGAAAGTTTGGCATTTTCTGTTGGTTTGTCTCAAACAGGTCTGATGGATGACCCCAGACTCTGAAAATTTGGAAACCATGGAGTCTGATTGTCCATTCGTAGTCTGGTAACAAGTGTCTGCTCAAAGTTGTCTGCCAGCGTATACTACAGACCTAAAAGGGATTTGCTGTTAGGAGATACTAGATGACTGCACCAGTTCCAAAATCTAACCACCTCCAGGCACAGTGAGGAATGAATGTGCTTCCTCTTACACATTTATATAAAAGATTTTTAACACTGAGGGTAATTAACCATTGGAACAATTTACAAAGTGTCATGGTCTCCATCACTGGATATTTTTTTAAAAGGTATGCTCTAATTCAAAGGGAATTATTGTGGGGCAGGTCTCTGGCCTGTGTTATACAAGAGGCCAGACTAGACGATTATGATAGTCCTCTCTCACCTTGGAATCTATGACAGTCATGTTGTCTGTCATAATCTAGATAGGCTGCCCTTTAATAAGAGGTAAGAACTTGATGCAGGTCTTTCAAACCACTCTGATTTCCAACACATTAATAACTAGGTGAGCCTCCTCACAAGTCCATTTGCTTTGTGCTTGATGGTGATCTAGGTATGCTCTCCTCCCCAGAAGTGATGCATCAGGTTGGGAGAGGCAGTGAAAAGAGTACTCTTCTGCACATCTTGCTCGGTTCTTTCAATCAGTTAAAGGAGGAGAGAACATCCTCAGGAATCTGTAGCAGCATGTCTAAATTATATCTGCTCAGCTCGAATGCTGATTTTAGCCAATCCTGCATGCAGCGTAGGTGTAATCTGGCATGCTGAATAACAATAGTGCAGGAGGCCATGTGTCCAAGTAGACTTGGACAAGTCCTTACTGTAGTGTACGGATTCGACTGAAGCTGTTTGATGAGACTGGACATGGTTACAAATCTGCCCTGGGGCAGATGAGCTTGGCCTGCCTTGAAGTACAAAATCACCCCTATGAACTCTATTCATTGCGTTGGAGTAAAAGTGGATTTTTCTTTGTCGACCTTCAGGCTGAGGTTACTGAACAGTTGGAAAATCTGAAGGCTGAAACTTTGTACCTATGTTGCGATTTCCCTCTGACAAGCCAGTCGTCCAGGTGTGGATAAACTGCTATGCTTCGTCTTCTGAGATGGGCCACAATCACTGCCACGACATTGGTGAGCATCCTCAGTACTGTTAAGAGACCAAAAGGGTAGAACCCTGTACAGATAATGGTTTTGTCCCAGTAAGGACCTTAAATACTTCCTATGCACCAGATATATGGAAGTATGTGTTCTGGAGGTAGAGAGCCATAAATCAGTCTTCTGAATCTCGGGATGATATTATGGAGGCTAATATGACCATCCTGAACTTGTATCAGTAACGTAAGGTGTTTAGCTCTCTCAAAGCCAGGAAGTGCACATTAGTGCAAGTTTTCTTAAAAAGCCAGCCTAGGAAATTAAATGCAAGTGTCTTAATATGCCTAGTAGAGGTAAATCACATTACTCCACACTGTAACAATCAGGGTCCAAACACTGCAAGGGGAGAACAGAGGCTCTGAACCCTAAAGAGTAAGCAATTGAATCAACTAGTTTTATACAATGTTAGTGTATAAAAATATCAAAAGTAAGGTATTTTATGAAAACTTGAAATGTTCTGAACTTGATGGTCATTATAAATTATGAGTACTTGTGGCACCTTAGAGACTAACCAATTTATCTGAGCATAAGCTTTCGTGAGCTACAGCTCACTTCATTGGATGCATACTGTGGAAAATACAGAAGATGTTTTTATACACACAGACCATGAAAAAAATGGGTGTTTATCACTACAAAAGGTTTTCTGCGATACAACCGAATTTGCTCCAACCCCTCAGACAGAGACAAACACCTTCTTGTGACAGAGATCTTGTGATCTCTATCAAGCATTCTTACAACTACAATACCCACCTGCGGAAGTGAAGAAACAGATTGATAGAGCCAGAAGAGTTCCCAGAAGTCACCTACTACAGGACAGGCCTAACAAAGAAAATAACAGAACGCCACTAGCCATCACCTTCAGCCCCCAACTAAAACCCCTCCAACGCATTATCAAGGATCTACAACCTATCCTGAAGGATGACCCAACACTCTCACAAATCTTGGGAGACAGGCCAGTCCTTGCCTACAGACAGCCCCCCAACCTGAAGCGAATACTCACCAGCAACCACACACCACACAACACAACCACTAACCCAGGAACCTATCCTTGCAAAAAAGCCCGTTGCCAACTGTGCCCACATATCTATTCAGGGGACACCATCACAGGGCCTAATCACATCAGCCACACTATCAGAGGCTCGTTCACCTGCACATCTACCAATGTGATATATGCCATCATGTGCCTCTGCCATGTACATTGGTCAAACTGGACAGTCTCTACGTAAAAGAATAAATGGACACAAATCAGATCTCAAGAATTATAACATTCATAAACCAGTCGGAGAACACTTCAATCTCTCTGGTCACCCGATTTCTGATCTCAGAGTGACTATCCTTCAACAAAAAAACTTTGAAAACAGACTCCAAAGAGAGACTGCTGAATTGGAATTAATTTGCAAATTGGATACAATTAACTTAGGCTTGAATAGAGATTGGGAATGGTTGATTCATTATAAAAAGTAACCTATTTCCCCTTGTTTATTCCTTTCCCCCCCGCACTGTTCCTCAGACGTTCTTGTTAAACCCTGGATTTGTGCTGGAAATGGCCCACCTTGATTGTCATACATATTGTAAGGAGAGTGATCACTTTAGATAAGCTATTACCAACAGGAGAGTGGGTTTTGTGGGGATGGGAGGGAGAAAACCTGGATTTGTGCTGGAAATGGCCCACCTTGATTATCATACACATTGTAAGGAGAGTGATCACTTTAGATAAGCTATTACCAGCAGGAGAGTGGGGTGGGGGAGAGAAAACATTTTGTAGTGATAAACACCCATTTTTTTCATGGTCTGTGTATATAAAAACATCTTCTGTATTTTCCACAGTATGCATCCGATGAAGTGAGCTGTAGCTCACGAAAGCTTATGCTCAAATAAATTGGTTAGTCTCTAAGGTGCCACAAGTACTCCTTTTCTTTTTGCGAATACAGACTAACATGGCTGTTACTCTGAAACCTGTCATTATAAATTATGTATACAGACTGGGGTTATGAATCTATGTATATCGAATACTATGCTCATAACCTGTACTACACTTTCAAATACACCTCACAGCAGGGAAGGGCTCCCCCCAAGCCAGGTGTTTACATAAAACCAGACACAAGTAATGATCCCTGGTACAACCCAGGAAAAGACAAATGATGGACCATTAGTGGTAAGACACAGAAGCCCCAGCTACCAAGTCAAGAGGGAATTTCACCCCCACTCCCCACCTGCTGAATAATTATGAATTACCAGAGTCTGGGAGAAAGAAAAAACGAAGAGCCTGCAAACCCAGTTAAAAGAAGGGAGTTGAAGTGAAAGGTATCCAGAAACTGAGGGACAGCCTCTAAGCTGTCTGTGAAACACCGGATCCCGTCCTTGACAAGGGCACACTGGGAAACTGTTCAGAGGCAACAGGTAACTCAGCGGTTCCCAGACTAGAGGTTGGGACTCCAAGTGGGGTCACACCATGAGTGTAGGGGGTCCCGCTGATCCCGAGTGTACAGAGGATGACCTTTTGCTTTTCACACCATGACCTTGCATGTACGTTGCATGCAAGATCACGCTATGCAGAGGCCACCATTTTGTCAGGGCACCCTCCATGGTGTCTGGGGTTGCAGGAAGCCATAAGGCTGAAAATGGGGTCATGCAGGGAAAATGTTTGGGAATTGCTGAGGTAACATATTAGAAAAGGGAATTTATCTGATATAGAAGTGCAAAGCCTGAATTTGCATCTCTATGTTTATTTTCTGTGTAACTTGGGTTTGCTTTTCCTTACTCTTTCATTTATTGAATCTGTGATTTTTCTCTGGTGTACAAACTTTGTGGAGTGTGTGTGCCAAAGCAAACTGATAACTGGGAGCTCCTTTCACACCTTCAGGGGAAAATTCTGAGTGTTTGGTAGTTAAGATGGATCTGGGGTGACGTGGGACCAGAAGGGCTGTTTAGGTCACTCTGCAAGGAGTAGCTAGACTGGTGGAAGCCAGGGTGAGAACTTTATATTTGTGGGCTGGCTAGTGCTGTCAGAGCTCTGAGCCATATCAGCACAGTATTAAGAAATCCCAAGGGTACAGGGCAGGTGGTGACAGACGCTCACTGATTTGGGTGATCCTCAAAACGTGTCACACACTATCCCATTTTGCCCTGTATTTTTTCCTCCGCACCAAGGACATGGTCCACACAGGTGTCCCTTACTTCCACTGCTCTCCTGCACTGAGGCACACTTCCTTGTTGCCTGTATCAGGCCTGTAAGCCAGCACTGTGTGTGTCCTACTCCTGGTGGAAATCCTTTCCCTTATCCTCTTTTGTCGTGCAGTGCACAGTATGCCCCACTAACATAATTTGCATTATCTACACTGGCACCCAAATGGTTTTGTAGACAGAGCCACCGTGTCTTCAGTCAGCCAAATGCACATTCCACCACAGTCCTGCAACTGCTCAGTGTTTAGTTAAACCTTGTGCCAGGTGCTCTGAAACCAGGGTCGGGCTTCACGCGCCAGGGTAGTAGAGGATAGGTTGGGTGTCATAAAATAAGAGTGGGCACACACACCCCATTGAATGATATACATACTATTGAGAAGGAATAAATCCTTTCTTGTCCAAATATGAAAGTACTAGATCTCTGAAATATCCTGGCATCATGCACCCTGCCGGTGAATCCCACACTTGCATCCATAAACCTTTCTCTATGGTCAGCCAAGGCCTGCATAATGAGTGATGAATATTGAAAACCAGAAAGGACACTAATGTGCATATGTGCCACTGATGAGTCTAGCACAGTTTGGGAAGCTCATTCACTGAAAGCCAGCTATTATTTTGGGGACATTAGCAATTTTCATCATCCATGGGTAAACTACAGCAATAATTGCCTTGCAAACCTCCCTCATCACTGCACCAACAGTTGACTCGCCTACACCAAACTGGTTAGCCACTGATCTGTAGCAGTTGGGGCAAGCCAGCTTCCAGCGACCCGCTTTGGCACTGGTATGGCCTCCCTCATCTGCATGTCCTGGTGCTGGAGGGTCAGGGAAAGTTCCTCACACAGCTCCACAGTGTCCTTCCTCATGATAACAGTTTTCAAGTACATAAAAGGCTGATACAAGGAGGAGGGAGAAAAATTGTTCTTCTTAACCTCTGAGGATAGGACAAGAAGCAATGGGCTTAAACTGCAGTAAGGGAGATTTAGGTTGGACATTAGGAAAAACTTCCTGTCAGGATGGTTAAGCACTGGAATAAATTGCCGAGGGAGGTTGTGGAATCTCCATCATGGAGATATTTAAGACTAGGTCAGACAAATACCTGCCAAGGATGGTCTAGATAATACTTAGTCCTGCCATGAGTGCAGGGGACTGGGCTAGATGACCTCTCGAGGTCCCTTCCAGTCCTATGATTCTATGTGAAAGTACTGGAGCCACTGCCAGTCAGCCCAGGTCTGCATGATGATGTGATCTACAACTCTGTGCTTGTGGTTCTGATCCAAAACTGCCAGTCCACACTGGAGGATTCCACTCAGGTGTTTCCACTGCTCCATGTCTGCAGGCAGCCTAGATGCTGCTCTTTAAAAAGTACATCACAGTCATCTCAGGGCAAAAAGCTGCTGCCAGAATGCCCTCCACCACATCTCATGCCCCCTCTCTGCCTCAGGTTGCATGAGTGCTAATAACTGGAACAGGTCACCATCTTGAGCTGGATCTATACCTTGCTATTGGTTGGCATGGAGTCTAGAACATGCCAAGTCAGAAGTGCTTTACTTTACTGAGTTGGTGGGCTAAGAACACTCCAGCAGAGGGGCCCAGAAAGGACAGACAAGTTCTCCCACAATACACTGCCAAACAATTCATACAACATTGTAGCTTTGTGCGGCACTAAGAAGCATGGGATATGCCTCTAGAAGTCCTAGAACCTCACCCTCATTAGTGTAGCACCAGGGTGGATCTGGCTAGACAAGAAAGACTCGAGTGTGGCCTAGCACTATGGACTCTCGTACTTGGATTTAGCTAATCTGGATTTCCAGAATTAACTTGGGTCTGCAGTGCAGATATACCCTCAGTGTGGCAACCATGCTCAGTTAAAGTCAAGAAAAGCAAAAGTTAAGGCTCCAAAAGCCTAGAGAAATGTGAGTAGGAGAGAGTAGAGTATTTTGTAACTTGAAAAACCCTTAGAAGAGGTTCCCACACTATTTTTCCTGCATCTTCCCTCCAGAGATTCGTGTCCCATGCATGAACACCTCTAAGGAAACAGTTTTCCTGCAGAGGCTTAGGGCCTGATAGCCCATCCCGGCTGGGGCATCCCGCTGCTCCCCAGCACACAAGCATCCCCAGCCGGGCACATGCTTTGGCCAGGCAGCCCCAGCAAGACTCAGCCAGCCAGCCTGAGCCTCTCTTCTCATGCCCATGCCCTGGGACCCTCCAGAACCACTCACAGACCTCAGGCTCCTGGCACGATCTCCAGCACACATGCAAGAGCCTGTGGGCAGGGAGGAACTACCTCCCAAGGGGATGCCTATACTTCAGCCTCTGGAGAGGTGAGCAAGATGGACCAGATCCTCCTCTCCTGCTCAGGGAGAGGCCTTGCCCCCTTGATCATAGACTATAAGGCCAGAAGGGACCCTCTTGATCATCTAGTCTGACCTCCTGCACATTGCAGGCTACAGCACCTCATCCAACCACTCCTGTAGTGGGTCCATAAATGCTGGCTGAGGTGCAGAATTCCACAACTCTTGATTTAAAGACTTCTAGTTAAAGAGAATCCATCATTTACTCCACTTCAAACCAACAAGTGTCCCATCCCCTATACTTCAGAAAAAGGTGACCCCCTGCCAGTGTCTCTGTAAATCTAACCCACTTCCTGACCCCAAAAGATGGCAATGAGTTAGACGCTGAGCATTTTAGCGAGACCCAACAGCCAGACAGTAGAGAATTCTTTCCCATGGGTAACTCAGAACTCTTCCTATCTAGTGTCCCATCACCAGCTAATGGAGGTATTTGCTAACTGCAGTAATGGATAGACTATTTGCCAGTATAGACAACCTCATCATACCACCCGCTCCATAAACTTATCAAGCTCAATCTTAAAACAAGGTAGGTTTTTTGCCCCCACTACTTCCCTTAAAAGGCTGTTCCAGAGCTTCACTCCTCTGATGGTTAGAAACTTTCATCTAATTTCAAGCCTAAATTTGTTGACGACTGGTTGATATCCATTTGTTCTTGTACTACCACTGACCCTTCACTTAAATGGCACTGCTCTCTCCCTGGAGTTTATCCCTCTGACATATTTATAGAGAGCAATTATACCTCCCCTCAGCCTTCGTTTTGTTAGGCTAACCAAGCCAATATCCTTAAGTCCTTTCTTGTAGGAGTTTCTCCATTCCTCTGATCATCCTGGCAGCTCTTCTCTGCACCTATTCCAGTTTGAAATCCTCTTTGTGAAACATGGGAGACCAGAACTGCATCCAGTACTCCAGATAAAGTCTCATCAGTGGCTCGTACAATGATAACAACACTTCCCAAGTTCCCTATCTCTACTGGAAATGCCTTGCCTGACATCCTCGGATTGAAGTGGCTGTTTTCACAGCTGCATCACATTGGCGGCTCAGTTATCCTGTGATACACCAACACTCCCGGATCTGTCTCCTCCTCTGTCGCTTCCAACTGATAATCCCCTGTTTATTCTTGTTGCTAGTCCCTAAATGCATGACCTTGCACTATTAAATTTCATCCAATTTCTATTACTCCAGTTTTCAAGGTCACCCAACTCGTTATGATATTCCATTCCTCCTCCATATTGGCAATACCGCCCAACTCTGTGTCATTCGCAAATTTTATTAGCACACTCCCACTCTGTGTGCCAAGGTCATTAATGAAAATGTTAAATAAAATTGGTACCAAGACTGATCCTTGAGGAACTCCACTAGTAACCTCCCTCCAGCCTGACAATTCACCCTTCAGTATGACCCAGTGTAGTCTCCACTTTATCCAGTTCCTTACCCTCCTTTTGATTTTCATATTAATCCCCACCTTCTCCAGTTTAACTAATGATTTCCAGGTGGAATTGTATCAAATGCTTTACCAAACTCCAGGCAGATTAAATCTCCTGCATTTTCTTTGTTTAGAACAGTGGTTATCTTCTCAAAGACAGATCAGGTTGGTCTGGCTGTCTGGCACATCTACCTTTTGTAAAATCATGGTGTATTTTATCCCAGTTGCCATTTACCTCTGTCTTTAATTACTCTCACAAAATTTGTTCTAAGACCTCACATATAATTGAGGTCAAACTAATGGGCCTTTAGTTTCCTGAACTGCTTCTGCCCCCTCTCTTAAATATAGGTACTATATTTGTTCCTCGTTCCTCCTCCTTCTTCCAGCCAGGCAACAGCAGCAAGAGGTAGAGGAGGAGACTCAGCATTGTTAACCAGTCAGGTCCTCACACTTGCCTCATAACCCAGGAGAGCGCACCTTACAGCTTGAAAAACAAAGCTTTAAAATGAACAGCACCACAACAGCATATAGCTGGAAGCGGCTGTGCATTTTTAAACAAAGCCTTAAGCTGCACGGAAATGTTTTGAGAGACTGTGCAGAACAGCTAGCAGCAAGTGCTCTGGTTGCTTAGTAGAGGCAGGCAGAAAAGAAATGTGCAATATTCGTGGTTAACAAGTGGTAACACAGGCATACACGGTCACACAGGCTTTTGGCAGTAGTAAATAAACAAGTCTATTCTACCGAACTGACCGGTGTTAAGATGTCTATAAAAAGGGAGCTGAGCTGAGGAGTTAGAGGTACTGCACGTTGAAGTGTACAGTTATATTGTTGACACCCTGCATTTCCTTTCGTTGAAAAGAAGTAAACCGCAGAAAGTTTTGCGGAGCTGCATTTAAATGAATGGGTTTAATGCCCACTCAAATGGAAGTTACTGGATGAGAGGATAGATTTAGAGGGACATCAAGATGCTTAACCACATCTAGCCTATCTTGAGATTGTGTAGTCAGTTACGGAATGCCTGTAGACTCTAGATCTCCGTACAAGAAGTTCTCAGTATACAGTGCCCATTGAAGTAGTTGTATTACGACATGAATATTCGCATGATTGGCAGCTGAAGAAAAAAAAAATCAAATTCCAGCCCTGCAGTTACCATACTGTTCTTCTCATCTTGATCTAAAGTGTTGTGTAATGTTGCTGTATATTAAACATTTCAACCCAGAGACAATTGCAGTGAATGATGTTCTACATTAGAGGGTCTAATCCTGCAGTCCTTATTCAAGCAAAACTCAAAAATATAGGGCCAGTTTACAAAAGTCAGTTTATACGACTTAAACCTCAGATAAGATTGTGCATACAAAATCCTGACACGTTTAATAGCTAGGTTATAAGGTCACTTTGAACATTTTGCTTCAGTATATTTTTCATTAACAAAATCTTTGCTTTAAAACAAAAAAACAAGAAGCTGGGTAGATGTTGTGATGGGTTTGGGCCCTTTGGGGTGTCACCTGATGTGCTAGGGTGCCACTGAGTCAGCCTATTCTGCCAGCCTGGGTCCCCTTTACCCGGCCTTGCTGGGTTAGGCTCACAAGCCTCTTCCAGCCAAGCACACAGGCAGGGCCACACCCAGCTGCACAGAGAGATGGAGATCCGCTCTGGAAAGATTCAGCCTTTGGGGCTCACCCCAACACTCTGGAGCCCACTCCCTTTAAGGGGTACAAACCCAAAAGTTTTATGAAATTCACCCCCTCCCTCAATGCGGAGGGAGATATTCACCATTTCTTGCCACCCCCGCCCCCCACAGTTAGAAATTACATAAACTGGGTTATATTATAAACAAGCAATAATTTTATTAACTACAAAAGGTAAATTTTAAGTGAATATAAGAGAACAGACAGAACAAAGCAGATTACTGACCGAATAAAGCAAAATACAGAAGCTAAGCTCAATATACTTAAGAAACAGGTTACAAAATGTAATGTCTTACCCTAAATGTTATTTTAGGCAGGTTGCAAAGTTTCTGTGGTTCAGAGTTCCCGTTATATTTCTTTTCAGACCCCTCTGCCCCCCGCCTTCCCTTCAGATGGCTTTAGCAGTTTTTTTTTTGGGCAGACAGGCCATGGAGAGGAGGAGTCCCCTTTGCCTTCCTCCCCACCTTTAAATAGGATTTATATAAGGTGGGAATCCTTTGTTTCCCAAACTTGACCCCACTTCCCTTCCAGTGGAAAGTTACAAGAAGTTCCAGGTAATGTTTAATATCAGGTGACAAGACCACCTGACTCTAATATCTCAGCATCCATGAGTCAGTGGCAGTATGGAGCATCCGCAGGAAGGCCAAGCCTTTTCCCAGCCCATTGTCCTTGCTGATGGGCCATCAGCCCTGTCTGACTTTTCCATTGTTATACCTGAAGTGTTAGCAGTGGACATCACCCAAAGCAGCATAGTTGAAATACAGATACATGGTCAATATTCCTAACTTCAGATACAGAAATGATACAGGCATACAAATGGGATAATCACATTCAGTAAATTATAGCCTTTCCAATGATATCTTACAAGAGCCATCTCAGTTATGTCATATTTATATCATAAGCATATTTTCATAAAGAATATGGAGTGAAATGTCACAGATATGACATCCCACACCAAGGCAAATCCTAAAAAAGGAAGTAAGTTATGATGGAACATAACTCCCCCTTAACCATATCCTAATGCCCATGTAGGACAGGTCCACTGACAGTGATGGACTGCATCTTCAGGTAACCTTTTTATTCCTCCAAGTGAAAAGGAAGCCACACAACAATTTCTCCTCACAATAACATGCCAAAATTCCTCAGCATTTATTTAGGGCTGAGGGGTGCACCTTAGGGGTATGATGTATTATTTGGGGTGGGGCAGGGATTGAAAACATGAGGTTTTAATCAAAGAAGAGTTATGGTTTTGGATACGGGCATCACCAGGCCAGAATCATAGAAATGTAACGTCAGTACGCAGAAAGATAATGGAGTAAATAATTAACTATCCTTTGAGTTAGAGATTAGGAAAAACTTTCTAATCTGAGTCTCCCCTGCTGCAAATTAAGTCAATTACATCTCACATCCCATGCATGTAGCCATCGCTTGTCCCTATATGTAGGACCCTACCAAATTCATGTCCCATTTTGGTCAATTTCACGGTCATAGGATTTTAAAAATAAAAAATGTCATGATTTCAGCTATTTAAGTCTGAAATTTCACGGTGGTGTAACTGAAGGGGTCCTGACCCAAAAAGGAGTTGTGGTGGGGTTGTGAGGTTATTGTAAGGGGGATTGCGGTACTGCTACACTTACTTCTGCACTGCTGCTCGTGATGGCGCTGCCTTCAGAATTGGGTGCCCAGCCAACAGCCGCCGCTCTCTGGCTGCGCAGGTCTGAAGGCAGCACAGAAGTAAGGGTGGCAATACCACAGCCCCCCTGAAATAACCTTGTGACCCCCCTACAACTCTCTTTTGGGTCAGGACCCCCTATTTGAGAAACCCTGGTCTCCCCCATGAAATCTGTATAGTATAGGGCAAAAGCACAGAAAAGACCAGACTTCACGGGGGGAGACCAGATTTCACAGTCCGTGACGCGTTTTCCATGGCCATGAATTTGGTAGAGCTATGTGTGTAGTTTTGGATAAAATATATGTAAGTTAATCGATTGATATGAAAATCTGAAACTTTCTTAGAGAGAAAACTCTGATGAAGTTCCACCTTATCTTTAAAGAAGACTGTGTATGGTGGTTCAGATGTGAGGGCACACAGTTCGGAGACCCATCTGGCAGAAGGGATAGTAACTCGGAATATCACCTTCCATGGAAAGTGTAGTAAGGAGCACATGGCTAGAGATTCCAATAGTCGTCCCATTAGTTTAAACAAAACCAAGTTCAAGTCCCCAGGGGGAAAACAGGCTCCCTTAGCTGAGGGTACAATCTTATCAGGCCTTTACGGAATCTAAGTATGCAGAAGTCAGTTTCCAGGTATTAATCACACAGAAACCAGTTATTTCCCCAGAAGTTAACATGCTGCAAAGTTTACATGTCACACCACCAGAACCCCCTCTGTCCTTTTTGGGGCCACTAGATAAATATAATCTCATCTGTAACTGTATGAAGCTGTAGCAATATTACCTAGTGGACAGAGTAAATCTTGCCAACTAATACAAAAAAATAGCCTAAACTGTAAAAAAGGATTATTTCTACACCACCTTAAATGTTCACAAAGGCATCTTCATGGGCCCTCTTCTGGCCTTGAATTTATGAGCTCTTTTGGAAAAAATCTGACTGCAATTGTGGATTCTACGCATTTTTGAAAATCTGGCTTAGTGACCAAAAAGTAAGCAGGAGCTTAGCATTACATTTTATGTAAAAAGCTGCCAGTACAGCAATACAAAGCACTGAGTTACTTTTTAAAACAAGACCAGCTCTTCCATTACCACAGCATCTGTAGCACCTTGCTAGGACACTGATTCAGAAATAACTTATGCCATGTCTACACTAGAAAACGTTTGCCAGTAACACTATACCAGCAAACCCTCCTAGTGTAAATGCAGTTTATACCAGCAAAAAAGCGCTTTTGCCAGTAGAGTTTATACCAGTTCCCTGAGCAAAATTATATATACACCATCAAAAGTACTTTTACGTTGGTATAACTGCATCTATATCTAGGATTTTGCCAGTATAGTATAGAGATGTCACGATAAAAAGTCTCACCCCTGACCGACAGTACTATACTGGCAAAAGTTTCTAGTGTAGACCAGGCCTTAGGAGGACAGCTAGCTAATGAACTATTAACACCACTATTTGAGGCACCCTGTTGTTACGTTAGGGTTGGTCAGTAGTGGCATAGAAGATCTGCAATCCTGTTTTCCTCCAAGATCTTTAAATGCACATAAGTCCTCTAGTTGCTTTTAAGTTTCTGATTTGAAATAGTTATGCTTCTAAGCAGCTTGTTACAGCTGAAGTGAAGCGAGTCACTGACAAGGCTAAGAATCACAATCCTAAATATTAGAGATGGAAAATTATTGGGCCCTATCTAGTCCGAATGACAAGGGTAACAATTCCTAGCAAGCAAGTTTTTACCAGGTTAAGAACACTGGAATTAAAAGCATTTAGTACCTACACAAATAACCATTCAGATTCTAGGCATGCTGCATGTGATCTCAGTTATAAAGCTCTAGCCCAGTTCAGTACAGTATACAACGCAATAGTGGTGACTGGATTTGGAGACATCCAACATGGTGGAAGTTAGTGTACATGGACCCAACCTGACCAACCCCTTCTCCCAACGCCAGGTCCCCCCAATGTCCTTGACTGATTGCCAGTAGTGTCCTAGGCCCCATTCCCCTATTTTCCCTACTCAGTAGTCAGAGCAACCTCCTAGATCCCAAATCTCGGCCTTGGCTGACTCTATGCATTTACAGCCAAGAACCAGTTCCCCATCTCCGCTCCCCCCTCACAGTTTGGAAAGCTGCAGTTCAGTTCCACCTCCTGACTCCACGATCCACATGCTGCAGGTGTGAGGGTGTTACCAGCTGATGCAGGGCAGGGAACAGATGAAGGAAGGGTTATCAGAGCTTGAAGGCTGTTGCAGGTACAAAGGAGAATTTGCAGGGAGAGCCCAATCAGAGGTAACTGGATAGGACTAAAGTAGACTGGCACACTGCCTGCCCCAACTCTATAGGGTGACCATATTTCCCAAAGGAAAAATGGGACACCACATGGGACTAGTCTGAGCATCCCCCGTCCCCGTGGCTGGCCCAAGCCGCACATCTGAGCCCCCACTCTGCGGGGCTTACCCGAGCCCTGCCCCCTTCCTCCCACTCTCAGGCTGGGCCTGGCCTGAGCCCTGCCCCCTCCTGCCCACCCCCACAAGGCTGGGGCTGGCATCACTGCTCATCTGAGCCCCTGCCTGCTCCCCTGTGCGAGGCTGGGGCTGGCATTGCTGCTCGCTCAAGCCCTGCCTGTCCCCTGTGTAAGGCTAGGGCTGGAGTCGCTCCTGCACAGGACTGGAATCGCTGCTCACCCCCCTCTGCCGCAAGTTCCTCCACACCCCACTTTTTTGACAAAAGTGGGCATTTGTCCTGTTTGCTCTTGCTAACTGATCAAGTTGGCAAAAACAAATGGGACAAATGCCCACTTTTGTGAAAACAGGACGGCCAGGGCAGGGCTTTAAAAAGGGACTGTCTCTGCCAAAATGGGATAGTTAGTCACCCTACAGCTTTACCAAAACTTCCCCCTCCCTCTCCAGGCCCCTGCAATTCCCCTGACTAATCTGCCAGTCCCCACCCCTGGAGCTGCCCCAGCACTAGAGCTGGTTGGAAATTTTCCAACAAAGTTTTTCAAATCAGAAAAACCAAAACTATTTGCAGGAAGGATTAGTTTTGACAAACCTCCTGATTTGAAAGAAATGTGAGAAAGTTTTGAACCTGAAGTGTCCTGTTGTGATGTTGTCAAAATGAAGTTTCATTTTTTGATTCAAAACAACTTTTAATTTTGACATTTTAGTTAATTTATAGTAAAAAAAAAAGTAAAAGGTCAAAAATCAAAATAAAGTGTTTCAACTGACCTGAATATTTTTTCTCCTCCAGATTATTGGTTAATGAACATTTTTGGATTTTGACTTTTTGGTTCGATTCAGGATGGGAAGACTTCAAAGACTGCAAAATTCTCACAGGATGGGAAAACTGCTCCCTACCCTGCTCTATCCAGTACATCTGGAGCATTTTCCTTCAGCTATTCCCTGCTTCTCCAGGTGCTGCGATATCCTGCACTAACTGATAGAACTGACTGAAAACTTGTTTAAATCAAGCTTTCAGGGTTTTATTGAAAATGGAAGAATTTGCAGGTTCTGGCAACTGAATCATCAATATATGCTGGCTTTTAGACAAAAATGCAAAACTGGCGTAAACAATTTTTTCCCCACCAAATTTTAGTTTTGATGAAAAAGACTTAACAAAAAAAAAAAAAAAAAAAAAGGCTTTGATTGAAAATTTTGACCAGCTCTGCTAACCACCAATCGGTCTATTGTTCATGCATTGCCAGAACCCCTTCTCAGTTGCTCATGTCTGTACCTCCTTAGTAACTCCCCTGGCTCTGCAAGAGCCTGCCATTCCTACGCTCTACTCCTCATTCTGTTTCCCATTCACAGTCAGACTCTTGCTCTTCCAGAATCTTCCATCCCTACAGACACACCCCTGACTGACTGTCTCCCCAAAACTAAGAGCCCAGAGCTTCCTTCCCACCCCCCTGTGCTATTCCTGACTAACTGCTAGTCTATTCTCTACCCCACCCCCACCTCCTGGAACTGCCCTGGCTCTGGCACAATCTTCTAGCCCCGACTTCACAATGCCTGATTAACTGCCAGGCTCTGCCCCCAACAAAACCAGGCTTTTCCAGAACCTTCCATCTCTGTATTCCTGATGGCCATTCAGTCTGTGCTTCACTAATAAACCCCATTACTTCTAAAAGCTGTCCTCCACACACTATCCCTGACCTGATGCCTTGCTAGTCTGTCCTCTGCCCCCACCTGATTAACTGCCCCAGCCCTGCCACTTCTTCCCCACTCCCCTCCACAGCCCCGGTGAGATCCCTAACTCCCCACCACCCGTGGGCCCCCCATCCCATGAGCCTAGCTTTCATCCACTGTCCCCATCACTGACTTACTGCCAGCATCTCCCCCTTGCCTCGTCACAAACAGAACTTGGCACTTCCAGAACCTTCCTCCTCCCCATATGCCTGGCTGACACTCTGCTCTTCACAAATGGAAGTTGCTCTTTCAGAAACTTCCATCCACCCATAATGAACCCAAGTGCAAGTCTGTCTGTCAGACAGAGCCCTGCTCTTCCACACCGTTCCCCCCACATCCCTAACTGCCAGTGTCCCCCACAGACAGAGCCCCACTCTTCCTGACCCTCCCCCATATCCCCGACTAACTGCCAGTCTGTACCCCCACAGACAGAGCCCTGCTCTTCCAGACCCTCCCCCCATGCCTCTGACTAACTGCCAGTCTGTCCCCCCACAGACACAGCCCCGCTCTTCCAGACCCTCCCCCATATCCCCGACTAACTGCCAGTCTGTCCCCCCACAGACACAGCCCCGCTCTTCCAGACCCTCCCCCATATCCCCGACTAACTGCCAGTCTGTCCCCCACAGACAGAGCCCCGCTCTTCCAGACGCTTCCCCCCCATGCAGAGGCAGATTTTCAGTAACACACAGGCTGTCTGGGTTCCAATCCACATGGTTGAACGGGAGACCCTACAGAACAATGGAAACCTCAATGCCTGGGCTTGAACACCTACCTGTGATGGGTTCGGTCACAGAGACCCCCTTGGGACTGTCACCTGACGTGCTCAATTTGCCTTTGAGCCCATTTTTCCTTTCAGCTTGGGACTCCAGAACCCTGCCTTGTTGAGGCAGACATGCTTGCCAGCTGCAAACACAGACCCAGGTCTGGTCCATGCCCCCAAAGCTGCCAGCTTTAAACAAAAACTGCTCAGCAGGTCACCTATCTCCAGCACCCAGACACTCAACTCCCATTGGGATCCAAACCCCAAATAAATCCGTTTTACTCTGTATAAAGCTTATACAGGGTAAACTCATAAATTGTCCGCCCTCTATAACACTGATAGAGAGAGATATGCATGGCTGTTTGCTCCCCTAAGTATTAATCACGTATTCTGGGTTAATTAATAAACAAAAGTGATTTTATTAAGTATAAAAAGTAGGATTTAAGTGGTTTCAAGGAATAACTGACAGAACAAAGTAAAGTATCAGAGGGGTTGCCGTGTTAGTCTGGATCTGTAAAAGAGGCAAAGAGTCCTGTGGCACCTTATAGACTAACAGACATATTGGAGCATAAGCTTTCGTGGGGAATTCCCTAGACTCCACTATGAAGTGGGTATTCACCCATGAAAGCTTATGCTCCAATACGTCTGTTAGTCTATAAGGTGCCACAGAACAAAATAAGTTACCAAGCATATTAAAACAAAACATGTACGTTTAAGCCTAATACATTAAGAAATTGAATACAGGTAAAATCTCACCCTCAAAGATGTTCCAATAAGCTTCTTTCACAGACTAGATTCCTTCCTAGTCTGGGCCCAATCCTTTCCCCTGGTACAGACCTTGTTAGTTCCAGCAGACATCTTAGGTGAAAAGCAGGAGATTTCACATGATTGGACCCCTTTGTTCTGTTCCACCGCCTTTTATAGCTTTGGCACAAGGCAGGAATCCTTTGTCTTTCTCTGGGTTACCACCCCGTCTTCTAAATAGAAAAGCACCAGGTTTAAGATGGATTCCAGTATCATGTGACATGGTCACATGCCCTGTGAGACCCCAGCCTTCATCCTTCCAGCACTGGCCTGCAGGTACCCAGGAAGTTTTGCAAGTAAACTGAGCCATTCACAACCAATTGTCCTAGTTAATGGGAGCCATTAAGATTCCAGAAAAGGAGTACTTGTGGCACCTTAGAGACTAACCAGTTTATTTGAGCATAAGCTTTCGTGAGCTACAGCTCACTTCATCGGATGCATAGCATATCGTGGAAACTGCAGAAGACATTATATACACACAGAGACCATGAAACAAAACTTCCTCCCACCCCACTCTCCTGCTGGTAACAGCTTATCTAAAGTGATCATCAAGTAGGGCCATTTCCAGCACTAATCCAGGTTTTCTCACCCCCCCCCACACCCCCCTCCAAAAACCACACACACAAACTCACTCTCCTGCTGGCAATAGCTCATCTTACAATGTGCACAGCAATAATCCAAGTTTAACCAGAACGTCTTGGGGGGGGGGTTTGTAGGAAAAAACAAGGGGAGATAAGGGGAGATAGGTATGCAAGGTAGCCTATCTCCCCTTATCTCCCCTTGTTTTTTCCTACAAACCCCCCCAAGACGTTCTGGTTAAACTTGGATTATTGCTGTGCACATTGTAAGATGAGCTATTGCCAGCAGGAGAGTGAGTTTGTGTGTGTGGTTTTTGGAGGGGGGTGTGGGGGGGGGTGAGAAAACCTGGATTAGTGCTGGAAATGGCCCTACTTGATGATCACTTTAGATAAGCTGTTACCAGCAGGAGAGTGGGGTGGGAGGAAGTTTTGTTTCATGGTCTCTGTGTGTATATAATGTCTTCTGCAGTTTCCACGATATGCTATGCATCCGATGAAGTGAGCTGTAGCTCACGAAAGCTCATGCTCAAATAAACTGGTTAGTCTCTAAGGTGCCACAAGTACTCCTTTTCTTTTTTCTTTTTACGAATACAGACTAACACGGCTGTTACTCTGAAACCTGTCATTAAGATTCCAAGCCACCATTAATGGCCCACACTTTGCATAACTACAATAGGACTTCAGAGTAATACTTCATATTTCTAGTTTTAGATACAAGAATGATACATTCATACAAATAGGATGACCGCACTCAGTAGATTATAAGCTTTGTAATCATAATTTACAAGAGACCTTTTGCATAAAGCATATTCCAGTTACATTATATTTACACTCATAAGCATATTTCCATAAACATATGGAGTGCAATGTCACACTACCAAAGGGGAAGCTGAGGCAGCTGACCCTGGCTGTGGCTGGAGAGCAAAGGGGTGAGGTTGCTGCTGGAGTCAGAGCAGGACAAGGAGAGAACAAAGATGGAACCCAGGGAAGCAGGGCATGGTGAACCCATGGGAACCTTCCCCATCGGATCTCTGGTCTACGACTACCTCTTTGATGCTAGCCTACAGCCTTTCAGCTTCTGTATTGCAGGTGACTGATGAATTGGTACCTTATGTTGAAAAGGCTGCCTGGGGTCACTGCAGATACTCACTGAGGGCACTGCACCCTGGAGAGGAAAGTCTGAACAGACCCTACCTCAGTTCAGCTTGCCAAATGGGTTGCTTGGGCCCCAAGGCCCTGGTCTCAGAGTTGTTGAGGCTACAGGCCGGCTGTTGCAGAACAGTGGGGATCCTTGGGGTCCAGGACGTTAAAGTAGTTACTAGCAGGAGACTGATGGAAGGTTTGGGCATAGCACAGACCCTGTGTGTCAGTGACACTGCCCTGCCCTGCCCCCGCCCAACCAGAAAAGCTGAAAAACTGGCCAGTCCGGCTGGACGAGCAGTTTATGGACAGAGGGTGATTCTCAATGGCTAGCAAGTGCCGGCTCTGAATCTTGTGAATTCCCAGAGCAGTGTCTGCAGAGATTAGGATCAGATTTTCCAATGGGAGGTCTCACTATGGACTATAGATTAGCACACAAAGAATTGTACCTACAAGGGTGTTTTGGGGAGCAAATACCGTGACAAAGTGGGCATTTTCTGCAATATTTTGACACGTGTGCCTCAGTTTCCCTGTGCGCTTTGCACTGCTACGGGGGGGGGCAAAAGGGTTAAACCTGCTCTTGGGGGCAGATTAAGAGACAGGAGGTGTTTGCATCACACAACTGTCTGGGATGGTATGAAGGGGTCGTTAAAGGACTGGTAGAAACTGACCCAAATCAATGGAGAATCTGGAAAGGCAATGGGAACCCCACTGGCCATGATGTTCAGACCTAGCAAACACCAACCAAAATGAAGGAGATTTCCCCTGTCACATCTTGGAAGAGAAGCAGGACAAAGGCCCCAGCTAGAGAACAAAGGGGAAAGGTGATGGCTGGGAGAAGGACTGGCCTCTGGAGAGACAGAGAATCTTGCACTTGGGACTGAGAAGGAGACGGAGACAAAAATGGATCCCAAACCAGCTTGGCTGGCTGATTGCACTGGCTTGGCAACTGCGGACCAGGCCTTAACCTTTGCCTCTCTATGCTGCCCTAAGGACTTACAGATTCTGTAGCCAGGTGACTAATAAATTGTTACCTTGTTTTGAAAAGGCTGCCCGGTGTTGCTGCTAATACTCACTGGGAGCAGTGTGTGCTGCAGGGTACAGTGTACACAAGCCTCCCGGAGGAGTCTAGAATTGCTTCAGGGAGCCACAGAGAGAGAGAGAGAAGGGTGGGGGGATAGCTGGTTGCTGAGGGCCCAGTTTCAGAGAGTCTTGGAGGCCACGGGCCAGGCCCAGCCCAGTACAGGGACTAGTTACAGGCTGGGCATAGACCAGACCCTGTGGGTCTGTGACAAGAACAATTGTGTGCTCAGATTTGGGTGCATAAATGGTAAACAACTACCAGATGTGGGAATACAAACTGGTGCTTCTTCACCTAAATCTCCCACAGAATTAGAGGCTACGACTGAAAGTAGGGCAGGGTGGAAGAATGTTCAAAATGGTGCCTTTCTGAGATGTGGCCAAATGGCATATAGGTCTCCAGCGGTAACATTGGTGCTTTACAACTTTTAATTTTCAAACGGTTCCTAAGAGCCAAGTGTGTCTGCTCACACACGATGCCCAGGAGGCAGCCAGCTCCTCATGAAATCAGACCCAGCTCCTGAGGAACAAGTGAAAGGATCTTCCTTGGAAAATGGGTTTGTTGGAGGCTTTAGAATTCTTTAATTAGCAAATGTGTTTTTCTTTTAGAAAATAAACAAGGACACTTGCTATTTCAGTTATGCAAGTGCAGCTCATTGGTGTGACTGCTTATTTCAGGGCAACTTTCTCACAAATCCATTTAGCTAAAGCCAGGCAGGTTTCCGAAAGAGCATGGTTCCGTTTGATCATCACACAGCTCTCCCTTTCAGCAGCTCCTGTTAGCTGGAACCTGGGGAACAAAGAGCAGGAGTCACTGGGTATTTAGCTTTACTGAGCAAGATCTTTAGCAGCTATACCTCATTCGGAGGGGTGGTCTGTCTCCATACTAGCTTCCTTCATTCGTACTTTTCTACAGAGCCCTAGTGAGTAATATGCCTCACAGAGTGGGAAAGGAGCTGGGCAGGCTCGGTTCAGTGCTGGAAAACATCGCAAAATCCACTGCGATGATTGACCAATACTGCCCGTGGGTGTATTCAAATCCCTCTGCTGGGGAGCCAAGCCGAGGAGCCCAGCAGCGCCCATGTGGTCCTGTTTTGTACAACTGTGCCATGTGCACTGACTGGTGTCTGAAGTGGGTGGAGCTTAGTTGGTGGGCGGGGCTTGGGAAAGTACCACCCCTTCCCCCACCCCCATGGCAGCCCTGGTGGAGGTAAACTGTACTGCTCAGCAGGAGAGGGGACCCTGACCCTGCATTAACGAGCGCATTGCTGGACAAGGGCCACCTTACTCAGGCAGAGCAGCACAGCTGAGAGCTAACATAGGTGTGAACTCTTCAGCAAGTGCCTCTTCAGCAAGACAAGGATTGGGCTTAAGCTAGTGTCTTCCCAGACATGCCCATTCTCCAAAGAGACCCTGACCCCCCTTTATCCTGTGGCTTTGCAAGCACACAGGGGGCTTGAGACTGACCATCTCTCCATGGAGGACTCTGCCTGGTGCTTAACTTTACTTGTGCTCACAGACAGCCTCTGCTCCTGCTAGCACTAGAGAGCACTAACCTTGTGTTCCCACTTGTGCACCATGCAAGACACACTCAGTTTCAAAGCCAAAGTAGGAACCATGAACACTCACAGTGTTTCATCGAACGTGGTGCCGTCCACCCAGGTCCATTTCCTCTCTGGGGATGTAACATGGAGTCCAAGCCAAACCAGGTTCAATTGTGGAATACTCAGTATATACGCCTGTAAGTGACAGGACGGAGGAGTCTGGGTGAATATAACCTGCTAGAATTCTCTGGCTTCTTTGCTCTCTCGGCAAATGAAGGAAGAGAACCTGCTACATAGCTCTGCAATAGATATAAACCCAATTGCTGATATTTCCCTTTCCCAGTCTCACCCCCTCCTTCCCCTCCACATAACAGTGATATTTTAATGTGCTCTGTAAAAGATTTTTCTTAAGCCAAATGTCATACAGCTGGGGCATTGTTGTTTTGCTGCAAGCTCATTGTATTACATTATAACTAGTGACACTCATCTCTCAAGGGGCGGGTTAAGCCATTTTTATTTACTGTACCATCTCCTCCTTGTCTTGGATCACGAGCATTTGAGAGCTCTTCGCTGAGCAGTCCACACGACTCTCATTCCATGTTTTCCGTTCTTTAGAGACCCAATAGCACTTGTTCTTGTGCGGCAGCCAGCCAGCGGGGCACAGTCTGCACTCACAGCCCTCTAGAAACAGACATGGAAAAGGCAACATTAAATAGGCCGGAAAGTTCTGAAGAGTGCTGAGCTTCCCTACGTTCACGAGGGGCTTTCAAACTATAAACATTCTCAGCCAAGACATTTCTCTTTATTCATTGTTTGTTTGAGGAAAGGCCCATTATTCAAATAGCAGATGGAGGTGCGGGTCAGGAGAGAGGTGCTCTGGCAGAGCTGTAATGTGAATATGAATTCATAAGATTGGGCCCACAATTCACATTTTGCAGGCTCAGTATCACACAATGCATTTCCCCCCAAGGAGCACCGAACCTCTGAAATGAAAGACACAACAAAACTGTTGCCTTCTCTGCTGAATCACTTCTGGAGCATTTTAAAAGTAGGAGGAGGGAGGTAAGGGATTCTCGTAGGAAGTTCTGGCTTCCCAGAATGCTCCCAGACAATTGAGGGCTGCGTGCTGATCACACACACACACAAAACCACCTTACAAGAACAGTATTACAGTTGCAAAGTCAAGCACTCAAAACTTAGTAAGTGTCAGAATTAAGGTTGCCTGTGCAATCTTTATTGCGCCCCCTTGTGCATATTTATTATGATCCAGTCCATAATTACATAGCCACATGCCAGTTTTCTCCACCAGACCCCTGCTTCATTCAGGGCACATGACGGACGGTGCTGCTGACTTACTGAGCAGCTGTTCAATATTTTGTTTTCTTCTCATTCAATGTGTAGCCCCAGTAGTACTGTGCACTATTCAAAGCCGGCTCTGAAGGCAGAACTATTAATTTCCTCCTGGGCTCTCCTCTGGCACCCTGCTCTATAGTATCTGAGTGCTTCACAAAACAGTAATGAATTTTCACAGCACCCCTGTGAGATCAGGGGATTGCAATATTTCCATTTTACAGATGAGGAACTTAGGCACGGAGAGTTTGAGGTCAAAAGTATCCACTAATACCGGGTGCCCAACCTGAGACTCAGACCCTCAAAAAGGTACTTAGGCAGGAATAAGGTATCTGAAAAATCAAGGCATTTAAAGTACTTAGCATTCTATAGTACTTCATATGTTCAGGGCACAGCTCCCATCAATTTCAGTTACAGCTGTGACGGCTCAGCACTGCTACAAATCACACCCCAGGCTCTCAACTGAGGCACCCAATGAATGGAGGAACACAGTGAGTGACCACCTGTGAGAGGATTGGTTTAAGTAACTCTCCCCCACCACCAGTCCAAATGTACTCTCTCCCCCGTCTTCTGGTTCTTGTTCCTTCTGCATTCAACTCAGGCAACTTCCTCCTCCATGCTGCCAGGGCTCAGGAGGACACAGCAAGCGTGTGAGAGACAGGCTCCCCACTCTCAGCGCCGCTGTCAGGACCCAAACCTGCATGGAACGTCCTACTCAGCCCCCTGTAGCTCTGGGCTGGAGCATGCTCATTGTTGATAGAATCATGAATTTTCAAAGGCTTATCACTTGGCCAAATTTGGGCAGATATTCACAGGCGCAGCTAAAGGCAGACAGATCCCTGATTCATAAGCCACCCCCTTGTCAAGTGTCAAGTCCCTATTCCACAGCACGGGGACAGCACTAGAGCTTCTGAAAGACAAAGTCTCCAGAATTTTTTAACATGAGAAAAACAATGTATTTTCACTAGGCTGGTTCTCAGAAACAGCTGGACAGTTATGTCTGAAACTAAAAAAAAAAATAATAATAATAATCAGGCTGAGGCAGACCCCTGGCATGGAAAGGTTCAGCCTGAACATTTAATCTTCAGCAAAAATAAAAGCAACTGAAAACAGGCTCTCCTAGTGGGAAGTATTGTGCCCGTACTCAGTGCCTCAAAAACCAGTATAGGGAAAGCCAGCGCTACCTAGGGGTGGAGTAGGGAGGCTGAACACCTGGGTTCTAAGCCCCGCTCTGACACTGCCCCACTCTGGGTGTGTCTACGCTTGTGATCATTAAAATCCCAGCATCCTCTTTTGACTAACAGAGGATTTACCAGCTTGTGTAACTACATTTTTTCCTCCCTAAAAATCTCTCTGGAAATTTCAGTTGGATGCGGCAAATATTTCCGAATTATGGTCTATGGGGTGCTTGTAGGTACTCCATGAAAGCTGACAGGTCACATCTGCCTGGCTTCTCCTTGTTTCCAGCTGCTATATCTCTCTACAAGACAGCTACAATTTTTCCCAGTACTACTTTTCTATGAGCAACTTCTGTAGTTGCCATTGGGATGTTATAGGATTGCAAAAGGGAGGTGAGGAGGGTGGGGTCTGGGAGTTTACACAAGGGAAGGCAGGCATCCATTAGGTGCTCTGTATTAAAATATGCTGCACCATGCAAAAACATTTGAAACTCCCTGGGATTTGGAATTGCTTTTCAATTCCTCTCCTGTGGTATCGTATAATGTTGTGTGTTACTAAACAGCTAGCAAGTTTCACCCCACATGTGATCACACTACAATGGTAAGTGAAAGGATATAAAATGTTTCATACTCATTGGAAGTACTTTGAATGACCACTAGATATCACTCCTACTACTCTGCACAAACAGGTGAAAACTTATTTATTAGAGCTGCCTGAAAAGTGGGATTTCCCTGGCAAATTATCAGAGGGTTTTCCCCTTTTTTACCTTTTTTTCCCTTTCTCTCCTATTTTTCTCCCCACTGGAGAAAAGATGTGAAAAGATAAAATGTATAGGAAAGTGTTGAAAAGGCCATGATTTTGAACCTAAATATTTAGTTTTTCTCAGAAAATTTCCCCTTTGGAAAAATTTCAGAAAATTGAAAAATAAATGTTCTCATGAAAAATAAAATTTGGCAAAACCCTCTTTTCTGATTAAGAATCAGAAATGTTTCAGCCAGTTGTAGTATTTATTTTGCAGCCATCAAACAGAACAAATGACCAGAAAAATAAAGACGGGAAGATGAGGGTATGGCACATCTCAGCTATGTATAAGTTATTGTGACACAGTAGCTGAATTTTCAATCAGTGAGTTTGGAGTGAGAGTTCTTCCAGGTGGACACAATGTTGCAAAGAGCACAAAGAACAGCAGATACAGTTACCTGTTGAGTTGTTGTTTGGCTTTGGATACAAACTTTGATTTAAGCAAGACTGGGAATCCTTCAGGCTGGAATTACATTCAGTTCCATTTGTTGTTCTCTGTCTTTCAGTCTGACCTTCACAAGGACGTGTAACAAAAGAGAGAAGGTAAAAAGTATCAACTCACCAAATACCATGGGATATCTATTGAGTTATGATGGGGACAGAGAAGCAGCGTGAGATGGAATCTCACTCATTGTCCATTGTAAGGTTCATTCCACATTTTTGCACATCTCACAGTGGAGCTGTTACAGACAAATAATGCATGTTTCATGTATCAAGCGCTCAACTCTACTTTGTTTATGTAACACTTTTGATGTCTATGGCAGTGAAGAAATGCCTGGTAATTTATTCAGAAATGTTTTGGAGGCCAAAAAATAGAATCTAAATGGAATTGCAGAGGAAAAGGAGAATTCACTGAGCCAGTGAATCTATGGTGCTGAGATACTCACCCCAAACACGAAGCGCGATCACAGCTGCCACCAGGATGATGTTCCCAGCCCATCCGAGCCATAGAGTCAGCCGATGCCAGCGTGGGCACTGAGGGATATCTGCAAGAGTCAAAACCTAGTGTAAAGATTTATAATGAAACATGGAAACTTCTCCTCCTTTGGAGGCTGCTCAGCTGGAGATAAGGATAAAGTTCAGGCTCATGTAATATGAGGAGGAAAATGGTCATGCTCAGAGTTTAAAACTCTGAGGCCACATCACCCTCACAAGGGCAACATTAGTTGTCTAACTCGATGGAAGTAGAGGAAAGCTGAAGAAAATACCAAAGATAACTAATGTTTACTAGGTTTCAGAGTAGTAGCCGGGTAAGTCTGTATCCGTAAAAAGAAAAGGAACATAAGCTTTTGTGAGCTACAGCTTATGCTCTAATAAATTTGTTAGTCTCTAAGGTGCCACAAGTACTCCTTTTCTTTTTAATGTTTACTAGTTAGCAAGTTCACATCATCCTGTATCACAGATTCTCTGCACACTGAGGGGGATCCTCCAAGAGAAGGTTCAAAAGCTGGGGCACAGCTCCGATCCTGTGAAACTGTGACAGTGACTCCAGTGAAGTTAATGGCATTCCGTGGAGTTTTGTCAGCGGTTTGGTCCATAGTGTTCGTAAAGGGGAGATATTTCACCATATAACTGCATGGCAAAAACAGGCTGCAAGTGGCGGCAATGGCTGCCTCTGACTTGGCTTTTTTCATCCATCCATCCATGTAGACATGTATCCCTCAATGTCTGCTGTGTGCCAACCCCATCAGCAGACACTTGGTAACTACCCATGGTGCTGTTGACAAGGTGATGGGAAGAACTGTGAATTGAAAGTACCTGACTCCCATGCAGAATCTCAGGTATTTGCAATGGTTCTTCCCGATAGCCAGGTGGAAGTATCCATCTTTCATGTTGAGAGATAAATACAAGTCTCCTGAAGAGTGAGGGAAGGATTTGAAGCCTGACATATTTGTTCAGGTCTTCGGGGCCCAGAATAGGTTATAGACCTTCCTTCTTGGGGATGAGGAAGTAGTGGGCGTAGAGTCCCTTCCCTCGGTTACACAGAGGAACTTCTATAGCTACTTTCAAGAGGAGTGAGTCCCCTTCTTCCAGGAAGACTTTCTTGTGAGGGGGAGTCCCTGAGGAGGGGACCTGGTGCAGAACTGGATGGAATATCTATCTTGAATGGTCTCTGTCACAGGGTGGCTGGCTCCTGTCACTTGAAGCAGGTCCAGTGTCCTGTGCCATAGCAGGTGCTCCCAGTTGGGCCAGTCAAGAGGGGAGGCATTGCACCTGGGGCTACAGGGGAAGTTCCACTGAGCGAGGACCAGCTGCGAGAAGGAAGCTGACAGAGAAATCTAGGAAGCTGCAGGAAGCAGGACTGCCAGAGTCCATTGGGAAGGGAGGCAGGAAGAGTCTAACATCTAAAGGGTGAGCCGAGGAACTGTTTGTTTAAGTTTGGACAATAAACCTACTTAAAGGAGACTGTGGGTGTGGCAGTGAATCCTTGGCAAGCGGGGAAGAAGCCCTGCCTTGTGACAGTCTCCAAAGCCCAGCAATCAGAAGTTATTTATTGTGCACCAGTCGCTGTAGAAGAAGAATAGACAAGGACTGAAGGGAGTGTTACCCAGAGTTCTTTCAACCCAAAGCTTTTGGTAACTTATTTCCTGACATCACCTTGCACAGAGTAAATCAGGGGAAACACGGCCGTCCGACCGATAGATGGCTGGCACAAACAGGACAACACAAGGGTGATTTCACTTAAAGCTAAACTTTACTTAGTCTCAAGCACTTACACATGTCCACAACAGGTTAGTAAAACACCCCCAACCCTCGATAATTACCGAAGCTGAGTGTGGCTCTCGAGTGGCACAGCGGCAGACCGTCTGCCGGTGGGGAACACAAGATGTATCCAGAGGGAGAGACCAATCCTCAAACTTTTCCCCCTTATTTATACATTAGTAACACAGAGACATGTCCCTTAAAGAAACCTTGTTAAGCAAGCAGTTTCAACGGCCAAGCAAGAGGTTTCCTTCTGATTATTGATTAACCACGTGTGGGGTTTTTTTCCCAGAGTTTGCAGCCTTGAGGCCTCTAAAATGCATGCATCAGCAACTTCAACACAATTCTTAACAGGAAGCACACAGGGTCAAGCTGCCCTTTCTGTGGCACCCAAAACCCCCTCCCCTCCTGCCTTGGTTAAGCTGAGCCTGCTGCATGGCCACTTTATGGCCTGCTGACTTGGCTGCTTTTAGCAATAAGCAATAGCGGTTTCAGGCACTTTCCTGGTTTGCTGAAATCTCCCCGTACAGGAGGGGACAGAGAATGTCAGGGGGGAAGGTGCTAGAGACTTGTGTGGCTCCTGTGTGTCCCATTAAACCAGCTGCTTGTAGACAGAGGAGGAAGACTGTGATGAAGAACGCTGGAAGTGTTTGTTCTTGTGCTTTTGAGGTCTCCTCCCATGGCCACTGTGGAGAGAGGTTGGAACCTCCCTAGCGAGGAGCAGGCCTGAGAAGTTGCTGAGTCCACCCTTTGAAACCTGTCAAGGTTCAGATAATTTTCAGACTGGGTTGTACATACGCTTCTAATAAGCACGGCCATACTGGGTCAGACCAAAGGTCCATCTAGCCCAATATCCTGTCTTCTGACAGTGGCCAATGCCAGGTGCCCCAGAGGGAATGAACAGAGCAGGTGATCATCAAATGATCCATCCCGTCACCCATTCCCAGCTTCTGGCAAAGGGTAGATTTGATCTTCTCCAGATCTTCTCACTGGCCCTTAAAAGGCAGATCTTCTGTCCTCCATTGGGCTGCTGTAATGAGGCCTGGGGAGTGGGGTCAGGAATATCTACACAGGACTATTCCAGTGGCCACAGCCCTTGTATTGGTCTCCAAGGCATCATATGCTATGTTAAGAGGATGCTTACCCATTGTACAGCCCCTCCAGTACTACTACTGCTGTAAAAAAATTAGAAAAGCCACCATGAAGTACAACCCTAGAAGTCGCTTTACATTTTCAAAGCTGTCCTCAAAGAGGAAAAGGGCAAGAGACTTAAAAACATCATTTAAAATAAAAAGAGTAACAGTCTCTAGGCCCCACCGAGTTGGTAATCACGACAGGAGACTTCAGCACTTTCAATATCAAAGAACTTAACTTCGAGTAACTTCAAAAACTGTAGCCCGTTATTCATAAAAGTCCTTCTTATGTGAGAGTTCTCATTGAGACTTAATAAATAAAACTTATGTCCTTAATAGAACAAGATGTTCTGGAGACATACGTGGACAAAAAATGGTGTATTTTTAAAAAAGTAAAAAGCTGCTTTTCTGTTTTTTAATTAAAATAATTAAATGATTTGTTAAATTGATTTCAATTTTTCAAAGAAAAAAATTCTTTTCTGGCCCCAGATTAACAAATTTCAAGATAGAAGGGGTGGGGGGGAGTCAGAGAAGGTGTTAAAAAATTAGGCTTGTACTAGAAACTCTTTGACAAGTGTAACTACTGTGGCTCCACAGTTTAAGCTCCAGCTTCCAAGTGAAGCAAAGGACCTGTGTAGAGACCCACCTCCTGGCCACACCAGCCCATTTCCATTTTCCAGCCCCAGGGGGCACCGCATGGGGCTGGAGCTCCCGCAACTCCCTGGGGGTAGAGAGCTGGGTCAGGTTTCCCCAACAACGTCCTGGACCCAGCCCATGACCCCAGTGGCCTGGGTGCATCACAAGAGACAGAAGTTCCAACTCCTAGAGGCCTGAAGGGAGAGAGAGCTGGCATGGACTGGGCTCCACCAAGAGCCACCCCAAAAACCAGCACCTGAACCCAGTGGTCTATTTCCTCCCCCTGCGATACGTGTTTTGCAGCAGCCAGCGAATTGAATTAGTCTTGCTGTCCAAGCAGTAGCAGTTTGTGCTGAAGCTTCAGGGTTCAAACTTCGCTGAAAATACACGATGGGGGGTGCTACAGTGGCACATAACAGAATCTGGTTTTACCCTTTTCCTTTAAAAAAAAACACTCTGGTAAATTACATACAAAAAAACCTCTCAAAAGAATGGTTTCAGACGGGTAGCCATGTTAGTCTGTATAAGCAAAAACAACGAGGAGTCCTTGTGGCACCTTAGAGACTAACAAATGTATTTGGGCATAAGCTTTCGTGGGCTATAATGCATCTGATGAAGTGAGTTATAGCCCATGAATGCTTATGCCCAAATACATTTGTTAGTCTCTAAGGACTCCTTGTTTTTTCTCAAAAGAATGTTATTTAGATTGCAAAGTGAACCCCTCAAAAGTTAGGAAATGCCGGAAACTTATCTCTGCTCCCTTGTGCATGTGCATGACGACAATATATGTCCATGTAATTAAAGACCACTTTTTTCCAAAGGATCCCTGCCTCATTGAATATACAAAATGGTTGCACAGTGGGGCAGAATTAAGGTTGTACAAGCAACTGTATGTCCGGCATTTCCTAACTTTTGAATGCTTCACTGCGCAAACTAAATAATGGTTTTTAACTTTTTATATGTAATCCTGCATATACTGTACTGTACACAGACTGAGTGATACAATATCTGGACTGTTAGTATTTAATTTGCTCATCAACTGAAATATCAGCTTTATATATTTTGATTCTAAGATTAACAGCAGAATAGTCATCTAAAATGTCCTCTCATTAGTAGCCTGACTCTGTAGAAAATATGCTCTGAAAATAGCTAATATATTTACTATTTTACCACAGTTCTGCAAAATATTATTAGGATTTTTTATTTCCAGATACCAATCTTTTCAGGAGAGTCTTGTAAAAAATATACTATGATTTATATATTTACATTTTACATCCTTTTAAGTTTAGTTTACAGTTCCTTGTATATTCATTATTCCTGGAACACTGAAAGCTATTATTTTTCCTCCTCTCCTTCCTGCTGCGTTGGTCTCCCCTGAGTTAAGAGCTGTCCAAACTTTAACTGCTCTGAAGTGTAATGACTTGACTCCTCACAAATCTTCCCTATCCAGGTCTATTCAGAATCCAGTACAACCCCCCGCTGCATCCCCCACAGTTTTCTTCATCCTTTATTGACCAAGTTGCCCTTCATTTCTTTCTCTTCTCCTCACCTATTTCCTAACCTGGGATACTAGACTTCAGTCTCCCTACTTGCCTCTTCATGAATCTTAGCAGATCCTTTTCTCCAGACTTCCCTCACATGTGGAATCACCTCCATGACCCTCTGCACTGACTTCTCAGCAATTTTCCAAAACCAGTCCCTTCTCCCTGATCTGTGTGACATAACATTCTCTCCAACAAGAAATGAAAGACAATTATATGAGTCTCCCAGACTCCTTGTGTTCAGTCTTCCCAAGACTGGATCAGTGCATTACTCTTTACCTATGACTTATCCCACTATACTATGTACTGCATCTTCAATACAGCATGAGTATCCACCCCCAAGTGTTTATGAAGTAAGTAGAAAAATGCCATAATATAACCCTGTATTGTTCTTCACATGTAATTTACATGTATAGACTGGCAGTAGCTCTGAAGATTTCTGTGACACTTTGTATTAACGTGAAAGTAAAATGCACAATATTGCATTAAAGAGATTCAGTTCCTAGTTCTGACAGATGGTAAATTACCTCATATTTGCTGAGTCCTAACATTCGAATGAAACACAGAGACTCACACCTGCTCTTTGTTTCTAGAAAATCTTTCTTTAAATATCTGTGCTACCCGTAAAAACAAAAAAATACATTCAAAAAATTGGAATTGAAACCAAAAAAAGGAGAGCATACCAGTACAAAACTAAGAAGCTAAATATACTTACTGGGGTGCTGAGATGGATGCAGTGACTTTGAAGTGGAAAAAGCTCCAGGAATGTTTAAATCAGCACATACTATTTCTCCAGCCATGGCAAGTGCAGAGGAAGATAAGAGGCTACAAGAAGACAGACTGTCTAAGAGTTGCCTCGTATTTATGCATGAGCCAAGATGACAGACATATCCAGTAAGAGGAAGTGTCTATCAGAAGGTTTTGACTTCCTTCTTTCCTAGCAATCTAAGAGAGAAATCCAGGCACTAGAGATAAAGAGTGTTTAAAGTACAATTGCATTAGCTAATCTGAGACATTCTCTCAATGCATTAGAGCTGGTGCTGGGATTTCACATAAACTGTTGATTTTTCCTACATTAAAAGAAAGCTGCTCCCTGGTGTGTTTGGTTCAGAAGCTCTGGGCATTTTAAGATAAGAAATTCTTATCATTGCATAAAACTGGAAAACAGATTGAAAAATAAGAACTTTTTAATTACAATTCATATTTCCCACTGGAGACAGACATCTTTAATTTATCTCATCACTAGGGACAGTCATACCCCTCTCTCTAGCTATTCTATTCAGGTTCTACATTGTTACCCCTTTTAACCTGACTGTCTGCTCAAAGTTGGGAGCTCTGTGGGTCATTCCAGTTAGGAAGAGAAATTGCTGATGGAGCCTGTTACCTTTGATGCAATCTGATTTACAAAGAATGTACAAAGTCCTGTTTCCCCAAACACAGGAGGAACCAAACAGGAGCCAGTGTCTTTGTTCACAGGTCCAAAACTCCTTTCAGCTTTCCAACCCAAATCCTTTCTCTAGGCTACTCCCCTGGCCAAACCATGCTTCTAGTGGCTTGTTCAGCCTGTGTGTCTGTCCCCCTCTCAACCTCCACCCCAGGTTTCTCTCTCTCTGCTCTGCCTGATGCATCTCTTCACACAGACACACACATATATTTCTAGTCAAACAATACACAGCGGAGTCTTCTCCCACACAGTGCTAATTTCTGCGTGGGCTCACGTCCACCTTTGTCTTAAGTGGGGACTTGTGATTATAGAATTATAGATTAGAGTTGGAAGAGATCTCAGGAGGTCATCTAGTCTAACCCCCTGCTCAAAGCAGGACCAACCACAACTAAATCATCCCAGCCATGGCTTTTCTTAACTTATCTTAAATTAGGGGTTCTCAAACTGGGAGTTGAGACCCCTCAGGGGGTCGCAAGGTTACTACATGGGGGTCACGAGCTGTCAACCTCCACTCCAAACCCTGCTTGGCCTCCAGCATTTATAATGATGTTAAAGATATAAAAAAGTGTTTTTAAATTTATAAGGGGGGGGTCACACTCAAAGGCTTGTGTGGGAAAGGGGTCACCAGTACAAAAGTTTGAGAACCACCGTGACTTAAATGAAGGCCAGTGGTTAAACCTGCAAGAACAGCATTAGTACCATTCCTTTGAGATATTCAGACTCTTGTAATAGCACTTCCTTGGCAAGCTGCGCCTGGGCCAGGGAAAAGCTGCTCTGTTGCATTAGGACTCAAACCTACAAGGCACCGAGCGACATCAGCTCCTACTGAAGTAACGGGAGGAAAGGGCGCTCAGCACTTCACAGGATAGAGCCCTGTGTCTGATGCCGGGGTTGTAGGAGTCAGCCAAAGTTCTGCAGAATTTGTGCCCACAGTAAAATAGTCAGGTTCCCTTGTCACACGGTGACCTGACAAGTAAGAAGAACAGTTGGAGGAAACTGGTCTTATGCAGTAATGCCGGCACCCCTAGGTCTCACGTAGCACTTGCTAGTAACATTAGTTTATTAACTACTTGGTTGATAAATCTGCAGCTCCAGAGTCGTCTCCACCTCACTTCTCTGTCCATCCCTCATACCCCTCCTGTTACTGCAGCAAATCCACCCCTCTGTACAGCAATCTTAGAGACTATGGCACCGCAGTAAAGGAGGCAAAACAACCCTTCTGATCCTCCAACATCCATGCAGCAGAATCATGGTCAATGGAGCTATTTTGCACATGAACTGGTTAAGCAATCCAGGCTGCATAGCCCAGACATGAGACCCAGGCGTCCACTGCTGTGAAGAGCTGTCAACATGCTTCACTGATAAGATCAACCCAATATGTACGAATGGAGCTGACTGGGAAAGAAAATTCCATTGCTGAGCAGACTGTATTATTCACCCCACCATCTCTGAGTTTGCCCCCATCATACACACTGAACCTCAAGAAATCCTGAAAAATATTAGAGATACAACCTGTGAAACAGATCCGTGCCCCTCCTGGCTGGTAAAAGTCAGGTAGGAAAAGCTATGCCCACTATTCATAGGAATAATCAACACCTCCTTCAGAGAAGCTCACCTGCCAAATTCCTTGAAAAATGCAACTGAGACGATTTGGGGACTCTGTCTCTGTACAGCTTATGAACTCTGGTTAATTTTATGAAATTCCTGTATCACTGAAAGCCTCAGAGTGTCTGGCAGGGTCTCAGAGATGTATAACACACCCTCTTCCTTTCCTTCCATGGTCTGGAAGAACCTGTAGAACAAATAAAATAAATTATTAACCTTAATACCTGGTCTCTGCCCAAATTGTGGGTATGTTAAGGAGGGTGCCTTGTCTGGGAGAACCAATTTGACCCAGATGGTCTGAAGGGAGCAGGTTTTGGAGAATGGAAACTCTAAAAACAGGAGAACAAAGAAACCAGATGGTGATTTTTTCCAAAGGCTCAGAGGGACTCTGAGACAGAGGAAGTTCGAGCAGGAGAGAGGAATAGAGAGGGATGCTTTTGCAGCAGAGGGGACCTTCTTTGACTGTGGGACCAGCCAAGGTCAAAGAAGCAGGCAGGAGGAGAGAGCAGACTGCACATCGCGGAGGAGAAGTCGTGAGGAGAGAGGTTCAGGAGAGGGGACTTGGAATCCTGAGAGGACGCTGCCCCAAATCCTGACGAACACTCCAGCATGCTGAGGAAACTGAAACAGGAATGGAGTATAGATGTTTTAGTGTTTTGACAAGAGCTGTACATCTCTGGAGCTATCTAAAATGAACAGTGATTGGTTTGGGAGTCTTTTGCAATATCTGTGTTACATGCTTTAACTCTCATGCTTCCCTGGAGAGGTAAACTGTAACCCCAAACACCTGTAAGGTCAGAGCTCTGGAGAAGAGTGCTTTAGCTACTGGGATGTCTATGTGGGGGTCAGCACTGATCCTGGGGGCCTAGGGTAACTGGAACACAAGGTCCCATTTCCATGAAGGGGCCACAGACATAGCGCCTGCATCTAGGGAGCATGCCAGAGAAGCCAATGAAAGAGAGAGCACTGGGGCCTGCTCAGAGTCAGGAAACTTACAACACAAGGGTCTAGCATGATGGGACCCAAACTCAGAAGCCTGGTGCGTGTCCAACAGGGGGAGCTTTACCAGGGCTAATTAATTAATTAATCTATTAACAAAGAATTTAAGGAAGGTAGTATAATCAATGTTAATCAATATGGGTTTATGGAAAATAGATCCTGTCAGACTAACTCGATATCTTTTTTGTTGGCATTACAAGTTTAGTTGATAAATGTAATAGTGTTGACATAACATACTTAAACATTTGATTTGGTACCAAGTGACATTTTGATTTAAAAAACTAGAGAGCTATAAAATTAACATGGCAAACATTAGATGGATTAAAAGCTGGCTAATGGATATGTCTCAACGTGTAGTTATAAATGGGGAATCGTCATCCAGCGGGTCTGTTTCCAGTGGGGTCCTGTAGGGTTCAGTTCTTGGACCCACACTATTTAACATTAATAAAAATAACCTAGAAGAAAACATTAAATCATCACTGATAAAGTTGGCAGATGACACAAAAATTGGGGGAGTGGTAAATAATGAAGCGAACAGGTCGTTGATACAGAACTATCTGGATCACTTGGTAAGCTGGGCACAAACAAACAATATGCATTTTAATATGGCTAAACGTAAATGTATACATCTAGGAACAAAGTCTGCAGGGCATGATTAGAGAATTGGGGGGGAGCTCTCTCCTGGGAAGCAGGGACTCAAAGAGATTTGGGGGTCATGGTGGATAGTCAGCTGACCATGAGCTCCCAGGGCAACACTGGCCAAAAGGGCTAATGAGATCCTGGGGTGCATAAAGAGGGGAATCTAGAGTAGGTGTAGAGAGGTTATTTTATCTCTGTATTTGACACTGATGTGACTGCTGCTGGAATACTGTGTCCAGTTCCAGTGTCCACAATTTAAGAAGGGTGGTCATAAATTGGAAAGGGTTCAGAGAAGATCCATGAAAATGATTAAAGGATTAGAAAATATGCCTTGTAGTAATAGACTCAAGGAGCTCAATCTATACAGCTAAACAAAGAGAAGGTTCAGGGTGACTTGATTACAGTCTAGAAGTACCTACAGGAAGAACAAATATTTAATAATGGGCTCTTCAGTCCAGCAGAGAAAGGTAGAACATGATCCAATGGCTGGAAGTTGAAGCGAGACAAATTCAGACAGGAAATAAGGCATACATTTTTAACAGTGAGAGTAATTAACCACTGGAACAACTTACCAAGCATCATGGTGGATTCTGCATCACTGACAATGTTTAAGTCAAGATCAGATGTTTTTTTTCCTAAGAGATCTGCTCTAGGAATTATTTTGGGGCAGGTCTCTGGCCTGTGTTCTATAGGAGGTCAGACTAGATGATAACACTGGCCCCTTCTGGCCATGGAATCTATGAAGGGCTACGACAGCAAGAGCTTGCTCAATCCTCAAGAAACCAACCCACTCGACCCTGAAGACCTGGCTATATTTAGTCGTGTGAAAAGAACCCTGGGGGGTGGGAACCTGATAACAGTCTTCAAATATGTTGAGAGCTGTTGGAAGGTTCTATGGTCATTTGCTGTCATTTACTTTTATTTTGAAAAATTTCCTGTCGTCGCCATTTCGAATCTGTACATGTTGTAGTTTGGGGGCCACACTGGGGTTCCTTCTTGTTCAGCTTTTGGCACTCTTTTCAAGTGTGGCGGGAAAAGACTGCGCACATGACCTGGCGAATCTGCCTAGATGCTGCTGGGTATATGAACCCTGCACGCCAGTCACCGAGTGCTGTCCGCCCCAGAGGCGGCCCGTGTCAGTTGTGTTTGTGAGGTCTTCGAGAGACAAGTGCAGCATCGTCAGCACTTACCTGAGGTCCAGCTTACCTGAAAGATTGTTCCAACTGATCCAAGTTCCTCCTGTGTTCATCCATCACACGGTCGAAGGTCCGGATCCACCTCATCAGGAGCTGTGGCAGACCAGACGGACACACCTGCCTTCCTTGTTCCGATTGTCATCTCATGTGTCAAGTATTAATTTTGTTGTTAGTTCATAGTCTGTATTGGGGAATACTGGGACCAGCTCCGAGCCTTCTGTTTCTCAGACCACCAAGTTATTATTATTGTTGCTAAATTTATCCTTATTTACCTACCAATGTTATGTTAATAAACCCTCTTTGGTTCACCTTTAATTCTAGTAAAGTGTCATTGTTGCTGCGTCCATGGGTGATAGACCCTAACTCAGGGAACCAGAACACTACCTTTACCAGGGGTCCTTTATCTCTCTCCTATTTTCCCTTTTCCCATAACACTGTTATAAAGAGGACAGTGATCAGTTGTTCTTCGTGTCCACTGAAGGTAGGATAAGATGTAATGGGCTTAATCTGCAGCAAGGCAGATTTGGGTTAAACATTAGGAAAAACTTTCTAACTCTCTGGGTAGTTAAGCTCTGGAACAGGCTTCCAAGGGAGGCTGTGGAATCCCCATCACTGGAGGTTTTTAAGAACAGTTTGGTCAATCACCTGTTAGGGATGGTCTAGGTTTACTTTGTCCTGCCTCAACACTTTATGACTTTTTGAGGTCCCTGTCAGACCTACATTTCTATAATTTTATTTTTTAGGTGGATCTACAAAAAGGTTAGACTGAAAGAAAAATATATAATTCACACATAAGGAAGTGCTAGAGTCAGAATATCAGTTGGTGTAAATTGCTGCAGATCCATTGAAGTCAATGTCACTGTGCCCATTCATACCAGCTGAGGATTTGACCCCTAAGTCCTTATATGAAATTTTATCGACATCTCATGTTGTAATTAGGCATAAAAATCAATGGCCAAATCTTTAAAAGACTCACCATGTCAAGTGAGGAAAAAAGCAGCACCGTCTGGTGTTAGAATAGGGGGTTGGGTTGTATTTCCAGCCCTGGCTCGGATGAACTGGGTTATTTCACAGTGGGTATTCTTCGGATGCTGCTATGGGGAGAGCTGTGCAAACAACTGTTTTTTCAGTTCATGGACTGTCCCAAAAAATTTGAAAAATAAAACAGCAAACCAAAAAGTAACAAAAAATTGTTCCAGATTGAACAAAACATTTTGTTTGACCCAAAACCAAACATTTCATTTTTAAAAAAAATGTTTTTTGAAGTACATTTCAAAATGAAAAGCCATTTAGATTCAAAGTGTTTTGTTTTTTAAAAAAATCTTTAAAAGATTTCCATTTCCATTGTTCCATTTTGGGGGGAACTTTTTTAGATTTGTCTTTGATCAAAACAATTTAGTGAATTAGACGTGAATTCACAAAATGTTTCACTCACCCTGAATCTGCGTTTTTAATTGAAAAATAGATTTGGCCAAAGAATTTCACCCTGCTCTAGCGTTAAGGTTGTTTAAAAGTGGATTGGCAAATATAAAGATGGGACCACTGCTCTCGTCTCTTTTTTAAATGTTTAAAATATTATACGAACATAAAGGGCTTGTCTACACTACTGCTTAAGTCGATGTCAGTTACGTCGCTCAGTGTGAAAAAACCACCCCCCAAGCGACATCAGTTACATCAACATAAAGCGGTGTCTACACCAGGCTATGTGGGCAGGAGACGCTCTCCCACCAGCAACGCGCACACCTCTCACTGTGGTGGAATCATTAGGCTGAAGGGAGAACGCTCTCCCATCAGCATAGCGTGTCTTCACCAGACGTGCTGCAGCGGGGCAGCTGTATCAGTCCAGCTGCGCCGATGGAGCGCGACAGTGTCGCCAGCCCTGATGCCTTTAAAAAACATTCTGTTAGCTGCTCTGCTCCCTCCCTCCTGCACTTTTACACTTTGACATTTACACATGTTTACACCGAGAAGAGGGCAGGAGAACAAGGGACAGGTGAGAAAGGAGAGGAGACAGCATAGAAGGTGCATAGGGGGCTTAAAATGGAAGCAGGAAGGGGGATGAGGAACAGAAATGAAACAATTTTTCAAACTTCACTCACAAAGAGGATTTTTTAAAGCACATTCCGATTCTGCCGGTGGGATTGTTGTCCATCAGTAACAGAAAGGGAAGGGGCAAGTATCATTCTTTTATAAGACAGAAGTCATGTTATTCCTGAGTGCTGCCAGGCACAAGGAGAGTGGGACTGAAGTGCCCTGAGCTCGCTACCCTTACACTGAGGTACTCTACTGCATTGCACCAATATAATTTGTTGTGTGTCCATAGGCCGATATGCTAAGAACAAAATACTTTATTTAATAAACAGCCTCAGACTCTGACCTCAGGCCTGTGTTCTAGGCTGGTGTTTGGGTCAGCTCCGCTGGAGAAATCTATACCACAAAAGCCTCAGCAATGACCAAATCCTGCCTGATCATTGACTCATTTTGTTCTCTTTTCCTGTGTGATCACTAAACGTAACGATTCTGCTGGTGTCACCACGTGCTCTTTATTTCAGATGCATTTTGTAAAGAGACCTCTTACTCTGCGTCCTCCGGAAAAGTGAAACCGTTATGGAGGATGAAAAAAAACATTGTTAGAAGCAGAGTAATTGAAATACCTCAAAGAAGGTGTAAAGGAGTCTGAATGAGATGCGTTAAGTTAAGTACCCAATTATTCCTACTGAATTTCAGTGGGATTCGAGCGCTTAAATCTCAGGCTCAGATGAAAATCTCCCAATTTTGTTCTTCGTTGTTTGTAAAACGTGCGTGAATTTGTTCTCATGAATTGGGGGGAGGGGGGGTTCAGCAACAACTTCTGAACAGGCTGCTGTGGTACAAGCCTCCACGTCTAACTCTGACCACAGAACCCGCCACTGCTCTATCTATCAACCCTGGGACGTTTTTAAGCATGATCTGTTGAAAAAAATGGTTACTCACCTTCTCGGTAAGTGTTGTTCTTCGAGATGTGTTGTTCACGTCCACTCCAATCAGGTGCGTCCATGCACGGGCACAGTAGCTGGAAGATTTTTCCCCACGGATGCTGCTAGGGGGAAAATCTTCCAGCTACCGTGCCCATGCGCGCAAACACCTGATTGGAGTGAACGTGAGCAAGCACTCGAAGAAGAAGTTTTATTCCAAAATACAACAATGAAATACAGGTTCATGTTTCATTTTATATGGTTTCCTTTTAAAAAATTAGGAGATTTCATCTGACCCTGACATTTAAGCACTCGAATCCCACTGAAATTCAATAGGAATTGGGTACTTAACTCCCTTAGGCTGCTTTGAAGTCTCAGTCTAGACACAAAAAGCCCTATACTATTAAAGTCACCAAAACGTTGCAGTTTAAGTGAGCAAGAGGCAAGAAGGGCAAACGTGCAGGTTTCTACAGCACAAAGCAATACGATGGGGAGCGTTTGTATGTAAAGTATTTTGCTACTTTAAGATCCTCTACAGTGAACATTAGAGCAGGGGCATTATCTGATCTTGGGCAAAGGGGGCTGTTGCCCCCCCCCACATACATACTAGCCTTGGTTTGCTCCCTACCCAACTTTTCATAAGTCTATATGCTCCTTCCCCACCCCTCCAACCTTGCAGGATAGAACATAATCACATATAATGTTCTATTTGCTGATACAATCTCCCCCCAACCCCCCCAAATTTTTTTTTCTGAAATGACGCCACTTAATTCGAGTAAGTAGCATATAGTTGGAAACCAAACTGTGCAGTTATTCAGCAAAAAAAAAAAAAAAAAAAAAAAAAAAAAAAAAAAAAAAGAGGTCTGGGAACATGTATTTTGTGGGCAGAGCAATTAGTGAAAAAATGTTGCGGATGTTTAGCAAAAGCAGGTGGCCAATAAGGGGAAAGAATTTGTGGTTAACAGGATGATGCACAAAAGAGATTTTGCTAGCTGTTAATCATTATGGCACCCGTCTGTTGACCAGAAGTGCGAAAAAATTGTCATCTGATTTTGTTTTCTCCAGTAGGTTTCAAAACAAGTTCTCACCCTGCAAACATTTATGCAGATGCTTCGCTTTCCGCATGTGAGCAGTCCCACTGGCATCAAGAGCAGTATGCACTTGCTTTAAGGTAGGGGTAGGCAAGCTATGGCACGCGTGCCGAAGGCAGCATGCAAGCTGATTTTCAGTGGCACTCAAACTGCCCGGGTCCTGGCCACCGGTCCGGGAGGCTCTGCATTTGAATTTAATTTTAAATGAAGCTTCTTAAACATTTTTAAAACCTTATTTACTTTACATACAACAATAGTTTAGTTATGGGTTAAAGACTTATAGAAAGAGACCTTCATTTATTCACTCTAATTTAAGGTTTCACATGCCAGTAATACATTTTAACTTTTTAGAAGACTCGGCACACCGCTTCTGAAAGGTTGCTGACCCCTGCTTTAAGGTAAACATGCAGACGAGCTTGCAGAATCAGGGCCTAACTCTCTGGAAAAAGGTAGCTGGGCTCAGGGGCTTGCGGTATCAGAAGTCTGAAGTGTTAATTGTGCAGGTGAAATGCTCAGTTTCCTTTCTTGTACAAACCAGCAAGCAAACAGCAGAAAACTTTGCAGGGCTATCTTTAACTCAGTGTGGGTTGTGACACCCACTCTCATGGAAAATACAAAATAAAAAGCAGAATTTGAGGGACAACATTAAAAAGTTTAGACCAACATCTATCATCTCTGGAAACTGTTGTAGTCCAGTAAAGAACACCACATAGATTCTTAATCTCTGTAAAATAAACATCTCTACCTTTTTAAAACCCAAAATAAACAAACAGTGACCCCCCAACCCCCTACGTCTAGTGTCACAATTCACGTTTACGAAGGACAGCAAGAGCAGATCCAAAAGCAGCAGGTATTGCCACAGTGGGCTGGGGAAGGGGAAGAGGAAGAGGTGGGGCCCAGCTGGAAGGACCCCCTCTCCCCCCCCGCCCAATACCTCTAGAACCAGAACTGTGCAGAAGCGATCTCTCCCACCGCAACCTACAAGAGCACCAGGACCCAGGCAGCAGCAACCCCCCACCCCGAGCCATGATGTGGGGCTGGGGAAAGAAAACGTCCATGGAGGAACTAGTCCCAGAGGCCAAAGAGACAGTAGCCTGCAGGAGCAGACGCAGAAGCTGCCTCAACAAGTGCTACAGCAGGGACTGGTTTCCTCCAGTGCCTTCCCCTCAGCCTCACCCCATCATGCTTCCATGTTCCTCTTCCCTTTCCTCCCTCTCCTATGCCCCTTCACCCCCTTCCTTTGTCTGTTCAGCAGCTAATCCCCTCCTAACTAAACCCCATCCAAGGAATACAAATTACTGGGGCAGTAGCAGGATATTTCCAGGCCATCACATTCGTTTACTCTGCTTGTCTGTTATGCCCATTCCCTGTCCTGTATATTTAGACTGTTAAGGTTTTGGGGGCAGGGACAATCAGCTCTATTTGTACAACACTTGCTACAGTGGGGGCCCATTCTACCTGTCAGAAATACCTATATGGAACCCATGATCATCATAGGTCTGAACTCGTCAAAATCTTTACCCCCACTCACCCCTGTGGGGCAGGGCAGGGTTATTATCCCCATTTTACAGTTGGGGAACCAAAGCGCAGAACGGCTACGTGACTTGCCCAAGGTCACAGAGGGAGTCTGTGGCAAAGCAGGGACTTAAACCCAGATTGCCCAAGCCCTACAAAAGCACCCTAAACCACTTCCTTTCTTGATGGTCCCCAGGCACTACTGCAATAAACCTGCTCTTACTGTGATCATCTTCAGTTCTTGTCCTAAAGTACCGCGCAGTATTGCTGTCCACTGTTCAGCAGCACATTTCACTCCAGGAGAACTGCTGTTTAGCAGAGCACGACATGTACTATACAGCCCAAGCCTTATTCAGGCAAAGCTCTCAGAAGAAGACGGCCATTTAAAAAAAAAAAAAAAAAAAAGGCCTTAAGGTTACAATATATTTGCATGCAAGTATTTGTACATGAAAAACACATGTGATGTGCAGAGGATCTTTGCTCATACCAATCACGTAGTTCTATCCAATTCATGTATAAAAGAGTTTGTTTGGATGCATAGATTTTGTCTGCCATGCATGAAACAACATATTTAGCAGCCAAGTAGCAAGGCCGCTTTGGACACTTTGTACACATGTTTATGTCCAAGTGATATATATCAAACGCTTTTGGAGCAGAGAGAGAGACACACACACGCAAACTCTGCAATAAACCTGAAGGTGGGACACCCTTTGCACTCAAGTTTAAGTCCCTTTTTTGATATATATTATATACACGCACACACGGGGTGCATGTTGCCTCTTAGAGGTGCCTGGGGTGGTGTTTAGTTTTCCCAGATTACTGGTTGGGGGCTTGAGCTGGTTCTCTTTTGCAGTGTTAAGAGGAATCCCTAGATATTGAAACTGGCCCTTGTTCCTGCCAACACCACCTGGCAGAAGGGTACAGATATACTTCTGCCAGGTGCTGTAGGCAGAAACAAGGGCCAGTTTCAATATCTAGGGATTCCTCTTAACACTGCAAAAGAGAACCAGCTCAAGCCCCGACCCAGTAATCTGGGAAAACTAAACACCACCCCAGGCACCTCTAAGAGGCAACATGCACCTCACTCACAAGCACTGAGTCTGTGTATAACAAACGAAAACTTTCAATAAAAGGGAGAGGGCACTCAGCATTTCTTTGGGAAAACACTGCAACAATGATTCAAAAGTATGCAAACTGTATGCAAACTGTTCCACAATATCTTGGGCCGTGTCAGTTGCCCCAGTTTCCCAGCTTGTGGTGTGGAAGTCTGATGGATGAATGTCCCTTTAAAACACAACTCCCCTTTCCCTCTGCTGCACCCCACTCACAGTTGGTTGTCCGAAGTCAGCAAAGTCCCAGAATTCGGGGTGTGTCCACATGGCTCATTCCCACCCCTGAAAGGGGGGACTGATCAATGCCTCTGTGGCTGACCTCTGTAGCCTCTGCCACCTCTTTGCTGCTGCTGCTGCTGCTGCTGCTCACCCTTGTCTCTACTGTCGCCTCTCCCTCTAGTAGCAATGTCGTGTTCTGAGGCTCCACCGCTTAGCAATTTCACCAGGTAGTTCTCCCCAGACCAGGGCTAAGGCTCAGCCCCTTAGACCTATTAATCAGCAATTTCACCTCTGGTGATCACTGAACAGTCCCCTCCCCTTTCACTAACATGTGACATCATTACCCCCTGCTTAGCTATTGAGATTACAGTTAGGGTGACCCTCCACAATTCTGCTGCCCTTCAGTCACACAGTAAGGAGAACAACATTTTATTACTGCCACATTCAAGAGTAAAGTGATTTTTAACCCAAAACAGCAAAAATTGGTCATTTTGGCAAAGCAGGTCTGTCTGCTGATCACCTTGGCAAATTAGGTGTGTCTATGCAAATACGGTCTGCTCCTGAGGTCTTTTGCCCCCAGTGCATCAAAAGAGGGAAAGGGAGAGCTCATTCAGACCCTTGCTCACATATCATATGCTTCTGGAGCAAGAGAAGGGGGGAGAGCATAGGCGCCGACTCCGTGAGTGCTCCAGGGCTCCAGGGGAAAAAATGGTGGATGCTGCAGCCAGCTCCCTGCCGCCCCCCACCTGCCAGCGGCCCTACTGATCAGCGCCTCCCGCCCACCTTGGATCAGCTGTTCCGCGGTGTGCAGGAAGCACTGGGAGGGAGGGGGAGGAGCGAGGGTGGGTGCACTTTGGGGAGGGGGCGGAATGGGGCAGGAAGAGGTGGGGTGGGGGTGGAGCGGGGTGAGGGCTTGGGGGAAGGGGTGGAGTGGGGGTGGGGCCTGGGGCAGAGCTGGGGGGTCGAGCACCCCGCAGCACATTGGAAAGTCGGCGCCTCTGGGGGAAAGAGAATAAATGGCTGTGTAGTCCAAGGGTTAGGACACCCACTCGAGAGGTGGGAGACTCGTGGTCCAGTCCCCCCGTTCAAATGGATATTTATTTATCCACAGTGGAACAGCTTCAACAGGAGAGACTTAGGGACCCTCTCCCCATCAGACTGTCCCATAGCTCAGTGGCTGGCGCACAGTCCCGAGAGACCCCTCTTCATATCCCTTCTCCCCCTCAGGCAGAGAGGGACATTGAACCTGGGTCTCCCACATTCCAGGTGAGTGCTCCACCCACCGGGCTAAAAGTTATAAGGTGGGTGCCGCTCTCACCTCCAGTGCTGCCCGCATCTTGAATGGGAGGCTATGTGGGAGGCAGCCCCTGAGCACACTTACCGGATCAGGGCCTGCATGAGAGCTAGATGGGCAAACACCTACCTACCCTGCGTCGTGGATTGTGTGGGGACTTAGGCGGGAGCTCGGCATCCTGACACCTTCAATGAGGCAGCACGGCCTATGCTCAGAGGCAAAAGCACCTAGGGAATTTTTCCCATGAAAAGGTAGGTGTCTGCAGTGCTTGGTGGGAGTGTTGTGGATCTCCGTGGAGCCTAAAACTGGGAGTTAGGTGTCTAATTCTTCAGTCTGTGTGTCTAAGTAGCTTTGTGAATCTGCCCCTATGTCTACTCCTAGTAATAAACAATAGTGATTTTGAGCAGAGTGAAGGCAAACACCTAGAGCTTAATCCCACCCATTTTCAAAGGCTCACACTTGTGTTAGGTCTATTAAAAAAAGCATCTAACCCTGTGTTCCAAAGGGGAACAGGTAAGGGAGGAAGGAGGAAGTGAAGGATAGCCACATCTAAGAGTGAATAACATGATGGAGTTGTGTGTCTGGCTTCATTACACAATCGTTACCTGTATGATTCTTTGGTTTAACTTTATATTGTGTGGTCAGAAAATAATCTTCATGCATCCTGAAGTTCTGTCTAATCTGATTAACAATGTCTAAATATTGCTCTTCTATCTGCAGCTATAACTTGTCTACATTTTCAAGTGGTTTCTCAGTTCAAACCTTTGATAAGATGTCACTGTTTCCACCACAGGCCTATATCCTAAGTTGGACAGTCTTAGCGTGGGCTTAGCTACCCTTTAACATCTAATAATTTAGCGGAATATAAAGAGATGCAAGATGAACAGGGTTGCACGCATTAAATCTTGAGTCTAAAGTGAGAAACCCCAGCCACCTGTCTCAAAGAGGGACTCAGGGTATAATAACTATTGTACTCAGCATTTCTGTAGTACATTTTTTCAGAGAACTGACTAATTACAATTAAATGTAGTATTTAGTACTAATAAATAACATCCTATCTGGAGCCCTCAGAGAGCTTTATAAACACATGTTAAATCCTCTCAATGGCTTTATGAGTAGGTAAATATCTCCATTTTACAGATAGGGAAACTGAGGCAGAGAGACAGGATCCGTTTAAAGTCACACAGGAAGTCTGTGGCAGGGCTCGGAGCCATACTAATGTTGCCTGACTAAGTCTATGTTTAACCATAAGATGATCCTTAGGCAAATGCTCAAACAGTTCCCTCTCAAAATAAACTACAGATGCTTAGGATGCAATCAACAACTTGATGAGGATAAAACAATGAAATTACTTTATATTTTTATAAAAATATAATTTGATGTAAAGAATCTTCACGTTAGAAGCCACTGAATAAGTTTAGAAAAACCATTATTTGACAGTTGTGAGACAAATGTATTTAACTTCCTAGTAATGTACAAAGACTTTATACCTGAATGCTTGTCAGTTGTATTAAACCAGAAATGAATTTAAAGAGGAAACCAATACAGCTGTAACGAAGAGGCAATTCAGGACACTTATTTTAGATGTTATTTACCTAAACTTCAAAACCTTACGAGTGCAGTTGTACAGAAAAGTGTGCAATTGCAAAATTAGTTTGTGCATACAATTCCCACAGTTGCATGCGTAATTGTGGCAATATGTCAATGCTAATTTTGTTGCTTAACCCATTCCTAAGTATTTCTGTAATGGTGCCCCTAAAGGCCCCAGTCATGTTAGGCATCGTACACATAAGACAGTAGCTCTGTGAGGTAGGAAATTTCATCATCTGCAGACTGGCAACATGTAGATTAAACAAATAAATGGGGGGAATGAAGGGATGAGGTAAGCAGTGAAACAATCTTTGTTAGCTTAATAAATAGCCGTGATCAAATCATCTGAGAGATGCTGAGCATGTAAGACACAGTCTAAGGACCTTCAACTCCAACTGAAGTCAGTGGGAGCTATAAGTGCTCAGTATCTTTTAAGACTGGGCTATTAGGGACTCATACAGACCTCAAAGTAGTCAATAGGATCACAAAGATATTTAGGTTCATTACTTCCATTGAAACCAATAGAAGTTGGGGGCCTAATACCTTTGTGGATCTGGGCCTGGGAGACTATGGGCTTTGGAAGTACATATACTTAACTCCTTTAATGATAATCTGCCCAAAAAACGGAAAGGATGAGGTGGCAAAAACCTGCCAACTGACCATTGTCTGGTCTTCCGGTACATTATGTCAGTGTGTTAGATGCAGTACTATACACATTGTAAGAGACTAGTTGCAGATGATACAAAATTACTCAAGTTTGTTAAGGCCAACACTGGCTGTGAAGAGTTACAAAGGGATCTCACTAACCTGGGTGACGGGGCAACAAAATGGAAGATGAAATTCAGTGTTTGTAAGTGAAAAGTAATGCACATTGGAAAAATAATCCCAACTATACATACAAAATTATGGGATCTAAATTACCATTCAAGAAAGAGATCCTGGAGTCATCATGGGTAGTTCTCTGAAAACATCTGCTCAATGTGTAGCGACAGTCAAAAAAGCTAACCATGTTTGGAACCATTAGGAAAGGGATAAGTAATAAAATACAAAATGTCATAATACCTCTATATAAATCCATGGCAGGTGTGCAGTTCTGGTCGCCCTATCTCAAAAAAGGCAAAAAAAAATGATTAGGGGGATGGAACAGCTTCCATATGAGGTGAGATTAAGAAAACTGGGGCTTTTCATCCTAGAAAAGTGATGACTAAGGGCAGGGGATATGATAGGGGTCTATAAAATCATGAATGGTGTGGAGAAAGTGAATAGGGAACACGGAACTAGAGGTCACCCAATAACATTAATAGGCGGGTTTAAACCAAAAGGAAGTACTTCTTCATGCAATACCCAGACAACCTGCAGGACTCATTGCCAGGGGATGTTGTAAAGGCCAAAAGTACAAAAAAGAAGTAGATAAATTCATGGAGACTAGGTCCATCAATGGCTATTAGCCAAGACGATCAGGGACACAACTCTATGGTCCAGGTGCCCATAAGTCTCCAGCTGCCAGAAACATCTGGAATTGGCCACTGTCAGAGGCAGAATGCTGGGCTAGATGAGCCACTGGTCTGACCCTGTACGGCCATTCTTATGACTAAGCTTGGAAAGATTAGATTCTTATCAGTAAATATCAGTAAACAGATTTCACCACACACACACACACAAATTGACCCAAAAATATTTCCAGTCAATAATAATCAAAATTTACAGATAGACAAAGTAGTTGGGGCTTCAGAGTTTGATTTAAGGATATTTACTTTGTATACTGTGACATATGGTACTGACAATTTGTTTTAACGGTTATAAAGCTTTAACTTTTTGAATCTCAACATCTACTATCGTTAAATAATTGTTGTCTGACCCTCTGCAATAATTTCCTACAACTGTGAAAATTTAAATCGATAAAAATGGAAAAATGCTAAAAATAAACGTTGAATTATCTGTCAAAATTGTAAAACATAAAAATCAAATTCTGTCAAGCCTATGTCTGACCATTTCTTTTGTTAATATTGTAAGGGGCACAGACAGTGTATCCTTTATGTATCATACAGCACATCTCAGTAATGAAAAGTTAACTTTTGGTAATGATGTGGGAGCTATTATATGCACTGAAATAAATGAAGATTTTTTCTAGCGTCCCTTGCGGTTTTCCCCTCTCCCCCACGGGTTTCTTTCATTCCCTGCTGTTGATCTAGGAAAATACCAACATGTCACAATATAACATTAAAATACCCAGCGACTATTTTTATTCCAAAGAGACAATGACAATATTTCACCCCAAAATGGAGCTTTAGAGACAGTCAGTCTGTGTTGGTATAAAGTGACAATGGGAATTTTGGGTGCTGGAAGCATCTTTCTGAGGTTAGCTGTGTTAGCTGAGTATTTTGGGTAAGTGGCAGACTCAGTAACACAGCCTAGATTATGTTTTCATACCAGTCATACTGATGCTTCATACTTATCACCACCACAAGAGGAGAGGCCCCTCAAACAGGATATTGTTAACAGTTCTGCTCAAAACATCCGATCAACAAGCCCTTTAACTTTAAAGGGGCTACTGTGCCAAGTAATGTACTCCCAAATTACGTAGCTCTATCCAATGTTGTAGCTCGGCTGCTGATGAGCCAGGCAGGAGAAGGAGCACAACTAACAAACCCCACATTCAGAATCTGATATTGATACAATAAACGCACTAGTTCTCTGGTTAGCCATAGAGTCTCCCGACAAACAGGACAGGCAAGATCCACATTTCTAATATATAAAGGCAAATCCCTTCCACCCCACCCCGACCCCCATGTATTGAGGACTGCATTAGAATTGCAAGTGCTCTCTTTAAGAGTAGGAGGTTCCTGGTCTTGTTTTCAGACAAGGGGCTCTGTGGCAAAGCATGTGAATGAGCCAGAGTAAAGCAAGGTGAGTAAGTTGTGTCTCGCCACCGCAGGGAGCAGCCTGTTTGCTCTCTCTCTGTTTTGGGTTCTTGTGTTACTATTCTCAATTCTAAGAAATAAAACAGTGTTACATTGTAACCTTCCAGCAAGAGTGGTTCTGTTCTTATCTATTTTTTCTGTGTATATGCTGTGAACATGCCCACATCCATAATTTAACATAAAAGACCCCTTCAGACCTTCATGTACCTGAAAACAGCAAGAAAGGGCTCACATTCAATACACCCCCCTCCGCATTTACTTAGTTGTTACAAGTCACCTTTAACAGTGTCACTTCCACAACATGCTGAAAAGCCATAAAAATTTCCCTTAAAATTCTACAGAATCAGATTCTCCCCCCTGCTACTCTCAGTTGTGCTGTTTATGATGCACATTAATTGCTGCTTTATTGCACCCAGACATTACCATGCACTCCACAAAGATGCTTTTATTAAGTTTTCCATGGACCCAGTCAGAAAGGTCAGGCCAGAGTACCTCTAAATGCCTCTGACTAAGATTCTGCCAGAGCAGAGGGCACCATTCACCTTGAGAATTTCTGGTTTCACTTGAAACAAATTCTGCATAAGGCACCATGCAGTAGCATAACAAGTAATCTCAGATCCTGCAAGAGTTCTCCACACACTTGCTATGACTTGTGAGCAAGCCTATTACCATTATTCCTTAAAGCACCGAGTACACTATTGTTAGGTCCTCAGTCCTACTAAACCCAAGGTGCTCCAACACTCACTGATTTTGAGACAGAAGGAAGAAAGAAAGGACAGGCTTCCAGTTGAAGCACTCGACTGGAGCTAGGAGATCTGAGTTCCATTACCACGATTTTTAAAGTGTCCACTCTGTTCAGGTGCCTCAATTTCTGGTTTCCCAGCTTGAGGCATCTTGGTGTGTTTTCCAGAGGTGGTGATCATCCACAGCTGCCACTGACATTAGTGGGAGCTACTGGGTGCTCAGCACCCTTGCAAGCCAAGTCACTTACTTAGCTTCTCAATCTATATAGATACCCAACTTTAGGCTCCTATTTTTGAAAAGCTTGGCCTAGATATAGTCTCAACTCTGATTGTCTATAGCAGCAGCACCATCTAGTGGTCAGGTAGTACATTTTACTGACTACAGTATTAAATTGTTATTTCTATAGCACCACAAAATAGGGATAACAGTATCAAACACACAAAACAGTATAGGAACATATTGTAAGTTGTTTTTTGTTTGCTAGTTTTCCCCTCATGTATTGCCTTCCTGTCCCCCAGACTGAATCCTGTTTTCTATCCATATTTCTAAATGCTCTAATCCCTGTGTATTCTTCTTCTTTGGTGTACACAACTCCTCCCAATTTGCTGTCATCTGGAAATGTGTCATTTCTCCCCTGTCCCATATTCCTCATGTATTAATGGACCTACTTTCAAGAACTGGTTGAATAAAAATTTTAAAACACAAAAGCAAAAAACAAAAACAAAAGTGTCCTGTGGAAATTTGTCAGTTTTTATGGTTTTTGATAAAAAAAAATTCATTGCCGTTTTGCAAGTTCTCGCTTTCATTGGAAAAGGGGAGAAAAGAACCTGACAGTGTTTTCTCATTTAAAGAAATAAACTTGCTCCGACTTTTCAACTGGAAAAAGATCAAAAATGATAGCGGGAAAAACTGAAGAGAAAATGAGCTTTGAATTTGTAAAAAGTCCTGAAAGTTTTTGAACAAAGTTTAAAGTTTTCATTTATTCAATAATATTTGCAAAAAAGTTAAAATATTGACCCAGTCCAGTAAGGCTAGATTTGAAGTCAATGAGAGTTGATTTCTACAGGAGTTGGGTCAGGCCCTCTCTTAGGTTTCTCTGGTTTCAGAGTAGCAGCCGTGTTAGTCAAGAATTATAACATTCAAAAACCAGTCGGAGAACACTTCAATCTCTCTGGTCACTCGATTACAGACCTGAAAGTGCCAATACTTCAACAAAAAAACTTCAAAAACAGACTCCAACGAGAGACTGCTGAATTGGAATTAATTTGCAAACTGGATACAATTAACTTAGGCTTGAATAGAGACTGGGAGTGGATGGGTCATTACACAAAGTAAAACTATATCCCCATGTTTATCCCACCCCCACTGTTCTTGGCAACTGCTGGAAATGGCCCACCTTGATTATCACTACAAAAGTTTTTTTTCCCCCGCTCTTCTGCTGGTAATAGCTCACCTTAAGTGATCACTCTGGTTACACTGTGTATGGTAACACCCATTGTTTCATGTTCTCTGTGTATATAAATCTCCCCACTGTATTTTCCACTGAATGCATCCGATGAAATGAGCTGTAGCTCACGAAAGCTTATGCTCAAATAAATTTGTTAGTCTCTAAGGTGCCACAAGTACTCCTTTTCTTTTTAGGTTTCTCTGTAGATCTTCCCAGATAAATTAGATTTGCATCCAATGCTCTCTAGTGCTTATATATACATTTGTAAAAGCCCTTCAGATTTCCCTTGGCCCCTTTTGATTATTAACCCATTCTGCTCTTAAATTTTTCCCTAAAATCCATAACAGACTGAAAATATTTATGTTTGGTTGCTTCCACCCACCCGCCTTTCCTATTCCCAGGATGCAGCCTATCTACACCAAAAGATATAGAAATAAAATTAGAGTAACAGAAGCGGCCACTTTATCTAATATGACCTCCTGCATAACCCAGACTAGAGAATTTGAGATAGTAACTCCTGCATTCAGTGCAAATTATTTAGCATGATGGTCCCGCAAATTACTGTGTGGAAAGTTTTTCTTATTCAGTCCCCCCCACCCACCCTCAGCCCCCAATCCAGCTGCCAAAGGGACCTGGGTGCAAATTCTGCCCCTGGAACTGGCTGCCACAAAAGAACAAATGCTATTGGCTGTCTAACAAGTAACCCCCGGAGGAAGAGCAATGGTGACTGTTCAAAGAATTCCCAATTCCGACAACCAGGAAGAAATGGCAAACAAAAGAAAATGGTGCTTTTAAAACGGCACCTAGAGATCATACACAAACTGCCACAGCAACATCATTGGTCACTGGAATTAAAGGTTAGAACAAGCGTGGCTGACGTTGCAGTGTGGATGGGCACTCGCTGAGCAGCTGCTGCACCCTTCCAGACCTTCCCTCACTCTCTGTCGTCCCTGCCTGACCCCCAGTAGGGACGTATGTGGCAGCATATGGCCCCCTGTTGCTGCTCTCTCAGGAACCCTACACCACACACCCGCTCACCATCCCAAGTGCCAGCCCTGATCTTGTCTGACCCCACAGCCACAGCCGAGGGCCGATTCCCGTCTCCCTCCCCACTCACCGTTCGGAAAGCTGCACCTCTTGGCTTCACAGTGCCCACACTGCAGGGCTGGCAGCAAAGGAGTCCGGGGCAGAAGCAGGGGAGGGGAAGGTCACCACAGCAGCTTGAATGGGGTTGCAGGTACGAAGGAGGCGGCCAGGATTTTTGTGTTCACAGGCGGGTGGGTTGGGGACAGGGAACCCAGTCACGGGTAGTTCAACGCTGTCACGATGTCAGTCAGTCTGTCTGTTCTGTGACAACTTCCCTCTTCTCTCCAGCCCCGTGGCACCCCGACTAACTGCCAGGTGGTTTCCTCCTCACCTGGCTCTGCCAGAAGCATCCTCCTTTGCTCCTCCAGGCCCCTGTGAGGTCTTGGACAAACTCTGCCGGGCTGTCTGCCCTTCACGAATGGCCAGAACTCCCCTTGCGGTGACGGATCCGCTGCCCTCACGAGTGACATCCCCCGCCCCAGCTCTGAACCTGCCATCCCTAAACATGCCCACACCCTCCAATTTGCTCCCCATTCACTATTGACTCTGCTGTTTCCAGGCCCTCCTTCACATGGTGATCACAGTCTGCCTGTCCCCCCACCATCCCCTCCCTACACTAACTGCCCTGGCTCTCCCAGAGACCCCCCCCCACTAACGTGATACCAGTGATTGTCTGCCCCCACCCCTACACACACAGTAACTGCCCTGGCTCTTCCAAAACCTTCCACCCCCCCAGCAGTGATATACCACCAACTGTCTCCCCCCACCCCATAAACACTAACTGCCCTGGCTCTCCCAGAGGCCCCCCACCTGTGATACCAGTGACTGTCTCCCCCCACCCCTACACACACACACTAGCCGCCCTGGGCCGTCCTTAGGATTTATGGGGCCCTACGCAGTATTATTAAACTGGTGCCCCTGTGCCTGACGGCAGCCCAGGCTCACAGCCTGAGGTGGGGAGGTGGGGAAAGAGGCTGTAAAGGATACCGAGCCGCCTGGCCTGGCTCACAGAGAGTCACAGTTCCCTGCAGAGACCCCTGGACCCTCCCCCTCACGCAGAATATGCGGTGCCGGTGCATTCGGCTCTGTTTATACGGCCCCTGCCTAAGGACACTGCAGCGCTGGCTGGGTGTGTGGGAGCCGACCCGCTCTTACCCACTGTCACGGGCGGGGGGTGCAGCTGCCGCTTGGGGAGGCCAGCTCCCCAGCCCACCTGTGGCTCCGCCCATGCTCCACCCCTGCTCTGCCCCAGGCCCTGCCCCCCACTCTGCCCCCCACTCCGCCCCCACTAATCACAATTAGGGTGTGATGTTCCCATATGTATTCATAATGGTACCTGCATGGAGGAAAATCCCTGGACGTGCAGTTGTTATGTACACATCACACTGGCCACACAGTCTCCCCTGGGACGCTGGGTATGACAATGTAACCGCTTTGCAGAACGTAACCCTACAGGTAATGTGGATGCCACGCTGGAAGAATCCTGATCTGAGCTGGCCGCAGCCTGGAGCCGGAAATGCTTCCTGACGGGCGAAGGTGCTGTGGGAGCGGGTGGAAACTAGCGCTGTTCAACATGTCTTTCCAGTCCATAACATGGGCGGCACACCCCCAAAAATGGTGGGTGGACCAGGTACACCCCAACTGCAGAACATACAGAGAAGGGTTGAGGATGGATGGAGGATGGCTTCAAAAGGCTAACTTGGGAGGGGGAGGTGTGTATGGGAATACAAAATGCTCAACTCTGGGGCTAGCACCTGTGTAATAGTTACCATGATACCGTGGGAAGGGAATGCTACTAAGGTGGTCCCCATGAGTCCTATGGGAATAATGAGAAAGGGAGGAGCTCTCTGGGAACCACTGGGGGATAGATCGGAAGGATGGAATGGTGTAAAATGGACAATAATTCGGTTAAGTAATTGTTTGTCCAGAGAAAATATTTAAATGTGTCCCTCTTCAATGGCCATGGAGGGGCAGAATTAATGGCCTGTTGCAAATGGGGGCCATTAGGGGTGATATATATGGGGTAGGGGGTGTTTGCTGGGAATGTACGCAACACTTGAGAACACAATTACACCAGCATCTGACACAGTTACACACATCTACACGCTGTCATCGGGATTATGGTGCACGAATGAATCTGTGGAACTCATTGCTTTGCAGAATCGAATTAGTGCATACCACCCAATTCCATACCAAGTGGTCCAGCTGGTTTGGACAATACCCTGTTTTTCTGTGACTGTCCAGTGGACTCCTGATATGAACAAAAGCATGCGAAACCTGCAGAGGCAGCTCACTGCAACTGCCAACAACTAAACACATTTAAAATATATACTTCAGGATGGCGTTAACAGGGTTTTAACCCTGTCAAAGGAGGAGAAGCAGTGTTTTTGGTGGTGGCCAGGATGTTGGACTATACTACAGTGGTCAGGACTCTGTGTTGCTGTGGATTATCATAGCAGCTGGTGTATTGTTAAGTATACTTGTGTTACGTTGTATATGGAAACAGTCAAGAGAGAGACAACCCTCTAAAGAACGGCCACTAATTATAGCCTATAAGTAATGTAATAGGCCCCCTACCCCAGTGTACTAGACAACCCAGACCCAACCTTCTTGGGTCCACTATAATGTCCAGCCGTCTTCTGGACAGGCCAGATCTACTTGGTCCATTGCCCCTCTAAGGGGAGCAACATACACAGTCTGCTATCTTAAATGGAGTTACCCAAACAAGTCACAACACTGGATTAGTGAAATTAAAGACTAAAACAAGTTTATTTAACTACAAAGAGAGATTTTAAGTGAGTACAAGTAATGAGGCATACAGTCAGGAGTGGTTGCAAGAACAATAAAGATAAACGCTTTCTACACTAAACAACCTAGACTTGGTACAAGGTGACATCCCTTACCATAGGTTCTCAGTAACATTGCTGACCAAACTCTCAAGCCAGGATCTGCTCCCAAAGTCCAACAGCTTTTTCTTTTGTCATGTTAGGTGAAAAGAGAGAGCTGGGAAGGGAGAGGGAACATGGGGTGTTTTGCCCCTCACTTTTATAGTTCAGTCCCCCTTTGAGATACATTTTCCTGAAGGTCACCCCTCAAAGCAGTTTATTCAACCAGTAAAGAAGGCGACATAATGTCTGGTGGTGAAAAGTTCTGTGTTGTTTCTTCTCACCTGTTTCCTGAAATGCAGATTTTTCCTTGTCTCCTGTCTTCCCCCTCTTGTTGTCTGAGGACTGTTTACAACTTCTGTGTAAACTGAGGGAAACACACATTCGTTGTTTCAGACCTGCTTGACCAGTGCTGCCTAATTGGAGCTATGTGCGTTTGAATGGGTGCCAACACCACCATTTAGGGGGAAATCATAACTTTACAGATATAAGCAGAGTCTGAATGAGCTCTTCCCTGACATCTAGTGATGAGCTGTGGAAAAGGACTTCAGGAGCTGATCTCATTTGCATGGGGACACCCACCCTGCCTAGGTGCTCAGCATGATGGGATTGCTTGCCCAAATGGTCACTTTTGGCTGGTGTGGGATCCCCAGTCTCCTTGTTATTGGGGCAGGAGTAATAAAGGGTTATTATCCTTGCTATGTGAATCAAAGGTAGCAAAACGGTACTTGGCATTTCCCAATTGAGGGACTCACCCTCAACTAAACAGCACTCGCTCGGCAGGGGACATGAATTCCAAAACCTGGTGAGTGTAGGGAGCAGGGAGAAGGAGAATAATAGCTAGCTGGCTAGCTAATTGATTGTACCTGGTGGTGTGGGGCCTGTTTAAGGGTCCTAGATACTATTTGACCCTTCCTCTCTCCATTTTATAATAAAACAGCTAATTTAGATTCAATTGAGAGTCTTGTTACATGCTTTAGAGCTGAAATTGCTGATACCTAGGTCTAAGTATTAGACTTTGGGACAGTGTCTCTATTGCCAGAGACTACCCAGTGTGCACCAGCACTGAGGCTCCCCTGCTAACAGCTGAAATCACTGAGAGCTGTGTTATGGGCGGGGCCCTGAAGACATCCTGGTGAGTGGCCATCTGGTGGAGAAGTGTGGCCAGCAGGGCAGCTGGCAGAGAGGCGTGGCCAAAAGGGCAGCTGGTGGAGAGGCATGGCTGGCAGAGAGGTGCAGCAAGCGGCCAGCAGGGCAGCTGGTAGAGAGGGCCAAAGCAGAGCCCTGCGGCAATCGGCCGTTGGGGTGATAAGCAAGTGCCCGAGCAGTGGCGTGTGTAAGGTGCCTCCTTACCCCTGCCCCTGCCTTCCACACAGGGTGGGAGGTGAACTCTGTGGATGAACCTCTGAAGTCTGGAGCTGCACTGGCCAAGGACAGCAACTGTGAGTGCGGTGCAGAGAAGGGACAGGTACATTAAAAGGACTTTTGGGTTGCTGGACTTAAGAACCTGAAGGGAAAAAGACACTGCCCAACTTACGTGGGGGTGGGTCTTTTCTTCATGGTTCATTTTTATACTGAATCCAGCCCTTGTGGCTGCCAACTCTGATGGGCAAAAGCGTTACACATATAATGTTGCAACACGCATTTCACGGTGATATTACTGACCAACAAGTTATTAGTTTTCAAACAATGCCTTACAAGGTATATTGGTATAGATTATTAAAATAGAATGTAGGGTGTGAATACAGGGGACATGCTGTCACAGGGTGGTACCTCTCTGGAGTTGTTTAGTGACTCACCTTAACCAACCTCCACTGTTTGTAGCTCCTGAGGAGCTGTGGTCATCCTCCCCCTGGAGTAGAACACAAGCTTACAGAAGCCATTCATACATTTAACACACTGGTCCCCAAAGAGACTGCAGGGGGTTGCAATATCCCAGATTCTCAGACTGCCTCACTGCTCAGGATCATCTCCTCAGCACCAGCCTGAAATTTCCCCTCTTGCTCAATTCATCCCATTAGCTCCAGTTGCTCCCTGGTGCCTTTTATGATTTGTTGCTCTTCTGGGGTTTGCACCCTTCAGACTGGGACATGGCTCCTTGCAACACATTCCTCTCTGCAGACAGCCATCTCTGCAACCCCTTGGGTGCCATAGGTTGGCTTTGGCCTTGGGTGTTAGGTTCCACGTGGTGGTGGCACTTCCAAGCTCTGTCCACCTCTGCTATCTACAGCCAGCAGTGCAGCTGTGCTGCCCTGTAAGAGACAGAGTGTGGGTGTCTTCATGCAAACCCAGCCTCTGAATTTTTGCCTAGGAGACTCCTTTGGTGAAAATGTGGCCCTAGAGATGACTTGACACACTTTCTTTTCTCCCCCCTCAGAGGCTCCTCTTTCCCCGCCCTGCCTAACCGGTTGTGGTGCCCCTGTTCACTGACTGCCGATTTTCACATCCGCAGGCTGCACTTCAGGGGCAGATTTCTTTAAGGCGCTTTTTAATGTAAAATATTTTCTTACGTGTCTCTTATAAAGAAATTGCAGTGCAACAATGTGCAGCGCTGGAACGTCCAGGCTGCTAGTTAAACAAATGCTAATTATTCCAAATTCCAGAGGGCAGATTGTTGCTGCTTGAGTTAGGTGCCTTCTCTGCCGCATTTTAGAATCTTGAAGGTGTCTGAACTCAACTGTGTAACCTTGCTCTGCAATATATTTGTCATACTCAGATCTGCTTACCAGGTATGTTGAGCTCTTTCCTGGGAATGGATTCTGTTGCTGACAGAAAACTGTCTTAAAATAGCACAGCCATGTCTAGATGTATATGATTCATCTATTAGCACTGTTCCAGAACAGGGATTCAAACCTGGTGGGGTAGCCACTTGGCTATTGGGTGGGGTTAGTTGCTCTCTCCTCCTCCAGCCCTCTTGTGAACCTAGCCTGAATTGTATTTATTTAGTGATTTAGGCTGAAGCTATTCCGTGAATTCAACACCAGTTGGTGAATAGTCTTGTTTGGCCCAAAAGTGCATTATTTTTTTTAAAGCAAATAAATGATATATTGGAAAATTTCCCCCACCTCTACTTGTGATGTCTTTTCACTAGTTCTCCTTTCACTATAATCTTCCAACCTAGACAGGACCTGAATTTCAAATGCAAGAAAAGGCTTCAGGGCCATTTCTATCCACTTTATAAAAGCAGGGAGGGGGAAAGGGCATAAGTCCAATTTTTTCCCTTTGAAGCTCACCTATATTATTCATCATTCACGTGACAGACTGACGCTAAAGAGGATTTGTCCTTCACACACACACACAAGTGCAGAGCACTAATGTCACTGTCTATAGCAGGAGAGCGTCTTTTTCACAAATCCATTTAGATACAGCACTGCAGGTTTCAAAATGAACCTGATCTGCTTTTATCACCCCGCAGCTGTTCTCTTCAGCAGGATCCGCTACCTTGAACCTGGGAAACAAAATCGCTGTTTAGAGTTTTTGAACAAGATTTATAGCAGCTTTTCCTCATTCTGACACCTCTCTTGAATTTCTTCCTAACACCTGAATTATTCCTACAGTGCCCTGGTTGATAAGACTTCCTAGCACACCATCCTGTAGCTGGCTGGTGTTTTCCAGAAGTGGACACTACTTGTTCACATTACAAAATCCAACCCTCAGAATTACCCTCATGGTTGATGTAAATCATCTATTGAGGTTTAGGACTGATCACCTCTCTGTGCAGACGACTGTGCATAGTACTGAACATCCCTTACGCCCAGACAGAGCCTCTGCTCACAGCAATGCTGGAAAGCCAACAACCCTGTGGCCCCTGCTGCACATCTTACATGGACTCCAAGGATAACACTCACACTGTTTGATTTAACAGGGAGCCGTCCACCCAATTCCTTTTCCTTGCAGGGAATGTAATGGTGAGTCCAAGCCAGATCCGGTTTACATCTTTGGAAGTAATTTGTATGAAAGCCTGTAATTGACATGGAACAATAAACTGACAGGGAGAAAGGAGGTTACAGTAGTTTAGGAGCTAGCCAGAGACTCAGGACAGCTGGATTTTATTCCCCTTTCCAGCACAGACTCCTGTGTGACCTTGGGCCAGTCACGTCGCGGCTTTTGTCCCAGGGAGCTTTTTCTTTAGACACCCCGTAGCACTTGTCCATGTGCAGGAGCCAGTTTGTGGGGCAGAGCTTACAGCCTGATCTTTCTGGAGGGGAAAATGGAAACACTTAATGGAACAGAAGGTTCTGACGAATGCTGACCTTCACCCAAGTCAATCACAGAGCCTTCGTGCAGCTAGAACTAATATCCTTATTTTGGGGGACAGGTCCAATATTCAATCAGCAGGAGGCGCTGCAGTCAGGAGTGAGGGGTATGGGTGAGGATGTGAGCACTCCAGTCCTGAATTGTAGTGGCTAATGCGCACTGCTTGACAGCCACTTAGACTTTCACCTTAGAGACGGTTGCTCTCCAGTTGGTGGATATTGTGACCAAGCAGGAATTTTCTGTAATACTTTTGTACCTCAGTTTCCCTCAGTACTTGGCATTGCTGCCTAGTGGCCTTATATAACCTCACCTGGAGCAGGAAGCGACATACAATGCATGGACAATGCTACAGAAATCTTCTGTTTCCAGCGCATGGTGCACTTGCGCACCAGCGTTTGGAATAAAAATAGCGACCACGCACCTCCAGTTACAGATAAGGAACCTCCTCTTTTTTGCATACCCATTAAACTGATAACTACTTGCTGTGGTTAGATGTTGATAGATGTTTGGCCGCGTCTGTATGTTCTTCCTCTGTGCTGGAACAACAGACCTCGAGCAAACCGCCCAATGACCACAAGATCCATTAAGGTACAAAGGCACCCAGCCAGGTTTATTGTCGACGAAGCACGGTAATGGAACCTGGCAGACTCTACGAGGATACTAAGACGTGTATGCCCGTGACAATGGACGCAGCTCAGTCAGTGGTGGGACTTTCCATTCCCCCCTAGGCTGGCCAAAGACACTCCCTCTGAGACACATCTTTATACCCTGATATAAACAAGGTACATGTTGCCCCTTTGACACAGTTAGTTACTTCCCCCTGACGTGGCTAGTTATCACCCATCACCTTGTACATGCTGGTTCGATCAAAACAACTCTGTTACATACTGTCATCCTGACCTTACCTTTTAGAAGGGGTCAGTGTGTTCCTGTTCTCCTTGGGGAATGTTTTTGTACCATCTTTGATACCAGGATGTTCTGGTACCACTTGATATCGGGATCTGTTTGCATGAGTACTCTGTGCTTACTACACTTGCCAATGATCTTTGCACATCAAATGTGTTTTTTGTACATGAATTGGAATGGTAGATTTAGAAAATATTTTGAAATTGAGGCTCTGTTCTTTTATTCTTTTGCTTGAATAAGCAGAATTGGACCCTGGAATATATCAGTTCATCTACAACTGAAATACCACTGTCTCTAGACTGAAACACATAATCTGTTTAACAATGGCACCACAGTAACTACAGTCCTAAACACAGGTGACTTTTCTTTTTTGTATCCATTAGTCAGAACAAAATAATGTAGGTCCTATATTATTCCAGGAGACTGGAAAGGGCAAATATGGTGCCAATCTATAAAAAGGGAAATAAGGACAACCTGGGAATTACAGACCAGCCATCTTAACGTCTGAACTCAGAAAGATAATGGAGCAAATAATTAAGCAATCGATTTGCAAACATCTAGAAGATAATAAGGTGGTAAGTAACAATCAGCATAGATTTGTCAAGAACAAATAGTGTCAAACCAACCCGACAGCTTTCTTTGACAGGGTAACTAGCCTCATGGATGGAGGGAAGCAGTAGATGTGGTATATCTTGATTTTAGTAACGCTTTTAATACTGTCTTGCATGACCGTCTCATAAACAAACTTTCCATTACAGTATATGTTCCAAACCACACTGTGTTAAACATAATCGTGCAAAGTTTTCTGCTATATATTTCTTTTTTTAAGAAAGGAAATGGACAGCTTCAGCCATCAAGCTGTGATACCTCAAGCCTAGTTGCCTTTTCAGAATGCAAAGTCTAGTAGAGAAAACCAGATCCAGTGAAAAGTATCTTTGCATTCTCTGTGCATTAAAATAGGGTCATTGTTATTAACACTTAGCAAAAACTTACGTGGTCTGCATAGCCCTGCTATCACTTGTCAACCACCAATGCGGCATCCTTGTTTCCTGCCTGCCTTTGCAAAGCAAACAGGCCACTTTTTGTCTTGCAAACTGCTGCGGACATGTGCACAGAAGACTTGTTCCCAGATGTCTTGATGTTGTTTACAGAAATTCATGCGACTGGCTTAGGAAACACAATATTTTAATAATAAATATGGGGTTCACGTTCAGAATGCTGTCAGGTAGCATGGAAGATGCAGTGCAGAATGCTGTGGTCCTGACACTCAATATGAACAGGCTGATCCACGTGTATGTTCAGTTGAGAGCCGGAAGGCTTTGAGTGGGCCAGTGAATCCAATATGGCTAAAGGAGGAAGATGAAATCAAGCAGTTACTTCTGCATAGATTTTTCCTGGAATGGCTTTATTCAGTGGAGCGCCACTGGAAGCTCAGGCAACTAGCAGTGAATGGTGGGACAGAAGAGTGATGCCGAGCTGGGATGACCAACGGTGGTGGCTGAATTTCAGGATGAGGATGTCTAATTTCCCACGGATCTGTGCAGAGCTCATCCCAGTGACGCCCTCCACACGAAGAGGCATGTGGCCAGCTGTGACGAAGTGGGAATTTTTCATAAAATTTTGGAAGAATATTGTGTGTGCCCCAGTTCTCCCATGTGCTGTATGTTCAACCACGTGCTGGGAAGGGTGTTTCCTTTGGGCAGAGTCTCAGCAGACAATGGTTGCTCTGATGGCCTGGATATCTGATGCCTAGCAACTAACGGCCCCGGGTGGCTGACTTTCTGCAGGAAGCCAGCCTGTTTGACCGGCTGGGGAGGAGCAGGGAGTTGTGGCTAAAAGTGAGGCGACTGGAAGGAGGGTTCGCTGGGGATTTTGGGACTCGGGGGTTGAGAGTCAGGTCTCTGGGCCTGACCAAGATGGACTTTGCTGTAACTTCCTGCTTTCTGTGCGGACAAAGGATTTTCTATGCTGTGTTCCAGACAACTAATAAACCTGTTTGTTTTACAACGCTGGCTGAGAGTCACTGCTGCTAAGGAAGGTGTGGGGTGCATTGCTCCCCTTTTGGGTGTGAGTGCAAGGCTTCCCCATGCATCCTATTCAGGTGGACTCACTGCAGGGAGCTCACGGTGTGAAGCAGAGGCGCCAAAGGCTCCAAGGTTGATTCCAGGCAGCGTTGAAGCCATGGAGGCTTACCCTATTGAGAGTGTGCCCTGGGAGGGTTGTCACACTGCAGAGGGTCCTCCCAGGGATTGATTCAGAGCGGTTCCAGAGCACCAAGACTGTGGCTCCATGACAACATCACCATCTGGAAGCTCACCACCCCCAATGACGGCTCTTCAGTTGTGTTGGTAGACTGCCTGTCCAGACTGTTGTCATGGAGGTGTGTGCTGATTTTGGCCAGGTGCTGCTGTCCTGGGTCATAAAGCCTGGAAATGCACAGAAGACAATTGTTGACGGATTTGCACAGATGGGGTTCCCAGATTGTATGAGGGTCATTGTACAACTAAGGATGAATAAAAAACAAATAACACAAGTATGTAGGGACAAAATTAGAAAGGCCAAGGCACAAAACAAGATCAAACTAGCTAGAGACATAAAGGGTAACAAGAAAGCATTCTACAAATATATTAGAAGCAAGAGGAAGACCAAGGACAGGGTAGGCCCGTTACTAAATGAGGGGGGGGAAACAATAACAGAAAATGTGGAAATGGCAGAGGTGCTCAATGACTTCTTTGTTTCAGTTTTCACCAAGAAGGCTGGTGGTGATTGGACGCCTAACATAGTGAATGCCAGTGAAAATGAGGTAGGATCAGAGGCTAAAATAGGGAAAGAAAAAGTTAACAATTACTTAGACAAGATAGATGTCTTCAAATCACCAGGGCCTGATGAAATGCATCCTGGAATACTCAAGGAGTTGACTGAGGAGATATCGGAGCCCTTAGCAATTATCGTTGAAAAGTCAGGGAAGACGGGAGAGATTCCAGAAGACTGGAAAAGGGCAAATATATAAAAGGGCAATCTATAAAAAGGGAAATAAGGACAACCCGGGGAATTACAGACCAGTCAGCTTAACTTCTGTACTTGCTCTGGTGGTGGCCACATGCCCTCAGACTTTAGGTGGCAGGACCCTTCTTCCCAGCATCGGCCCCCCCGTCGGGGCTATGATCCCCCTCCAAGTCTGGCCTGCAAGGTGTCTTGACTGGTGTTGGGATATATATATATATATATATATATCAATATACATTGTAATTTATATATTTATGTAATATGTTAGAGGTTATTAAGGCCTCGTATAAATGATGCATGCTTAACATAAATGCATGCATTGCAAGTTAGCAACCGAAGCAAGGACTTAAGCTCAAGGACTATTAGAACTTTTTGTGCAAAAACAATTTTACGTTCCAAGAAAAATACGGAACATTTTTAAAACCTCTATTGCGGGTCTAACACTGGGGGCGTCTCCCTGCACTGGGCTCACTGCCCAGGGTCCCCCTCACTCTTCCCATCTGCTCACCGCACCTGGCTCCAGACTGCTCCAGCTCCAGCTCCACTCTGCCTCAGCACAGCTCCTGCTGCTGCTCTGCCTCCAGCTCCCTGGGCTGATTCTCTGGCCCCTCTGCCTCTGGTTGCTACAGCTCTGCTCCCAGCACTGACCTGCTCCCTGGGCTGCTTCTGTGACTCTGCTCCCAGCACTGACCTGCTTCCTGGGCTGCTTTTCTGGTCCCTCTGGCTGGCACGGACCTGCTCCGCAGCTCAGCTTGAGCCCCCTGCTTTCTCCTTAGCTCGGCCCCTCTCTGTCTGACCCACGCAAATCCAGCTCACACAGAGGACGGGACCCCCCTGGCCTCCTGACTCCCTGATTAGCCTGCCCACCCTGTCAATCAGGCTGACCTGGAGCATTGGCCTCTCCCCATTGCCCCTGGGGACTGTCAGTCTCAGGGCCCTGATTTCCCATTGACCCTTCCCCTTACTTCTGGTACTGGGAGCTACCCAACCAAAAAAAAATGCGACTCAGTTTTAGTAAGGGGCCAACAATCCCCATACACATGTTTAAAACTAAGTGTGTACTTAAGTCTACAAGATTGAAGCATACGAATCAAGCCAAGTACACACTTAAGTGCTTTGTATAATTGAAGCCTAAACTTTCTGATTGTTTTCTTTAAAAAGAAAATCCCCTGCACCAGTGTGCCTTGCCTGGACCTTGAGGTATCTTTCTAGTAAGTCACAGAAGCACTTGCCTGAAGTGCACTATGAATGCACTGCTGTGGTATTTACAAGTAGCTTACCTGGTGCTTCCATAGAGCAGGCTGAGCTGCAGACTTTAAGCCCTTGCTCCACCATGAAAAGGTATGGGGAGGAGAACATAAATCCAAAGAAGGTTATCGTTTCCCGTGCAAGTACTGTTAGGATCAAAGGGTTTGGAGCCCATCTCCTATCAATAGTTGGGAGTCTCAAACTCACTCTTCCTACAGAAGCATTTCTACAAAACAATATAAACAGTTCCAGGACTGAAATAGCAGTAGCCTTTGTCATCAGGCCTGGCAAACCACGTTAGCGAAGCTGTGTTAAATGGTAGCTAGCAAAATAACTAGCCTGTTCTCCATTGTTTATGCAAGAATCACGCTTACTCAGAATTAGAAAAAATATTCTTCAGTCTCATGAAGGCTTTCTATTTTTGCACCTACTGTCAGATATTTCAGTTGCTTTAGTTATAAAAGGACTTTTGTCATGTTTCAAAATTGTTTTCTTTGTGCAAAAAGAAAGAGTAAGGTGTCTTCACAAGAAGCATCGGAAAGAACACATTTTCTGTCACTTTTTTGCCACCAGATCAATGATATTTTCATACCACACAGGGGAAAAAACAACAAGACGTAGCCAGTCACTGGTTAGACAGGATTTGGTCACTTTGTCGCTGAAATGTCTGTGGTCAATATCTCTGTCGGGTAGTACACACTTACAAATACCATTGCAGAAAATACACCTAAAGGAACAAACAAAATTCTTTTTCTCTGCTCTTTCATCTGCTTGAGAAGCGTGGGGAGGGGAGAGCACATATGGGTACAGTCTACTTGTATGCACATCAGTCTAAGGTTGGGGACATAGACGACTTGAGTCCCAGCCTCGTTGTCCCTGGAAATACTCAGGATAAATTTATTTCCTGTTAGTCAATAACATGCAACAATTCCTCCAGAAAAATCTATCCCTTATTTTCAAAAATACACATGTATTTGTAAATTAAATTAAATTAGTTTAAATACTTAATTTATTTCTACCAGCCCCATGCCCACTTCACCTTTATGCCTCCTGTCCACTGCTCACCCTCCACCCCACTTCCAGGATGAAACATTTTAAAAGTCACATGTTTAATAACGGACCGAGGGGTAGAGGCCGAGGACGTATTGGGGAAAGCATGGAGTCAGAAGCGAAGATCTCTAAATTTTGTTTTTAAATATTAAAAATGGCGTAAAAGTTTAAATATGGATTTTGGGGGGCAGGGCTGGGGGTGGTACAGCCATGCCAGAGGAGCTGGCAATCCACTAGACCCCCCTGCCTCCTGGCATGCACTGACTGATTCCTTCCAGGTGTTCTTCCCACTGGCTAGGTCATTGTGGGTGAAATCCACCTCTGTGTAGAGGGACAGCACAACGTCCATGCACCACAACCTCAACTTGTGTGACTATGGGAACTCAACCATCTTAAGGTGGGCACAAGTATAGAACCATGACTCCCTTTTTAGACACAGGGCCCAATCCTGAGAGGTGTGGTTTGCCCTCCCCTCCCATTGATTTCAGGGAGAATTAAGCTTGCTCAGCGCATCTTGCAGGTTTGAGCTCTCACATGGAAGAAGCTGTCTTCCCCTCGAATGGGGCACTCAGCCACAGAATCACAAATACCCAGTTGTTTCACAAAGAGTGAACACGAGCTGGGAGAGCTAGGAGGGAAGGTTATATGTTAAAGATGGCTTCCCCTTATGGAAAGTTCAGGAATTGCCTGTGTAATTAAACTTTATTTTTGACTCGCAATCTGAGACCTACTCACTAATTACCTATATTGCAAGGATTTCTCTGGTATGTTACTAGGGAAAGGAAGTCAAATGTTTGATAGACAACACTTCCTCATTTTGGATGTGTCTGTCATCCTGCTAAGACGTACCGATGAGGCTGCTCTTAGACATAGTTTCTCCTCTGTACGTTCACACCTTCCTCTGCTCTTGTCATGGCTGGAGATATAGTTTATGCTGATTTAAACACTGCTGGAGCCTCTTCAAGACCACCACATCCATCTCAGCACCTCAGTAAGTGGATTTAATTTATTGATTTTATATCAGATACCTTCTATCTTTGAGGGGGCTCCTATTTTTCAAGTGATTTTTTTCCTTCAAGTGCAGCAGAAATAATTTAGAGAGAGAGAGAGAGAGATTCAGAGAAATAAAGAGCAGGTCTGTGTTTTATGTACCATATGAGTGGCAGGACTTGGCTAATGTGAAGTCCTTTATCACGGTCAGAACTGGTAAGTGAATCTCTCTAATGCAATTCAGAAAACTTCATAGCCAGTGACAGTCTCTATACATACAAATTGAAGTGCAGGGCAATACAGTGTTATGTTGCACACCTTTCATACACATTGGAAGTAAAGCATTTAAGCTAAAACACTGACTTGCCCACTGTAGTACATAAAGAGCCATGCGTTGGATGAGTCTGGGGAAGAATGACTGAACACATGGAATCTGAGAGACTCAAGGAGCAGGAGGATTTCATTGTTTTATTGCAGAAGTTTAACATAGATTGGGGAGAAGAGATGGGATCTGAAAATAGCTATGGAGCCACTTTGATGCAGAAGGTCCTGGAGGCAAGACCAGAAGCTGAGGGGCATGTAGAGAAGGGTTCTACTAGATATTATGGAGAGGCAACTAAAGAGGCAGAGGTCTATTATCTCAGGAAATGGGGCTGAAGAGGAGGAAGAAGTGAATGAGAACCTGGCCACTGCGGATGATGAAGGCAACCAGGGAATCTTTGTACTGCGTTCTGAAATGGACAGAAAGTCACAGACGGTTTCCAAGGACAGGGATGATGTTTCCATTTCTGAGCGTGGTCATGGAGGAGCTACTGTAATGCAAGTCAGTTGCAGTGTAATGAGTTGTGAGTTAGGGGAGATCAACAGAGAGGGGCAGGGTAGTCAGGATGAGAGGAGACTTGTGTGGTTTAATTTAAAGCTGTAAAATGTAAATCATAGTATACATTTTTGAAAACGTTTGAAAATTAAAAACTTTAAAACTTTGATATTTTGGAGAACTATGATAAAGATAAAGGTAAGTTAGTTTAATAACTTTAGAGTGTGTTTTCTGTAAGTGCAGCAGGGAAATTGATCTAAATGATTAACTATATTAAGCTGTTGATCTGAGCCTTCATATTTTCACTGTATTGATATTTAATTTGCTAAGTAAATATCCCAAACATGTTATCAAGCTACTTACACACTATATATATAACACTGCTGTACTATCCATAATGGTATTTCATAGTGATGATTTTTTTTGTATCAATCTGGCTTTATCATGTTCTCCTCTTTATTTGTATTTTAAAGTAATTATTTTGAACTTACAGATGAACTGTATTTATAAAGCTATTTTCTTTTTACATACACACCTATGAATATAATTAAATTATTGTACAGGGCCTGAAAATGATTCTTACGAAAGTACCCCTTTAGACTTGTATTAATAGTTTATATTTTCATGACATTTTTTGTTTTAGCATAAGGCCCTTCTTATCTAGCTGTCAAGGTGTAAGCTTTTACAAAGCTATATCAGCGCTCTTCAGACGTTACTTTCACATAGGACTGGATATTCTTCTCTTGAAAAATATTTTTCAAGAGCCAGATTCTGTTCATGAGTAACATTAGAAGTCACTGGAGTTACTCCCAGCTTACATCAGTGTAACCGATAGCTGAATTTGCCCCTCAAATTGTTCAGTTGTTTCTTAGCTAAAATTACGCTATGTTGAGAATTGACTGTGAAAATAATAATTCCAATGTCACAACTACTCGGCAAATAATACTGAGCAGAGAGCTTGCTGCTATGAATAGTCCCATTGGTTTTAGTCCCTAAACTTGAAATGAAAACTAACTTTCTGTGGAAACATGGTAGTAACATCAAATAATAAGTCAAACTGAAAGACAGTTTACAGTAGAAGCCTGATCTAGAATTCCACTGCTTCTCCATTTCTAACCCCCCCCCCCCCCCGAAATGATTGTTTTAGCCTGAAATGTGTGTGTTAGTCTGAGGCTAGATGAGAATGTTCTTTGGAAAGTTTGAAGTAAATTCAACAATCATTTTATTTTTTTAGTGATAAGAAAGGAGAGAGGGGACAGTTTTCACTTTTGGGAAATTGTTTTCACCAATTTTTTTCCCACTCATAACTTATGAACAAATTTATTCTTTCAAATTAATAGTATTAAGGCCACGATCCTGCCAACACTCATGTGATTAACTTAACACATGTGAGTAGTGAGTAGTAGTAAAGCATGGTTTCAGAGTAACAGCCGTGTTAGTCTGTATTCACAAAAAGAAAAGGAGGACTTGTGGCACCTTAGAGACTAACCAATTTATTTGAGCATGAGCTTTCGTGAGCTATAGCTCACTTCATCGGATGCATACTGTGGAAATTGCAGAAGACATTATATACACAGATACCATGAAACAATACCTCCTCCCACCCCACTCTCCTGCTGGTAATAGCTTATCTAAAGTGATAATAGCTTATCTAAAGTGATGTTTCATGGTATCTGTGTATATAATGTCTTCTGCAATTTCCACAGTATGCATCCGATGAAGTGAGCTGTAGCTCACGAAAGCTCATGCTCAAATAAATTGGTTAGTCTCTAAGGTGCCACAAGTCCTCCTTTTCTTTTTGTAGTAAAGCATGTGCCTCTGTGTTCATGGGATCATGCTCTTGAGCTCAACAAAAATGCGAATGCAGCGGGCAGTGGTAGAGTCTGCCAGGTGCTATTACCGTGCTTTGTCGACAATAAATCCAGCCTGGTACCTTCATGCCTTAACAGATCTTGTGGTCATTGGGCGGTTCATTCGAGGTCTGCTGTGCCAGCTGTCTTTATGAACACTGGGCTACCATTTTCTGAAGTTACTCAAAGGGCCAGCATTCAGCTGGTGCAACTCTAAGACAGGGTCTGTGCCCAGTTAAGGAGGCCATTGAGGCATGCCATCAATTGTGACCAGAATCAGCCACGGAAGGATCTTTGCTTTTTAAGAGAATGTGAGTTGGTTTGGGTCTTTTCCTGCAACTTCTGTTGGTTTAGAGTAAAGAAGAAGCTTAGATAAGATATGTGGTTTTGTCTGTAAATCATCCTGTTGCTGTGTTTTTTTCTCAATGAAGTAAATAACTTTGTTTTTGAGAGAAAAGTGCTGTCTTTGAAATCCACATTGTAGTAGGAAGAGAGCCTGAGATTTAAGCCCTTGCATCAGAGGCCTGGTATGATGCAGGACCTGCTCACAGAATCTGGCAAGAACAGGGCTAATATTGCAGAAATACACGTTCCTAAGAAGTGCTAGGCACAGAGTACTCACATAAACACATCCCGATATCAAATGGTACCAGAACATCCCGGTATCAAGGATGGTACAAAAACATCGCCCAAGGAGAACAGGAACACACTGACCCCTCCTAAAAGGTAAGGTCAGGATGACAGTACGTAATAGAGATGTTTTGATCGAACCAACACGTACAAGGTGATGGGTGATAACTAGCCACGTTAGGGGCAGTAACTAGCTGTGTCAAAGGGGCAGTGTGTACCTTGTTTGTATCAGGGTACAAAGATGTATCTCAGAGGGAGTGTCTTTGGCCAGTCTAGGGGGGAACAGAAAGTCCCGCCGCTGACTGAGCTGCGTCCATTATCACGGGCAAACATGTCTTAGTATCCTCGTAGAGTCTGCCAGGTGCTATTACCGTGCTTTGTCGACAATAAACCCAGCCTGGTACCTTCATGCCTTAACAGATCTTGTGGTTATTGGGCGGTTCACTCGAGGTCTGCTGTGCCAGCTGTCTGCGCAGAGCTGGGGCAGCACATAGGGAGAACACAGAGAGGACACACACACACAGCCGAACATCTGAGGCAAGTTGTCTTCTGCCTCAGAGCCCAATACCCAAGTTACAAGAACCTGTCAGCAGATGCATCTATTCTGGTTTTGGTATAGACAAAACCACAACAAATCTGGAGTTTCTTAGCCCAGCCATTTTGGAGGAATTGTGAGCCAAAGAAGAATTTTTTTTTCAAAAGCAACCTTCTAGTAAACTCTCAAAATACTGCTGCACAGGCTCAAAGGAGAACATGTTGCTATGTTTCTTATTCCTCACACTGGATGCTGAAGGATTTTCACCAAATATTGACTCTTGCAGGTCTCCCTCAGTGCCCACATTGGCATCGGATCGCTCTCGGAGTTGGATGGGCTGGGAATGTCATCCTGGCGGGAGCTGTGATTGTGCTGGGTGTCTGGGGTGAGTAGTTGCAGGCCTTATATTTTTGTTATTATTACTACAGTAAAATCAGCTCAGATTCATGGACAATATTGTATTCATTGCCGAAAATACTATCAAACTACAGAAAATGTTGCAAGAACTCAGCACAAAAAGCAGCCAAGTCAGACTGAAAATTAACTGCTCTAAAACGAAATTTATGCGGTCTGATACCTTGCCAAAAGCCCAAATAACAATCAAGGGAGAACCAATAGAAGAAGTTGAGCAATAGGTCTATTTGGGCCAAGAAATTAACATGTGCCACGATCAGGAAGGTGAACTCTCGCAAAGAAGGAAATCAGGTTGGTGTGCATTCAATTCTATCAAGGCTGTCCTCCAAGGAAAAATCAACCAGGCAACACACGCCAGCCTCTGAAACTCAACAGCATTGCCAGCAATGTTGTATGGAAGTGAAACATGGACGCTGATGAAGACAGGAGCAGCAACTGTCTGTCACAGAGAGGGTGATGGAAAGAAGAATTCTGGGAATTTCAATCCGCGACTGAGTCCCCCGTGAAGTGATCAGACAGCAGAGTGAAGTGCACGATGCCATTGTTGAAAGCAGGTACAGTAAAATGCGATGGGCCGGGCATCAAGCGAGGCTCCCTGACAATCGATGGACTGCAGCTGTCGCTGAGTAGTACCCATGGGAACTGAAATGACCAGTCAGCCGATCTCCAAAGAGAGGGGAAGATTTTATCGTGAAAAGGTCGCACACAGAGAAGGAAGGCCAGGGTACGAGAAGAATGGAAGACGTGTTGTGGTCGGCGCAATCTATATGAGGGCTGCAGGATCAAGGTGATCAAGGTGACTACACTGGCTTACAGGGCCCCCATTTTACTGGGTTCTTTACAGGTACCCGGTTAGACTGTCCCTTAGCCAAGGAGTCTTAATGTGCACCTTGAATTTGCCTGTTACTTCACAATCCCACGGAGATCTCGTTTCTGATTCCCGTCTATTTGTGAATGAAATACTTGACACATTGGCCATGCAAGTCAAAACTTTACATTAACTAGATGTAGATAAGAGCTTGGGATATAAAAATTGTGTGATTGGACTAAAACAGCTTCATCATTAAATGTGCAGGGAAAAGTGGAATGAATATACATTACAAAGTGGAATGAATAAGATTTCCTCTCTGTTCCTCTCATAGATTAGACAGACAGTACAGTATTTAATGGATTTTATACCCTCTACCTTTTTTCTTTTTTTTTTTTTTTTTCCTAATCCTGAAATAGTAATCAAAGGATCCCGCCTGGAGGATTTCCGATCTCAACTGAAACAAATGCTTTGTGTTTCATCACACAGCAACTCAACAGGTAACCTCATTCTCATTGAGCTCCTTTCCCCCATTTCATACCCACCGGAAGAATTCGCTGCAACTTAAAATCAAATTAGGCAGTCAAAATGCTCTCGTTTTCTGTATAGCAGAGATCTGCCACACCTTCATGATCCTCCTCCCTGTCTTTAGTTCTCTTCTCATTTCCACTTGGTGCTAAGCAGAAGCTGTGACATCTAGTGGCCAGATAGGGTAATTCCCAGTAAGTACAGGGCAATCAACTTGCAGTGCAATAAATATTTCTCACAGATCCTGGGATCCCAAAGTACTTGACAAATTATGTAGCAGATACAGGAATCCCTTCACCCACTACACAAATGCAACTGCCTTTGGGGTGAAGCTTAGTGTTTGTTTAGCAGCGCACAGCAGCCGTGCACAATAGCTAAGAAGGGAAGGACATTCCCATATCGTAACATCCCTGGGCAACTACAATCGCTGCGTATTAGGAAAGTATTTCAGGTATTTTAAACGTTTTAATGAAATTTAGCAGCTGGAAGTGGAGGAAGAGCCACAATCATGTGTTCAGGGAGTTCTCCACAGAACAGGAGTGTCCTGGGTACCATTAGAGAAATTCAGGGAGATTTTAGAGAGGCAAAATTTGTTACACAAGCTGTTTAGACCTCCGGTATTCAAAAAAGGCCATAGGATTTTTGTGATCACAAGCAGACTTAAAAGAAAAGGAGGACTTGTGGCACCTTAGAGACTAACCAATTTATCTGAGCATAAGCTTTTGTGAAGTGAGCTGTAGCTCACGAAAGCTTATGCTCAGATAAATTGGTTAGTCTCTAAGGTGCCACAAGTCCTCCTTTTCTTTTTGCGAATACAGACTAACACGGCTGTTACTCTGAAGCAGACTTAAGTTTTATTTCTCACATGAAGGAAGGCATTACCAGGAGCACAGCACCAGCTAGTGGTAGGTTTGGGCATTAGGTTTAGTTCTAACTTACCGGGTGCTGCTTTTTCTTCTTAATTACCCATGCCATTTAATACCTAGCACTCATGGTCTTCCCTGGAGGTCTCCCCATCCACATACTCACTTATGATCCTTGTAAGATCTGATTAAATCCAAATCCAAGTGCTAACTTTTAATGTATCAATCTACTCTTTTCTCTTTGGAGTAATAGCAACGGAGGGTCCAGAAACAAGTTAGAAAAGTAGCAACTGAGTTAATAAGAGCTGAACTGCACAATCTGGAAATGTCTTACTTTCCAAAGGATACTACCCCTAAACTCACCAGCAGGAAGTGAGATGAGAACATAGGCTTCAGAACTTTCCTGTGTACAGTTCTCAGTGAGGAATTAGGCTTTCTTCTGTTAATGAAAGAAATTACTGAGTTAAAATAGCACAATATACACGCACAAGTGTGTGTTACACATCCCCCCTCTTTGGCTGGCTCACAGGGAATGTGAGTCTGTTACAGCTCCCACCTAGAGAACCATCATCTCTAGCTCAAGTTGTAGAGGTTTGTGCTGTTGTTAGGAGGAGGGATGGTGCAGGATTTAGGGCACAAGCTCAGGACTTGGGAGATTGGGGTCATTTCCCTGCTGTGCCACACTCCTCCCATGTGACTTTGGAGAAATCGCTTAACCTCTCTGTGCCTCAGTTCCCCATCTGTAAAACGGGGATAAAGGCACTGCCCTGCCTCCCGGGGGTGTCGTGAGGCTAAATCCATTAAAGAGGAAAAGTGCTTTGAGATCAACTGTGTTCTGTATGAGCTGTACTCTCTTGTGCTTTAGATGATTAAGTAGAAGAGCAATTAATTGTGTTAGACTCTGAGCAAAGTGTCTGTGTATTAAATGCTTCACAACACTACTGTGAACTTCCAGAGGGAGTTCAACTGTAACTGAAGTGGGTGCCAGATAGATCTGTGCCCTGAGAACATGTCTTGGGACCCCCAAGATTAGGGTAGCGGCTGGACTTGGTTCAGGTCCCAGAGTCTTAAACACCTGCGGATCTAGGGACCCAGAGGCTTGGATTCCCCTCACAGCAATCTGGTGGGTGGCTGGCAAGGAGGTCAGTGACACCTGGCCTGTGTTATTCCCTGCTGGTCCACTCCTCCGGGTGCTATTCATGTACTGCAGTGATGAACATACTAAAAACACCTGAATATCACAGCTCACTCCTGCAGTTCTAGTCCTCACTCCTGACCCTTCCTAGCTCTGCCAAAGACCCTTAATCCTGCCCTAAAGTGTGTCTTGCTAAGAACTGAGCCTTGCCTCAACACACACAATCCAAAGAGAGAGACACCCTAGTTGGGACACTGAATCTGAAAGCTCCATGCATGATTTTATTTAAAACCTTCAAAACCATTCCTGACACCCTCTTTCCCTTTCCCCCTCTAGAGGGCGCCGAGTGCAAACTCTGCCCCAGGGATTGGTTGTTGCACAGAAGGAAGTGCTATTGGGTCTCTAAAGAATTTAAAAACTGGAAGAAGAGCTTTGAAGACTGCACAGTGAAGACGTCTCAAATGCTCGTGATCCAGGACCAGGACGAGATGGTAAAGAAAATATGATGCTGAACCTTCCGCTGGAGAAATGGGTCTATAGTATAATACCAGGACTTGTGTCAGCCATAAGTACAGAAAGAAAGTGTTGGAAGGAGGCTCAGCTGTGTGAAATTTGGATTCATTAAAGCTAAAACAAAACATTCTTTACATCTGGAAGCAGAGAGGGGGAAAATGCTAAACAACGCAGCTCCTACGGTGTCTCCCCATCTTCATTTTCTTTTGCTTATTTCTTATACTTTTTAAGTAGAAAAGAACATGTTCATGTTCATAATTCAATAGCAAATGGATTTTTCTTATAACTATAGTGTGAACCTCTCAGTCCTACACTGAGATTCCATTTTCCCAGGGGCAGACGCTGCATTCGCTGTCTGGCTCAGGCCCTCAGAGCGGGGCTGCAGATTTCCCCCGGAGGCATCGCGGGCAGAGCCCCTGAAGCAAGAAGCAGGGTGTGTCTGTGCTGGTGTACCCCGGGAACTCTAGCCTGTGTCAGTGATTTTACCCAGTCCCTTCTGCTTTACACTTCACAGGATTTCATACAGAATGTTACAAGTGGTGTAAATCATGTTTGGATTGGACTTAATGTTACATCCCCTGAGAGGAACTGGATGTGGGTGGATGGCTCCCTAGTCAATCAAACACTGTGAGTGCTCTTTGACCTTTCATGTGTTTATTTTATAACTCTGGCAGAAAATCTTAGTCCATTGCTTTCCAACTTGGGTGCTTAAAATTCGGCACCTCAATCCATATTCTGATTTAAAATGTACAACAGGTGATATGGCATCCCCTAGTAGCCTACTAGGAATTGAAAGCCATAATGTATGTCCCTGGGAAATTAATTTCCTTTAAGGGCTTGGCTTTCACATGTAACTTGGCTTTCTGTGCAGGTTATGGTTTTTCTATAGCACACACATTGTAGAATCTAAGCACTAACCTGGTAACCTGGGCATTCAGTAGGCAGTACTTTCTCCTTGTTGCAGGGATGCCCTGAGCAGGATACACCAGATTAATATATTTAGGGGGGAAGCAGGGGGGGGAGACTATCCCACGGGACAATTCAAATGTTGGAAGCTCCTGGCCTCCTGCTCCTGATAATCGGGGCAGGTAAACTACATATGCTGGGGCTAAAAGCTTGGAGGTCTGCTGGAAAAACCCAGCTGGGGAACCTGAATTGGGACTTTGAGGCTGGAGGGTTTGTAATGTCTTGGTACCAATCATCTCCCAGCTCAGAGAAGACCAAATGAAACTTTTATTCCACCACTGAGAGAGGGAAAGCAACTGAGAGTGTTTGTTTGTTTGTTTGTTTTTAAACTGAAGCCAGATTCACTGCTTGGGGTGTCCTTGTGACATGGATTTAGGGCAATTACCCCATCTTTTCTGCCTAATTGTTGTTATGACAACTCCACAAAGCACCAGACCACCCTGTCACATTCCTCCGAACGGGTACCTCTTCTACATGTGCATGCCCACTGCACACAAATGAGGACAAATGACTACAATAGAACTTGTTGAATAAATTTAAACCTCTGATAATATATTTTCCTCATTCCCCAGGTTCCCAATAACCGGCCTTGCTGAACAGAACAGTTGTGGGGTGATGAAGAAGGGACAGATTCGTTCTGATATCTGTGGTGCTGAATTCAAATGGGTTTGCCAGAAAGAAGCCTTTCAAATATAAACAGGGTCTTTAAGTATGTGTATTGATTGAACTGAAGTCGAAAGCATCCACCGTGATAATTTGTAACGTGATTATTTTAAATGGTTCTATGTTTAATCATTTTAATTCTCAAGGTCTGTTACTTTAGGAATCGATTTTCAAAACAGGGTCTATTCTTCTATTTCTTGGTTTTAAGAGACCGCTGTTACGAAACCCTGAAAAGCCAGCAATTTTCTGCTCATCTTGATCTTAATCATATTTTCAGGTGTGAACAACTGTTTCAAAACTGATAGCAGAGGCAGGTTGGGACACCCAAGTGCTGTTTTGGTTCGTTTGACAAACGTAAGTGTTTGAGAACTCTTGCATGTGGGCCAAATTTTTAGAACTAGCCTCTAAATCTGCGTGCCCAAAATCTCTGATTTTGTTCCTCAGGTCTCGTAGTTGCGTGTCCTGCTGACCAGTTTGGTGAACAAATGCCATTTATTTACCCAAATCTGAGATTCTGTGCTACCGAAAAGAAATTGGGTGGGCAAGTTTAGAGGGAATATTCTCTGAAAATTTGGTCCCAAGGCTTTGAGATACGATGGAATCCATACAGAGTGAGATTTTCAAAGGCAGGTAGGGCAGTTAGGCACCCAATTCTGACTGAAAGTCAGTGTGCTTCGAAAATCTCTAAGACCACAGTGTTCCTCTGGATATTATGGGCAAAGTTTGCAACTTAGCCTTTAAGATGCTCTGGAAGGAGTGGGGTGGGAATCCATCCCCACCTTTTTCTTTAATTTGCTTCTCCGTGATGAAGGCCCAAAAGGTGGGTGTGTTTAATTTTTTTAAAACTATTTATTTAGGAAGCTTTAACAAGCTTACACATCCTTGCCATGTAACTATCAGAAACAAAGCAATCATTACAACAGTTAGCTTTTGTTTACAGAGACTTTACAGAGGAATATAGTCATCAGATCTTTCTATTTAACAGGGTGATACCATATATCTTTACACCGATTGTATTTCTAGTGATTTTATTAAATTGAGTTACTACAGAGAATTCTTTCCTGGGTATCTGGCTGGTGAATCTTGCCCACATGCTCAGGGTTTAGCTGATCGCCATATTTGCGGTCGGGAAGGAATTTTCCTCCAGGGCAGATTGGAAGAGGCCCTGGGGGTTTTTCGCCTTCCTCTGCAGCATGGGGCACGGGTCACTTGCTGGAGGATTCTCTGCACCTTGAAGTCTTTAAACCATGATTTGAGGACTTCACTAGCTCAGACATAGGTGAGAGGTTTTTCGCAGGAGTGGGTGGGTGAGATTCGGTGGCCTGCATTCTGCAGGTCAGACTAGATGATCATAATGGTCCCTTCTGACCTTTAATATCTATGAATCTATGAAAGCTCTGTATGTGTAAGACATATTTAACAAACCTGTGGCGTCTGCCAAATGTTAGTATTCCAAAAGAAGTTGGGCAGATGTGCTGGCTTTTTTGTGGGTGAATGTACTTTTTCTGAGTACTGAATAAATGGTAACCATACATCTATCTGTTCTTGGTCTATTTTGCTAGGTACCTAAGTGGTGTGTGAATTTTTCCATAACCAAATTTTGTTTGGTTATGGAACAAAATATTTTTTTTTTTGAGAGCTCTCCTGCCGACAAACAGCAGCTACACTGCGCGGCTTTTAGCAGCATGGCTCTCGTGGCACAGCCGAGTTGCTGAAAGCCTCGTCGTGTAGCCAGAGCCGAAGTTTCACTCTATTCCAGGGGTTCTCAAACTTCATGGCACCACAACCCCCCTTCTGACAACGAAGTTATTACGTGAGCTTGGGGGGGCAGAGCCTGAGCCCCACTGCCCCGCGTGCGGGGAGAAGGGGCCGCGGTCCAAGCCCCACCACCCGAATGGAGGGAGAGGGGGCTGCAGCCCAACCCCCGCTGCTCCGGGTGGGGGTGGAGCTCGGGCTTCAGCTTGACCCCTGGGTCCCAGCAAGTCTAATGCTGGCCCTGGCAACCCCATTCAAATGGGGTTGTGACCCACTTTGGGGTCCTGACTCACGGTTTGAGAGCCACTGCTCTATTCTATCAAAGGCTTCCTCGGCGTCTAGCGACAACCAGAGAAATGGATCTTTTTTTTGCTCTGGCATTATGGATGATTCCAAGTACTCGCCGAATATTGTCTGACGTTTGTCTATCCTTAATGAATCCAGTTGTAGCTGGATTTCGAGAAGACGCCATCACAGGCTGGACTCAGCTAGTTCCTATTTTTGCTAAAGACTTTGTTGTGAGTCAGCAGAAATACAGGGCGACAGGAACGGCACAGGGGTAAGGTCTTTTCCACCTTTCGGGAGAAGAGCCAGAACAGCTTCTGTTTGAAGTTGTGGAAGTTCCTCCCCTGGCAGAATGGCATTGAAAGTCCATCTCAAGGGACCCACGAATACAGTGTTTTTCAAAGGCAGCCACGACAGCCCCCTGGGCAGAGATGGGGAGGGGAGCAAAGCAGCGCCCCCTCCCTGCCGCGCCCAGCTGTTGCTCCTGGAGGTGCAGCCTTGGTGTTTCCTGGCACTGACAGCACAGGATGGGTGCCCTGTCCCGCGCAGCCTCCTGGCGCTCCAGGCAGCACCTCTGCAGACACATGGGGTGGGCAGAGTGACCATTTTGGCAGGGACAGTCCCTTTTTTAAGCCCTGTCCCACCCGCCCCAACTTTGCAAACACACAGTTTGTGTACATACAGTCTCATACATACAAAGACTTAAGTTTGAATCACTTTCGACATTACCAACAGAAGGGTACAAACACTGCCTCTGATCTGCTGGCAACACTTCAGTACGAAGGACAGAACGCCCTGGACTGGACAATCTCAAGCATCCAGTTTTTCAAAGCTGTGGAGAGAAACTGCAGGGGTACTTAAAGACAGACAGACAGACAGCATATAGATTTTTGTGCAATGTCAGAATCCTTGATCCCAAGCAAGTTTATGGACTCCCACAACTGTAGTGACTATGAACAGAGAATTCTGCGCCTGAGTTCTGTATCGGAGGGTGAATGGGCAGTTTACTTGAACATTGTAAATGATCTTCCTAGTACCCATGACATTTCTCTCTCCAGCTTTTGGAAAAGCAGACACACATTTGCCAAAACTTAGCCAGATTGCTTGCATTCTTTTGGTGATCCCGTGCAATTCAGTTGGTTCTGAATGCAGTTTCTCCAAACCTAAACAAGTGCTTACCCCAAAACATTACTGTATGTCATTGAAAACTATGAATATGTGTGCCTAGGGTGACCAGATGTCCCGATTTTATAGGGACAGTCCTGATTTTTGGATCTTTTTCTTATATAGGCTCCTATTACCCCCTACCCCGTCCTGATTTTTCACATTTGCTGTCTGGTCACCCTATGTGTGCCCAAATAAATTTGACTGTGTCCTAAGTGTGTGTCAATAAATATTTGTATGCTGAGATAGGTGATAAACTGTTTTATTGCAAATATCTGTATAATTTAAACATATCACCACCTCCTGCCCAATTTATAAATATGAAGGACGCATCACTGCAGTAAATACGGCCACTCCTGATGTAGCATCTGCTGCATGCAAAGGTTCAGGAAGGAGCTGAAGGACACAATGGGTATTGAACAAATCACCCTGTCTAAACAGAAGGCGTGTGATACTTTGTGCCTCGGGGGAACCCCTGGCCCCCCCATGTTCATCCTTATAATATAGTTATGAGGCTGAAAATGTGTCCTCATGGCTTAAAACAAGCCCAGGGAAAACTCTCCAGGAGCAGAGAGGCAGTTCACACCTCTTTAGGGCATGTCTGGGACAAACCCAGTCCAGCCTCACAGGAACAAAGGACGCTGGCCTAGGCAGCAACAAAGGATCTGTTGGACTCTCGAGTGAGTCACTCCCCTTCTCTGGTCAGTTTGGGACTGCCCGCCTGATTCTGAAGGGAATGGGGGTGGTGGGGAGCAAAGCCAAGAGGGAAGAAAGAACATGATAAAAGGGAGAGATGTTTGCCATGCTTGCTGTCTCTCTTCCACCTCCATCTACAGCCATCACCACCAAGTGACTGAAGCTCTGATCAAAGGGGTGAGCCTGGCTGAAGGGCAACCAGCCAGCCTGTGGTGAGAAGCATCTAAGTTTGTAAGGGCATTGAAAGTGTTAAGAGCAGCTTAGAATATGGTTTGCTTTTATTTCATTTGACCAAATCTGACTTCCTGTGCTTTGACTTATAATCACTTAAAAATCTCTCTTTATAGTTAATAAATTTGTTTGTTTATTCTACCTGAAGCAGTGCGTTTGGTTTGAAGCATGTCAGAGACTCCCATTGGGAAAACAAGCCTGGTGCATATCAATTTCTTTGTTAAATTGACGAACTCATATGAGCTTGCAGCATCCAGCAGGCATAACTGGACACTGCAAGACGGAGGTTCCTAGGTTTGTGTCTGGGACCAGAGATATTGGCTAGTGTCATTCGGTTGCACAATCCAAGGAGCAGCTTACATGCCAGAGGCTATGCGTGAACAGCCCAGGAGTGGGGGTTCTCACAGCAGAGCAGGGTAAGGCTGGCTCCCAGAGTCAAGGATTGGAGTGATCTAGCAGATCACCGGTCCAGATAACACCAGGGGAACGTCACAGCGTGGTTTGACAGAGATACTCGTAAACTCATTTGGCTGTGTCTCCACCTGTTGATGGCTGAGTGATCACAGTACACGGAGGGGTTTGCTGCTCGTCACTTGCATGGCACCGTGAGAGAGCCCAGGCTGGAGAGTTTAAGGGGACGCAGCAGTCCCACAGTCCAGCTTGTAACCATGGGGAGATGTCATGCCTGTATGTTTTGTATTAATTAGGGCTGTCAAGCGATTAAAAAAAAAATCACGATTAATTGCGCAATTAATGGCACTGTTAAACAATACTAGAATACCATTTAAATATTTTTGGATGTTTTCTACAGTTTCAAAATATATTGATTTCAATTACAACACAGAACACAAAGTGTACAGTGCTCACTTTATATTTATTACAAACATTTCCATTGTAAAAAAGAAACTTGAATTCACCTCACTGAAGTACTGTAGTGCAATCTCTTTATCATGAAAGTTGAACTTACAAATGCAGAATTATGTAAAAAAGAGTAACTGCACTTAATAAAACAGCGTAAAACTTTAGAGCCTACAAGTCCGCCCAGTCCTACTTCTTGTTCAGCCAATCGCTCAGCCAAACAAGCATTCAGTGCTGGGGGAGGACAGGGGAGGAGGGAAGGAAGCAATGACGTGTGCAGGAGGAGGGTGATGAAGGTGTCTTGCTGCTGCTTCTGGAAGGGTGGAACAAGGAGACATCGGATTTCACAGGGAAGGGCTTATTTTGGCCCCTGATGCATTTTTCATACCCCATGAAATTGGTAGTGCCTTGCTGATAAGCATTAGGCTTATGGGTTAACTGGTTAAACTTTTACATCTCTACTTGTCCCCCTCCATTGCATGTTCCTTTCACTTTGTATATGCATCAGGTTTGCTACAGATCCAGTTCCTCAGAGAATAGCACCTTGAAGAGCTCACGAAGACATTGCTCAGATATGCGCAGTCCCCTTCTGCTCTTACTTCAAACCTGTAATGTAAGTCATGGAGCTAGTCAGGAGCTGAACGTTTCCTCCTCCACCCACAATAATCACGGTCAAGGTGGCGTTCCACTCATTTGGATGGTGACACAGAGCTGCAGCGCTCACAGGTTCTCAGGGTTTCCCCTTTCTGCACCAGCAACAGGATTCACCCCAAACTCCTGCCTGGCAGCCAAGGATCAGAACAGGAGAAAACATTTCAGGCAATCATTAGGCACAGCAAGCCGAAAAAGGGATCCGAGTGGGGCGGCTCTTGGCTGCTCAGCACACCAGAATTTTTCCATGGCACGGCCATAGTCAGCTATCTTAAAAAAAAAAAAAATTCTAACCCTTTACGAGTGATGCAAACTTTAAAAATACAAACAGAGTGTAGCCAATGTAGCAACCTCTGCCTGAGTCGGCAGACCATGGAAACTGAAGTGTATCAGAACAGTGAGATGTCTATTTAGCACCTTCAAATTAAAAGTAACCCAGGCCCAGATCCTTTAAGGATCTGGGCCTGAGTTAGATGTAGGCATAGGTGCTGACTCCGTGGGTGCTCCGGGGGTGGAGCACCCACAGGAAAAAAATGGTGGGTGCTAAGCATCCACCGATAGCCCCCCTATCAGCTCCCCCCACCACCACCCAGCGCCTCCCATCAGCCGGTGGGCCCCACAGATCAGTGCCTCTCCCCTCCCTCCCCGCGCCTCCCGCCCGCTGCGATCAGCTGTTTCGCGGTATGCAGGAGACTCTGGGGGGAGGGGGAACGAGCAAGGATGCGGCGTGCTCGAGGTAGGAGGCAGAACTGGGCGGGGCAGGTGTGGAGTGGGGGTGGGAAGAGGCGGGGTGGGGGTGGGGCCTTGGAGGAAGGAGTGGAGTGGGGGCGGGGCCTGGAGCAGAGCCGGGGGTCAAGCACCCCCCGGCACTTTAGAAAGTTGGTGCCTGGGGGGGTAGGCAGTGCACAGCCCATGCGCAAGACAAATGCAGCAGCTGCGCTGATCAGCAAGGGATCACAAAGAGCCTCTGGCGTTACAGCCTGTTTCACGGCAAAGGTGCATCCACTGGGACGCTAACCCCCAGGGGTTTTAACTCCTACCGAGACAGCAGGCTGGAGAAAGGGCATTGGGAGCCCAGATCAAGGCCAGAGACACACAATCCTCCCTGCACCGTACTGTGCTGCACAGAAAAGTTAGGCCCTATTTTAACACCGGTTTTAAGATTAAAAGCTCTAATGGGGTAAGCTGTGGATCCATCCAAGCTAACGTTTCAGTCGCTTGTGATTTACCCCTGGGAAAGCAAAAAGACAGAAATGGACTCACAGCTGCTGGTTGAACATGGTTCCATTCACCCACTTCCAGGGCTGGCTTGATTCTCTTCTGAGCCCAATCCAGTGCTCAACGAGGCCTGCATAGCGCACCATGAAATCCTTAACAACAGGACAGTGTGTATCAGACTCTGCCGTGTTCCTGGGATCCTGCCCCACAGGGAATCTCAGTTGTGTAGCTAAGGGCTTGGCTCCACATCAGAGTTGCAGAGCATGAGCTATACCAGTATAGTTACTGAAAGGCCAAAAATCCATTAATATGTATGTAAGACCTTGACCACAGTCTCTGTTAAGAACTTTTCACATAGGCCCAAATTCCACAGCTTGGTCTGAGGCATGAGGCCTAGCTAACAATGAACAATACATGGCTAAAAGACAGCTGGGGTAAACAGGAGACAACCTTGTTTTGTTTCAACTAGTTAAGTGGAGTCAGCATAATTCCAGATTGTGAGACTTACTAGGAGTCAGAGTTACAGGCACAAAGTACTGAAAGGAGCCTTAAGGAAGAAGATAAAGTGCTTGACTTGACACACTCCCCAAAGGCCAACCAGAGTTCAGGGAGAGGCCTAACATGTCAGCATGAGCTATGACATCCTCCCTTTCACAGGTGCTAATCCTAGTTCGCAGAAACACAGTGGTAACCCTAAAACAATTGCTATAGCTGTGTACTGCTCACTATTCTTTTTGCTTTAAACCCCCAGGAACGTACCTGTTGGCCCAGTGGAAGAGCCCTCTCCTTTCTGTGGAACCAAAAATCAGCATTTAACCTACACATTGCAACAGGAAACGTTTGACGGAGAACAACTGTGTATTAGCGACATGTTAACCTGAGCTACGGGCGGAGCCATTATGTAATCTTTTAGACTATTGGCTTATTGGACTAATTTTGTCTTGCTGCTAGAACCTAGCCAGGGGCTCGGGAATTCCCACCCCGTTGCTTCTCTCCACCCATCGGCACCCTATATAATCTATTGTAATCAATTGTTTGGCAGTGTCTCACTAGGCCTGATAAGCAAAGTGAAACTCTGCCAGCGCTGTGTGTAATAATCCCTGCTGCTTGACTCTACACGGTGTCCATCTCTGTTCCTTCAGATGGCGATGAAGATGGGATACAAGTTTGTGAACTGATTGGGCGCCAGAGTCAGACATCCAAAAGAGAGGTGAGTATGTTTAATTTACCACCTCATTAGGCTAGGGATAAACGTCTCTCATCCCCTTCAGAAACAGCTTGCTCCCGCTTTTTAAAATTTAAGTGAAAAGGAACCTAGACATGTGTAATCCAAGTGTAGGGGTTAAAAAGGGGTACCAATTGGGAAGGGAGACGCGTACAAGAGGGTTATATACTGTTTAACTAAGGGGTGTGTTACGGAGGATTGGACAAACCACCAGCAAGCGACTGGCCGTGAGTTAAGCCCAGAATTGGCTGGGTATGCGAGTGGTAGGCAGTGCGAACTGGTGATCCCACTTCCTCATTGTACGTAACATTGCAAGTCCTGACAGAGCGCCCCCCATCAGGCACGTGATGTATATTCCCTTGAATAGTACAAGTCCCCAGCAAGGCCAGCAATTTTGTGTAAATTGAGACCATGGTGATAAGCGGGGCAGTGTGGGGGGGAACGTACTTCCCCAATAAGGTCAGCAGTCGGGGTAATCAAAAAGCCATGGCATCTAAGGGGGAGACGAAAGTCAGCCCTCGGGAATATTTAGAGTATAAACACATAAAGACCCGGCAGGCGGCAGTTAAAAAAGCAAATTATGCTGCAGCCGGACCAGCGGAAGAGTTGGTTGAATGGTGGAATGACCAAAAAGGTGACAAAACAGACAAAGCAGTGATAGTAATATTGGATATCCTCAATATAAAGAAAAGGAAAATAAAACTCTAAAAGCTGATAATAAGGCACTAAGAGATAAAAGCCTGTACCAGAATGACAATACTCCCTTCAAAATGTGTAGCTGTCAGGCAGACGGGAAAGATCCCAAAGCAACAGAATCAAAATGACCATGCCACGGGCACACCCCTAGATTAGAAGAGGGGGAGCTCACAACTGGCACTTGACAGCCAACTGTACCACCGATTAATTATCCGTGGAAAGATCTGGCAGTGAGGAGCAAAGGCGATAGACCTGAACCCCCTCCATACATGTCCCCATATGGGCCAGCACCTCAAGGGCCAAATCTGGGCACCACCAGGGATAACGGGGGGTGAGGGGGAGCCACAGGGGTTAGTTGCCATCATGTACAAACGCATGGCACCAATTAAAACGCAGTCAAGAAGGCTCAGAAATGTTAATGCGAATGGTGAGCCAGGACGGGGATTCAGGACTGAAACCACCGAGATCTACCGTCCCTTTACCCCACAGGAAAACCAGGTGCTGCTGTCCGATCTCCCCGAACTCAAGCGCGATAATAAGAATGCCGAGTTCTGGGACAAACCGGATGGCCTGACTGAAATGCACGGCCTACACAAAAAGGATGTTCACATCTGTTAGGATATAGATATTCAGGCCTGTCTGTAAAGGCCTGTACTTTAAGAATTTAGGGGTATTCTTATTACTTGGCTAGTTAGAGGTATAAAAGAAAGAATCAAAATCACTGTCTGCTGGTGTAAGGGCCTTCTCTTACTGTGACAGTTTGAGGCCCTGTGCTTAGGCTAAGGCCTTTGGCTAAGCAGCAGAGGCAGCCATAAGCCAGGAAGCGAACAGTCACATCCTCACATTCCAAACTAGTCACATTGAAAGAAGGTGCTATTGGGCTGTTAGGAATACAATCCTGTCCTGAATACAATCCTGTCCTGATAATTCCTATCACCTCCAGAGAAAGGGAAGTGCCTAGAAAATGTAAAAGGAAACTTAGTTTGATAGCATCCTGTCTGGGAAGAACTCACTTATCAACAGCTGGGATGTGAAATCCTCACTTCTGTATTGTTTTGTCATTATAGTTCCCACTTTGCTATTGTTTGTCTGTATAATCTCTGTCTGGTTCTGTGATTGTTTCTGTCTGCTGTATAATTAATTTTGCTGGGTGTAATCTAATTATTGTGGTGGGATATAATTGATTAGCTAATCATGTTACAATATGTTAGGATTGGTTAGTTAAATTTCAGTAGAATGATTGGTTAAGGTATAGCTAAGAATATTACTATATAAATTAGGGGCAAACAGGAAGTAAGTTGGGATTCGAAAATAAGGAAAAGGAATTTGTATTTAAGCTTGCTGGAAGTTCACCCCAATAAACATCGAATTGTTTGCACCTTTGGACTTCGGGTATTGTTGCTCTCTGTTCATGCGAGAAGGACCAGGGAAGTGGGAGAGTGAAGGCATAAGCTCTCTAACAACATCCTGGCCAAGTGCAAATGTCCCAGGGATGTGTGGGACAACTTAGACAACAAATGGAAAACCAGGCACTGGGCTGAGGATCATGACTCCAACCAGGTGGGAGCGGCTCTCACAGAAGAACCAGCCCCGAACCCAGAATCCGGAAGCGTAACCAAATTTAAAGCTGCACTTTCTACAGCTCTAGGAGCTCAAACCACCAAATGGGAGGCCTTGCAATCAGTGATTCAGCAGAAAGGGGAGTCTGCCACGTCCTATACCGAAAAGAAGTGGGATGCGTTCTGCTCTTATTCAGGCCTGGATAATATAACAACCCGAGACCATGACGCGTTCCTCCAAAATTCTAAAAGAAGGATTGTCTGCGGACCACCAAGCGGTCCTGGCGTTAGGCAACTTGGTTGGAGATTCATACTCAGCCGTGATGAAATGGGCCACGGATTTAGAAAATAGAAAGAAAAAGAAGATAGTGGCAACCATCCCCTCCGAGGAGGTTGCAGCAGTTCACACACTCAGATCTGCTACCTGTTACACCTGTAACAAGCCAGGACATCTGGCATGTGATTGTAAGGACAAGAAGAGAACCAAAATGTGCAGTAACTCTAAAAAAATTGGCCACACGAAAGAGAATTGCTTCCGCCCTCGGGTGGGGGTAAGGAAGGCCAGTGGCCAAGCAAGCAACACAAAAAGTATAAAACCAGAACCCAAGAACAGGAACAGGCTAAACAAATCCAGGAGTTACTCAAACTCCTGGCTAGCAAGTAGGTAATAGCAGCCTCCGTGGCTGGCACCGTAGGCGACCCATGGATGTTTCATAACGCACGAGTAGGGGGCCAGTCGTGCAAAATGTTAATAGACACGGGAGCCTTGGTATCGATAACCAGCCAAGACCTCCCCTTACCCAGCGAACTGTATGGATTGAAGGGATGGGAGGGGGAAGATTAAAAGCAACCCTAAGTCAGCCAGTAGAAATAGAATTTGAGGATATGATCACAGTAAGCCAAATCTGGGTTTGCCCCGAGCAAGGAGACACAATTTGCAGCATAGATCTCCTTAGAGAGCTCAACCCCAGCGCCAGCAGCATTGAATGGACCAGAGGGTCCAAGCAGGAAAGGCCATTCCAAAATATAGCCACGATTGCCAGTAGCAAGGCAATAATGCCAGAGTGCGGGGAGAGTCCAGTGGAGACACTGTGCTCCCTTCACCCTGAAGTTTGGGCAACAGATAAACAGGACTGCAGAATGGTAAACATGGAGCCTATAGTCATAGGAGGGCCAACACACAAAGCTCACAGGCAGTACCCGATTAAACCAGAAGCCTTAGAGGCAGTTAAAAACATAGTCACGGATTTAGAATTTAGAGGGGTGGTGAGGAAAACCACCTCTACAACTAACTCCCCAATATGGCCCATCCGGAAGCCGGATGGGGCAAGGAGGTTAACTATAGACTACACCCACCTTAACCGGGTGACCGCAAAAGCCCATCCTATTGTGGCAAGCCCTGCCACTATTCTCAATTTGCTAAAACCGGGTCACTCAGTGTTTTCAGTCCTAGATGTAGCAAATGGATTTTGGAGCATTGCTCTCGCGAGAGAGAGCCAGGAGAAATTCGCATTTACACTGGGAGACCAGCAGTACTCTTGGACCCGTGTTTCCCAGGGGTTCCAGAACTCTCCTTCCATCTTCCATATGGCAATGGCAGAAACAATAGCACGGGTGCCCTTGGAGGGAGATACGTGGATACTGCAGTATGTCGATGACTTGCTAATCGCCAGTTCAAATGAGAGGGATCACTTAAAAACCCTAAACAGACTGTTTATGTATCTTCGCGAAGCCGGATTTAAGTTAAGCGCGAAGAAAGGTCAGTTACAGCAGTCAGAGGTCCTGTATTTAGGGCACGAGATAGCGCAGGGAGTAAAAACCCTCACAGCAGACAGAAGAGGGGCCATTCGAGAGTTAAAAAGGCCACGGACAGATAAAGAAGTCTGGAAAGTGCTGGGACTCCTTAACTACTGCAGGGCATATATACCGGAGTACTCAGAAATGGTGGAGCCGATCCAAGTACTTACCGCCAATGAGCCAGTAACATGGGGCCTGGCACAAGAGGAGGCATTCATAAAGGTAAAGCAAGCTCTAGCCTCCGCCCCCAGCCTGGGCTTACCCGACATGGGAAAACCATTCCACTTTTACTGCAATCATAGTAAAACCCAATACGCTGCAGTGCTGACCCAGCTCTACGGCGACCGACAGCGCCCGGGGGCATACATGTCCACCCTAAGACCCCCTATATCGCAAGGGCTACCGGCGTGTGTGGCCGCCCCGGATTGTGGAACCTGGGCTGTAAAAGCCTGCAAGCCATACACCCTTACGGGCACGCTGGTATTGCACACCCCACACACACACTCATTGACCTCCTTAATACCGGGCGGTTAAAATCCATAACGGATGCCAGCAGGAGTCAGGGGGAATCAACACCGTGTCTGCAAAAACCCCAATTTTCCCATAGTGAGGGACAAATGAATAAATGTGGTTGAGGGACAAAGGAATAAATGTGGTTGAATACCTGAACACAGATGGAGAGGTACACGAGTACTCCTAGATAAGGGGGAGGAAGTGCAGGGAATAGTTAAGGAAGAGCCATTGGAGAATCCAGACATGGTTTTGTATGTAGATGGATCAAGGAAGTATGCAAATGGAGTGCCATGTACAGGATGGGCAGTGGCAGTCAGTGATGGAACGGTAAGAGCGTCAGGTCAGTTGAATGGTTCAAAATCAGCCTGAGAAGCAGAGTTAACAGCCCCCACTGAAGCCCTAAGAGTGGGGGAGGGCAAAAGACTCAGTGTACACAGATAGCAGGTACGCGTTCAGAGTAGTGCACGACTACATGGATGTGTGGTCACGCAGGGGTTTTATAACAACGACCGGCAAACCCATTAATAATATGGATGCAGTAAAGAGACTAACAGAAGCCACCAACTCCAATTACCCTGGCTGGTTGCCAAGAAAACGCAAATCTGGGCAGGGGAGGCTGGGAAGCCATAAAGCTGCCATCTCCAGTCAGAAGCTGAGGGTTCAAAAGGTCCGTACTGATCACAGAGGCACATTGATAGCCAGGGCAGGGACTTGGCTTCCAGAATCTCACTCATTCTTGCCTCCAATCCTGAGAAACATCAAAGGTCCTACTCCCACTCCAGGGGTGGGGCTCTGCCGACATTCCAGCTCTGTCTGTCATGCCAAGCCCAGTCCATTGCAGTTAGAAAGAATCTGCAGGAGTCTCACCTTTTCCTGCTGGGTGTCAATCACAGCCAGGGAAGCATTGAACGAAGAGCAGAAGTGCTGGCTAGAATTCCAGTTCTTTTCTTCCTCTGAGAAATAGTAGCATTTTCCTTGGTATCCGACCCATTCCTCCAGGCAGCAGAGGCCAAAAGGGGGACCCTGAGATGGGACAAAAGGGGGGCCCTGAGAGGGGACAGTAGAGGTGACTTGACCAACCAAAGATCTTGTGAATAGGAGCACTGAAAAAGAAAGAACACAGGGTTAAGAGATTGGTGACACATATACGTGCTCTCCGAGAAGAGCAAATAAGAATAAGCTCATCAGATCCACATTTCAGACGCCTGAAGACTCTGGAAGCTGCTCAGAGGATGGGAGGGAGCCAGGAGGTCGTTAGAAACTGAACCAGTTATGAGGGGCCACCACGCCTCGGTTTGTTGGTGTGGAGTGTTGGGCTGAATTCAGTGAGGATGCACACAGACAGGATTTCCATGCATCAGCACAAAATGCAGAATTCAGAGCTAGGCCCAAATTCAGGGAGCTGCAGAGCTGTCAAGGGACCAGCAGGAGAATACAGAAAAGCTCGATTTTGTTCTGATCAGCTAGGACACAGACTGCTACACTGGGCTGGCTGATTCCCTCTTCCTGCTCTTTGCTTTGCTCTCCTGGAGAGGTATGTTGAGACCAAAGTGTGAATACTCATTTCAGGAGATAAAACACTGAAATTTGAAAGTGCTGGACCCAGCACAGAGGATGATGTCAGCCCTGCTAGGCCCTGATAATGCTACTAAAAAGAGAAGGGCGCTCATATAAAATTAGAAGCAGACTTTAAGGGCTGGCAGCCACTCTGACTGGGTCTGCCTCCCCAACCACTGTCAATAGAGCAGGAATATTTCAATTGGATCAAATTATTAAACAATGTGTAAACACCTAGAGGATAACAGAGTAATGAGGAAAACCCTACATGGATTTGCCAAGAACAAATCATGCCAAACCATCCTCATTTCCCTTTTTGACCGGGTTACTGACCTAGTAACTAACTGAAGTGGTTTAGAGGGGAAGTGAAGGCAGTTATAACAATATATATATATATTTCAGTGCCATCAGACAGCAGCAGTAGGATCACCATAACTCACATCCAGTGCAGCGGATGGATAGCCAGAGGTGGGTCGATTAGGGACACGATGGGTAAGAACTGTTAAACCCCGCATCTGTTAGTGGTTTCCCCCACAATAATCCCTCCTGCTTGCTCTCCGCCTGGAAGGGATTGTTTCCTTAGACGATCTTTTCTGTGGTGGGAAGTTTTTGAGTCAAACCCCTCCAGTGATTTTTGAGCATATCTCCTTTTCTGCACCAGAGTAACTCGGTAGCTGCACCCATGTGGCTGGCGCTCAGTGAGGAACAGACACTGAGTTAGGAAACCAGGCCGTTGTTATCAAAGAAAGAGCATGCTCAGCTCACACACAAGGCATGCTGAGATGGAGATGGCCCTGGAGAGTTAACTGTGTAGTGCAGGAGTAGCCAATAGGTGGACCATGGGTCAAATCTGGACCACCAGGTGCTTTTTATTGCCAGAGATCTTTTTACTTTACTTTTGTTATATTTTTTTATTTTCTCTGCAGTCTGGACCTTGGCTACACCTTGACCAAGAAATGTGGACCTTGACTAAAAATAATTGACTACCCCGGCGTAGTGCATACTACCATGCGCATGCATACTGTGGAACTGAGTAGGGAAGTCAGTGATTAGGGCCTGTCACCACGATCTAAATGTTTGCATCTAGCTGAGGTGTGAATCTACCCCACACCAGTCTGCTGCGGTCTGACTGTCTATGGGCACCCTACTGACATGCATTAACAGTTTGTTAATACATTTTGATCTACTCCCCTTTCAAAGAGGAATAGATCAAATCACATTAACAAATTTAAACGTGCATCAGCAAGGTGCACACTGAGAACTCAGAGCAGACTAGTGTGAGGTAGATTCATAGAATATCAGGGTTGGAAGGGACCTCAGGAACATCTTCAGAAACAGTCTTTCTTTCACTTTCTCCCATTGCTCCAACTACTCCCCAGCCACATATACCACTTTGCATGTCAGAAGCTCCCAGACTTTTCTTCAATGTCCATTCAGTCTTTCTGCTTCTCTCCTTCAAAAGCACACATTGCTCTCTGTTCGTTGTCACTGTACCTCAGTTTGTTGATCTCTAAATGGGTCTGTGTAATATTCAGTCACCTCGCACAGTATTCTGGGGGTTTAATTCATTGATATTTATGAAGCAATTGAAATCCTAAGCTGAAAGTTGCAATGAAACTGTGAAGTACTTTTATTCAATTTTGCTCCTATGTTCTTCTTCCTACTCACGGGTCCGCATCATTCTGTACAGGAAGTAGTAATATATGAAAAGAAAATATTTCCTTCTACTATTCTTGTCAAGTGTTTCTTGGTTTCTTGGAAATATATTTAGGAATTTCTGTGTTCAGGATTGCAGCATTTAACTGACTTAGGAACCTAAGGCCTGGTCTATACTAGAAAATTAAGTTGGTTTAATGACATCACTCAAGGGTATGAAAAATCCACACTCTTGAGAGCATAGTAAAGATGACCTAACCCCCATTTTAGACAGTGCTAGGTCGAGGGAAGAATCCTTCTGTCATCTTATCTACCATTTCTGGGGAGGTGGATTACCTATGGTAATGGGAGAACTGCAGCATTATAGCCTTTTAGGGTAGACAAGCCTAAATCTATTTTTCAAAGGGGATTAAGCAATTAAATGTCAAATGTCATCTAGCCCAACCCCCTGCTCAAAGCAGGACCAATCCCCAGCTAAATCATCCCAGCCAGGGCTTTGTCAAGCCAGGCCTTAAAACCTCTAAGGATGGAGATTCCACCACCTCCCTAGGTAACCCATTCCAGTGCTTCACCACCCTCCTAGTGAAAAAGTTTTTCCTAATACCCAACCTAAACCTCCCCCACCGCAACTGGAGACCATTACTCCTCGTTCTGTCATCTGGTACCACTGAGAACAGTCTAGATCCATCCTCTTTGGAACCCCCTTTCAGGCAGTTGAAAGCAGCTATCAAATCCCCCCTCATTCTTCTCTTCTGCAGACTAAATAATCTCAGTTCCCACAGCCTCTACTCATAAGACACACTGTTAACTCATATCAAGCTTCTCGTAGACTGTAACCCCTAGATTCTTTTCTGCAGAACTGCTGCCTAGCCATTTGGTCCCTAGTCTGTAGCGGTGCATTGGATTCTTCTGTCCTAAGTGCAGGACTCTGCACTTGTCCTTGTTGAACCTCATCAGATTTCTTTTGGCCCAATCCTCTAATTTGTCTAGGGCCCTCTGTATCCTATCCCTACCCTCCAGCGTACCTACCACTCCTCCCAGTTTAGTGTCATCTGCAGACTTGCTGAGGGTGCAACCCTCGCCATCCTCCAGATCATTAATGATGATATTGAACAAAACTGGCCCCAGGACCGACCCTTCGGGCACTCCGCTTGATACCAGTAGCCAATTAGACATGGAGCCATTGATCACTACCCATTGAGCCCGATGATCTAGCCAGCTTTCTATCCACCTTATAGTCCATTCATCCAGCCCATACTTCTTTAACTTGCTGGCAAGAATACTGAGGGAGACCGTATCAAAAGCTTTACTAAAGTCAAGGAATAACACGTCCACTGCTTTCCCCTCATCCACAGAGCCAGTTATCTCATCATAGAAGGCAATTAGGTTAGTCAGGCATGACTTGCTCTTGGTGAATCCATGCTGACTGTTCTTGATCACTTTCCTCTCCTCTAAGTGCTTCAAAATTGATTCCTTGAGGACCCACACCCCAGCTTGCCATGAACTAAATATTCCTCTACACAAGCCCCTAAAATAGTTTTTGACACATGCTCAGCTTATATTTGTGCAACTCGTTTCAGGAGCGACTGCAGCTGAGAGTTTAATAATTACAAGTTTCATACCCTGTACAGAGCACTGAATATTAAGACTCTAGAGACCCTGTGAGAGAGGCTGCCAGACCTCCTAGGTCCCTTCCAAAGCCTCCTACAATGGAAGAGGTACATCAAGGAACCTCTTTGTTCTGGGAACCTCCCTGCACCCGGAGGTGAAGAACCCCAGAGCTCACAGATCTCCCCTCACCTTACACTGTGTGAGTCAATGGGATTCAGGGGCCGTCTATGGCAGAACAATTTCCATGGATGTAATGCTGGTGATGAATGAGTCTCCGTGGAACGATGGGTGGCTCATTGTGGTCGCTGCAGTGAATTGCATCAATGCAAGCCCCTCTCTTCAGCTGCACTGATGCCATTACATTGGCACAAAGGATGTAGACTAGCTTGGACTCAATCCACACTCCTAGCTGCTAAACTCTCCTGGGGTCCAGTGATCAGATCCCAGGGCAAAAGATAAATCCACCCCTGACAATCTTACAGCACCTGCTTCCCCAGACTATGGTACAGCAGGGTTCACATTCACCAGGAACAGCCGCCCTCGGAACTACCATGTGCGGTCTGTGCAGACTTGGGGAGTGAATGGCACTAAGGGACTCTTCACTGCCGAGGTCACCGGTCAACTCTGCACAAGTCACAGAATCATAGAAATGTAGGACTGGAAGGGACCTCAGTAGGTCACCCGAGACATGACCAAGTAAACATAGACCGTCCCTGACAGATGTTTGTGCAACATGTTCTTAAAAATCTCCAAAAATGGAGATTCCACAACCTCCCTAGGTAATTTGTTCCAGTGCTTAACTATACTTCATGATAGCAAGTTTTTTATAATATCTAATTTAAATTGCCCTTGCTGCAATTAAAGCCCACTACCTCTTGTCCTGTTCTCAGTGGTTAAGGAGAACAATTTATCACCCTCCTCTTTATAAGAATCTTTCACATACCTGAAGCCTGTTATGTTCCCCCTCAGTCTTCTCTTCTCCAGACTAAACAAACCCAATTTATTTCAATCTTTCCTCGCAGCTCATGTTTTCGAGACCTTTAATAATTTTTGTTGCTCTTCTCTGGACTCTCTCCAATCTAGCCCCATCTTTCCAAAGTGTGGTGCTCAGAACTAGACACAGTACTCCAGTTGAGGCTAATCAGCACAGAGGAGAGCAGAAGAATTACTTCTCATGCTTTGCTTACAACACTCCTGCTAATACATCCTAGAATGATGTTTGCTTTTTCTGCAACAGTGTTACATTGACGACACATATTTAGTTGGTGATCCTCTATAACCCCCAGATCCTCTTCTGCAATACTCTTTCCTAGGCAGTCATTTCCCGTTTTGTATTCATGCAATTGATTATTCCTTCCTAAGCGTAGGACTTGGCGTTTGTTCTTATTGAACTTAGTCATACTTATTTCAAACAGTTTCTCCAGATCATCTTGAATTCTGGTCCTGTCCTCCAAAGCACTTGCAACGCCTCCCAGCTTGGTATTGTCCACAAACTTTATAAGGGTACTCTCTATGCCATTATCTAAATCATTGCTGAAGATATTGAGTAGAACTGCAACTAGGACAGATCCCTGCAGAACCGCACTTGATACGTCCTTCCAGCTTGACTGTGACCCACTGATATCTACTCTCTGAGTATGGTTTTCCAACTAGTTGTGCACCCACCTTATAGTAGGTTAATTTAGGCTGTATTTCCCTAGTTTGTTTATGAGAAGGTCATGCAAGACAGTATCAAAAGTCTTACTAAAGTCAAGATATACCACACCTACCACTTCCCTCCTATCCACAATGCTTGTTACCCTGTCAGAGTAGGATTTTAGGTTGGTTTGATATGATCTCTTCTTGACAAATCTATGTGGACTATTACTTATCACCTTATTATCTTCCAGGTGCTCACAAATTATTTATTTGCTCCATTATCTGTCTGGGTACTAAGGTTAAAATGATTGGTCTATAATTCCCTGGGTTGTCCTGCCCCTGTGAAACCTAGTTAAAAGCCCATCTGACTAGGTTAGCCAGTCTGTATCCAAAGATTTTCTCCCCCTTCCTTGATAGGGGGAACCTCATCTCTGCTCTGCAGTCCTTCTCCTCGGAACAGCATCCCATGGTTGAGAAAGCCAAAGTCCTCCTGGCGACACCATCGGCTAAGCCATGCATTAACCACCAGGACATGTCTGTCTCTACCTCGGCCCCCACACTTGACGGGAAGGATCGAAGAGAACGTCACCTGCACCCCCAACTCCTTCACCCTAACTCCCAGAGCCCTGTCGTCACTTCTGATCTGTTCAGGGTCAGACCTCGCAGTATCATTAGTGCCCACATGGATGAGCAGCATGGGGTAGTAGTCAGAGGGCCAAATGATCCTTGGCAACCCTTACGTAATGTCTCAGATACAGGCCCCTGGCAGGCAGCACAGCTCCCAGGATGCCAGGCCAGGCCCGCAGATGGAGGTCTCCATCTCCCTTAAGTAACTGACCACCACTCTTCATTTCCTCTTGGGAGTGATGGCTGTAATCCTCCCAGCCTTGGGGGTACATGGCTTCTGCTCCTCCACCTTTGGGGGAGACTCGTCACCCTCGTTGCCAGGGCAGCACACTGGTTTTTCATAACCAAGGTTGGTGGGTTGGAGCAGGGGTGGAGCACTGCCTGCTGCCAGCAGTAGCCAGCAGCCAGCTAGTGCAGTCCTCTCCCTCTGGATTGCTCCTCCACCTTGGAGGTCTTCATATGCATATTTGCAATGAATTCCTCATGTGCATGGATGCTTCTCAGCCTAGCCACCTCCACCTGCAGCTCTCCCACCTGCTTCCTGAGAGATTCTACCAGTAAGCACCCATCACACGGGATAGTTCCCCCAGCCTGGCTTTCTGTGATGCGGAAATGCAGGCCAGTCTCTGCAAATCCACACCAGGACCTGGGTAGAGGCATCCATGGCCAGATTCTCTGTCAGGACAAAGTTACAAGTGGCGGAGCCAGGAGCAGTGTTGGCACTGGCTATGGGGCCCTACCGAACCATACTAATTTTATTCCTTCTCCCTCCTACAAACCCCCTCTCAAACTCCCCTGTTTGCTAGCTCCCTTTGATCGCTTAGGGTGTGTCTACACGGCAAGAAAAAACCCCGCAGCTGGCCCAGGTGACCTGACTCAGGCTCACGGGGCTGAAAAACCGCTGTGTAGATGCTCAAGCCTGGGCTGGAGCCCGAGCCCTGGGACCCTGTGACAATGGAGCCTGAGCCCAAACAGCTACACAGCAAGTTTTAGCCCTGCAGCCTGAGCCCCACGAACCTGAGTCAACAGAGATGGGCCAGCCACTGCCATACTGCTGGACTTTTAGCACTGTGCAGACATAGCCTTAGTGTCTGGCTTTTAAGCCCTTCTCTCCTAGGTCAGCCCTGCCCCGTGTTAACACACAGGAAGAGAGTCATCACAAGGATGTCCAAGGATGAAAGGACAGGAGGCTAGAGCCTTGCTAGTGCACCCACATCTAGCAGGCCTCTGGCCCCCACAGTCCCCAAACACACAATCCCCAATAGACCACACTGTAAACTTTAACCAAGCCAAAACCAAAAACCAGACAGACAAACCAGCTCCCTTGATGGCAGTGTCCGCACTGCATTGTAAGGCCCATTTCAGTGACGCTGCAGGTTCTGCCACCCCGGCCCCGGGCACAACCCGGGGATGCAGGAAGGCCAGGCTGGTACCTCAGGGAGACATACTGCAGGCAGAGGGCCCAGCTCATTGCTGCCCTGCACCTTCTCCGGTCAATCACCCGCACTCTACACGGGTATCGGTGACTGTGCCTGGGGCCCAGCAATAGTCACTCGGACCCAAAGTGCTCAGAGATCTGCTGGGGGAACTAATTTCAGTCCCAACACAGAGAGTGCCCAGGTGCAGGGCTCTGGGAGGGAGCAGGAGGAGGGTCGGAGAGGAACATCCCCCAGGAATCCTCTGTCCCAGGGGCAGAAGCCAGATAGGCCAGGAGGAGAGACTGTGACTGTGGTGGCTCCAGGTAGAATGGGATGTGCAGAGAGGGGGAAGGGAGGCCTGAGAACTCACCTGCCAGGACAGTAACAGCGATGAGACATAAGGACACAATTGCAAGCACAATTCTATATTTCTTGTAGTAGTTACATTTCTTGGAGTTACAGCGAGGTTCTGAAACAGAAAGACCCGTCAGGCAGGGCTGCGAGGACACGTCTCACTGACAGCACCAGGGCTGGAGCTGCCCTGGAACATGCACCGTTCTGTCGATTGCTCCTTCCCTCAGACGCTCTGGGGTACAGAGACAAGGACCCGCATGCTCTGGGGGCAGGAGCTCAAACTGCCCCCCCATCCCCACCCCTGCTCTGCCCCCTGCTGAGTGCTGGCTGGGCCAACACTACGGAGTGCCCCTGTCCCCGCACACTGGGGTCTCACACTGGCCATACACAGCAGAAGTGGGGAGAACGAACCAGGCAAAGATGGCCCAGTGCGGTCATAGGGGGTCTGATACACCCAGCCCAGAAGGCCCCTGCACAGCCCCCGCTGTGTCCGCCAGACAGCAGCTGTGAGCCAGGGATCGGTGCCCTGCCAGCCCCCAGGGGAGATCCAGTCCCTGCTGCCCACAGACGGGGGGTTGCTGGGCACTGGCTGCTCCCACTGAGGGTCTGGCCCCATGTGGGGCAGCCTCAATGTCTCTCTCCAGCCTGTTCCCAGGCAGTGACGCCCGTTTACCTGGCTCCCCTCCAGCCTCCAGGCGTCCACTGCCCTCAACAGGCCACTCCTGCAGCGGCTCTTCGCCCCCAGCAGGTCCAGCTGCTGGCCCCATTGTCTCTCTCAGCGACACCCAGGCTACAGGCACTGCTGCAGGCGCTGGGCTGGGGTCGGCTCCTCTCGGTCTGACTGGGTCCCATTCAGCAGCCGCCAAGCCGAGCTGAGGCGGGGGTCTTGGCCATGGTCGCCCCCCTGCTCCGGACTCTCCAGCCGATCTGGAAGTCAAGACAGACCCAGCAGGACAGGTCAGCAGGAGGGAGGGGGGGCGATTTGTGGTTTCTCGTTCCCTGCCCAGCAGCCCAACCCCCTGCCAGAGGCGGTGCCATGATGATTAAACCCCCTTAACCCCCACCGGCCCCTCCACCCCCCAGGGCTTCAGAGACCTGATCTGCCACAGGCCCCGCCCACCCGGGACAGGTACCCAGCGGGGGCAGGGGGGAGGGGAAAAGAGGGGCAGAGCCTTCCGGGAAGCAGCAGAGGTGAAAGTAAGCCGGTCCGGACCAGCGTATTGGCAAGAGCCAGTACACCCTGCCGGACCAGACCGGCTTCCCCGGCGGTGATTTAAAGGGCCCGGTGCTCCTGCCACCGCGGGGAGCCCCAGGCCCTTCAAATCACCTCCGGAGCTCTGGCAGCAGGGGCTTGGCCCGGCTTTAAAGGGCCCGGGGGTCCCCACAGGGGCAGGAGCCCCGGGGCTGCAGCAGGGATTTAAAACGCCCGGAGCGCTGCAGCGGCCGGGGTCCCCGGGCCCTTGAATTCACGTCGCCCGGCTGGGGCCGCGCCCCCCCCTCAGGACTCCGGCAAACCCGTAACTCCTTTAATTTACTTTCACCCCCGGCCAGCAGAGACCCGCTGCGGGCCAGCCAGGGCGGGAGGGACCCGCCGTGCCCCGGCCGGGGCGTTTCCCCCCAGAACACACGAGCCGGGGGCAGCGTGTCTGTGGTTTGCCCCGAGGGGCGCGCAGGGCACGAGCCCCGCCCCAGCCCCGTAATATCGGGGGGACCCCCCTGCCCGGCCCGTCGGCTTCCCCGGGCGGCCGCGCCTCTTACCCGAAACTCCCGCGGGCTCCGGGCGGGCGGCACGTGCGGGGCCGGGCCGGGATCGCGGGGATCGGACGCGGGGAGCCACGAGCCTCGCTCCGCGCGTTCTCCGGGCTCTGATCGGCTCAGCGTCTCCGGGCTCTTCCGGGCTCGCTCCGCGCCCTGCAACAGCCACTCAGCGCCGCGCAACGCTCTGCCCCGCCCCCTGCAACAGCCACTCAGCGCCGCCCAACGCTCTGCCCCGCGCCCTGCAACAGCCACTCAGCACCGCCCAACGCTCTGCCCCGCCCCCTGTCACCGCTCCGCCACTCAGCACCGCCCAACGCTCCGCCCACCCCCTGCAACAGCCACTCAGCGCCGCCCAACGCTCTGCCCGCGCCCTGCAACAGCCACTCAGCAACGCTCAACGCTCTGCCCCGCGCCCTGCAACAGCCACTCAGCAACGCTCAACGCTCTGCCCGCGCCCTGCAACAGCCACTCAGCACCGCCCAACGCTCTGCCCGCGCCCTGCAACAGCCACTCAGCAACGCTCAACGCTCTGCCCCGCCCCCTGCAACAGCCACTCAGCAACGCTCAACGCTCTGCCCCGCGCCCTGCAACAGCCACTCAGCACCGCCCAACGCTCCGCCCACCCCCTGCAACAGCCACTCAGCGCCGCCCAACGCTCTGCCCGCGCCCTGCAACAGCCACTCAGCAACGCTCAACGCTCTGCCCCGCCCCCCGTCACCGCACCGCCCCTGCTAACGCGGCTCCGCCCCTCTCACTCGCAGCCCGCGTGGCCAGCGCCGCGCGGGGCGCGGGCGGTCGGAGGGACTCCGGACTCCGCAGCCGGGCGGTGAGTTCCCGGGGCCCTTCCCCGCCGCGGGGCGCCGGGCTGCAGCGGAAGTGAATCCAGACGTGTCGGAGCCGCCGGCCGCTGGGGAAACCCCGCTCCGCACGGAGCGAAGCCGCAATCTGGCCTCCACCCCGGTTACTCCGGCGGGGAAGTCCCCGGGCGCCGGGCTGCCTATCCTCTCCGGGGCGGTCCGTCGCCCGTTGCCTGCTCCCCCGGCTCTGCAATCCAGGCTCCAAACGGCTTGAAACAGGGCGCCGCACCCGGCTGCCCCAGGCGTCCTCTGCTCCTCCAGCAGCCCGGGACTCCTCAGGCATAAATCTGGGTTCCTGGCCGGAATTCACTCCCCGCCCTCCGCTCTTAGGACGCTGGGCGACCCTGTCTGCGGGGCAGGCGAGGCTAATGGCCTGGCCTCCCTGAATCCCCTCTTCTCGCCCCTCTTCCCTCCCCCTCCCTGTCAGTCCCGGCAGAGCTCGCCCCTGCGGAAGCCGGAGCAGGGACACCCACGGCTCGTGCTTTATGACCCAGCCCGGAGAGCTGGGTGAACGCAGCGCCGAAGCGGAGAGTGTTAACCCCGAGGCAGGCTGTGAAGCGCAGGCTCCCCACAGGGATGTTGGTTGGCCCGTTGCACAGACCTGTATGGGATGATCAGAGGGTTTGCGGCTTATGCTGTTGAATATGAACCGATCGATGTGCAGTATTTTGGGAGGGGGCGGCTGGCTACTGGGCATTTGTTAGGAGCATTTAATAGCTGTCTGGGAGGACCAGAAATTAGTTCTTGGGGTTACTGGAATGTGACTATTGCAGTGATCTGTGGTGAGTGTTGGATCCAAACACCTCCTGGTGCAGGGCTCCTTCCAGAGCAGGTGACAGTATATAGGGCATAGGAGAGGAATTGGGGGAAGCAAACGCAGTCAGAGGCTCCCAGAAATGAAAGGCTTCTTTTGATGCCATCAGAGTGCCCCTTTCTTTCCAGTAGCTTGGAGAAGGGCCCAGCTGGGCTGGCAGATTTAGTTCTGGGGCCTGCGCATCAGATTTCAAATGTTCTGTAGCTAATACATATGTCATAAATATAAAGGGAAGGGTAAACACCTTTAAAATCCCTCCTGGACAGAGGAAAAACCATTTCACCTGTAAAGGGTTAAGAAGCTAGGATAACCTCACTGGCACCTGACCAAAATGACCAATGAAGAGAGCAGATACTTTCAAAGCTGGAGGGGGGAGAAACAAAGGGTCTGGGTCTGTCTCTGTGATGCTTTTGCCAGGAACAGAAAAGGAATGGAGTCTTAGAACTTAGTAAGTAATCTAGCTAGATATGCGTTAGATTCTGTTTTGTTGAAATGGCTGATAAAATAAGCTGTTCTGAATGGAATGTATATTCCCATTTTTGTGTCTTTTTGTAACTTAAGGTTTTGCCTAGAGGGATTCTCTATGTTTTGAATCTGATTACCCTGTAAGGTATTTACCATCCTGATTTTACAGAGGTGATTCTTGTACTTTTTCTTAAATTAAAATTCTTCTTTTAAGAACCTGATTGCTTTTTCATTGTTCTTAAGATCCAAGTGTTTAGGTCTGTGTTCACCGATGCAAATTGGTGAGGATTTTTATCAAGCCTTCCCCAGGAAAGGGGGTGTAGGGTTTGGGAGGAATTTGGGGGCAAAGACGTTTCCAAATGGGCTCTTTCCCTGTTATATATTTGTTAGACGCTTGATGGTGGCAGCAATAAAGTCCAAGGGCAAAAGGTAAAATAGTTCGTACCTTGGGGAAGTTTTAACCTAAGCTGGTAAAAATAAGCTTAGGGGGTTTTCAAGCAGGTCCCCACATCTGTACCCTAGAGTTCAGAGTGGGGAAGGAACCTTGACAACATAATTTTACTATTGCCCGTCGCAACTGCTCCTGAGAGTTCCTCTAAGGCAGTAGAGAAAATAGCCACAGCAGGCTGTGTGTTATCACTGATGACTTTAAATGCTCAGATACACAAAGGGTATGTGCCAGCTTTTATAGGGACGCAAGTGGCTCTGCAGGGAAATGTGTTGTGCTGAGCACGCTCTGCTTTAGTCTCGGCTTCCTCACTTCCTAAAAATGAAAAGTCACTTGTATAAAAAAGCATATTACGATTGCACCTAGAGACCCTCACTGAGATCTGGTCCCTATTGTGCCGGGCGCTGCATAGACACACAGCAAGAGAGTCCCTGTCCCCAAGAACTTAGCATCTAAGCCCTTGCCTAAACTTGGGGGGGGGGGGTGAACAGCTGTTGTGCTTCAAACCCTGATAGAATGTAGTGTAGAAAGTGTTGAATACTACTTTAAAGGTGCTAACAGGACACAGTCAAGACTCGTGGGGAACCTTGGGTCTAGACGAGGCCTAAATAGAGGATGGGAGGGTAAACGGGCACAGAGAAGGGGAAGGGACTTGCCCAGGGTCACCCAGCAGGTCAGTGGCACATCTAGGAATTGAACCCTGACCCCAGTCTAGTGCCCTTTCCACTAGACCATGGTGCCTCACTACTACCATGCAGTGATGTGCGATCACACCACCTGGGAAGGTTTAAAAATCAGCTGCTGTTGAGTCCCTGCAGCACAGAGAGGGATGCAAACAAATTGGGCAAGGTGGAAAACTTTCTCCTGATGTGCAGAACTCAAGACTCTTAACTTTCTCATTTTCAGTGGTAGCATCTAAACCCCCTGTGGCTGCTCCGCGCATCACTGCTCATACTGCACCCTCTACAAGGACCTGGGGCCCGGTCAGCTGGGTCGGGTTCCAAGTTAAATGTTACTGTTTCCCAGCAGTCCAAGCAAAGTGGAGCTGCAGCCAGAGCCACTGCTCTTCCCTCAGTGCCTCCTTGGCTGGGATCGACGGTGAGCAGGACGCAGTGAGAGAAACACACAGATGCTTCTGTCATCACAACAGCCTGGGCCTGGCAACGACTGGCAGGGCTGGAATCAGGCTGGGCTCAGTCCATGTGGCTGGGAGGTCAGAGTGAGTGAGACTCACCTGCCTGCCCTTAAAGTCCTAGATGGGTGATTTCCCCCTCCGTAGGGTCAGGCCAGCTGAGTCTGCTCTTATCCTTGATGCCCACAAGACGTGGGGAAGGGGGTATCCCACTGAGGAGCAGTCCCCTCCAGTCCAGCTCGAGCCTGTGTAAAAGGTGGCAGGCTAGCAACACACTGCAGGGAGAAACGGAGGCCACTGCTAAGTAGGCCACTGTGGGGCAAGGGGAGGAAAAAGGCGAAGCAGCCCGAGCGAGAAGACAGCCCCCCTTGGTGGTGGTAGAATGGCTCCAAAAGAAGGGGGAAGGGGACTCACTGGCTGCCTGCAGAGTCCCGGTTCCTCCATTGTCCCGCGCACCGGCCCCGGAGCCCCGTGAAGGCTGCAGTGCAGGGCGCCCATCCCAGCGGGTGGCGCCGTGCAGCCCGGAGCAACAGCTGGATGGTACGGGAGGGGCCCCGGATCCCCCGCCCCGGGCTGTGCTGGCCACGCGGGCTGCTAATGACGGGGGGAAGAAGCCGCGTCACCGGGAGCAGGCGCTGAGCGGTTCCAGGGGGCGGAGCAGCCAGGAAGACACTGGGAAGAACATTGAGAAGAAGCGTCACGTGGCTGGGAGCGAGGCTCATTTCTCCCCATCGCCGCGACCTAGGGCCCGGCCCCACACGTGCCGCCTGCCCGGAGTCCACGGGACGCTCGGGTATGAGGCGCCGCCGGGGCACCCGGAGAAACGGAAGGGCCATGTGGGGGGAGAGAGGTACCCCGACGTTATGGCTGGGGCGGAGCCAACCTGTGGGCTTCGATCGTCTCCACTACACCTGGACGTGCGCGTGCTATGCAAATCAGCTACCTCCCGCCTATGTTCTGTTGTTAAATAGGAGCATCACCATTCCCCTCCGGCGCCGGCCAGGCCACTGCAGCCCTTGCGGGTACCGAGGGACTCTGCTTCCCCCCAGCTGGGTGCCTGTCACGGGCGGGTGGGACCCGTAGCAGATCAGGCCTCTGAAGCCCTTGCGGGCAGAGGGGCCGGTGCGGGTTAAGGGGGTTTAATCATCATGGCACCGCCTCTGGCAGGGGGTTGGGCTGCTGGGCAGGGAACAAGAAACTTAAATCACCCCCACCTCTGACTTGTCCTGCTTGGTCCTGTCTCGGCTTCCAGATTGGCTGGAGAGTCCGGAGCAAGGCGGGAGGAGGAGGGGGAGCAGGGCCAGGACCCTGGCCCCAGCTTTGCTGCTGCTGAATTGGATCCAGTCAGACTGAGGGGAGCGGACCCCAGCCCAGTGTCTGTAGCCTGAGTGTTGCTGAGAGAGACAATGGGGCAAGGAACAAGTTCCAGTGAGAGTGAAAAACCACTGAAGGCTCTTAATGAGAGAAGATACAGGAAGATCAAAGGAGATCCAGGTAATGGGGCGTCACTGCCTGGAAACAGGCTGGAGAGAGACACTGATGCTGCCCCACATGGGGCCATGTTCTTAGTGGCAGCAGCCAGTGCCCAGCAACCCCCCATCTGTGGGCAGCAGGGACTGGATCTCCCCTGGGGGCTGGCCGGGCACCGATCCCTGGCTCACAGCTGCTGTCTGGTGCACACAGCCATCGCCGTGGGGCTGTGCGGGTGGCAGACTGACCCATCTCTGCCTGGTTCATTCTCCTCCCCTTCTGCTGTGTATGGCCAGTGTGAGACCCCAGTGTGCAGGGACAGGCGCACTCGGCAGTGTGGGCCCAGCCGGCGCTCCGCAGGGGGCGGCGGGGGGGGGGCAGCTTGAGCTCCTGCCACCAGTACATGTTGGTCCTTGTCTCTGTGCCCCTGAGTTCACCAGGCCTGGTGACAGCCTGGCTGGGGGTGCCCAGGGAGGGCACGGGGCTGAGGGGAAGGAGAGACTGTTCTGCCAGCCCCAGCCTGCCTGACCCTCCGGGCTCCTCTCCTAGAGCGTCTGAGGGAAGGAGTGACTGGCTGACAGTAACAAGGGAATTCGGGGTTGGGTGGGAAAATAAAAATTCCAGGTCCTTAGATGCACAGGGGCAGTGCCTTGACATAAGTGTGGTATCAGGGGACCGCAATGTGGTAGGCACTGAGATCGTGTCAGTGCTGAGTAGGGGTGAGTCAGGCATCTCTGAGACCAGCAAGTCTTTAGAGTGAGTGGACTTTCCATCATTAGAAGTCTCCGTTTCAGTTCATGGTTCTTCCTAGCCCTCGATTTTCGTTACGGGCAGGAAGTACACTTTTGAGGCACATGTGACTCTTCGAGGCAGCAAATGCGGTGGGAATGTCCATAGTGGATTGGAATTGCCTCTCCTGGCAGGAGAGGCAATGTTTAAACCCAGGAAAGCGGGGCACATTTCCCATCTGGCTTTCAGAAGAACTAAGCAAGGACAGGATGGTGGCTATTCTAACAACATGATAGAGAAATGTTTTTGTGGAAGAAAAGAAAAAAGCGGAGTATAAACAACAACTAACAGAATATTTATGAATTAAACGTTAATAATTTGAATAGAAAGGAGAATACAGATGAGATCATCTCACGTCGGACGCTGCTGAGGTACTGTCTGTGGGCAAGGCAAGGCGGCTGAGAAGGAACTGAGGCTGTCCGCCCATGCAGTGCTAGATCGCCCTGAGATGGGGGAGCACGTGGGCCAAATGGACACTGCTACCTACAACCTCCAATCTGAGGCGCAGGGGCCCGACTACACCGAGAGTGGAGCGCCGACAGACGCTACTCACAGAACATGGCTCTTCCATCAACTCTATCTAGGTCCAGTTCTACACTCTGAACTATGCAGTGCATTGTGTCCTGCAGCCTCGGAGTCCATAAAACCCCAATTAAATGACCACTTTCACCAGTGTGCGGCGGGGTGGGGAAGAGACAGAGGAGGTACGGCAGAACATAACGAAAGTCCAGGTTAAGAGACAGCAGCTGGGCAAACCCTGCCTAATTCTTCTCAAAGGCAATTAAAGCAGCAAAAGACTTTTCTTTCTTTCTTTTTTTTTTATTGCTTATCTATGATACAAAAGGACAGTTGCACTTCAGCTCAGCCCTAATAAATGGGCAGTGGTATGCTGAGGGAAGCCACTCCACATAGAAGAAGTTATAATGATCTCTTCAAGTGAGGTTGTTTGCCTACATTGTGAAACACAGTAACAGAATCTAGAGTTCGGCGTAGATCACTGGACACGCCTGGATGTCTGAATTGCAACCCCAAGTCAGGCTCAGGGCCAGTGTTTTCTGGAAATTGCTGCTCTTACCATAGTTTTTTCCAAAACCATGTTTCATTTCCAGAATCGCTGATCAGAGGGGACGGGGGTGGTGGCGGTGGTCTCGTGCACCCGCCCCACCTCCCTGATTTCTGCCAGGAGACACCTGACTCCTCCCCAGGGTGCAGGACAGAGGCTGAGGGCTGGCTAATGTTGAGACTTGTGTGAGGAGGGAAGAAGTTGGTGGCAAGCTTGGGCTCGGCCACACCACTGGGGAGCTTCCCCTGGGCAGGCAGGGCACTTGGCAGCTGGGCGTCTGACTCCCTCACCGTGCTGCAGAGCGGATGGTGCTCGCACCTGCTCTTGGCAGTGTCTACAGTGCTTCTCCCCCGCTCACCTCCCTGCACACAGCTGGCTCCTGCCCTCAGCGCCCAGCATCTGTCCCCCCACTTCCCCTGCACAGCTGGCTCTAGCCCTTCTCCCCAGTACACAGCTGGCTCTAGATTCCCAGCTCACATCTCGCTCCTGTGCACAGCTGGACCTTGCCCCAGCTGGCTGCAGACTCTGTGCAGTTCCCTCTCAGCTAGAGCCTCTCCCTGACCCTCTGATTCCTTCTGATTTTCCACCTTGTGCTTTGGCCGTTCACTACCAATACCTAAAATGGTTAAGCCTGAGGACAAATTAAAGAATTTGGCAAAGATGTGCTCCATATGGATGGAGGGAAATTATTTTGTACAGTTTGCAGCAAAGTTCTTGACCATCTTAAAAAGGACCACATGAAAGGTCCACATTATGTTATAGCAACAGAAAAAGAAAATGAAGGGCAAAGAGTGGTGATGCAACAAAGCATGAGCTCACAATTACTGGTGTACTTGCACGACAAAATGAAAATCAGAAATAAAGGGAACAGATAGTACTAAGACTGGGTGGAGGCTTGTGTGACCCAGGGTGCCTAGGGCAGCCCTCACTGGAAATGCTAAGGTCAGGCAGGTTGCAAAAAGGAGAGCAGATACTCCCAAGACTGGTGGTGGTTAACACTGAAGTTAAACTCCCCAAGCAGTTACAAACTGTGTTTCTGGTTCCCACAGTATCAAGAAGCAAAGAAGAAATCACACAGCCCCCTGATTGCATTGCAGTTCTTTGGCTCCCAATCAGCAGCTAAGTCCAGTACAGTGAGAAGTTACTTTAAAACTCTGCTCACATATACAAAATGTTCTTCTGACCCCAAAGGGTCAGCTATGTCACCAGCTCAGTATAGGTCTGGATCTTACCCAAAATACCACGCTGACAGCCAATGCTTTATAATAAACCTTTAAGTTTAGATGCTAAAGAAAAAATAAAGAGAATTTGTTAAATGGTAAAGCAGTCACATACATATATATCGTTTGTATACACACAGTCATATACATATGAAGACTTAAGTTTGAATCACTTTCGACATTACCAACAGAAGGGTATAAACACTGCCTCTGATCTGTTGGCAACACTTCAGTACGAAGGACAGAACGCACTGGACTGGACAATGTCAAACATCAAGTTTTTTAAAGCTGTGGAGAGAAACTGCAGGGGTACTTAAAAACAGACAGCATATAGATTTTTTTGCAATGTCAGAATCCTCGATCCCAAGCAAGTTCATGGACTCCCACAACTGTAGTGACTATGAACAGAGAATTCTGCGGCCGAGTTCTGTATCGGAGGGTGAATGGGCAGTTTACTCGAACATTGTAAATGATCTTCCTAGTACCAGCCTTCTTGGCAACAAGGACACACTGTTGACTCGTATCCAGCTTCTTGTCCACTGTAACTCCAGGTCTTTTTCTGTAGAACTGCTGCCTAGCCACTCCGTCTCTAGTCTGTAGCAGTGCATGGGATTCTTCTGCACCTGTCCTTGTTGAACCTCATCAGACTTCTGGCCCAATCCTCTAAGCCCTGGTCTACACTAGGACTTAGGTCGAATTTAGCAGCGTTAAATCGATGTAAACCTGCACCCGTCCACACGACGAAGCACTTTATTTCGACTTAAAGGGCTCTTAAAGTCGATTTCCTTACTCCACCCCTGACAAGTGGATTAGCGCTTAAATCGGCCTTGCCGGGTCGAATTTGGGGTACTGTGGACACAATTCGACGGTATTGGCCTCCGGGACTATCCCAGAGTGCTCCATTGTGACCGCTCTGGACAGCATTCTCAACTCAGATGCACTGGCCAGGTAGACAGGAAAAGAACCGCGAACTTTTGAATCTCATTTCCTGTTCGGCCAGTGTGGCAAGCTGCAGGTGACCGTGCAGAGCTCATCAGCAGAGGTGACCATGCAGAGCTCATCAGCAGATTGTCTGCTGCTGCTTTCACGGAGGGAGGGAGGGAATGGGGGCCTGATAAGTACCCAGAACCACCCGTGACAATGTTTTAGCCCCATGAGGCATTGGATTCTCAACCCAGAATTCCAATGGGCAGCGGAGACTGCGGGAACTGTGGGATAGCCACCCACAGTGCAACGCTCTGGAAGTCGACGCTAGCCTCGGTACTGTGGAAGCACTCCGCCGAGTTAATGCACTTAGAGCATTTTCTGTGGGGACACAAACACTCAACTATATAAAACCGATTTCTAAAAAACCGACTTCTATAAATTCGACCTAATTTCGTAGTGTAGACATACCCTAATTTGTCTACATCCCTACTAGTCCCCCTCCATTGCATGTTCCTTTTCCTTTGTATATGCATCAACTTTGCTACAGATCCAGTTCCTCAGAGAATAGCACCTTGAAGAGCTCACGAAGACATCGCTTACATACGCACAGTCCCCTTCTGCTCTTACTTCAAACCTGTAATGTAAGCCATGGAGCTAGTCAGGAGCTGACCGTTTCCCCCTCCACCTGCATCTGTCACGGTCAAGGTGGTGTTCCACACATTTGGATGGTGAAGCAGAGCTGCAGCGCTCACAGGTTCTCAGGGTTTCCCCTTTCTGCACCAGCAACAGGATTCACCCCAAAACTCCCGCCTGGCAGCCAAGGATCAGAACAGGAGGAAACATCTCAGGCAATCATTAGGCACAGCAAGCCGAAAAAGGGAGCCGAGTGGGGCAGCTCTCGGCTGCTCAGCAAACCAGAATTTTTCCATGGCACGGCCATAGTCAGCTGTCTTTAGGCATTTTTTTTTTAACCCTTTATGACTGATGCAAACTTTAAAAATATGAACAGGGTGTAGCCAATGTAGCAACCTCTGCCTGAATCTGTGGACCATGGAAACTGAAGTGTACCCCGACAGTGAGGTATCTCTTGAGCACCTTCAAATTAAAAGTGACCCAGGCCCAGATCCTTTGAGGATCTGGGCTTGAGTTAGACATAGGCGCTGACTCCATGGGTGCTCCAGGGCTGCAGCACCCATGGGGGATAAAATAGTGGGTGCTGAGCACCCCCTGGCAGCCCCCCTCTCAGCTCCCCCCACCCAGCACCACCCATCAGCCAGTGGGCCCCATGTATCAGTGCCTCCCCCCTCCCTCCCCATGCCTCCCGCCCACTGTGATCAGCTATTTTAAGGGCGTGCAGGAGGCTCTGGGAGGGAGGGGGAAAGAGCGAGCACGTAGCATGCTCGGGAGAGGGGCGAGTGTGGAGTGGGGCTGGGGCCTTGGGGGAAGGGGTGGAGTGGGGGCAGGGCTTGGGGCAGAGCCGGGGATTGAGCACCCCCTGGCACTTTAGAAAGTCCGTGCCTGTTTCACTGCAAATGTGCATCCACTGGGACGCTACCCCCCAGAGGTTTTAACTCCTACCGAGACAGCAGGCTGGAGAAAGGGAATTGGGAGCCCAGATCAAGGCCAGAGACACACACTCCTCCTTCCACCGTACTGTGCAGCACAGAAAAGTTAGGCCCTATTTTAACACCAGTTTTAAGATTAAAAGCTCTAATGGGGTAAGCTGTGGATCCGTCCAAGCTAACATTTCAGTCGCTCGTGATTTACCCCTGGGAAAGCGAAAAGACAGAAATGGACTCACAGCTGCTGGTTGAATATGGTTCCGTTCACCCACTTCCAGGGCTGGCTTGATTCTCTTCTGAGCCCAATCTAGTGCTCAACGAGGCCTGCATAGTTCATCATGAAATCCTGAACAAGAGGACAGTGTGTATTAGATTGTGCCGTGCGGCTCAGTTCCTGCCCCACAGGGCTTTGTACAGCAGGGAATCTCAGTTGTCTAGCTAAGGGCTTGTCTCCACGTAGGAGTTGCAGAGCTTGAGCTACACCCGTATAGTCACGGCATGACAATCCCCATGAGTCTGGCTGCACGTACGTTGGTACAAAAGTGACTGTTTAGGTACAGGAAGAGATCTAAGCTACCCTGCTCCAAGGCACCTTTATACTGGTATAACTATATCTCCACTCGGACTTAGATCAGTATAACTACCCTGGCAAGAAGCCAAAAGGCGCACCCTTAAAAGAAGTTAACGCTTCTAGTATAGACTAGGCCTCAGCTTGTGTCTCATTTTTGGGTGGGATTCCCCCTTTGTACTCTGGGATCAGGGGAATCCATACTGCATGTATACCCCCAGAGAGAACGGTTTTCCTCTCTTCTGCCCCCTCCTGCCTTCCTGGAATATCCCAGAGGCTCCTTATCTCCCCGGCTCCTCTCCGCAATAGCAGCTACTGCCCACAGCTCCCCTTCCAGCTCAGTCACACCTGCGCTTTGCTGCCGCTTCCCCCCTCCCCCAGCTTCCTTTGGGTCTCTCGGTGGAGGATGGGAGAGACTCAGCCACCAACTCCAATCACCCTGGCTGATTGCCAAGAAAACCCAAACCATAAAGCTGCCATCTCCAGTCAGAAGCTGAGGGTTCAAAAGGTCCATACTGATCACAGAGGCACACTGAAGCCAGGGCAGGGACTTAGCTTCCAGAATCTCACTCATTCTCACCTCCAATCCTGAGAAACATCAAAGGTCCTACTCACACTCCAGGGATGGGGCTCTGCCCACATTCCAACTGTCTGTCTGTCATGCCAAGCCCAGTCCATTGCAGTTAGAAAGAATCTGCAGGAGTCTCACCTTTTCCTCCTGGGTGTCAATCACAGCCAGGGAAGCATTGAACCAAGAGCAGAAGTGCTGGCTAGAATCCCAGTTCTTTTCTTCCTTTGAGAAATAGTAGCATTTCCCTCGGTATCCGACCCACCCCTCCGGGCAGCAGGGGACAAAAGGGGGGCCCGGAGAGGGGACAAAAGGTGGGCCTGGAGAGGGGACAGCAAAGATGGCTCGAGCATCCAAAAATCTTGTGAATAGGAGCACTGAAAATGAAAGAACACAAGGTTAAGAGACTGGTGACGCATATACCTGCTCTCCGAGAAGAGCAAACAGGAATAATCTCATCAGATCCACATTTCAGGCTTCTTAAGCCTCTGGAAGCTGCTCAGAGGATGGGAGGGAGCCAGGTTGTTAGAAACTGAACCAGTTATGAGGGGCCACCACGCCTCGGTTTGTTGGTGTGGAGTGTTGGGCTGAATTCAGTGAGGATGCAGACAGACAGGATTTCCATGCATCAGCACAAAATGCAGAATTCAGAGCTTGGCCCAAATTCAGGGAGCTGCAGAACTGTCAAAGGACCAGCAGGAGAATACAGAAAAGCTCGATTTTGTTCTGATCAGCTAGGACACAGACTGCTTCACTGGGCTGGCTGATTCCCTCTTCCTGCTCTTTGCTTTGCTCTCCTGGAGAGGCATGTTGAGACCAAAGTGTGAATATCCATTTCAGGAGATAAAACACTGAAATTGATAGTGGTGGACCCAGGAGAGAGGAGGACACCAGCCCTGCTGGGCCTGATAATGCTACTAAAAAGAGAAGGGCGCTCGTATAGAACTAGAAGCAGACTTTGAGGGCTGGCAGCCACTCTGACTGGGTCTGCCTCCCCGACCTCTGTCAATAGAGCAGGAATATTTCCATTGGATCAAATAATTAAACAATGTGTAAACACTTAGAGGATAACAGAGTAATGAGGAAAACCCTACATGGATTTGCCAAGAACAAATCATACCAAACCATCCTCATTTCCTTTTTTGACAGGGATACTGGCCTAGTAACAAACTGAACTTGTTTAGAGGGGAAGTAAAGGCAGTTATAACAATATACAAAGAGGAAATTGAGAGTGAATATTGTAGGAATTGTAGAAAATTGATAAGGGAAACCAAGGAATACAAGGAGAAATCTGTGGGCAGCAGAGTTTAGGAGAATAAGGAGGAGTTTTTAAAAAATATATTAGGAACAAAAAGAATCCTGACCATGGACCTGTCCGTTACTAGATGAAAATGGTAGGATTATCAATAATAATGCAGAAAAGGCAGAACTGTTCAATAAATATTTCTGTTCTGTATTTGAGGTATAAACAGATGATATAATCCCATCATATATGGTGATAATCTTTCCATTCCACTAGAATCTCTGGAAGATGTTAAACAGAAGCTACTAAAGAGGTAAGGTGGGTGAGGTAATTGCTTTTATTGGAACAACTCCTGTTGGGGAGAGAGACAAGCTTTCAAGCCACACAGAGCTCTTCTTCAGGTCTGGGAAAGGTTCTCCCGGCCTCGGAGCACAAAACAGACTTTTAGCATAAGTAGTTGGCACACATTGTAAGGGACCATTCAAGGTAGAGTGGGGATGTTGAAATCATGGTCCCAGTCACCTCTGTGTGACTCATTTTAGTCCCATGGGGCACTGCAAAACCTTCACAAAACTCCCTGTGCTATATGGTGCTGAGTTTCACAGAGGGATAGGTACCCAGAGTGCACTGCTCTCTGCATCGATGCAAGCGCTGCTAGTGAGGACGTGCACTGCCACCAAGGAGCATAGCGTGGACACGCAAACACGAGGTAATCACTGGGGCAGCTGTATGCTGACCTAATTTAGGTCAGCACAATGCTATAGTGTAGACATGCCCTGAGAAGGAAGTGAAGTAACTTTCACCCAGGGACATGAAATGGCCACAAGGTGGCACCAGAACTCTAGCAATAGGAAAGGGCCTATTCAACTGAGTGGCCAGGAATGTTGTCTGTAGGTAAGAGGTGAATCAAGTTACTTTTCTTTCCCATAACCCAGCAAACAGAACCATACATGCTAGAAGTTTAACCAGTTCAGTGCCATCAGAGAGGAGCAGTAGGATCACCATAACTAACATCCAGTGCAGTGGATGGATAGCCAGAGGCAGGTTTATTAGGGTCACGCTGGGTAAGAACGGCTAAACCATCTTAAACCCCACATCAGTTAGCAGTTTCCCCCACAATAATCCCTCCTGCTTGCTCTCCGCCTGGAAGGGATTGTTTCCTGAGATGATCTTTTCTGGGGTGGGAAGTTTTTGAGTCAGACCCCGCCCCCCCCCCCCCCCCCCCCGCCCCAGAGATTTTTGAGCATATCTCCTTTTCTGCACCAGGGTAACTCAGTAGCTGCACCCATGTGGCTGGTGCTCAGTCAGGAACAGACACTAAGTCTGGAAGATTTAGGAAACCAGGCCATTGTTATCAAAGAAAGAGCATGCTCAGCACATACACAAGGCATGTATTACTCTGGGGATTTAACTGTGCAGTGCAGGAGTAGTCAATAGGTGGACCGGGGGTCAAAGCCAGACCGCTAGGTGCTTTTGAACGGACCCTGAAATCTTCTTTATTTACTTATTACTATTGTTATATTTCATTATTATTTTCTCTGGAGTCTGGACCTTGGCTACACCTTGACCAAGAAATGTGGACCTTGACTAAAAATAATTGACCACCCCGGTTTAGTGCATACTACCACGTGCACGTATACTGTGGAACTGAGTAGGGAAGTCAGTGATTAGGACTCATCACCACGATCTAAATGTCTGTGTCTAGCTGAGGTGTGAATCTACCCCACACCAGTCTGCTGCGGTCTGACTGTCTATGGGCACCCTACTGACACACATTAAGTCCCCAACTTGCCGTGAACTAAACATTCCTGTACACAGCCCCCTAAAATAGTTTTTGACACATGCTCAGCATATATTTGTGCAACTCGTTTCAGGAGCGACTGCAGCTGAGAGTTTAATAATTACAAGTTTCATACCCTGTACAAAGCACTGAATATTAAGACTCTACAGACCCGTGAGAGAGGCTGCCAGACCTCCTAGGTCCCTCCAAAGACTCCTAGAATGGAAGAGGTACATCAAGGAGCCTTTCTGTTCTGGGAACCTCTCTGCACCTCGAGGTGAAGAACTTCAGAGATCACAGATCTCCCCTCACCTTACACTGTGTGAGTCAATGGGATTCAGGGGCCGTCTATGGCAGGTCAATTTCCAAGGATGTAATAATGGTGCTGAATGAGTCTCTGTGGAACCATGGGTGGCTCATTTTGGTCGCTGCAGTGAATTGCATCAAGCCCCTCTCTGTCTGCACCTCTTCAGCTGCACTGATGCCATTACACTGACACAAAGGATGCAGACTAGCTTGGACTCAACCCACGCTCCTAGCTGCTAAACTCTCATTGGGTCCAGTAATCAGATCCCAGGGGAACAGATAAATCCCACCCCTGACAATCTTACAGCACCTGCTTCTCCAGACTATTGGTACAGCAGGGTTCACATTCACCAGGAACAGCCACCCTCGGAACTAGCAGGTGCTGTCTGTGCAGACTGGGGGAGTCAACTCTGCGTAAGTCATAGAATCATAGAAATGTAGGACTGGAAGGGACCTCAATAGGTCACCTGAGACATGACCAAGTAAACATAGACCGTCCCTGACAGGTGTTTGTGCAACATGTTCTTAAAAACCTCCAACCATAGAGATTCCACAACCTCTCTAGGTAATTTGTTCCAGTGCTTAACTACACTTTACCAATAGCAAGTTTTTTGTAATATCTAATTTAAATTTCCCTTGCTGCAATTAAAGCCCACTACCTCTTGTCCTGTCCTCAGTGGTTAAGGAGAACAATTTATCACTCTCCTCTTTATAATAATCTTTCACATACCTGAAGACTTATGTTCCCCCTCAGACTTCTCTTCTCCAGACTAAGCAAACCCAATTTATTTCTATCTTTCCTCGCAGCTCATGTTTTCGAGACCTTTAATAATTTTTGTTGCTCTTCTCTGGACTCTCTCCAATCTAGCCCCATCTTTCCAAAGTGTGGTGCTCAGAACTAGACACAGTACTCCAGTTGAGGCTAATCAGCACGGAGTAAAACGGAAGAATTACTTCTCATGCTTTGCTTACAACACTCCTGCTAATACATCCCAAAATGTTGTTTGTTTTTTTTTGCAATAGTCTTACATTGTTGATTCATATTTAGTTGGTGATCCACTATAACCCCCAGATCCTCTTCTGCAGTACTCCTTCCTAGGCAGTCATTTCCCATTTTGTATTCATGCAACTGATTATTCCTTCCTAAGCGTAGGATTTTGCATTTTTTCTTATTGAACTTTGTCATATTTATTTCGAAACAGTTCTTCCAGATCATTTTGAATTCTGGTCCTGTCCTCCAAAGCACTTGCAACCCCTCCCAGCTTGGTACTGTCCATAAACTTTATAAGTATACTCTCTATGCCATTATCTAAATCATTGCTGAAGATATTGACTAGAACTGCACCTAAGACAGATCCCTGCAGAACCGCACTTGATACATCCTTTCAGCTTGAGTGTGACCCATTGATATCTACTCTCTGAGTATGGTTTTCCAACTAGTTGTGCACCCACTTTATAGTAGGTTAGTTTAGGCTGTATTTCCCTAGTTTGTCTATGGGAAGGTCATGTAAGACAGTATCAAAAGTTTTACTAAAGTCAAGATATACCACACCTACCACTTCCCTGCTATCCACAAGGCTTGTTACGCTGTCAAAGTATTAGGTTGGTTGATATGCTCTCTTCTTGACAAATCCATGTGGACTATTACTTATCACCTTATTATCTTCTGGCTATAAGCTTACAAATTGTTTATTTGCTCCATTATCTATCTGGGGATTGAAGTTAAACTGGGTTGTCCTTATTGCCCTTTTATACATTTCCCCTCTATATTCCCTCATCACTCCTTCGTCCCTGCTCCCACCCCAAACTCCAACCCTTCACCCAAGTCCAAAACATAGACACCTATCCAGGGGCTTTTGTCTCCTGCCCCTGTGAAACCTAGTTAAAAGCCCATCTCAGGAGGTTAGCCAGTCTGTATCCGAAGATATTCCCCCCCTTCCTTGATAGGGGGACCTCATCTCTGCTCTGCAGTCCTTCTCAGAACAGCATCCCATGGTTGAGGAAGCCAAAGTCCTCCTGGTGACACCATCCACTCAGCCATGCATTAACCCCCAGGATGTTTCTGTCTCTACCTCAGCCCACACCCTTCACTGGCAGGATCGAAGAGAACATCACCTGCATCCACCACTCCTTCACCCTCACTCCCAGAGCCCTGTCGTCGCTTCTGATCTGTTCAGGGTCAGACTCGCAGCACTATTAGTGCCCACGTGTATGAGCAGCATGGGGTAGTAGCAAGGGGGCCAAATGATCCTTGGCAACCCTTATGTAATGTCTCAGATACAGGCCCCCGGCAGGCAGTACAGCTCCTAGGATGCCAGGCAAGGCCTGCAGAAGGAAGTCTCCATCCCCATTAGGTAACTGACCACCACTCTTCATTTCCTCTTGGGAGTGATGGCCGGGATCCTCCCAGCCTTGGGGGTACAAGGCTTCTCCTCCTCCACCTTTCGGGGAGACTCATCACCAGGGCAGTATACTGGTTTTTCATCACTAAGGATGGTGGGTGGGGAGCAGGGGTGGAGCACTGCCTGCTGCCAGAAGTAGCCAGCAAGTGCAGTCCTCTCCTGCTGGATTGCTCCTCCACCTTGGAGGTCTTCATATGCATGTTTTCAATGAATTCCTCATGTGGATGGATGCGTCTCAGCCTAGCCACCTCCTCCTGCAGCTCTCCCACCTGCTTTCTGAGAGATTCTACCAGTAAGCACCTGTCACACCGGATGGTCCCCCCAGCCTGGCTTTCTGTGATGGGGAAATGCTGGCCACAGTCTCTGCAAATCCACACCAGGACCTGGACCAGGACCTGGGTAGAGGCATCCACGGTCAGATTCTCTTTCAAGACAAAGATACAGGTGGAGGAGCCAGGAGCAGTGTTGGCATTGGCTATGAGGCCCTACCGAACCATGCTAATTTTATTCCTACTACTGCCTCCAAACTCCCTCTCAAACTCCCCTGTTCACTAGCTCCCTTTGGTCGCTTAGGGTGTGTCTACACGGCAAGAAAAAACCCGCAGCTGGCCCAGGTGACCTGACTCAGGCTCATGGGGCTGAAAAACTGCTGTGCAGATGCTCAGTCTTGGATGGAGCCTGAGCTCAAACATCCACATGGCAATTTTTAGCCCTGCAGCCTGAGCCCCACGAGCCTGAGTCAGCAGAGACGGGCCAGCCACTGCCATAGTGCTGGACTTTTAGCACTCTGTAGACATAGCCTTAGCGTGTGGCTTTTAAGCCCTTCTCTCCTAGGTCAGCCCTGCCCCGTCTTAACACACAGGAAAAGAGTGATCACAAGGATGACCAAGCATGAAAGGACAGGAGGCTAGAGCCTTGCTAGTGGACACACATCTAGTAGGCCTCTGGCCCCCAGTCCCACACAGCCCCCAAACACACAATCCCCAAGAGAGCACGCTATAAACTGTAAGCAAGCCAAAAACAAAAACCAGACAGACAGACCAGCTCCCTTGAGGGAGGTGTCATTACTACATTCTACGGCTCACTTCAGTGACGCCGCAGCTTCTGCCATCCCGGGGATGCCAGAAGGCCAGGCCGGTACCTCAGGGCAACGTACTGCAGGCAGACGGCCCAGCTCATTGCTGCCCTGCACCTTCTCCTGTCAATCACCCGCAATCTGCACCAGTATCAGTGACTGTGCCTGGGGCCCGGCAATAGCGACTTGGACCCAAAGTGCTCAGAGATTTGCTGGCAGAACTAATGTCAGTTCCGACACAGAGAGCGCGCAGGTGCAGGGGTCTGGGAGGGAGCAGGAGGGGGGTCTTGGAGGAACATCCCCCAGGAATCCTCTGTCCCGGGGCAGAAGCCAGACAGGCCAGGAGGAGAGACTGACTGTGGTGGCTCCAGGGGGAATGGGATGTGCAGAGAGGGGGAAGGGAAGGTTGAGAACTCACCTGCCAGGACAATAGCAGGGATGAGACATAAGGACACAACTGCAAGGGCGACTGCGAGCACAACTGTATGTTTCTTGTAGTAGTTACATTTCTTGCAGTTACAACGAGGGTCTGAAACAGAAAGACCCGTCAGGCAGGGCCGCGAGGACACGTCTCCCCGACGGCACCAGGGCTGGACCTGCCCTAGAACATGCCCCGTTCTCTCGATTGCTCCTTCCGTCAGACGCTCTGGGAGAGGAGCCCGGAGGGTCAGGCAGGCTGGGGCTGGCAGAACAGCCCCTCCTTCCCCTCAGCCCAGTGCCCTCCCTGGGCACCCCCAGTCATGCTGTCATGGGGCCTGGTGAGCTCAGGGGCACAGAGACAAGGACCCCCATTTTCTGGTGGCAGGAGCTCAAACTCCCCCCTCCCGCCCCCTGCCAAGTGCTGGCTGGGCCCACACTGCCAAGTGCCCCTCTCCCCGCACACTGGGGTCTCACACTGGCCATACACAGCAGAAGGGGGGAGAACGAACCAGGCAGAGATGGACCAGGGCTGTCACAGGGGGTCTGACACACCCAGCCCAGGAGGGACCTGCACAGCCCCACGGCCACTGCTGTGTGCACCAGACAGCAGGTGTGAGCCAGGGATCGGTGCCCTGAGAGCCCCTGGGGCTGATCCAGTCCCTGCTGCCCACAGACGGGGGGTTGCTGGGCACTGGCTGCTGCCACTGAGAGCCTGGCCCCATGTTGGGCAGCCTCAGTGTCTCTCTCCAGCCTGTTCCCAGGCAGCCACGCCCCATTACCTGGCTCCCTGCCAGTCTCCAGGTGTCTACTGCCACCAATACGGGACCCCTGCTGCAGCGACTCTTTGCTTTCCATATTCCCGGCTGCTGGCTCCATTGTCTCGCTCAGCGACACCCAGGCTACAGGCGCTGCTGCAGGCGCTGGGCTGGGTCTGACTAGGTCCGATTCAGCAGCCGCCGAGCCGAGCCGGGGCGGGGGTCCTGGCCCTGGTCGCCCCCCTGCTCCGGACTCTCCAATCTGGAAGCCGAGACAGACCCAGCAAGACAGCTCAGAGGCGGCGGGGGGGGGGGGGGCGGGATTTGTGGTTTCTCGTTCCCTGCCCAGCAGCCCAACCCCCTGCCAGAGGCGGTGCCATGATGATTGAACCCCCTTAAACCCCATCAGCCCCTCCACCCCCCGGGGCTTCAGAGACCTGATCTGCCACGGCCCCGCCCACCCGTGACAGGCACCCACGGAACCTTCCAGGAAGAGGCGCGAGCAGAGACCCGTGAGGGGGGGTCACCGGCCAGCGCCAGAGGGAACCGCGATGCCCCGCCCCGAGGGGTTTCCCAACAGGACACAGAGGGCGGGGCAGGCGGGTCATTTGCATAGAGCGCTCCCGACCCGGGGCCCTAAGTGCGCATGTGCAGCATGTCTTGTTGTTTGCCACTAGGGGGCCTCGCGGGTCACGATCGAAACCGACAGGCTGGCTCCGCCCCTCCCTCGTCCCTTCGTTCTTCCCCGGGCGGCCGCGCCCCGGCGGCGCCTCTCACCCGAAAGTCCCGCGGGCTCCGGGCGGGCGGCACGTGCGCGGCCGGGCCGGGATCGCGGGGATCGGACGCGGGGAGCCACGAGCCTCACTCCGCGCGTTCTCCGGGCTCTGATCTGCCCAGCGACTCCGGGCTATTGCGGGCTCGCTGCGCCCCCTGCAGCCACAGCCACTCAGCGCCGCCCAACGCTCCGCCCCCTGCAACAGCCACTCAGCGCCGCGCAACGCTCCGCCCCCTGCAACAGCCACTCAGCGCCGCGCAACGCTCTGCCTCAGGAACCGCTCTGTCACTCCTCACCGCCCAACGCTCCGCCCCGCCCCCTGTCACCGCTCCGCCACTCAGCGCCGCCCAACGCTCTGCCCCGCCCCCTGGCACCGCTCCGCCACTCAGCGCCCCGCTCCTGGTAACGCGGCTCCGCCCCTCTGTCACTAGCAGCCCGCGTGGCCGGCGCAGCCCGGGGCCGTTCTCAGCTGGTGCTTCGGGGCGCGCAGCGCCGCAGCCTCCGCGGGGCCCTGGGGCCGGGGCGCGGGAGGCCGGAGGAGCCCGGGACTCCGCAGCCCGCCGGTGAGTCTCCCCGGCCGCGGGGCTCCGGGCTGCAGCGGTAGAAGGAGCCGCCGCCGGCCGGTCTCAAACCCCGTGCTGGGGGAGCCCGCCCGGGAGCAGCCCCCACACCCGCCCGAGGGAGGGCGCCCGTCCGTCCGTCCGGTGCGGGGCTGCAGCACCGAGCAGACCTCGGGCAATCGCGCTTGACTGATGGAAAGTCAGCGAGCGAAAGCTCCAGCCGAGCCCCCTCCCCGTGGCGGATTAGCCATGGGGCCAACGGGGCCCGGGGCTCTGGCCAATTTGGGGGGCCTGGAAAAATGGTCACCCGCGTGCCCTGAGCCTGCTCCCCGGCAGGGTGTGTCTAATGCCAGTGAATCCCCTCTGCCAGAGCCTGTTCCCAGTGATGTGCGTGCCCGCCATTCAACGCGGGTAGCTGGACTGGAGCTGAACACCTCATACAAATGTTAAGGATCGTTTAAAAAAACAAAAACAACTGAGAGAAAGTGGCTGAGCAAGGAGGGCAAAAGAAGTGTAAAATGCTAATGCCCTAGGCAAGGAACAAAGAGGAGGAAACTGGGTTTGTCTCTCTCAGCTGATACCTTTCCTGCAAATCCAAACCCCAGAAAAGAATTGTCCCTCCCTACTTATGCCTTAGAAGCAAAGGGCCAAATCTCTGACTGATGTAACTCGGCGGCACTCCAGTGACTTCAGTGGAGCTATATTGATTTACACCAGCTGAGGATCTGGCCAGCTGTGTTCATTCCAATGCACGCTGGTATTGAGCTTCCTTCATCCATCTCGTGGTAATTATCTTGGTTCTTGTGGACAAAACTGGAGGTGTCTGGGTTTTACAGAACCGTGTGGTGTCTGCAGGTCGGCTGATGGGCTGGGATACGCCAAGACGGGAGGAGAAGTGAGTGCAGCAGTATCAAGTTGTATTGGCAGAGCTTTGAGGCCCAATACTGGGATGGCAGGAGCCTTGCAGGTCAGGACAAAGTTGCTTTAGCAGAGCTGTGTACAAGAAGTTTGGGCTGTGGCTGGCTCCAGCTGATGCTCCTAGTTTCACTATGATCCCCCTGAATCCAAAAATCCAGCATAAATTTAAGTAATCATCATGTGAATCCCCAACTGGAGCAAGCTTGGAAAAACCACTCCGATGCAATGTCTTGATTTGTTGGGGAGGAACCATGGGAGAAACAGGGACAGGGCCATGAGAAAGGGATGGAATGGGGTGGGGCCGCAAGCCAAAGGGGGAGAACAGAGGTAGGACCACAGGCAGAAGGGGCAGGGAGGGGCCCCCCACTTGCTCTGGCCCAGGAGACCTTAATCCACCTCTGCCCCTTCCCTGCATACTGGTCCCTTCCTGTATGCTTCCACCCAACGTTGCCTGAGAGGTAACAGCTTTTACTGGACCAAACAATACCGACAAAAAACACCGTCACCCGTGGGCAAGCACTTGTCACACAGCGCTCACTCCAGGTCTGATCTTTCCACCCTGTCCTCAAAGGAAACCTGCCTGACACCTTCCAAAGCCGAGCCTGGCGCTTACATTCATAACTTTGCTGCACACTAAAAACCATGGACTGAACGGGCACTTTTATCCCAGGACTCTCGCTCTCCCTGGGCTTGCGAAGGCCCTTTCACGCCTCCACCTTCTCCCCAGTCCCAGGCAAGGGATCCCACTGCTCGCTCCTGCATGGCAGCAGCACAGAAGCCCTGGATTCAATCCCTCTCCTTCCCCTTCACTCTGGCATTGGGAACCGGGAAGGAGGAACTCACCTGGGCTCGAATTCAGTGCCAGTGGCCCATTTCCAGGGCTGGCCTGGGTCCTCCGGAGGCCGATCCAGTGATCAGGGAAACCCTCGTAGCACAGCATGAAAACCTGGGGGAAATAAGGAAAGCGGAGGGAGAGCAGGTATCCAACCCTGCTCACTGGTCCCTGTCGCACAAGACTCTGTGCCCGGGGAGTCTGTGCTCTCTCCCACCGCAGCAGGGCAGGGAGCCTCAAAGGGAAGGCTTAGCGTGAAAGGAGGCCTCACCCTCAGTGGGATACCCCCTTCCCCACTTCTCATGGTCATACAAGGATAAGAGCAGACTCAACTGGCCTGGTCCTACCAAGGGGGATTCACCCATCTAGGACTCTAAGGGCAGGCAGATGAGTCTCACTCACTCTGACCTCCCAGCCACATGGACTGAGCCCAGCCTGATTCCAGCCCTGCGAGTCATTGCCAGGCCCAGGCTGTTGTGATGACAGAAGCATCTGTGTGTTTCTCTCACTGCGCCCTGCTCACCGTCGATCCCAGCCAAGGAGGCACTGAGGGAAGAGCAGTGGCTCTGGCTGCAGCTCCAGTTTGCTTGGACTGCTGGGAAACAGTAACATTTATCTTGGAACCAGACCCAGCTGACTGGGCCCCAGGTCCTTGCAGAGGGTGCAGTATGAGCAGTGGTTCGCGGAGCAGCCAAAGGGAACTACTCCATATGAAGCCAGTCAGGACTCTGGGGAAGACTCCTCTCCATGAGCATACTGTCTCCAGGGCAAGAAGCTTACACTGCTTCGACCTTCCTGGGTCTGACCTCGGAGCATTCAGCATCCCCTTATCACACCGTGCGCTTCCCGCAGCGAGTCCGCACAGGTGCACTTTCTACACTACATGGTATGAGGGTTTTAAGCACAACAGCTGTTTTCCCCCCAAGTTTAGGCAAGGCCTTAGATGCTAAGTTCTTGGGGACAGGGACTCTCTCTTGCTGTGTGTCTGTGCAGCGCCTGGCACAATGGAGCCCTGATCTCAGTGAGAGTTTCTAGGTGCTACCGTAAAATGCTTTTTTATACAAGTGACTTTTCATTTTTAGGAAGTGAGGAAGCCGAGAGTAAAGGCAGAGTGTGCCCAGCACAACACATTTCCCTGCAGAGCCACTTGTGTCCCTATAAAAGCTGGCACACGCCCTTTGTGTATCTGGGCATTTAAAGTCATCAGTGATAACACACAGCCTGCTGTGGCTATTTTCTGTACTGCCTTAGAGGAGCTCTCAGGAGCAGTTGCAACCAGCAATGGTAAAATTATGAACATTTGAAATCTGATGTGCAGGCCCCAGAACAAAGTCTGCCAGCCCAGCTGGGCCCTTGTCCAAGCTACTGGAAAGAAAGGGGCGCTCTGATGGCATCAAAAGAAGCCTTTCATTTCTGGGAGCCTCTGACTGCGTTTGCTTCCCCAATTCCTCTCCTATGCCCTATATACTGTCACCTGCTCTGGAAGGAGCCCTGCACCAGTAGGTGTTTGGATCCAACACTCACCACAGATCACTGCAATAGTCACATTCCAGTAACCCCAACAACTAATTTCTGGTCCTCCCAGACAGCTATTAAATGCTCCTAACAAATGCCCAGTAGCCAACAGCCCCCTCCCAAAATACTGCACATCGATAGGTTCATATTCAACAGCATAAGCCACAAACCCTCTGATCATCCCATACAGGTCTGTGCAACAGGGGCCAACCAACATCCCTGTGGGGAGCCTGCACTTCACAGTCTGCCTCAGGGTTAAAACTCTCCGCTTTAGCGCTGCATTAACCCAGCTGTCCAGGTTGGATCATAAAGCACGAGCCGTTGGTGTCACTACTCTGGCTTTCACAGGTGTGAGCTCTGCCTGGGACTGATGCGGGAATGGGATGGGGATGGAAGAGGGGTGAGAATGTAGATTCAGAAAGTCCAGGCCATTAGCCTCACATGCTCTGCAGACAGGGTTACCCAGCTTCCTAAGAGCTGAGGGTGGGGACTAAATTCTGCCCAGTAACCCAGATTTATGACTAAGGAGTCCCACGTTACTATAAGGAGTAGAAGATGCCTGGGGGAGCCGGGTGTAGTGCCCTGTTTAAAGCCATTTGGAGCTTGGATTGCAGAGCCTAGTGAGACGGGGGAGCAGGAAATGTGTAACTGACAGCTTCAGAGAGAGGATGGGCAGCACAGAGCCTGGAGAACGGAGGGCTGGAACTTACCTGCTGGAGTAACTAGGGTGATGGGCAAGATTGCCAATTCACTCCATGTGTAGCTGTGTTTCCTGAACTGGAGTTTATGTTGATAACCTGAAAGAGAAAACCATTGATGCTTTTGAGGCTGCTCTAAAGGAGGAGCCTGGTGGCTGGGGGGGACTAGAGACAGGGTTAGTCTCCAGTGGGTGAGGGCAGCACTCAGGTAGTAACACAACTCATCTGCATGGTAACACTCAGGAAAGTTAAGGGGAATCAACTAACGCTGTGACATTAATGTGCATAACTTGGACTGCATTAATCCCCGGTGTGGATGCTCCAAAACTGAAGTAAAGGGGCTTTCGTTCATAACCTAATCCTCTTTAAGGGTAATTTGTGGATTGCTGTGACAATGCTACAAACAACAAAATATTTACATGCATAGATGTAGGGCTCTGCATGTGGACACCTTTCCACACGCCCACATCACTCACATATTTCAAAGTCTGTCCCTTAAAATGACCAGAAGAAGGAAAAAGTGAAATGAAAGAGGAAGACCAAAGGAGAGGCCTGGACCAGAATTTACAGAGGGAGTATGATCAGGGTGGATTGATTTAAATCACAGATTTTAATCATGATTTAAATCAGCAAGCGGGAAACCTTAATTAAAATCAATTATTTAAAACATGTTTTGCATTTGTACTTTTTAGTTATTTTCCTAAAGAGAGGTTGTTTCTCATTGTTTAGTAACCATTAAAACATGTTGATTTGTAACGAAATATTGCTTTTACACTACATTTGGTGCTTCTTTTTGCTAAGCAGGAGGACATGCTATATCTATACACATTTTTTTTAAGCATTTATATAGGTTAACTTAAGAATCTGAATAAATGTAATTTTTATATTTCATATTATGTTCAAAAATGGTGAATGGTGTAATTCTTACTTACCAGATAATTAGTTTTTATTTGTAAGTTGCATCAAGCTCTATTTGGATGGAAATTCAAATTCCATTAAAAATTAACAAAAACAGGTTTTTTCTTTAATTAAATAAACTACCTTAAATGGGCTGGATGCATCAGAAAAAGTTTATCAAAATATGTTTTGCATTTAAAACTAACTGATTTACTAATCATAGGAAGTATTATCTGTATCAATTGAACTGATTAGTTCTGGTCGCTGTGTCCTTCAAGACTTTAGAATGAGTAGATCTCACCCTATCACATCGAGTTTTCATTCATAGATTGGGAGAGGAAAACAAGTTTTCCTGCTTTTCCAGCTCCTAATAAGTTTCTTAACTTTGAAGGAACTAATCATTGGACTGAACTAGTTGAATAAACTGAAATGAGAAAAATTTTCTTTCTGCACCTGCGAAGAAGCTACTGTGCGCAAGAGTGAGTTTAGCCTTTCCCCAGTCTGACCAGGTGCTTTGCCAAGTGACTTCCACCACTTCAGTGGTTTGACTTTCTTTAAAACTTGGCAGCAGACCTGTACTGCTTATTTTCTGTATTTAATTAAAATGATGTTAATAGCTTAAAACATAGTTGTCAATTTCAGATTTAATTTTAATAGATTTATTTCTTTTTAAATAAATCTCCATTTAACTTAAATGAAAACAATCCGGTTTAATTATTTTTTTAATCATTGATTTTTATCCACCCTGGATAGGATACCTGCATTTACCAAAGCTGCCTGCTCCACACCTCTAACTTGTACCTGTGCTGTGCCCATAGAAGTCCACGTGGCCATCAGCCGGTCACCGAGGCATGGGGGAAGGTGTTAGCTCCAGCTGCCACTGAAACTGTGGCCTCATCTGGGTTAGCAGAGGCGACAGATAACGGTTGATAGTGGGGAGTGGCACAATTTTGACCCCACTCCCTGCAAAAAAAAAAAAAAAGAAATAAAAATATAAACCCAGCAGAAATCTGGGGGTCACACGCCCCCTCCCATGAGTCACCTCTGAGTGTCTGTCCCCAGCCTGCTCCTAGGCAGTGACGCGGGGGTTACCTGGCTCCCACAGTCTCTCTGGGTCTGCATGGCCACCGAGGGGCTGCTCCAGGGCAGGTCGTGGTCAGGGGCGCGCACTCCGAGCCGCATCTCTCCCCTCTCGGTGACGGACACAGCTGTGTCCTGCGGGCACTGGGCTGGGATCAGCGCCCCTCTCGCGGTCAGCGGTTTCTTCAAAGGCCCCAGTGTCCATCCCAGGCAGCTGCAGGGGATCCCAACCCCGGCTCCTCCAGCCTTGGCAGCTTCCCCTGGTGAGCTGATCTCCAGGGTTGTGGGGCGTTGTGGTCTCCTGCTGTTAATTAAAATGGCTTGCGAGAGCTACCCGAGAGCTATTACCAGTGGGGATGCAGGGAAATTACATAATCTCCACCCCGAAAACCATGCGATTTACAGACACCATCGGCCCAGCCCAGGGGGGAGCTCCGGTAAATACGTTCAACCCCCCCTGGAGTTTTCATAGCATGGGGGGGGGGTGTCAGGGAAATACTCTGTGAGCCTTTAAACCCTGCCCCAGCCCCCATCAGCAGGTCTCCTCCAGATCCCCTGTCAAAGAGTCAGCGCCTGACCCGGATCTCAGCGCTCCAGGGGTTTGTCACGCCCCGGTCCGCCTTGCAGCGGGGCTGGGGAAGCCGCCGCAGCCCGTGGGGTCAGTCAGGGATGGAGAATGTCCCCGCGGGGATGTCTGGTCCCAGGGGGCGCCCCGGGGAGCCGGGCAGAAGGAGCGCAGAGCAAAGCAGCCGCGCAAGAGCTCAGGGGTTACCCGCTCACGCCCCCTTAGTGCGGCAGCCTGTCCTGACAGCCCTTTACAAGTGATGGGGAGACACCCACCCAGCCTCCGCGCCGCTCCCCGGCCTCTGCTCAGCTCCTCCCCGCCCTGTGACTCTGTTCCTCCTCCCCACGCTCGGATCCTCCTCGCCCTGGCCCTGCTCCGAGAGTCGGTTCCTCCTCCTCCCCGCCCTGCGAGTCTGTTCCTCCCTGCTCCTCCTGCCCCCTTCCTGCTCTGTCTCTGCCCTGGCCTGGCTCCGAGAGTCTGTTCCTCCTCCTCCCCGCCCTGCGAGTCTGTTCCTCCCAGCTCCTCCTGCCCCCTTCCTGCTCTGTCTCTGACCTGGCCTGGCTCTGCGAGTCGGTTCCTGCTCCCCCCCTCCCTGCTCGGAGAGATTGCTTCTCCCCTGGGGCTTGTGCACCCCACTGAAAACACCCCAGTGCCTGGCACGGCTGTTGGCGCAGTTACTCCGCCTCCCCCAGAGGCGGTAGCGATGTGGGGGGAAGAATCTCTCTCTGTCCGCATTGCTAGCAGCACCAATGTCCCCCTCCCCCTCCTGCGCCCCCTGCCCTGTGCTGGAACCCCCAGAAATGGCACGTCCGGGGTTTGGGTTTCTGACACTGTTTTCAGTGCAGGGAGTGAAGGGAAGGTTTGTGGCTGTAACAAGCACGCAGCGCAAAATGTCCCCTGGAAAGTGAAAGTAACTCATGAGTTGAAGGAGGACACAACAACATATTGCTCATCCCAGAGAGACTCCGCCCCACCGGGACAGTAGGAAAGTCCTTGTCCCCACTCCCAGACAGAAGAATGGGCTCCATGCAGAGCAGGCTCAGGAGAGGGGGGAGAACATAGGGGGGAGAGAAAAGGAGTACTTGTGACACCTTAGAGACTAACCAATTTATTTGAGCATATGCTTTCGTGAGCTACAGCTCCAATGAAGTGAGGTTGGGGTGAAATATAGGACTGCACCATTGGATAAATGCAGATGGGGAGCTGTGCACCCTGCCGTGACTGTGCCCCAGGATCAGGGCAGGTGGGGGGCAGTGCTGCACCCCACAGTTACTACACCCTAAGCTCACTGTGTAACCAGGCTGGTGCTTCTGAAATGTTGACATGAGCATTGGAGGGTAACTAGGGTTTGAAGGCTCTGACCACTGCAATTGCTCATGTCAATACTAAGGGTAGCTTCCGCCTGGATTGCACAATGCAATGTGCGTGTGACTAATACCACTGCCTGCACTGAGCCCACAGTAATCACTGGGGGAGCTCCTGTCTTGCTCTGTGTCAAGATTTGGCAGGCAGCCCGGGGAAATACATTTCAAATCTTGGAAACATCCAGCCTGGCTCACACAGGGCCTGTAATTCCACCTGGTCCTAAAAGTCAGGGACTATTTCAAGGTATTGTCTCTGGCTAACCAACAGGGATGGAATCACTGAGTTGCTCAGGGGGGTGGATTTTTCACACCCCGGAGAGACCAAGCAATAGTGAAAATTCCTTCGCCGGCTGTTTGCCTCCCATTCCCACCTTCCTCTGCATGCTGGAGGCTCTGTGCCCTTCTCCCCCCACCCCCCTGCTGCATACCAGGCCCCCCCTTTCCCCCCTCTGCCCAGGCTTCTGTGCACACACCCCCATTTCCTTTCCCACCCCAGCCTTATCTTTCTGCTGAGAGCAGCAGACTGACTGACAGGGGCAGAGCGTGCAGATGGACCTCAGAGAAGGGGAGCGTGGCTTCTTGGGCCATGGCTCCCAGCAGCACGGACTCTGATTTAAGGTGCCCGTTCCCATGCTCTCTAAGCACTCTCCGACACTGCATTCCTGGTGATGAATGAATGTTCCCCTGCCTTGGAAAAGGGAACGGTGCTTTGGCTGGACTTGTTTAGAGCTATAGTGAAGAACAGGGGTTTCGGGAGCCTGAAGGCCAGTCTAGGAGTCATCGAGGACAAGTGTGAGCCCTCAGGGGTCTGGTGCACTAATCAGGGGTGCCCCACTTTTCCCCACAGGCCTGGCCCCCTGCCCCTCCTCTTCCCCCCGAGGCCCCACCCCTGGCCAGGCTGGAAGCAGGAACCAGGTCAGGGTAAGGGTTGCGCGGGCAGCTGTGGCCCCTCCACTTGCCCTGGGCAGGGTGCCCAGGTGACGGGGACATGGGCCAGGAGCTGCTCTCAGCTCCCCCACCCCCAGCCTAGGCAGATGGAGGGCCCCAGGCTTCCGGGCCTGGCTCCGGCTTTCAGCTTGGCCACTCCAAGGAGGGTCAGGGTGGGGCCACAGAGGGCGTGGGACCTTGTTCCCTCCCCCTCCTCCCCCGCCTTTTAGGAAGACTCTTTCATCCCCGGCACTAATGGGATACTCCCAGGAGACTGTTTAAAGTCCAGGACATAAACCCATGATGGGGAGGGGACACAGAAGAACCCCTGCTAGAAGAGAGATTGGAGGACCCTGTTTTGGTGGGGGAGGGGGTAACAGGAGGCATGGGGATGCACACAGAGCCCCTGATATTGGGGGAGAATCGGAAGCCTGATATAGGGGAAGGGAGACCACACAGAGCTGCTGGCATGGGGGAGAGGTGGGAATGGGGCACACAGAATCCGTCTGGGGGCGGAGATTGGGGGACTCGGGCGTGGGGTGGGAAGGGGAATGGGGCCACACACAGCCCCTGCCATGGGGGAAAGAATGGCAAAACCTGGTATAAGGAGAGGAGGAATAGGGGAACATAGAACCCCTGCTGGAGGGAAATAGGGGAGCTGGTAGGGTGATGGGGACACAGAACCCTGGCCATGGGGAGGAGATGAGGTGAGGGGAGAATGGGGAACACACAGAACCCGGGGGGTGGGGAGACGTGGTGAACCCAGCATGGGGGAAGGGTGGGCACACAGAGCCCCTGGCATGGGGGTGTCCCAGCCTTGCTACACCCTGGCTTTTAAACATTCTCCTGGGTGTCACCCCCTCAGTCTGCCGGAGCCCATGGGCAGGGCCCATGCTGTTCCACAACGGCAGGCCACACAGCCTCATCGACTCCTAGCCTGGCTTTCGGGCTCCAGCACCCCGTTTCTCACCATGGCTGTAACAGCAAGTCAAACTGAGATCAGATGCCTGAATCAAGTTGGGCCATTTCCAGCACAAATCCAGGTTGTAAGGAGAGTGATCACTTTAGATAAGCTATTACCAACAGGAGAGTGGGTTTGTGGGGGGGGGGGGGAGGGGAGAAAACCTGGATTTGTGCTGGAAATGGCCCAACTTGATTATCATACACATTGTAAGGAGAGTGATCACTTTAGATAAGCTATTACCAGCAGGAGAGTGGGGTGCGGGGAGAGAAAACCTTTTGTAGTGGTAAACACCCATTTTTTCATGGTTTGTATGTATAAGAACATCTTCTGTATTTTCCACAGTATGCATCCGATGAAGTGAGCTGTAGCTCACGCAAGCTTATACTCAAATAAATTGATTAGTCTCTAAGGTGCCACAAGTCCTCCTTTTCTTTTTGCTAAAGTACTGTAGCTTCAAAGTTCAGCCTAGAGTAACCACTGAAGAGCTCTTGGCTGGCTGCCTGCCTAGATTTGGCAGAGTAAAACTGCTCAGCAGAGAGAGAGACAGCTGCACGCTGAGATCTGCTGATAAGCATGAGCCAGTGAATGTCCATAAATGCACACTCTGAATGTAAACTTCCTCTTCCAGGCCTTGCTGGGCTGTTACTTCCAACGACTGGGCTGCCAGCCAGCTAGCAAAGTCTCTGCTAGGAACTTTTGTGGTTGGGAGGACAAAAGTGACTCAAGACTGTTTCACAATGACTGTGCTCTCTGTAAAAAGAAAAGGAGGACTTGTGGCACCTTAGAGACTAATCAGCAACTGCTGTGGTCAGAGCCTTCGAACCCTGGTTACACTCCAGTGCTAATGTCAACAGTTCAAAAGCACCAGCCTCCTTACACAGTGAGTTTGGGGTGCAGTGACTGTGGGGGTGCAGTACTGCCCCCCACTTGCACTGATTCTGGGGTACAGTCGGTGGAGGTGTACAGTCCCCCACACATGTGCACTGGTCCCAGAGCACAGTCACTCGAAGGTGCCTTGCCCCCCCACCTCACTGATCCTGGCGGGCAGTCAGTGTTTCTATATTACACCCCAACTTCTGCCCTATTCTGCTGCCCACCCTGGTTCTTGGCTTCAGTCACTCTGCGGTAGGTATTAACATGATACAAACACATCACAGACCTCACATCCACCCCCTGCTAACACATCCCACCTGGGTGTCTCTGTCTAGCAGCAAACACCTCCCTGATGTGGGGAGCTGGTTTAGGTTACATGGTGCATGGAGGGGGGCCAGGCTGAGGGGTGCAATCTGACCCCCCAGGCCCCCATCAGTGTTTCACCTCTCAGAAGTGCACATTGATTCCAGGGGCAGTGACTTTGGGGTTCATTCCCAGCTCTGGGTTTTCTTTGTCGCAGTCGCTGGGGGCTGTTCCCACCTTCCCTCCCTGATTCTTTTGGTTTTTCTTCTTCTCCCTCCTCTCTTCTCTCTCTTTCCTTCTCCAGTTCCTGCTTCTACCCCAGTTCTTTCTCTCCCCCGTCCCCTTCCTGCGTTTCTCCTGTTTCCCCTTTTCTCAATCCTCCCTCCTTCCTTTCCTCACCTCAATTTCAACCCCTCCACCCCCGTGTTCTCCCCAAACCCTCTCCTGAGTCTGCTCTGCATGGAGCCCATTCTCTGGGTGTGGGAATAGGCTTTCAGGGGGAACCCTGCTCTCTGTGATGAGCAACTGTGTGCGTGTGTGTGTGTGTGTGTGTGTGTGTCCGTGTCCCCTGCTCTCTATGATGAACAATGTGTTGTTGTGTCGTCCTGAGTCACTTTCACTTTCCAGTGAACATTTTGTGCTATGGTTGTTACAGCCAGAAACCTTCCCTAATAGTCTGTCTACATGGCTGTCAACAGCACCCTCCCCTCCTCCTCCTGTGGCCCCTGGCCCTGAGCTGGGAGGGACCCCAGATCCCTCCCGGAAATGGCGGTTACAGGGTTTGAGTTTTCTCACGCTGTTTTCAAAGATCAGTCTGACTCCATTTCATGAATTGTCCATTTCCTGCCCCTCTCCCCGCCCACAGGAGGAACTGCATTGAAACAGGAAACAAAAAAGATCAGCTCCACAGGGCAACACACTGACAACTCATTTGCGGAGGGGGTTGGAGGCAAGGGGACCAGCTCCCCAGCCTGGCAGAAGGGGCCCCTGATCTCAGGGTGGCGGACTGTGTCTCTGTGCAGCGCTCAGTACAATGCAGCCCTGATCTCTAGATGCTACCATAAAACTCATACTAATTTATAAGTGACCCAACCGCTTCTTCTTCAAGGCCCTGAAAGCGTTAAATTTCAGACACTGATTTTGAGTCTCTCTCTCTTGTTTAACCCGTCTCCTCCTGTGAGAAACAAGCACCCCCTTTTAAATAAACGGTGAATCACGTTCTAGCAATGTCTCGAGTTAGTGTCTTAACAGTCTGGGGCATGCAGTTCTTGTGGCCCCGCACCACATGCCCACTGCCTGCCACTGAGTGAAAATTACAGCACTTTTCTAAGTCATTCACCTCCCTTTTAATACCCCGGGGTTTATTCCAAATGTATTTTTTTTATTAGTATAATGTAGCCATCACAGTCTCTTTAGCACATTAATAAGCCTGATATTTCCAAGCTGCTTAGGAGAGAGTCCGATCAAACTTTTCTGCCCTTATTAATTATTATACAAACCCCTAACTTATGTCTGAGCTACTGTGCAGGAGGTCAGACTAGATGATCATAATGGTCCCTTCTGACCTTAAAGTCTATGATTCTATGATTATTATTATTTTGTATTACATCAGCTCCTAGGAGCCCCGCACACGGGCCAGGACCCCATTGTGCTAGGTGCTGTATACACACTGAACACAAAGAAAGTCCCTGCCCCTTGTGTGAGAGCGGCACTGTTAGCCCCATGTGAGATTGATGGTAGGAATCATTCCCTCTGAGGCAGGTGAGACTGGAAGAGGAATGCAGCTGGGTCCACAGGCATGTGCCATGAACACAGCTGTGTGGGAAAGGAATGAACCATGGATCAGGGTTTTAAAAATCAACGTGGAATAAAGGAATAGATGAAAAACAGATGATGCTATAAAAGGAAATAGTCTGCTACGTAATGCATAATTAGACTGTGGAACTCATTGCCCCAGGATGTTGCTGAGGCCAAGAACTTGGCAAGATTCACAGAATAATTGGACTTTTATATGGGTGACATGAGTATCCAGAGTTAGATACTAAAGATTTTTTTAGTAATCACTAAAAAAGTTTGGGAAGGGCTATAAACCTTTATGCTTTAAGGCATGATCCAAAATAACTAATGAGGATCAGGAGGGAATGTTCCCTGGGGGCAGTTTTCAGAATATTTGCATGCTCTGGGTGCAGCTAAACTGGTTCTCTCTTTAGGCAACAGGAGGCTGGGAGGGTGGGACCAAATATTGGTGTTGCCTATTAAGATCCAGCTTGCATTCGCTCCCCGTAAGGAGGAAATTCCTTCTGCTATGAGGCCACAGTTAAAGAAATAATGGATGGAGTTGCAAGAATACGAAAATCAGATCACAACTCATCCTGACACACATACGCACATTGTGCAGGCCCGTCGAGAGAAATCTGGAGTACATCATGTTTGCTGGAACCCCACCCCTTCCATTCCACCCCAGTCAGAGATGTTTTGGGCGGCTCCCTGAGCTTGAGGCCCTGGTACAATTGTCTCCCTTTTCCCCCACTCTCATCAGCCCGACACACACACTCCATTCTCTAGGCTCCTACTGCTCCCCTCTCTCTCAGGCCCAGATCAACCAAGATATTTGGGCTCCTGACCTGTATTGACATGGGGAGCCTGTCTCTCCCCCAGCCATGGCTGGGGATGGGAAAAGGCAGCTGGATTCTGCCCCTTTAACATCTAGGGCTCTAGCCCCATGGATGGAGATGAGGGGTGGAAGGAGCAGCTGGATTCTGTCCCTGTAACTCCTGGGGCTGGGGGAGGGAGAAGGCAGCTGGACAGTGCTTTGTGCCAGGGCTGAGGCCCGGCATGCCTAGAGTTAACAGTTCAGAGCCCCAGCATAACATAAAAATGTTATGAATGTAAAAAAATTGCTTGAGGCCAGGCACATCTTTGCTTACAAGTAAGCCCTACAGCTGGACTCTGTCCCTTCAACTGCTTGCTGCATCCTCTTTGCTGATGTGTGTGTGTGTGTGTGTGTGTGGGGGGGGGGGTTGGCTGGAATGTGTCCCTTCAAGTCACAGGACTGCAGCCCCATGGCTGGGGTGGGCACCTGGACTCAATCCCTTTAACCCCCTACCCTTAGGGCTGCGGAGAAGTTGCCTTCTTCTGTGGCCGCCTGCATTCAGCACCCACAGGGGAGTTGTCATTGGGGCAGGGAGAGACTTTATCTGAGCCCGTGTTGGGGGGGGGGAATGGGGGCAGGGAGGAGCTGGGCTCTGGGGGTGCTGGGGTGCCCTGGCGGCTCCCCTCCAGTGCCCAGCGGGTGCTAGCGGCAGGACTCATCTCGGTGGCACAAGAAAAGGGGGTGGAGTGTGTGTGTGTGTGTGTGTGGGGGGGTGTTTCGCTGGGAAGCTTGTGAAACTTTGAGCAACTTCCCTCTGCAACCAAAGGCCAAAAGTTTCCGCGCAGTTAGAAAACCAGCGGAGAACAGCACTTGCCGCGCCCCCTGCCGGTGGCTGCGGGTACAATTTAGGTCTCAAGCCCGACCACACGCTTTCGTAGGCTTAACACGACGGCAAGACGCCTCGCCCCTTGGCATTGGGCGTGCGCCGTTGCCGGATCCCACGGAGGAGGGAGCACATAACGGCGACCGGCCGCCCTGCGGCGCCCTCAGACGCGGCTGGTCGCGGAGCGCTGAGCTGGGCTGTCCCCAGCTCCTGCCGAGCCGCCGCCCGGGCCCCGCACCGCCAGGACCGGGCGCCCGATCGCCCCGCGGGGAGCCCGCCTGGGCCAGAGAGGACGAGGTGCCGCCACCGGCGCCTTGCTGCCCCAGGGCACAGCGGGTAGGAAGCGACCCAGGGGACGCGCTTGGGGGACGGGGAGCCCTGGCCCCGGGCAGGGACGGCGGGGAAGGACACAGCTTGCGGGGGGCTAGAGACACCCCAACATTTGCCTTAGGCCCCCCCCCCTTGTTGCTACCCCGTAGCACCCTGCTGCTGCTCGGCTTGTACTGAGCGTACTTAACTCGGGAGCATCGGACAAAGCCTCTGCCCCGCGCTTGGGCTTAAAATCGGGGGCTAAAAGGAGGCAAATCGGGGGGGGGGGAACTATGTGGGGGGTCAAACAGCTGGAGGCAGGGGCAGGAGAGGGGCTGAGGGGCAAAATTCTGGGGCGGGTAGGAGCTGGGTTAAGCGCAGGAGTGAGGGGCTGCCAGATGGTGGCAGAGGGCAAAACCCGGCACGGGGAGGGGCAGAGGGGGGTAACAGTTACCCCCGTGGGATGATCGACCTGCCCTGTTTGCAGAAAGAGCACGTGGGGGGCAGAGGGGCTTTCTTTATTTCCCCTCTCGCAGGATGCTGCGGGGCTTAGAGACATTCCAGTGCCGAGGCGCTTGAGTCAATGGACTGTTTTTATGTACATGCCCCAAAACCTGTCTCTCCCATTTTGGGTCTTTAAAAGGATCCCTTATCAGTTTATATGTCTGCATACAGTCCCCTAACTGTTCACAAGTTTGTCTTATCCACTGCTGTGATTCCCTGACCTGCACTCCCTTCTGTCTTTTCATGGGCTGTGAGATCAAGACACTGCTTCCTGTATGTTTTTACTCCATGCAGCTGATGAAGTGGGTTATAACCCACAAAAGCTTATGCCCAGATAAATGTGTTAGTCTCCAAGGTGCCCCAAGGACTCCTTCTTGTTTTTGCTGGTACAGACTAACGCTGCTCCCCTGCTGAAACCTGACTCCCTTCCTTGTAATCCATATTAAAAATAGTTTTTTTTCCCCTTTTAACTGTGTACTTTTTAAAATGTTGTTTTTATTACTCTTAGCACTCATCCTTTGTCACCATTGTACAGATGGATGTCATCGTGCTATTTAATTTATACTTTAATAGCAAAAAATCATTGAAAATATTTATAAGTAAATAGTTGCAAATTTTAGCAATGACATTTGTCTCTAGGGTAGCACTTCCTATGTCTTTACTGTGATTTTTAATTGTAAATTTTTATGAGGACTGTCAAGTGATCAAAAAAATTAATCATGCTGTTAATAGAATACCATTTATTTAAATATTTTTGGTTGTTTTCTATGTTTTCAAATATATTGATTTTGAATGCAATGTGTACAGTGCTCACTTTAGATTATTATTTTGGATTACAAATACAGTAAAAGCTGTATTATCCGGCACTTAACCGACCAGAAAGCTCTATTAACCTGCATTTCTGATATCTCCCAGTGCAAATCTTCAATCTAGTAACCGGGACTAGTATACTGCCCCCAGAGGTTATGCAACTGTACATTCTGCACTCTGCTTTTATGCAAAAGAGGCAGAAGACAAGTCAGGAAGCTGATATCAGGGGGTTATTCAAAAAAGCAGCTTCCAGGGTGTGTCATAGGGTCAGTATCAATTCAGCCGAGTCTCTTACACCTTCTACATCTACAACGATAATTGATGTTGATAATGATGACCCTGAGTTACTGCAAGATCCTGAAGTGCCTTCTGAATCTTCAAAGAAAGATGAAATTATGTTCAGTATCGTTTGTGTTAAATGTATTTTTAGTGATGTGTGTGTACGCCATATGTCACCCATAGTGATATGTAGTGTCATAAGATAACCTACTGTATGGAAAACTTTCCCTAACTGCTTCAAGAAACCAAGTACTCTGCAGTGCAGTATTACTATTCCTGGACTGGTGAGTACCTGTATACTATTTTATACTTAATTCATTTTATTGTATTCTAATTCTTTGAAAATTGGTATTCCATGGGTAAATGTTACTCTTAATTAACCAGAATATTTGATTAACCAGCACTCCCCATTCCCCCAGCATGCCGGATAACAAAACTTTTACTGTACTTGCACTGTACAAAACAAAACAAAATAGTATTTTTCTTTTCACCTAATACAAATACCATAGTGCAATCTCCTTATCATGAAAGTTGAACGTACAAATGTAGAATTATGTACCAAAAAAACCTGCATTCAAAAATAAAACAGTCTAAAACTTTAGAGCCTACAGGTCCACTCAGTCCTACTTCTTGTTCAGCCAGTCGCTCAGACAAACAAGTTTGTTTACATTTACAGGAGATAAATGCTGCTCGCTTCTTGTTTACAATGTCACCTGACCGTGAGAACAGGTGTTCACATGGCACTGTTGTAGCTGGTGGTGTAAGATGTTTGTGCTTTCCCCCTCTCACTGTCAGGGCAGATGCCCCCTTCCACTCCCTGGTCTCTAGTTCCTTTGCCCCTCCTCCTGTAGCCAACTGTCTAGTGTAAAGCCATAGTTTGCTTTGCAGAGCATCAGCCCCTGTCAGATCACTGGTTACCAATGGAGAAGAATGGATAGAAGGTGTTTGCAGTGGGCGTCTCTTTCCCTGGCCAGGGCTGTTCCGGCTGACCCCACACACCCCTTCCCTTTGTGCCCATGTGTGGGGGAGCGCTGACACATGGGGCCACGTTGCCCTCACTAGCATCGGGGGGGGGGGGGGGGGAGTGACATTTACTGACTGACTATAACAGGGATCCTGGGACTGACGGCTACAACAGCACCGCACATAATGTGCGCGCCGCTTTTCCTCTCCCCTGTCCTCCAGGAGCTGCTCGTGCTCAGCCTGAGGCGGTGATGTCTCTGCATTTTGGTCCCCGTGTCTGCCTCTTGCATCACCCTGGCTCTCGGGAAGGGCTCTAGGGTGGGGTTGGTGGGGTGAGAAGGTATTGACGGTTGGTACACCTGCTGATACTGATTCTGGGGCCTTCCCCGCAGCCAGTGAGCGGAAGCTGATCACAGCCCAGCACAGGAACCCGAGGACTGAAGAAAGCAGAGGGTGCCGTGGAGCATTGCAGTGGAGACCCAGAAGAGGACCCAAGTAAACAGAGCACCGTTGTGTGAATACATGACAGGGAGATGGACCGAGACGTATATAGACCGATCTGTAATTTTGTTGGTGGGTGTGACTCCCCAAATCCTACTTCCCATGGGGGACCTGATCCCTCTACTAGATTCCATCAGGCAGTTTCCCAGCTCGTACGTGCAGCTACTGTTGTGTGCAGCCCCTCAGAAGGTGCTGATACCCGATATATTGCCTTCCCTAAGGCGGGGTCAGGAAAACATATGGCCAGACCCTCTGACTGGTCTTGGAGCAACCTGGTCTAATGCAGGGAGCTGGGTACAATGCCTGAGATTCTGATCCCCTAGACAAGGGGGCAGAAGCTGCAGAGTGAGGGTGCATCTGAGACGCAGACACATTTCCCATCCCTGCTCCACTCTGTGCCCTGGTGACCTCTGGCGTTCTCTGGATAACAGCCCTAGAAGGCTGTAGGGAGGAGGAAGGAGTGGTGGTGGTGAAGTGGAACTGATCCATAATTACCTGACACCCTCCTGTAGGTCTCGTATCCAGACTTGCTACTGTGATGTCTTCAACTAAAATCCCTCCCCAAACCACCTGCTCACTGGGGAAAGGGGTGAAGAAAAAGATTGATATATATTTTGGTATCCCTTCTGATCATCTGTCTTCTCAGATTGTAAACTCTCTGGGCCAGGAACCGTATCTTCCCATGCGTTTGTAAAGCACTTATCACAGCAGATCTTGAACCTGGCTGTTGACTGCACATGAGTATAATTTAAGTAATAAAATAGCTTTACGTATCCCGCTACAGAGCAGGGAGCGTATTGCTAAATCCTTCCTCCTGCCAGGGCACCAACTTTGTAGCTATGCTGGGAAAACACAAAAACTCCCAGGGGTTCAAATGTTGGTTTTTAGTTGAACTGGTGATGGAAGGGCCAGTGGGGATCTGTAGGGTGGAGAAATCTCAGCCAGAGCGACTGTCCCCATTGTAATGTACCCTTTCTGCAAGCAGATCGGATGGAGCCAGTTGCAAAGCTAGATAGAACCTGTGCAGGAGGTCCAGCTTGATCTTGGTGGTCCCTTCTGATCTTGTAAATTTCCTCAGTATAGACCAGGCTTGATTGTAACTAATGCTGACACCCCCCACCCCCCGGCCCCGAGCAGTACCTAGGACCATTAATGGCTTTTCTTTTTCAGGCGATCGAGCTAACTCCGCATTCTGCAAATGCCTAGCAAATAAAGTCCCAGTCTGGGTCTTGATCATAAGTGCTCTGGTGGTAGCTTTGGTAGGAGCTCTCTCAGGTGAGTCCCAGCCCTCCCTGGCCAGTTTTCTGTGTCCTGTTTCCTCCCTTTAGCCATCATAGTGTCTCATTTTCTCCACCTCCGCTTTAAACAGAAAACTTTCAACTCCCTGTTGTGAAACACCGGCTCTCTCTGGAGCTATATGGGGCTTAATGGACTGAATTCAGAGCCCACGCCCAGCTGTGCAGCAGCTCTGCCACCCATCTAAAGGCTATTATGAGACTGCTGGCCTTGCCTTTCTACCAGCTTCACCCTTTCCCTGGGAGAGGGAGATGATGCCGTGAGCTCCTCAGTCAGTCCCAAGCTGAGCTTGCTGTCAGAGGCAGTGCCAACTACAGTGTGCTTTATTATTTGGTGCAAAAGCCTTTTTTAGGAAAGGGCTGTGGCTGAGAACCTAAACTAAGAGTCAAGTTTCAAAGCATATTCTCTTGCTGCCCATCACTGCAGTATCTGGGCACCTCCCATGTAAAATCATCAGCAATAGTGAAGTCCCTCGTGGACTTCCTGGAGTTTCTGGCATTCTTCCCCTTTTGGGATCAGAACTCAGCTTGGGAGGGGAAATTTTTGTGGGGGTTTATGGGCAGAAGTGGGCTGCCTCGTTTCTGGAAGAGAACCAGCCTGCCCTGCCCCAGGATAGCCATTACAGTTGATTATTCTGAACTCCCATCTTTAATTGGGTTTTGGCATCCTCCTGCTTTAAGTCTGAGGGCTTAGCTCTCTGTTCAGGGCACTGGGTCGGTTATAGACTCACTGAATTCACCACTGGGGCTCAAGTTCTGAGCATCTGGCAGAGGGTTCAGGAACCTCTGAATCCTGGATATGAGGGGCTTGTTCCCCCGGATGCAGGAAGGGACAAGCTCTTAGTACGTTACTTTCTCATTTTCAGGAATAGCAAGCCGATATTCGGTCCACCCTGGCCCTGCTGTGGTCCTCTCTCCAGATCCCCCTCCTGGCCCCTGTTGTCCAGATGACTGGGTCGGATACCAAGGGAGATGCTACTATTTCTCCGAGGCCCAAGAGAACTGGACCTACAGCCAGAACAACTGCTCTGCGCTCGGTGCTTCCCTGGCTGTGATTGACAATGAGCAGGAAATGGTGAGAGAGAGACACCAGCATGGATGCTTGATAATGACCTAGACTGGGCTTGGCGGGTCAGACATGGCTGCACTGGGGTAGGGCCCGACCTCTGTAGTTCCAGAAGGAGCTCTGGTCCCTTTCCTGCTGGGAGGCCAAAGGGAATGAAAGTCCAGCAGCTGAAATCCAGCTGTGGTCAGTATGTGATTGTGCTTTCTTCATAGCTCCAGGCAGGAGAAGTACTTGCTTTGGGTTGGGCTGGGTCAGCCAAGGCCTGGCCAGTGGGGCTGGCTGCAGGTCAGGAGGGGATTGTGAACCTGGCACTGCTATGCTGCCATGCTCGGGGTGGGAGGAATGTCCAGCTGAGCAGGATATCCGCTTTATACCCACGTATACCTCCTCTGGGCTCTGCAAAGGGTCCCGGCTCTGTTCCCGGCCCAGCTCTGTCCTCCTAGCCCCACTCCAGTGATGGGGAGAGAGGATACAAGGTACGAGTGGCCTTGCAGAGCGGGACTAGAGCTTATATCCATGTTGAGCCATGCAGCTTTCCCTCCCCTACAGGAAATTGTTGTGGGAGGGGAGTGATCGGGAGACAAGACCCAGGGGTATAGTGTGAATAGAAAGGGTGAATGCTCATCCTTTGAATGCCTCGGCCTCCTCGAATGTGAGCGGGCATTCCCCTTGAAAAAATCATGCCGCAAGGCCTTATGTTCCCTGTAGTGTAGAGCCCTCTGGGGTGGGTGAGGTTCAGTACCATGATCTCAGGGTCTCATTCATGCTGTCCCTTTGCTTTTGTATTTCTAATAAAGCAGTTCCTGCTGCGCTGTAAAGGCAGACTTGTCCATTGGCTCGGCCTCTGGAGGGAGCAGGACCAGGACCAGCCCTGGAAATGGGCCAATGGCACCGAATTCAACAACCAGTGAGTCCCTCTCTGTACTAATGTTGCCCCGGAATTTGACATTCCTGCATGTATCCTTCTGCATGTATCCCAGAACTTGGCAGGGCTGCAGTCAGACATTTTGTATGTGCAGCCGCCGCCAGCTGATAACCAAACATCACATAGCGAGGAATCACCTTAGGCCTTTGTGAGACCAGGTCCGACAGCTGCATGTTTGCAGTTTGTTAATTAAAACGGAAGAATAGAATAAAAACTGATGGAAAAGAGTAAGTACATAGCGACCATGGTTTTAGGGGCCCCTAATATATTAAGGCTAAAAATACTAAAAATGTTTTGCAATAATAAGTAGTTTGGTGACCCAACCCAGTGGAGGTTATTGTGCTGATGCATTAAAAGACTCTTCCTTGGACTGCTCTGAGGTGTTTATTTTCCGGGAAAGGATCTGACCTCTTAATCCCTGTCAGCGGGATGGAAAGAGGGCCCTTGGAAGGCCGGCTGGTGATTACTTAAAACCATCTCAGATTGTGGGTAACTATATCTGGGGTGTCCTAAACTGTCTGTGTGTGTGTGTGTGCTTAATAGCTAATAAATAGTAGTTAAGAGCACGCTTACTGGTATTAATCTTTCATCGGACCAAATTGCTGTGTTCCCATTGGCTTATTCCTGACACCACCTGGTGTGAAACCATTCAGTTACCGCTGCTTTGGGTTCTGAAACCGCCCCAGTAATACTAACACCCTGAAGACGGTCTTAGGGATAACAAGCATCCTAACCAGCCCTCCATGGAACCAGTTGTGAAACTGGAGGCTCTATGAACGGTCCCTGAGCTCTGTCGGGGTCTGTCTCTGGACTCATCCGACTCTTGGGATAGTATGTGAAGGGGTTGGGTGGAGCATGGGACTCTTACTCCTGGGGTTGTGGCTTTGAGATCTGTTGGGCATGGTGGAGGCTGTCATAAAAGGAGCCGAACTTAGCTCAGGAACGAATCCATCTGTCCTGGTATACCTCAGGGGTTGAAACAGATTCTCAGTGCTCGAGGACAGTGGTTCTCAACCAGGGGTACACATTCCCCTGGGGTACATCAGCTCATCTAGATATTTGCCTAGTTTTACAACAGGCTACAGAAAAAGCACTAGCAAAGTCAGTACAAACTAAAATTTCCTACAGACAATGACTTGTTTATACTGCTCTATAGACTATGCACTGAAATGTAAGTACAATATTTATATGCCAATCAATATTTTACATGGTAAAAATTAAAGTAGCAATTATTCAGTAATAATGGCTATGACGCTTCTTTTTGTTTGTATTTTTGTCTGATTTTGTAAGCCAAGTAGCTTTGAAGTGAGGTGAAACTTGGGGTATGCCAGACAAATCAGACTTCTGAAAGGGGTATAGAAGTCTGGAAAGGTTGAGAGCCGCAGGTCTAAGAAGCATCCCTGCTGGGGAAGTCCGTGTGCGCGTGGGCTCCATGTTCAATGCCATGTGGGAATGGTCCCTGGAATCCTTCCTTTTGGGGCACTCTGGCTGGAAATCTGGCTGCAAGAGCCGATCACCAGTCCAAACTGGGGGCAGAAATGACCAGGAATTGGGATTTAAAAAAATCTACCTGGAATAAAAGCTGGGGCTGCCCCTCTACCTCTTTCTCTGCCCTGCTAACCCCAGACTGGCTCTGTTTAATTCCATCTTTCCCATTTGCTCCCTTTCCTCCAGGGAGGAATTTCAGTGGCCCTCTTTGCTCCCTGTACAATGGGAGCTTGATGGCTAATTGGGGCATTGCATTAACGTGGAGCACCTCCCTCCCTCTGGGAGGGGCAGGCAATGCCCAGACCCTGCTTGACTCTAGCTTCTGGCTTTTGTGTTACAGGTTTGAAATTAAAGGAGGAGGACATTGTGCATATCTGAGTGATGGATTTGTTGGCTCTTCAAGGTGCTCCTCACTCACAAACTGGATTTGCAGCAAACGTGACGCATATACAGTGGGAAAGGGAACTGCACAGCCTAGGATATGAAAGTTTGAGAATAATCAAAATGTGATCTGGAAAAGCTTGAAGTCCTAGCACCTGTAGACAGACCAGGATATGTATTTATTCCCTACAGTCTGTTCCCCCGGGGTCTGTCCTGTTTCTGATTGTCAATACCTCAAACAGTGGGGCTTCCATGTTCTTTATAGCTTGATCCAAAGTAGAACAGAGCTGTCGCTTTCTAGGGAAACTTTCCTGAAATTAACTAGCCCTCTTTACTCAGTTCTCCTAGTTATACCCCATGCGTACACAATCTCTAGTGTTTTCCGCATGTCCTGCTCTAGATCAAGCCTCTGCCCCTTAGGAGTACGCTTATAGGTGGCTGTTTTCTGGCGACCCTGGGTTTACCTCCTCACTGGTTTGTAATGTGAAGGCGGAGCTAAAGAAGGGAAAGGAAACTGGTGCAGGAATTCATAACAGCAAAAATTTTTTTGAAATGGAAATAGGCAGTGGATTAGGTACATCTTCATATACATCTCCTGACCAATCAAACTGGGCATTCATGAGCTTGTGTAACCCCGATCTTATTTTTTCTTTTCCCTTATTTGGAGTTTCACGGTGCTGCAACACATGAGCACCCATCCAACTCTCTCAGGGTCTCTGGCAATCTTTTATAAATACAGTATTAAGTAGACCATCCGTTACCTCCAATCAAATCCAGGAACCCAGTGACCACATCAATAGAACAAATTAGTTTAACTTCCTCCCACTCTTACCCTTCTCCTCCTCTCAGTTCTTCCTCCTATTTATTAAACACACTTGTTGCACTTTTGTTCTACAATTAGATGGTTAGCTACTTGGGGCAGGTTCCTTGTCTTGCTGCAGGTGCAGTGCCCAGCACAATGGGGCCCTGGTCCTGAGTCAGGCCTCAGGACCAACACTGATACTACACCAGTGATGATTTTAGGCCGGTTCTCATTTAATCTTTCCTCTTAAATCAACCCCTCTAGTCTCACTGGAAGTGCCTCTTGTTTGAGAGTTTTCATGCTCTTGCTCTCCAGGTGTGGGACCAGGTTATCCATGATGTTTCTGGATTTGCAGAAGACACATGACGTATGGTTCTTTGAGTAGATGCAGACGTGTGTTCCGAGTAGATCTGTGTGTGCCCAGGAGCCAGAGACTCTTGCCTAGCAGTATCCATAGAGAGGTGGCTCTTGTGCCTGTAGACCCTCCCCTGGCTATATGAGGCAGCGCTGCCCCAGCCCCCCATCAGTTCCGTCTTACGGCCCATCGGCTGGAGTTAGTCTTGTGTGCTTCTTGCTTTACAACCTTGTGAATTTGTATCTTAGCCTACTCTGTTGCTAAAAGTTTTAGCCTAGTCTTGGCGTTGGTGGTGTTTATCAGGGTTCAAGCATCGCTCTTCATGCGGAGTGGCGATTCCCAACCGTGACCACCACCACACGGTGCTTGCTCTGCTTTGGCAAAGCCCACCTTAAGGCGTGGTGTTCGATCTGCAGATCATTCAAGAAGCAGACTTGGGTGGCACAGGACCTTCTCCTTAAGCAGCCCCTGCTTGAGTAGGCCACGAGGCCTGACCCAGTGCCAAGGCTTTCCTTGGGCAGCAGCTTGCCCTCTGGCTCAGAGCACCGTTGCCTCCCATTTCGGGGCAGGGATCTCTCTGAAGAGACACAGGAGCCATTCTCAAGGTTACACTTCAACTACATCCAAAGTTTGTATCCAAGGTGGTCTCTCAGTTTCACTTGAACCAGGTGATGTATTTGCCTGTATTTTTCCCCGAGGTGCATTCTTCCCCCGAACAGCAGCGCCTCTACGCTAGATGCCGTCTGGTCTTCAGTTTTGTGCTTCACCTCACCTATTTGTATCCTATGAAGGGTCAAGACTGCATACGAGATAGCATCGGCTATGCCTCCTCAACAGATGTGGGTGCATTCGACGAGAGCGCAGGCAACATTGGTGGCATTCCTCAATGACATTTCCATATTGGAGATTTGTAGGGCAGCCAGATGGTTGTCCAGGCATACTTTTACAGACCATTATGCGCTCGCTGCTGCTTCCAGAGCCAGCGTTCATGTTGGAAAAGCGGTCCTGCGATTCTTACTCAGGTAGACTCTGAGGCCTGCCTCCGGATGAGGGTACTGCTGGCTAGTCACCTTCTGGGAATACACATCTGCATCTACTTGAAGAAATAGTTACTTACCGTAACTGGTTCTTCAGGTTGTGATGCAGATATGTACAGGCAGTCCTCAGACTTATGACACCATTGGTTCCTGAAAATTGTGTCTTAAGTCGAAAACGTAACTCGAATTTCCCATAGGAGCAATGTCTGAGAGTCGTAAAGTTGAAACAGGATGTCAATTTATAAATGTCAAGGACTGCCTGTGTCAAGGTTCCTTCCCCACTCTGAACTCTAGGGTACAGATGTGGGGACCTGCATGAAAACCTCCTAAGCTTACTTTTACCAGCTTAGGTTAAAACTTCCCTAAGGTACAAACTATTTTACTTTTTGCCCTTGGACTTTCGCTGCCACCACCAAATGTCTAACCAGTTTTATTTTATTAGGAAAGAGCCCGTTTGGAAACGTCTTCCCGCTCCAAAATCCTCACTAAAACCTTGCACCCCCCTTCCTGGGGAAGGTTTGGTAAAAATCCCCACCAATTTGCATAGGTGACCACAGACCCAAACCCTTGGATCTTAGAACAATGAAAAAAGCAATCAGTTCTTGAAAAGAAACATTTTAATAGAAAACAGTAAAAAGAATCACCTCTGTAAGATCAGGATGGTAAATACCTTACAGGGTAATTAGATTCAAAACATAGAGAATCCCTCTAGGCAAAACCTGAAGTTACAAAAAGACACACAGACAGGAATATTCATTCTATTCAGCACAACTCAATTTCTCAGCCATTTAAAGAAATCATAATCTAACGCATATCTAGCTAGATTACTTACTAAGTTCTAAGACTCCATTCCTGTTCTCTCCCCGGCAAAAGCATCCCCCAGACAGACACAGACCCTTTGATGTTCTCCCTCTTCCCAGCTTTTGAAAGTATCTTGTCTCCTCATTGGTCATTTTGGTCAGGTGCCAGCAAGGTTATCCTAGCTTCTTAACCCTTTACAGGTGAAAGGATTTTTCCTCTGGCCAGGAGGGATTTTAAAGGTGTGTACCCTTCCCTTTATATTTATGACAGCCTGTGTTCCCCAACCCCTCTGCATTGGCATCTCTTCCCATGAGCGTTCAGCGAGAAGGAACTGAGAAGGGTTGGGGTGGCACTGCTTCATATAGCCAGGGAGGGGCTACAGGCACGAGGTGCAAATGCCACTCCTGTACGGGTACTGCTAGGCAAAAGTCTCCAGCTTGCAAGGCGCACGCACACCTACTTGGAATATACGTCTGCATCACATCGTCATTCCTTCTCACCCTGGTTGCGTAACGCAGCTGAACTGTGGTGCTCTTATTGACGGGTATTATCAGTGCCTTAGGGAGGGGACGTGCCAACCGTCTTCTGATTCTGGGAGGATTTTCACTCTGTTCCTCCCCACAACTTGCTCTGTTTGGAATATTGGTGCTTTTTGATCCACTGATCCATCCTCCACATTCCCTGTAGTGGGACCAGTGTATGTTTTGTGATACTTTTACCCATTCATAGTTTTTTTTTTTTTTTTTTCCCTTCCCACTATGATCATCTTATCAGACCTCCTGGAGAACACAGGCCAGAGAACCTCAGCCACTAATTCCTGCATCAAGGCCTCTAACTTCTGTTTGAATTGTAGCATCTCTCTTCTAGAAAGACCAATCCAATCTTGATTTAAAGACTCTTAAATGATGGAGAATTCACCACATTCCTAGGCAAGTTGTTCAAATGGTTAATCAACCTCATTGTTAAAATCTGTATTAATTCACACTTTATTTCTAGTCTGAATTTGTCCAGCTTCAGCTCCCATCCTTTAGAGTTTGCTCTGCCCTTAGTTGCTAGATTAGAGAGCCCCCTGCTGTCAGAAATCTCCTTAAGGTGGAGGTACCAGTAGGTCATAATCCTATTACCTTTGACTCATCTCTTGGATTGAACTGAATAGATTGGGCTGCTGGTCTCTCATGATAAGGCAGGTTTTCCAGACCTTAAATCATTCTCGTGGCTCTTCTCGGAACTCCTTTCCAACATTCTTGTGTACAGTCGTGACCCTTAAACTTTTCAGCTGCCTTTGTGATGAAGTATTACCTGAGCTTTCTATGGTAGAGGGGTATCTAGGGAGTAATGCAGGGTGGTCCATCCCCTCCAAAGCTGTATTCTGATTGCTGCCTTGACAACTGCAAATTTGTTGTGCTGTCTGCACTTTGTCTTTCAGTTCTGTTCTTGACCTTCTCCAGTGTGGCTTCTGGTCTTTACACTCCATGGAAGTCTCTAATGACACCTTCTTGGCCAGGACTTGTTCTCCATCTTCGTCTTTGACCTCTGGGTGGCTTTTGACATCACTGACCAGTCCCTACTGCTTGATGTTTTATTTTCCTTGGTCCTGGACTGTCATGGTTCTCCTCCAACTTCTTTGATCACTCGTTGTCTCATTTGGTGGGTCTTCCTTTCCCATTTCTGTGGGTATCCCTCAAGTCTCTGTCCTTGGCTCCCTTCTCTTCTCCTTTATCTTTAGGTGCTCTATCCACAAACATCAGATTCCATCTCTTCCCTTCATCTATTTTTCTTCTCAGCCTTTCTACCATCTCTTGAGGACTGTTCACTCATTTTTAAACTCAACAGGGCCAAAAGTGAACTCCATTCTCCCCCTTTTGCCACACCAATCAGGTCCATAACCTGGGTGGTATCTGTGACTCTGCCCTCTCACTGGACTTGACCATTCAGGCAACTTCTAAACCTTGCCACTTGTATCATACTCCTCTCAAAACTCTGATCTTTCCTCTGACGCCACATGGCCAAAACTCATCCCACCCCTCATCATTTCACAGCCAGGTTACTGCAGCCTCCCCTTCCCTGGCTTTGACTGTAGTAGCTTTCTTCATGTCAAGCTTCAGAAGGCTGTTACTACAATAATCATTGTCCATTGCTTTGGCCACAACAGTCCCTGCTGAGTTTCTACACTGGGTTCTCCTTCACCTCATCAGCAAATAGAAGTGTAGGCAATAAAACCTTGGTGGTATTCATAATTTATTTTAATGTAATATTAAGCAAGTGCCTTTATTGAAATTTGAGGAAAAGTATTTTTATATACATAATACTTGGGAGAACCCTGTCTATATATTTTTTTATTAAATGAAATATTCAGGTTAATGAAGGACATTCTTAGGAAACTTTTCTGCTTTCTCCTCTAAGTGGCAGGCACAAGAAGAATAATGCTGCTTCTAACTATTTTAATTTAAATGAAACAAGCACAAACAGTTTCCTTCCCTTGTCAAATCTTTTTTTAAACTTTCCCATTTTTTTTAGTAGTTTACATTTTAACACTGTACTGTATTTGCACTGTTGGGGTTTTTTTGTTTGTGGGTTTTTTGGGGGGGGTCTCTGCTCCTGCCTGATTTGTATACTTTGAGTTCCCAATGAGGTGGGTGGGGGGGTTGACCGGTCCATTCATAACTTGGGGGCTCATAACTCTGAGGTTCTATGTACTATCGCCAATTTAGTAAGATGTTCTAAGTATTCCATGACCTTGCCCTATTTATGTGATCGCTAGTTACTTATTGAAAGAAGCCATTTCAGTATCAAGTATTGTTAATTGGGTAATTATCTGGCAGTGCTTAAGCAACTTTCCTACCTAACTTGCAAGTCAAGAGCCATCTCCCCAAGAATTGTTAAGAGTCAATGCTGTTCTTGAAAACCATTTTAAGCTAAAGACTTTTTATAAAAATCCTGTAAATTTTTAAAAAGACTGACTTCTTAAATCCAAACATCTTTACTTTTTATATATCTGAAGCAGAATTTAAACTCCTATGGAAGCCCTAATAAAACTAAAGGTCTATCCCAGAAAATGGACTACATACCAGAGTTGAAACACTAAACTCCAAAATGTTCTGAGCATTCCCTGCACAAGATCAAAGACCTTTGCACCCTATTGCATATGCAAACAGAGTTGGCCCCAATAGCTGGTCATGAAGGTCTTAAGCAGGGGTGGTGCTGGGGGGGGAAGGGAGCAGGCTTGCAGGGGCTATAGCCACCCCAAAGCTTGCTTTAGCCACCATATAGCACCTACCACTCTCCAGCAGCCCAGCTCTGCAGGCAGAGCAGACACTGCTGGCCTGCCTGGGCAGGGGTGCCCTAGAGCAGCCTCCACTGATGCTAGGAAAGGAGAAGAGTGTAAATCTCTCTGCATTAAGCAAACCTTCTCTGCTCCTGTCTCAACACTCAGCCAGTTCACCTTGTCTCTTTGTAAGCAAACAGCATCAGGAAGGCAAAACAAAGAAGCTACCCGGCAGCCTTTCACTACAGCACTACTTTAGCCACCTGCCCTCATTAAGTTTCTTGCATGACAGGTGCGTTTGCCAAGGAGCTAGATTTTGTGGGTTTTTTTGTTGTTTTTTTTTTTTTACACCCCCTAGGGATTATTGTAATGGGCTATTGCAAGGCTATTCAACACTGGAAGGGCTGAGATTGTGCTCTTGGAGACGTACACTAACCTTGCTAAATGGAGAGAAATAGTAGATTTCTGTTAAAAGCTTTCTATGGAGACCTAGAGAAGAGATTGTCACTAAAGTAGCAATTGGATGTGTCATTTTGTTTGTTTTTTGTTTAATAAAACGTTATTTCTCGTGACTTTTGTTTGGTTTTTAATCAGGGTGTCCACTAAGGCAAGACAGAGAACCCTATGTGATTTAACATAGGGTGGAGTCAGACCTGAATTATCATTTGAGAGACCGTTACCATTTGGGCTCCTACCACGTCTCAATTCCCTGACTAAATGTTAGTAATTTTAGGGATAAAGACATTTGGTGTTCAACAACCCCCCTTCTAACCCATTCAGGCTTCAGGCAGGCCCTTCGTGACTTTAGCTGCACCCTACCCCCATGATCTAGTAACATATTGTGACATTGACCTCTGCCAGCATTCCCAGCCAGCGTCTCAAGTTGTTCAGAGCTCATCGTCCAGAACACCTTCCTAGCTCTGATCTGTAGGCTGGATTTTAGACCACTAGCTATGATTATTCTTCCTTTACGCTCCTTCCTTTTCTCTACCTCTAACCCACCTAAACAAACGCTACTGTCCCTCTAACAAAGCCCTACCCCTTCTTCATCAAATTCATTTACTCGCCCTTCCTCTGGCTGCGTCTTTAGATTTAAGCCATTCTGGACAGGGATAGTTTCCTTTCTGTTTATGCCAGGGGTGTAGCTAGACTAGGAAAATGGGGTGGGCCCAGCTTTCGGGTGGGCGGGCAATGATGGGGGCTGCCTCCCCCATGGGGATTATGGTTTTGTGGGGCCTGGGCCAGGACAAGTGGGGGGGTCCCCACGCCCTGCAGTCCCCACAGACTCCTGCTGGGAAAATGGTGTCTGGGTGGGGGGGGCTTGCCCTATCCTCCCACCTGGCACTCCCTCTGGGCAGGGTTGGGAGCTTGCCCCACTCTGCCTACACACCCTGCACTCTCCCCACAGCATGGGGACTTGCCCCACTCAGCCCATGGGGGAGCTGGCTCCAAGCACAGGAACTTGCTCCACTCTGCCTGCCCGCCTGGGAGCAGGGTCCTGATGCCATTTTGGGGGGCCTGGATGGTAAATGAATGGGCCATGGCCCAGTCGGGTCCACCTGTGGCTACGCCCCTGGCTTATGCAGTGCCAGTACACCAGGGCCCCACTTCTCACTGCGGCCTTTGGGCTCCTGTTAGTAAACATTTTATACTAGGCTGGCATCCAGTCTGCCTTACATTTTCATTATCTAGTATGTGTTTGTTTCCTTGTCCAAAGTTCTGTCGTTTTGAGGAACTTGGCCGTAGCCAAACTTGGCCACAAACTTTTAAAGGTTTATTTAGCCTTGTGATTTACCTGGGGATTTACCTACTGGCCCTGGAGGAACACTTTGAGGAGACTTTCTCAGATGGCGCAGCCCGAACACTACAGCCCACGGCCATTTTGGTTTGTCCTCATCTGCCTTATTTGAGGAGCAGGGTTTGATCATGATCCATTCTGTAATATTCAGCACTGCTCCATGGCTTCTTCTAAACTGGGGAGGCTAGAGTTCAAACACTCTAGGAAGGAAATGTTTTTAGTTGCTAATATCCCTTGAGTTATAGCCACAACCCAATATCTTGTGTAACTACAAAAGCGTATTTTTGAAGACTCTGATTGTAGGAATATAGGCCCAAGTTGGGTCTGAGTGAAGTACGGTTATTAATTGAGTTTGGCTGTTAGCATTAGCAATAGACCCAAAGCGTGTGACTAAAAGGAATGAACGCAGGCGAAAGGATTGTTTTTGTTAAACTTAGGAGTGACCCTTTGGAATACCAGCGTTATCTTATTTAAGATTTAGGAAATAAAGAACCCATAGTTAATGGGGCACTGGGTGCGGTAAATAATTGGCTAGAAATGCTTAGCCCAATCCTTAGGAAAAAATGTAGCAAGGTAAGGGGGAAAACCTAGAAGAAAGCAGAATACAGCCCTAAAGTGCAACAGCTAAGGTCCAATAACCAGCAATGACATCACTTGTTTGTTATAGTGTATTTAGGGTGACCAGACAGCAAATGTGAAAAATCAGGACAAGGGTGGGAGGTAATAGGAGTCTATATAAGAAAAAGATGCAAAAATCGGGACTCTCCCTATAGAATCAGGACAGCTGGTCATCCTAAGTGTATTAAACAAGGTTTTCTAGGGGTACTTCACCAGAGCTCTTCCTTACCCCTATGGAGTCAGGCAGGGGAGCTGGAACAAATTGGATGGGAGCCATTAAACCAAGCAGTAAAATCTGCATATAATGAAAAGCAATTCAAGCCAGGGCCTGCCGCAGCACTCCTACTTCTAGCACCTATGGGCAGATACCTCCTGGGCCTGAACCTACTGTAAGTATTTTGGCGAGTGCTTAAACAGCAATGGTGCTAGGGCATAGAATATGGGCATATATGCTTATATTTGTACTGATGTAACCCCCACCACTAGTCTTTGGGATGAATAAAGGTGCGTATGCGTGGAAAGTGAGTCAGGGTAACCTTAAACTTATTCGGGAAATTATTTCCAACACTGGACTCAAAGAAATGCAACAGTAAGTGCTAAATGCTCTGGCAGTCTCCGTCTTCATTATGCAAACTTTCAAAATGAAACTTTTCACAACTGTGCACACCCACCCATAGGTGGTGAGAGACTTTTCAGGGAGTCAATCCCAGCTCCTGTCGGGCCAGAGAAATAGAAGTGGACCTAGCAATTAAGGCCCCAATCCTCAAAGTTATTGAGGCTCCTAACTTCCATTGAGTACAACATTTTTCTTTTGAACTTTTTTATTCTAGCTTTGAAATGAAAAAAACAATCCCTTAAACTATTGAACCAGTGACCGATTAAAACTAAGCCTGCTTTCTGCTTCATTTCCACAAAGAGGGGGTCATTAATGCCTTTGCTTACACCAGGAGAGCTTCCTTCTCACAAATCCATTTAACAACAGCACTGCAGGTTTCAGAATGAATCTGCTTCCCTTTTATCACTCCACAGCTGTTCCTTTCACCAGGGCCGACTACTGGGAACCTGCAGAACATAGGAGAAACTCATCATTTGTGCATTTGAATGTATTAAACAAATCTACGACAGCTCTTTCACTTCAAGGACACACATTGTGATACCTGTCTCTTTCTTCCTTCCCCTCTATTTTTCCTACAGTGTCCCAAGTGATAGGTGATGCACTGGTGTATCTCAGCAGAAAACACTTGTCTACATTACCAAAACAACAAGGAGTCCGGTGGCACCTTAAAGACTAACAGATTTATTTGGGCATAAGCTTTCATGGGTAAAAAACCCACTTCTTCAGATGCAACAGATACTATTACCAAACCAGTTACTCCGGTTGACCCGGTTGTGGGTGTAAGTCACGTGTTAAAACTACAGCAATCCGCTCTCTGAATACAAACACACAGAGGACGCAGATTTCTTTCTAAAGACCTTGTATTTCTGCAACCAGAAAGGACCTTCAGCCCAGAGTCATGCCTAAATTGATGGTGGCTAAGCCAAGTTTCTAACGTCATCTGTCCTCTCTTATCCTAGCTGTTAGTTCAAAAAACAACAACAACAACAAAAACCCCACTCATCAGCTGAGGATAATTTACTCCAGGGGGAATTCTGCACCACCGCATACACACAGAATTCATATCTCCCGCAGACTTTTTTGCCCCCTACAGAGTATTATATTCTGACAGGGAGGTGCTGCAATCACACCTTTCACCCACCAGGGGCTGCTGTGGCACCAGAAGAGAGGGCATCAGCTCACGGCTGGAGTACCCAGCTGTGGAGAGGGAGGGGCAGAGGCTGCCTTCCTCATGGTGCCTTGCACGTGGGGCCAGGTGAGGAGGCACAGGGTATGGAGGGGGGTGGTGGACAGCCTGGGGCTGCTGGGAAGTCACACAGACTGGGGTTCAGAAGGGGTAGTGGGGGGAACAGCCTGGGGCAGGGGCACAGGAGCTAGTGGGGTGACAGCATTGATCTGGGGCTGAATGGGAGTAGGGGTGCAGGGCCACAGGGGTGAGGGGGTGTGGCTGAATGGGCTGGCAGGGACACACTCAGACAGGGGCGGATGTGCCTGACTGAATGGGAGAGGCTAGGGGTCACCCAGGGTCTGCACAGGGGAGGCTCCCCAACTCTCTAACAATCCCTCCCCCTCCCAAAAAATTGTTTCATACTTCTCCCACCCACACCCCACAACCCTCCAGGTTCACTACAGACTACTTCCCTCTTCCTCAGCGCCTCCGTTATCCCTGAGTCTCCCAAGCCTTTGCACTACTTCCGAGGGGTGCGGGAAATACATTTATGTATTGTAGTTTAAATTAATTATTACTCAAAACTCTGTATAAATATACTTAGTAAGGAATTAATTTGTCAAAAAACATTTCCTGAATCTTTTTTGTTGTCTGTATTGTTACAGACATACTTGCTGACAGGTATTTTGAAATAAATGACCAAAACAATTGAAACAGCCGTGATTATATTGTGTTATTTTGACAAATAAAATGTGCAGAATTTTAAAATATTGTGTACAGAATTTTTAGTTTTTTGGCACAGAATTCCCCAGGAGTAATAATAGCAATAAATGTGTAATAATTCCCAGACACAAATGACCAGATTAAGCTGGAGTGAAGGTTGAGTGCACACATCAGTAATTTAGAGTGAAATATGTTCGAGGGATTTGCAATTATCCCCAAAATCAGTGTTATAAACCCAGGAAATCCACAATTAAGGTTATATTTAAAAGACCTGTTGAGGCATGGAAATACAGAGTTGGCAAATTAAACAACCTTAACACTGCCCTGTAATGACACCGTGCAAGAACCAGACAATTAAGGTATTTTAGTGTTTGTAGTCCTAGCTTAGATTAATAGATCGTAAGTCTCAAAAGGACCATTAGGATCATCTAGTCTGCATTTCGGTGTTCAGAATGACCCATTATGATAATCAAGGCCACGTAATAGCACCCAGAGATTCCAGCATCAAGCTCAGATTTGGTGGCTGAGCTAATTGGAACTGAAGTTTAAAGACACTTTAGATTTTTTCCATCCCCCTTTCCCCCCCTTCAGCTCTAAGTTACATTGGGGTCAGCGACTGACACCCTGATTGCCACCCCACCCTTTCCACTGTGCCTGAGCAGAGGTTGAGCATGGGGGGGAGGGAAGGGGAGAGAATCAAATCCTGAACATTTCAAGTTTTGATCAGATAGTACTTTGACACAGACGCTGTGTGCTGGGAGAAGAATGTACCACTCAGATGCAGGCCCCTTCATGTTCTGAATGCATGATCTAGTTACATTAGTGGGTGTGTTCTCTTAAAATCCTGAAATAGGAGCACATTTGTGTACCTTGTGGAAGCAGGCCATTGAATGATGCGGGGGAGTTTTGGAGTATGCAGCTGAGAGGAGTCTAGGGTTTGTTTGCCCTCATGGGGTGGGGAAAGGCGTGGGCGGTTCTTGCCCACTTGGAGATGTGTAACAGGCAAACGCGTAGTAAATACATGGACGTATAAGGGAGCTTTGCAGAGACTGGTTACCACAATCAGCACCTCCATGAAGCGTGGGCATATGGGCTGTTCCGCAGGCAGACTGAGTAACTCTGAGTCCAATGGCAAGATCAGATCCAGAGAACCTAGGTCACCAGTTATGTGAGCTAACAGCTGAGTTGCAGACACAGAGATGTGAAGTGTTGCGAGGGTACTGGATATGCATGCCCAGAGAATCTGGCCTGTCAAACTTGCAACCAAAGAATGTTCTGGCCAGGTTCTGTTTCGTAACTGGCTGGATGTCAGGTAACAAGGTGAAGTTAGTCAAGTGCTGTGTTACACTCACTGTAGGAAAGGGGAAGGCTTATCCGCCTCGCTCTCTGAGTACCACCGTGATAGCTGCAGAAGAAAGAGCTTCGGTCCATAGTTAGCCTAGTAATAGGTGAAACCCACAACTAAGTCATATACCTATATGGTGAGAGCTTTGTGGGGGAGGGTCCCTCTTTGTTATAGGTGTGTGTACAATGCCTGGCACAGTGGGTCACCAGTCCCTCAGTCAGTGGAGCTATCGGCAACTCACACCAGCTGGGGATCTGGCCCCATTGACGCCAGTGGAGTTCTGGCAGATTTGCACCAACTCAAATAGGGCAAAATACATAGTAATACCTCAGAGAAAATTACCTTCCTACTGACCTGTGTCATGACCTTCAATTCCTATTAGTGACAGAGGAGGTAGTGTATCACTTTTTGTCCCTGTCAAATCAGAAAATTAAACTATTTTTTCTAGGGTGATAGAAAATAGTAAAGCCCAGCAAACTCTCACAGTGTTTGATCTAGAAGGGAGTTGTCCACCCAGGTCCACTTCCGCTCTGGGGATGTCACGGTGAGTCCCAGCCAAACTGGATTTGTGTCCTGTGTAACACTGGATATGAAATCCTGTGAAGTGTAAAGTAGAAGGGAATGGGTGAACATGCCATAACTTGCTAGAATTCCCTGCATACTCCCTTTGGGCTCTTGATCTTCAGTGGCTATCAGGAGAAACAGTCAGCACTTCTTCCCCTTGAACCTGAGCCAAAGCTACTTCCTTCCAAAGACAGGTCAATGCTGGAGGCAGAGGCACTCACTGGGAACTGGCCATTGGTGTTGGGCTTAGATGCCTGGGAGAAAGGATTGCCCGGTGTGCTGTTTGACCATCTCTGTTCCAGGACTGGTGTTTATGTGTAAATATAGAAAGTAGTCCCAGACTCCATGTCGTTGACTTCTCCTGCACCAGAAATCACCCAACAAGGCCCTGGCATGCTGCTTCTGCTTGGCAGAGGAGCAGCAGTGGTGTTTGAAATAGGGGCAATGCTATTACAACTAGCGACCCATTACCCCAGCTGAAGTTTATGTAAACTTTCCTTTTACTTTACCATCTCATTTTTATCCTGAATCACCAGGAGGTGAGAACTCTTCACTGAGCAATCATCATGGCTCTTGTGCCAAACTCGACTCTCTTTAGATGCCCAGTAGCATTTTTCCCCATGCATGAGCCATTCCGTGGGGCAGAGTCTGCACCTGGAGCCATCTGGAGTGGGGAATGAAGACAGAGATGTCTGTACAGAATCTTCATTTTCAACATTCAATCGAGGCTATTTCTCCTCTAATTTTGTTTAAGGTCAGGCCCAGTATTCACATAGCAGGAAGCACTGCAGCCCAGGGTGGAGGTGCATTGGTAAAGGTGTCAGCCAGCCCCCGGGTACTGGATAATGCCAGATCATGTGTGGAACTGTGTGGGGATCTGGTGCTTTTATCTGAACGTGGAAATCATTAGATCGTGGATGTATTTAAATCAAAGTTATGGACTGTCGGTGAACGTCTCCCCCGTCTACCCGAAGATCATGCAAAATAGGAAACTAAAGCTGTCCAGCAAAAAGCTTGCCATTCCCATTGGCCTTCTTCTGATGCATCTTAAAGGTTGGTGGTGGGGAAGCCTGCTGGAGAGTGATGATCTGCTGGTGTGCAAGAAACACCCTGACAATTGACGGTTGTGTGGAGATACATATACATTTATTCATGCATGTTCCTGGATAACTGCACCCATAAAATCAGGAGAAAAGGCAGCACTGGCCTAGTTTGGACCTCTGTCCAAGCAGAGGTCTTGGGAATCGGGCAATGTTGATTCTAATCCCAGCTTTGACACTGACCCATTGCTTAACCTTGGACAAGTCACTTCATCGTGTGTGCCTCAGTTTCCCCTGCAGTGAAAATGGTATAACGACCTCCAGGGGTTGGGAAGCTGAATCTATTGAGACCGTAAAGCCCTTTGTGATGCTCCGATGGAAGGGGATCTAAATGCTAAACATTAACAAAGATCACATTTTTTGCCTGCGCATGACTTACACTTATTTCTTAAACAATTCTTTTCTGGCACAGCAAAGCCACATTTCTCATTGCGGGCTCTTTACAGACCCTCTCATCTCACATCTTTCGGATGAGTTACAGGAAGGCTGTTCTTTGGGAAATAAAGAAAATCTAGTTTCATGGAGTTCAACTCTTCTCAAACTCTCTTGTTAGAAAAATATCGTGTTTCTGGGCTCTCAGCTGCTGCCATTCCAAACACAGCAGTAGGGCTTGGGGCACTGAAAATTAGCACCTCTGGGTTTTGATCTCATCAGCTCTTCCAGTCTTTCAGAGGGTGAAATCAAAACGAGCTTATTAAATCTTGTTGCCTGTTTTGAACAGTGATGTTGCTGTACCAGTTTGGGTAGCTACATTTTCCCCTTCCCTTAATTCCCCCCTGAAATTTCAGCTGGACATTTCTGCCCCTTAGCTATTGTGTACAGTGTTGCTGTGTGCTGCTAAAGAGCCAGAAGGTTTCTCCCCAGAGATGGCTGCATATTGTTGCCAGATGTTTTATGGGAGAGAGATAGCTAAGCCATAGGGCAATCTCTTTCCCCTGCAGGGCACTGGTGTGTATAAGATGGGATATAGGAAAGGGATTAGGGGATCTCTTAACGCAGGGGTCTCAAACGTGTGGCCTGAGGAGTTATTTCCTGCGGTCCACCATAGCTCCCCTCACCCCCGCCTGCCGCCTTCACCCCCCCGATCGCGCCACATCCCTGCTCCTCCACCTACCTCCCAGTGCTTCCTGCCACCAAACAGCTGTTTGGCAGCGCTTAGGACTTTCCAGGAAGGAGTGGGGAGGAGCGGGGATGCGGCATGCTCAGGGGAGGAGGTGGAGAAGAGGCGGGGGCAGGGATTTGGGGAAAGGGTTGGAATAGGGGTAGGGAGGGGATGGAGTTGGGGTGGGGACTTTGGGGAAGGAGTTGGAATGGGGGCGGGGAAGGAGTGGGAAGAGGCCGGGCAGAGGCGCGGCCCCATGGAAGGGGTGGCGTGGAGGCAGGGCTGGGGGTGGGGGGCTTTTGTATCTTTGTATGAAAAGGTGTCAGTGATGCGGCCCTCGGGCCAATGTACTAGTCCTCATGTGGCTCTCCTGGTGATTTGAGTTTGAGATCCCTGTCTTAACCCATGGAATGCAAGATTCATAAGCAATAGGATATTTACTGCACATATTGAAGTTACCTGTTCTGTGCACCCTGAATTACAAATTCACCACTAGATATCACTGCAGTGCTGAATGAGCTGAGGTTACCTCCTGAGCTGCTGTAGGGAGGTTCACACAGAAATTGTTTCAAGCGAGACAGGAAATCCTCCAGGCCAGTGTCGCCCTTCGTTCCATTGGTGGGTCTGTGACTGGCCCCGTCGCTGTGCAGGGTATTCATTGCTCCTCTGGTCCGTTCTTCACAAGGGACTTGTAACTGGAAAACTTCAAAACAGCAGCAGCGTCAATGACAAGAGGGACTGGAGAAAACGGAGTGTTTAATGGGGTTGTCACCTTTGAGGAACAAAAACCTGGGACATCCGGGATGATCCTGAGCCCGTATAACTAGACAGCTGGCAGTGTGTACTGGACACCTGGACAGATTTAAAGGGACGATCCTGGGAAAACCTGGCCAGGTGTTACAAACCCTAGTATTAAACCCACTAAATACTGTATCTGTTGAATCTAGGGTAGGGTTAGAGAGCTGGAGTGAGACACAGAACAAATGAGACTCTTTTTCGTCACACATTGTAAGGTGCAGTCCCCTTTTCCCTCCACGTTTAACAGCGACATGGTCTAGGCAGGTCCCAGGAATCTCATGTACCCAGCTCTGATGTACACCTGATGATGAGGGTGTGCCTGGAGTTTTAGTCACAGGCACACTGGAAGCAGAAGTGGAATCCTGATGGCGTTGTGGAGGAAGGAGAATTCATGGTGCATTGTTACATACCGGTGCAAAGGGATACATGTCCTGGAACTACTCACCCCGCAGCCCCAGTGCTATGACAGCTGCCAGCAGGACAATATTCCCAGCCCATCCGACCCCAGAGCAATTCGAATCCAGTGGGGACGCTGATGGGAACCTGCAACCATCAATATTTGAAGCACAGTCAACATCCAGGGGAAGGGATAACAATGAGACATGAGACTCTGCCGTGGAGCCCATGCAGTATCCAGGTACTGTCAGGAGCAGCCGTTTCAGCTGTATAGGGATAACCAGAATAATGTACAGGGAAGCTGAAGCACACAATAATGATACCTATGAGAGAGACACGGAAGGTGAGGGAACATCGTTTAATGGATCAACTTCTGTTGGTGAGAGACAAGCTTTTGAGATACACCAAGCTCTTCTTCAGAGCTTGTCCCTTCCACCAAGAGAAGTTGGTCCAATAAGAGGTATCACCTCACCCACCTTGTTGTTCCAATATCCTGGGACCAACACGGCTATCCACCACTGCAAACAATAATACGACCTACTGTCATCCAGGTAACTAATTAACAGGCACTCTGACTCACTGACAGTGTTACACAAAGGGGGTGGTGATGGGTATTTGCCCATGTGGCTACACAGTGAATCTGTGCTTCAGTCATCCCGGTTGTGGTATGTGGAAAGCTGTGTTAAAATGACAAGCTATCCCTTTAAATCCTCAAGGGTTTTCCTGGTCCTGCTTGCAGGCTTCTGGGCGCTGTAAGGAAATGTGCCATTACAGTCAGTCTGCAGAGAGCCAGCCTTGAGTAAGGTGGAGTGAGCTGCGCTGCTGTGTTTTAGGGAGCAGCCTGCTTTGTCTCTCTCTGTTTTTGGTTCTTGTGCATTCTTATTCTGAATTCTACAAAATAAAGTCGTATTACATTGCAACCTTCCAGCAAGAGTAGTTACGTTTTTATCTAAGTTCTTTTTGTGTATGCTGTGAACAACTTGTATAGAAAGCCACTGTGGCTTATGTAGAATGGCAACTCCACATTTTCAAGGCTGTCTTCCATAGGAACAGGACCAGAGATTTACTTTTCACTTTGAACTAGAGATGGTAGGAATTTTTGTTCAAAACATCTTTTTTTTTTTACAAATTTTAAATGAAAATGTTGGCAAAATTTGTTGCTTCGAAAATGTTTTTTTGATGAAAGGGAAAATGTCTGTTTTTTCCTTCCCTTTACCCTCCCCCCCCACTTCCTTCCCTCCATCCCTTTTTCCCCCCATTTTGCCATTGAAAAGGGGTGGGATTCCCTTTTCAGTGGCAAAATGGGAAAAGCAAAGAAAAAGCAAAAGAGGGGGAAATACTACAAAAATGTTTAAAAATTTCAATTCAATATTTTGATGAAAATTTGTAAAAATTAGAAAAATAATGCACCTTCCAAACCAGCAAACAAAAACTTCAAAGAATTTTGTAAAAAATTTGTAGCATTTTCAACCAGCTCTACTTTAAATGAAGCTTGTTTAGTCTCGGGCCTTCCAGCAACGCTTATAATTGCCCTGGCAGAAGTCACAGTGCTCCCAGCATTAAATAATCTGACTTTGAGTAACTTCTGGATAAGTAGACTTCAAGGCCAGGAGGGACACCACTGTGATCTGACCTCCTGTTTCACCCAGGCCAGAGACCTGCCCCAAATGTATTCCTTTTGAACTACATCTTAAAATTGGAGCCCATAATTCATAAAAGTTAGACGTGTTGGTTTGAATTTTTATTGATACCCAAGTTATTAGTTAATTATTACTAATGTTACAGTAAGGTCCAGCCAATATCAGGAGCCCATTCTTATAGTTCATCCATCATCATTGCACTACACACCACACAAACACAATACGAGAGCATGTGATCTGACTAGCCTAGGCAAAGAAAGGATTATGATCCTCATGCAAGGATCCCCTTCATTTTCAGTATTTACTCATTTTTCTCTGAAAGTTTCCCAAGTTTTGAAAAAGCCAGGATTCAGGTTGTACCGATTTTCCACCCGACTTTGCCTTTTTTGGGACCCAAGAATTTTTTGCAGAAGAAGTAGAACCGAAACTTAAAATGAAGGGCAGTGGAGGGGGGTGGGGTGGGGGGGGGGGAAGACTGCACACATTAAGTACTGAGCACTCCACCGGACCCTGGCCCTTCAGCGTAGTCCCACCTACTTCTCCTGCACAGGTTCTGTCTGACAGGGGAAGCAGACGGGTCTCTCTGCCTTGGAGAGCGAGATGGGCAGGGAGCCTGGTCCTGGCAGCCAAGACCAGTCATACAGAATCTCTTCTGACTCCGCACAGAGCCCCCTCCTGGCCTCACCCCTTCAGCATGGCCCCAGGAAGCAGCTGGGGCTGTGCTGAAGGGCCAGGATCAGGAGAAGGCTCTGTCTGGCAGGAGGGCCAGTACTTTGTGTGCCCCTCCTGACCCCAGCCCTTCACATTAGCCCTGTCCGCTTCCCCTGAGAAGTGGGGGAACAAGATGAGTAGGATCTCGATAGCTGAGACTACCTGACAGCTACATCATGAGTACCCCCCTTTCCCTGGGCCCCCAAGAGACCAAGACCCCTCTGACCCACCCACTGCCTTTTGTTTTCAGTTTTTGCTGATTTGAACACATTAAAATTTTTTTAGAATAAACACTGATAAATTCCTGGGAAATAGCTTTTAAAAATAAGGGCCTTCGTTTTCATCCCCATGCTACAGCAGGGGAAACTGAGGTGCAGAGATACAGTGATTTGCCCCAAGTTGCCCAGGGACCCAGTGGTATAGCTGGGAATGGAACCCAGCAGAAGGCAAATGTCAGCCACAAGAGCAGTTTTCTCTCTAAAGAATAAAACTAGTATGGATTTTACAGAACAAACCATATAGAGGTCTGCATGGAGAAAAAACAATCCCCTTTTGCCTGCCTTTGAATTGAAAATACAGCTTGTCAATTTACTCCAAACTTTTCAGTGAAAATTCTCCCCTAGCCTCAGAACGACACACATATTTCAATGTCACAGTGATTCCCTTCATACTTCCCAGATCCCCTCCAAAAACAGCAGCATGGTTCCTTAGTATAGGGGGCAGACCGGTTTCTTCTTTAGTCATTCAGTGCACTTCTGCCCAGTTCAGCTGGATCTTCCTAAGCCAAGACCTACCCATTAAGGCTGGAGAATTACCTCTCACTTGATGATCCCCTGTTCTGTTCATTCCCTCTGGGGCACCTGGCTTTAGCCACTGTCGGAAGACAGGACACTGGGCTAGATGGACCTTTGGTCTGACCCAGTGTGGCCGTTCTTATGTTCTTATTGGTTCAACTTTATTTGGTGGAAGAGACAAGCTTTTGAACTACACAAACCTGAAGGAAAGCTCCGTGTGGCTGGAAAGTTTGTCTCTTCCACCAACCGAAGTTGGTCCAATAAAAGATATTACCCACCCACCTTGTCTATCTCATATCCTGGTACCAACACAGCTGCATCAACACTGCATACCTACGATTCGGGCTAAACAGAGATTTCCCAACCGCTAAGAAAGTTACAAAGGGAGGTGAAGTTCACTCAGAATCAGGCTTGTGCTGAAAACTGCCTTCTGCTTAATGGCTGTATGGAGTCACTGCTGGAGCTCCACTGATTTCAACATCAGCTTGTGAGAAATGTTAGTTATCGTTTGAGGTGTAGGCCCTGAACGGTGCTATGCAGCGTAGTGAACCCTACACCAAGTAGTAAGTATTTGCGGGATCAAGTCCCTAGCTGTGACATTGGAAATATAGTATTAAGGGCCAGATTCTGCCACTCTTACTCCCAGGGAGTCATCCACTCACCCTGAGACACTTTCACTCATCTCTTCTGAAATGCAGCATGTAAAGACCCAGGCTGGGACTGTCAAAGCTGTCCAGTGGACTTGGGCGCCCAACTCTCCTAGTAAATTTCAGTTCCCTTGGGTCTCTTTGAAGCCCCAGCCACACCCTGCAATTGCTGTGTTGTGAAAGTGGACGCTCTGGGACGATGCTCAGTCACTTACCTTGGTGCCCAGCTCCCGGGGGGCAGCCTGGTTGTCTCTGCTTCGGCCGGAGGTTTAATACCATGTAGCCCTCTTCATCCTCCATTGGCCAAGCGCGTCCCTGGTTTGATTTCCCAGCAGGTGCTCAGAGCGGGGAAAGGAGGCCCCCCATTAACTGGCCATCAGACTTGGTCTGTGCAGCTCAGGGCTCCCACGAGCATTGACCGTTCTTCAAGGGAAACCACACAGGAAACGCAGGTATCAAGTGCATGTGTGGTCTTAGCTACATCTCTCTCCTTCACCCTCTCCTGGACTGTACAGGAGACCTGAACTGGTTAGACAGAACGGCTTTGAATAAAAGTGGGTCAGGGCCCCTCGGCTAGCCGTGCTGAACCAGGTTTCAAACCGATGCAAGTTCGCCCTGCGTCTGCACTAGCGGCCTCCTAAATCGTTTCCACTGCAATGCCTTCTGATTACTGATCCCACTCTTCTCAGCTCAGCCCCCAGAAGCAGTGCATTCTGGGAAACTCAGAAACCCCCCCAGAGCATTGAGGGGCAGAAGTGGGAGGGGATGTATGGACCTGTATAAATCACTGTTCCATATCCTCAGCTGTGCTTGATCTGCAGAGGATGTGGGTCTGTTACAGCCCCATGTACAGCCCCTGGCTCTCTTCTTCACACTGTAGAGGCTCACACTTCTCGCTCTCAAGCTGCCTGGTTCAATTCCTGCTGGTGCTTGTCACATGCGCCAGCCCGCGTTTTCCAATCCTTTAATCATCCTGGATTGTGGGCACCAGAACTGGACACAGGATCCCGGCAGCAGGCACACCAGTGCCAAATCCAGAGGTAAAATAACCTCCCAGCTCCTACTCGAGATTCCCGTTTATACATCCCAGGATCGCATTAGCCCTTTTGGCCACAGTGTTGCAGTGGGAGCTCATGTTCAGCTGATCATCTTCCATGACCCCCAGAGTACTCTGTCCTACCGCGCTCACGGGCTTTGTGCTCAGCGTGTCCTGTAGCATATGCGAGAACAGGGTGCTGGCATGCGTGTTAGTGGCAGGCTGGGGCAGGGCTCAAAGAGGGCAGAGTTAAGGTTGTGTTGTGGGGTGGGGATTTTCCCTCAGTGTTTATATATCAGTGACCTGCATTTGTTTGCCAGAATAGCTGCGTATCACATTGTGTGTTGTTTGACCAACTCGTGCTGCTACAATCCGGCAGGTCAATAGAGAGGTTTTCGGAATTAGTGCTGGCAGTAGGAAGAATTGCAGACAGCCAGAGAGCTCGCTGGAAATTTTTGTAGCCACTTCAGCAAACACATGAGCATGAGCCTGACCCAGGGGCTCTCACAGGAAATTGCCTTTGGTCAAGAAACTGCGTAGCACCCGGGTGGCTTGTTCACACCATCACCATCCTCCGATGCTGCGGGCTAGCTCAGATCAGTGCTTCCTGTTGGTGCTAGGTGGCTGCTTTCACCTCCCACTCCCCGGGCTCTGCCTGTGTCCCAAAGACCAGCCTCACCCATTACTGAGATGGGCAGGGCTGCAGGGAATGGGGGTGGGGAGGGGCAAAGGGTAACGACAAGAAGATGCCAAACTAGTGTTGTGAGGCATGAAAGGGCAGGTCATTAAACCCAAGCTGGTAACAGCAGAGCAAAGGGCGGTGATGGGAGCTGGCCCAGCGAAGTGGGGTTTGAAGAGGGATCTGGAGGTGGATTGAGAGGCTCCTTAAGCCCTGGGAGAGAGAGGCCAATCCAGACACTGGGGGCTGCATGAACAAAACCCTGTAGGCCCAAGGGGGAGAAGGTGAAGGACAAAGGAGGGAGGAGGTGGTGGAGTGGGGTCAGGAGGGACCTTCCCCTGGGGACAGGTTATCCTAGACTGTGAGGTGTCTTGCTCCTTCCTCTGGTGCTGGCCAGAGTCACAGACAGGAGAGTGGGCAGAGGGACCCCCGGTCTGGTAATCCCTGCGATCCTGGGAGTGCAGCCCAAGAACTGGAATGGGGGCAGAGCTAGGGATGGAGATGTGGGCAGGGGCAGGGCCGTGCAGCACTGTCAAGTGCGGATAAGCAGCGTGATCCGCTCCTTGCCTTGAACTTTGTAGAGTCAGTTACCCAATGGGCGGAGACACTGATGGATTTAGAAAGATAAACTCAACCCGGAGAGAGAGAGAGAGACAGAGACAGAGACACTGGCCTTGAGGTTACGGCACTGGGCTGGGACTTAGCCGATGTGGGCTCAGCTCCCAGCTCTGCCCCAGACTCCCTGTGAGACCGTGGGCAAGTCACGGTCACTGAGCTCAAACTTTGCATGTGCGCACAAGGGATCTCCTCTGGCTAGAGAACGTGCGTGGGAAACTTCCAGTGGAAAGCAGCCTCTCTGGAGCAGATGGAGCAGCCTGACAAGATAGAGTTGGTCACGGGACGTTGTTCATTAGAAGCTTAGCTATGGGGTCACCACGAGGTGTGTCTGGCTCTCATCCTGCCTGTCGGGCCATGTGTCTTTACTTCCTATGTGGTTTCACAGTCACTTTCATGGAGAAGCAAAGCTCCTACCACAGGCCTGAGCCTGAAGCTACAGACTGAGTCCAAATACACTCAATCACTGTTTTACAGTTGCACCCATGTGTGAAGGAGATAAGCACGTGTGGAGCTGATTTAAGCATAGCCAACTGCTGTGGAGACTTTGATTATTTTGGCACTAATACTCCTGGAGGAATTCAGCCCCAACTGCCCTGCCGCATTCATGTCCCCTGCAGAATTTTTGCTTCCCCCCAGAAAAAGGACAGGGAAGCAAAGGGAAGCTGCAGAAGTGGTCAAGCACCTCTCCCCAGCAGCGCAGGTATGTTGTTTCAGGTGCCCAGAGCAGCCAGCAGAGAGGTAAATCATCACGGGAGTGGGGGGCAGGGCTGGGGATGCCCCAGCTGGTGCCTCCTACCCTGCACCAGGTTCAGGTGCTAGTCCCAGCTGGGGAAGACTGAACTTCCTCTACTTTGCACAGAGCAACCTCTTCCCCAGAGGAGCCGGGCCAGATCAGACCCACCCGCAGAAATGTCCTCTGGCTGCAGGAAGCTCTGCATCCTCCCCAACCCCCATCGCTCCTCGGCCACAGGGGGAGGGATCACAATACAGGGAGCTGCTCCCCCTTCCGCCCAATCCCTGTGCATCCAGACCCCTCCATCCTCAGATCCCCCAGCTGAGCCTCAGACTCCCACACCCAGATCCCTCCCTGACCCCCCCACCACCACATCCAGACACCCAGCCCTGCACCCCAACAAGCCCCATGCCTGGATCCCCACCGCAATGAACCCTACCCCCATGGCACCTGGACCGTCCTAATGGGCCCGGACCACCTTCACCTGGACCCCCTGCAGAGTCCCATTGCCCTGCACCCAGAACCCTCCAATGAGCCCCTCGGCATCCAACTCCCTCCTACATCCAGACCCTCCGCTGAGCTGCCCGCACCCAGAACCCTCTGGATCCCCCCCCCCCACCACACACTAAGCCCCTCCATGCTTGGATCCTGCTGGGCTGAGCCTGCTTGCCCCATACCCAGTGCAGAGGGGCAGGACCCCAGGGTGTTTCTGGGGCAGGCCCAGCCCTTGCACTGTGTCAGGGTCGGGCGCAGCCTCCCTGGCACGTCTGTGTCCTGGGGCGGAGGTGGGAGAAGGGGGCTGCTGGGTGACCTCCTAAATTCTTTGTAAGCTGCGCGGCCGCCTGGTCCCGGGGCCTGCTGCGGCGCCCCTCCCCCGACCCCAACGCAGCCACAGACCTGCCACGGCGGGGCGAGGCACCCCGCCCCCACAGCCCAGGTGCTGCTGCCGGGGAGAGACATCGGGGGGGGAGTCCCCTCTCCCCGCCATAGCCACGGCGCACCCTCCTGCACCCCAAACCCCGCATCCCTGGCTCCGCCCCAGAGCCCGCACCCCAACCCTCTGCCCCAGCCCTCAGCCCCCTCCCACACTCTGAACCCCTTGCCCCCCACCCCCGCCACATCAATTTTGTTCTGTGCACCAATATGGAGGTGGTGTGTCTGGCTGTGGGACCAGTTCCCTTCGGCCTTAGCAAAATAGTCACATTTCCCTTGGATCCAGAACCAGCCTGGGCACCAGGAGGCAGCTGGGGGGCATGGAGGAGACTGCTTAAGTATCACCACTGGGCGGGGGGGGGGGCAGGAAAAGTAAGAAAAGACCCAGGGTGAGAGATCGTCTCGTCTCTGTGGAGAACAAGCAGGAACAGAGGAACAGAAAGTGCCAAACCAGATCGGACTAGTGGCCTAGATGGGCCGCTCTCGTAGTCTGGCCAGCGCCAGGAGCTTCATAGGAAATGGCAGGACGCCCTCTCATGGTAGCGTTGCCAACTTTCTAACTGCACAAAACTGAACACCCTTGCCCCGTCCCCTGCCCTGAGGCCCCACTCGTTCCAGCCCCCCGCTCTCTGTCGCTCCCTCTCCCTCCCTCACTTTCACGGGGCTGGAGTTTGGGATGCGGGTGGGGGTGCAGGTTCCGGGGTGGGGCCAGAAATGAGGGGTTCAGGGAGCTGGAGGGGGCCCTGGGCTGGGGCAGAGGGTTGGGTTGCAGGAGGGGGTGCGGGCTCTGGGAAGGAGTTCGGGTGCGGGACAGGGTTTGGGCTTTGGCCAGGCGGCGCTTACCTCAGGTGGCTCCCAGTTGGTTGCGCAGCATGGCTAAGGCTGGCTCCCTACCTGCCCTGGCTCCGCGACGCTCCCGGAAGCGGCCGCCACGTCCAGCCCCTAGGCGGAGGCACGGCCAGGCAGCTCTGTGCCATGCATAGCCTGCGCCCACAGACTCCGCCCCTGCAGCTCCCATTGGCTGCTGTTCCCACTGGTGCTTGGGGCGGGAGCAGCGCGTGGAGCTTCCCTGGCTGCCCCTGCACCTAGGGGCCGCAGGGACATGCCAGTCATTCCGGGAGCTGCAGGGAGCCAGGGGAGGCAGGGAGCCTGCCTTAGCCCCACGGACTGGACTTTTAACGCCCCGGTCAGGGTGCTGACTGGAGCCACCAAGGACCCTTTTGGACCAGGCATTCTGGTCAAAAACCAGATGCCTGGCAACCCTATCTCATGGGCAGTGGTGAGAGAGCCTGCTCCAGAGAACGTTTCCTCCAAAATGCAGTCAGAGGCTGGCTAGGCGCCGGAGCAGGAAGGTTCATATTTCTTCTATTCGTACTCTGGTTCAGAGAGAATAACCTGCCCGGGGGGGTCAGGAGAACACTTCTCTCTGTCAGTGGCTGGCTCATGGCCTGAAGCAGGAGGGTTCGTATCCCCTAGACACAGAACCCTCTCCAGGATAACTCTGGAGGGTCTCATTATCCATGTCAAGGTCCCATCCTTCTGTGAATCCTGCTGAGCTCTGGGCCTCAGTAACAGCCTGTGGCAGTGAGTTACCCTGGCCGCGAGGCTGCTAGTTACTCGTTTTATGCAACAGGAGAGGGAGGAAGAGGTTTAAGAGTGGTGTAGTATAATTCAGTCAATTCTATAGAATGGCCACTAGGGGAAACAGACCCCCATGACTGGGGGTGACCTAATGGACTTAATGCTGAGGGTCTTGCTCCCAAAGATCATTTACACTAGCTTTTTATGTAGCCTGTTGTAAAACTAAGCAAATATCTAGATGAGTTGATGTAACCCCTGGAAGGCCTCTGAGTACTCCCAGGGGTACACGTATCCCTGACTGAGACCCACTGGTCTATACAATAATGGATGGAACAGGGAAGATGCATTGGGAGCTTTTGTTGGTAAAGGTGTGGACAGTCCTTGCACGCCCCCTTGTGGCCTAGTGTGGCACTCTGGGTGCACCCCTCCTTAATTTCACAGTGACACGGGCCTACTTGTGAGAGACTCCAGTATTCCACTCCCCCCCCCCCGTACTGTCCCCGTAGCCCCCCTGCCACGCTCGCCCCTGCTGCATTTGGAGAAACAACTACGTCTAACTACGTCTATGGGGTCTACAAAAGTTTGTCGTTACCATAGAACAGTGGTTTTTAGCCTGTGGTCCGTGGACCCCTGGGGGTCCTCAGACTATGTCTAAGATTTCCAAAGACCTCCACTGGAAATTTTGTAGGGGTCTGCAAATGAAAAAAGGTTGAAAACCAGTGGTTTTGAGTTCATTTCTAATGTTGTTTGTTTGTTTTATAATGCAGCCATCAACGTCTCTTTAGCACACCAATAAGCCCAATATTTCCCCAGGCTTTTATGTTAGTACTGAATATGGGAGTAGTGAAATTATGGTTACCAGTGTTTGTAATTATTGTGGGAATACAGGAAAGAAGGACTGTGCTTAACCCGTCCCAAAGGAAGGAGTCACTTTCAGTGTTAAGAGAAAAGGAGTACTTGTGGCACCTTAGAGACTAACAAATTTATTTGAGCCTTGTTAAAACAAGGGTTTGAATGTCTGTGAAAGAAAAAGGGGTGGGGTCAGGAATATTAGCCAGGAGGCTGTATACCCTGGAAGGTCTTTCCTAGGCTGGTTTAACCTGTTTCCCCATCCCATCCCGCTTAGCTGTTTAAAGAATAGAACTAAATAGGTTTCATTAGGAGCCATTTTTGTTATGTTAAATGGCTCACTGCGAGCTGAAGTTGCTTGTGGTGAGACTGTTTCTGCACAGAACTGAAGTCACTTGTGGCAGGACTGTGTTTCTGCCCAGAAACAACCGTGCAGGGAAGGAACAAAGCCTGGATCAGGATTATAAAAATAATCCTGGAAGAAAGGAGCAGCTGAAAAGTGAATGAGGCTTTAAATGGAAATCCTCTTCTGCACAATCCATAATTAGGCGGTGGAACTCATTGCCACAAGATGTCACTGACGACAAGAACTTGGCAAGATTCACAGTGGGCTTGGACTTTTATATAGGTGATGTGAGGATCCAAAGTTAGATACAAAGGAAGTTTTTTAATTACTAAAAAAAGAAAAAGTTAGAGAAAGGCTGTGAAGCTCTGTGCTTCAGGGCACTAATGAGGGCCGGGCAGTAACTTTCTCTGGGGGCAGATTATTGTATAACTGCAGGATTTCTTGCCTGGTCCTCTGAAGCAGCTGGTGCTGGCCACTGTCAGAGACAGGTGACTGGGCTAAATGGACCAGGGGTATGATGCCGCCTGGCAACTGCTATGTTTCTATTGATAAAAGCACTCACCGTATAGGTCTGGGCACTGTACATCCATTATAAAGTGTACCACATAGTAATGATAAAAACCAGAGACCTCCTTGCCCTGCAAATTACCCTCCAACCAACCCCTCCCAAACTCTAATTAGCCCCATGAAAAGGCCTGGAAGGAACCAGATTAACTGCAGTGTGTCCTGAACCAAGCTCCGGCAAGAGAGCTGTAGAGTCAAGCCTTCCTACTTCCACCACCAGGTGGCACTATTCAGGCTCAAAGCTTTTCTCCCCTCCATGGACGTCTCCCAGTAGCTGTTCTTTATCGTTGACCTGCAGCTCACGAAAGCTTATGCTCATATAAATTGGTTATTCTCTAAGGTGCCACAAGTCCGCCTTTTCTTTTTGCAAATACAGACTAACACGGCTGCTACTCTGAAACCTGTTTATTATTTGTGTTATTGTAACCTCTAGAAATTCCAAATACGGTTTGGAGCCTCGTTGTGGTAGGAGCTTTACACACACAATTCCATAGTTATTAGTTAGTTCATGGAGCTTTCTTTTTAAGAGCTTGAATTTTCAAAGTCCACTAACACCCATAAAGGACAGTCCGTGCCTTGTCCTTTTTTGTATTTTTCCCTGCAAATTTGTTCCATCTGTGGCAGGAAGGATCTGCACAATTATTTTTGATACAGGAAAGGGAAATCCGGAGTGATTGTGTACATAGCTACTCCCTGCATCGCTTGGAGAGCCTGAATTTGTGCTATGTCTCCCTCTCTGGCTATATAGATGCATACTAAGTCTCATTTCTTCTGAGTTATGGATTTGCAGTGAGGACGGCAGAGGACTGTGCTTAACCAGACTCATGCAACCATGTGATTTGTAAAGTGCTACACAGGCAAAAAATGGATCTGGGGGAAAGCAGCTGATTACATGAAAAGAAAGGAACATGCAAAGCTTAGGAGAATTGCAGAAACCAGAGAAGACTCCTAGATTTCAAGGCCAGATCATCTCACCTGACCTCCTGCATAAGGCCAGAGAAACTCACCCACTGATTCCTGCATCAGACTCAATAAGGTGTAGCTGCTTAGATCACATGCTGTGTACCCCTCCGGAGAATGGATTGGTGCCTGCAGTCTGTTCTCCTGCACTTCACGCAGCCCTAGTTCTGCCCCTTTCCTGGGGAGGCTATTACACAGTCCAATAAATATCTTCTTGCCACTAAGAAATATTTTGAGAATGTTTCTGTTTGCTCTGTTCACGTTACTAGTTCTAGTCCTACCACTACCATGGAGTCTTTATGTGACCTTTCATCTCTCTTGGCCTCAGTTTCCCCACCTCTAACAAGGGGATAACACTTCCCTCCCTCACAGTGGGGTTATGAGGGTGTCTAGAAACTGCAGGGCTCCCTGCAGCCGAGAGAAGATGGAGGAAACGTAGAGCTCTGTCTGTTTAGTTTATCAAACAGAAGATCAAGAGGTGACGTGATTCCTGTGTGTAAGTACCTTCACATGGAGAAAGTACTAGAGGGTCTTTAATATAGTGGAGATAGGCAGAAGAAGAAGCAGTGGTTGAAGCCAGACAAATTCAAAGGCGAAACCAGGCACAAATGTTTAACAGTGAGGGTGATTAACCACTGGAAAAAGTGGCCAAGGAAAGCGGTGGATTCTCCATCGCTTGATGTCTTCAACCCAAGCCTGGATGCCTTTCAGGAAGATGCGTTAATCCAATACAAGTTACTAGGCTCACTGAGCAGATAATGAGGTGGGGTTCTCCAGCCTGTGATATCCAGGAGGTCAGGCTACATGATCTGATGGTCCCTCCTGACCTTAACATCCATGAATCAGGCAGGTCTTGGTTCAAGGCAGCCCATTGACATCAGTGATTGACTTCCTTGGGGTTTGGATCAGGGTCCCAGAGCACAGACACTGGCTATGCAGAAGAGCTGGACCTGAGTTGCCTTGAGCTTTGGCTTAGCTGGTCCCACTGTCACCGAGACCTGTTCCTTGGGCATCATCTGGCTCTAACCTCACCCATCTTTTATGGGTCCCACCAGCGAGCCTCAGGTTAGCTGGTGAAGCTGGTGGTGTCGTGGCAATGCTCCTCGGTGTGGGACTCCCTCCTCCTGGATGTTTGCCTCAGCACCTCTCTCCGCTTTACTGGGGGGAGTGTGTGGGACAGTGGAGGAGGGATCCACTCTTATTATGGGATGGATTCATCTGGGTGCACAATAATTATCCTGTGTAGTGTTTTACACACTCAAATCCTTTCCACACTCTGCTCCTCACAGCATCTCTATCACTAGCAATCCCTCCTGTTAGTTTTTGTCAGTTGTCTAGTAGTTACAGCAGGGGGGCTGGGAGCCAGGACTCCTGGGTTCTAGCTCCAGCTCTGGAAGGGGGGTGGGGTCTAGTTGCTAGAATGGGGTTCTGACTCCCTGTGGCATGCTGGGCAAGTCACTTCCCCGCTCTTGTGCCTCAGTTTCCCCCTCTGTTAAATACTGATACTGACCCACCTTTATAAAGTGCTTTGGGAGCAGAGCTTTTTCTTGGACAAAATATGCCTCTTCAACCAAACCCAATTTCCTGTGAGCGGTTTCGATCCTGCCAGCGTTCTTTGATTTTTGACATTGTGTTTCAGCCTGCAATAACGTTTTTCACTTTGTTCTGGTTTTTGAAAACTGGAAAAAAAAATCTCGGGTTTAGATTTTGGGGGTTTCCTCCTTTCCTCTCCCCCCAACCCCCTGGTTCATTTCCCCACCAGAAAACAGGACGAAAGACTAGGGCGGGCGGCGGTGGAAACTCAGACACGCTGTACTTTATCCTGCCAATCAGTAACAGCCAGCTGGACAGAATTCCAGCTCTGGGGTCAGCAAGAGGACCTGGGCAGCCAGCTCTGTGAAGCTGATGAAGTTAGGGCTGGATTCTGATCTCAGTGACCCTAGTGTAAATGTAAAGTGACCCCACTGCAGTCAGGGCTGGATTCTGATCTCAGTGGCCCCGGAGTTAATCCAGAGTGACCCCCCCGATTTACTCCAGGTTTGCACTGACCTGAGAGTGGAGTCTCCTTAAGCATTTGTGCGTGGAGATTGTCTAACTGAACAAAGCACTGCAACAAATTGCCTAGAGAGGTTGTGGAATCTCCATCATTGGAGGTTTTCAAGAGCAGGTTAGACAAACATCTGCCAGGGATGGGCTAGATAATACTTAGTCCTGGCTCAGGGCAGGGGACTGGACTAGATGACCTAGCAAATTCCCTTTCAGTCTCAAAGTTTTCAATTCTGAGTACCTTTCCCAGCCCTGAAGAAGAGCTTGGTGGGCCTTGAAAGCTTGCCTCTCTCCCCAACAGAAGTTGGTCCAATAAAATGTATTACCCCCTCCACCAGGTCTCAGAATGTAATTGTAAATGGGGAATTGTCACCAATCGTATCTGTTTCCTGTGGGGTCCTGCAGGATCGGTTCTTGGCCCTACACTATTTAACAATTTTATCAGTGACCTGGAAGAAAACATAACATCCTCACTCACAAAGTTTGCAGGTGACACAAACACGGGGGGAGTGGTAAACAATGAAGAGGACTAGTCACTGATAGAGAGCGGTCTGGATCACTTGGTAAACTGGATGAAGGAAACAATGTACATTTTAATACGGCCAAAGGTAAAGTCATACGCCTAGGAACAAAGCATGCAGGCCATACGTACAAGACGGGGGACTCTACCCTGGGAAGCAGGGACTCTGACAAAGATTTGGGGGTCATGGTGGATAATCAGCCAACATGCGCTCCCAGTCCGATACTGTGGCTGAAGGAGCTAAGGCGATCCTGGGAGATATAAACAGGGGAATCTCGAGGAGGAGCAGAAGATTATTTTACCTCTGTGTTCGGCACTGGTGTGACCGCTGAAGGAATCCTGTGTCCAGTTCTGGTGCCCACAATTGAAGGAGGTGGTTGATAAATTGGAGAAGGTTCAGAGAACCATGAGAATCACTGAAGGATTCGAAAACCTGCCTTATAGAAGAGCTCAATCTATTTAGCTTAACAAAGGGAAGGTTCAGGGGTGACTTGATTACAGTCTATCAGTACCTACATGGGGAACAAATATTTAATAATGAGCTCTTCAGTCGAGCAGAGAAAGGTCTGAAATGATCCAGTGGCTGGAAGTTGAGACTAGACAAATTCAGACGGGAAATAACAGGACATTTTTTAACAGTGAGCGTAATTAACCACTGGAACAATTTACCAAGGGTCCTGAGGGATTCTCCATCACTGACAATTTTAAAATCCAGATTGGATGTTGTTCTAAAAGTTCGGCTCTAGGGATTATTTTCGGAGCAGGTCTTTGGCCTGCATTATCCAAGAGGTCAGACTAGATGATCACAACGGTCCCTTCTGGCGTTGGAATCTACGAGGGGATCTGCTACTTGCAGTTATTGCCAAGAGACGATGCTGCGTTTGGATTGTAAGCTCTTTGGAGAAAGGAGTGCCTCTCGCTTTGCACGACTTCAGCACCTTGCACAGTGGTGCCCTGATCTCAGCCGGGGCCTCGGTGCTCTGTATACAATGATAAGCGTGCGCTGTGCCTCTGATTTTGCCCTGACGCAGGATTTGTGCTGGTGTTTTTGGAACAGAGAATTGAAAATTGCCTTTTCCCCCACATTAGGTTTCCTCACTGAACTGGGCTGTTCCCAACAAGTAGGGATGAGACTGTGTCCCAACATTCTTTCTTAGACAACCCCCGATCACCCACACAATTCTCCTTCTATGGTACTTTTCTTGCCACTGTCGGTATGTCGCAATCTTTCTTGTATTTACCCTGTGAGGTAGGGCAGGGCTGTTGTCCTCATAGAGGGCTAATGGTCAGGCAGGGAGTCTGGGACAGAGCTGGGACCCAAATCCAGTTGTCCAGCCAGTGCCCTACCCACAGCCCCAGCTTTGTGCTTCATTCTGCCGCCTTCCCTTTCTCCCCCAAAATAAAATTGACGCCTGTCTCCCAGTTGCAGCCTGCAACACCAAGTAGCTAAGCTGCCACTTTGTAGGCCATCCTCCTTTACAGTGCACAGCATAGGGGTGGAGTTTGCCTGTATATAGTTCAGGGACTATATTTGTTCTTTCTCTTTCAGTCCCGGAACTCGGTAAGTTCACTTCTCCGGGATCAGAGCGAAGTGGGGAGCGGGAGCCCGGTTTTCATACTTGTTCATTATTTACGGAGTGGGGAGAGCGGGATTTGAATCATATTGCAAAGCCTAGGGGTGATTTAGGTGAGGGGTGGAGAGGGGCAGAGAGAAGGGAGAGACAGGGGTGGGGGGGAGGGGAGGGGCAGGGAGAGACTGGGGTTGTGGGACAGGAGGATCGAAGTGCACCCCGGTGTACTAGGCAGTATTGACACCAGGAATAGGAATGAGCCAGGTCTGGTCTCTAAACTGAGCCTCTTTTGGGGACTGCAACGAGTTTCAGACCAAAGAGAAGACAGGCCGGGGGCAGGGACCCCTTGCATTGCTTGTGATTCAAGTCAGTAGTAAAACTGAAAGTATTTTGAAACACATCCTGCTGTTGAACTGACCTTTGCTTTAGGGGAGTGTTTCTCAGCCTTTGTATGTTGGCGACTCCCTTTGGACTTACAATAAAATTGTGACCTTCTCCCTTAAATTAAGACTTGGAAAAATTGTGACCCCCCCCCCCTTAAATATCATTAAGTAAATTAAATGATTAAAGACTCAGGGCTGGCATTAGGGGGTGGCAAGCAGGGCAATTGCCCAGGGCCCCATGAAGTTAAGTTACGTGCTTCCGGCCTGGGCAGCGGGCTCGGCCTTCAGCTTCAGCCCTGAGCCCCACCGCCCAGGGTGGAAGCATGTAACTTAGTTTCGTGGAGCCCCCTTGTAGAGGGGGCCATGGGCAATTGCCCAGCGTGCCACCCCCTAACACTGACACTGCTCTTGTGACCTCCTAAATCCATCCCGCAACCAGGGCCGTCCCTAGGGGGGTGCAGGGCCTGGGACAAATCTGCCCCCACCAGCTTAGGGGCCCCGCTGTGCATTGGTGGCTGGGCCGGTGGGACGGATCCGGCCTGGTGCTGGGCCACCAACTGCTGCTGGCAGTTGCTGGCGCCTACCCTGGGGCTATTGTTGGCCATAGCGCCCCAGTGGCTCAGGGCTCCGGCCAGGGCGGGGGACTCGCTGCCCCAAAACACAGGCGGCCAAGCCAGGCGCTGTCTCCACTAACTGCCAACAAGATGGTGGGCCCTGCGGAAGTGACAGATTCATCTTCCGGGACCGACCGCGCTGGCCAATTGCACCAGCCCACGGAGCCCCCAAAGCATGGGGTCCGGAGTGGTTGCCCCGAGTCACCCAACCCAAGGGATGGCTCTGCCCGTGACCCCCCCCCCCCGGGGTTCGCAACCCCCAGGTTGAGAAACACTGCTTTAGGGTGATCCCTTCACTTCCCTGTAACTGACAATACCCCCTGCAATTCAGGATCTTGGCCCCTGGTAGCAATGTATTGTCTGGTATGAAACAAATTTGGAAGGGAGAAAAACGTAAGGTTCCCCTAGATACAGTCAACCTGAAACCAAATCAGTTTTAATAAATAAGATTAAACCAGCTGTGGTTTTCCGCACTTAAGCCGGAGTCTCCCTGCCAGGTTTTTTTACAACCAAATGTCCTTTAGTCGTTAGCTGGTTTTTCACTCCCTTTTTGCTGAGTGAAACTCACACATGAAACAAAACAGGAACCTGACTGACTATACAGGGGAACCGGTGGAACCCATGATGTACTAGTTACCGTCATCAGAACCATTTCAGGGCTCCTCCCATCTCGTTGTTGGATTCACCCGCTGCCTCTTGTCTGATCGGTTGGCTCTGATCTGCCAAAATGAATGCACGTGCTTCGTGCTGTGAGTAGCCCCCTTGGCTTCCGGGAGCCCGCTCAGTGTGTGACGTTAAATAGGCATGTCAGTGTTTGCAGGATTGGGGTCTTTAGGTCAGTTCTACACTACAGCCGTCTATTGGTATAATTACGTCGCTCAGGGGTGTGAAAAATACACCCGCCTGAGCGACATAGTAATACCGACCTACCCCCAGTGTAGACAGCGCTTTGTCAACGGGAGAACTGCTCCTGTCGCCATAGCTACCGCCTCTCAGGGAGGTGGAGTAAGTATCCTGTCGGCTGACTGGAGAGCTCTCGCCCATTGGCTGAGAGTGTCTTCATTAAAGTGAAAAGAACAGGAGGACTTGTGGCACCTTAGAGACTAACCAATTTATTGGAGCATAAGCTCTCGTGAGCTACAGCCCACTTCATCGGCTGCATGCAGTGGAAAATACAGTGGGGAGATTTTGTATACACAGAGAGCATGAAACAATGGGTGTCACTGTAGAGACTGTAACCAGAGCGATCGGGAAAGGTGAGCTATTACCAGCCGCGGTGCAACTGTGCTGACTCGGCATTTTAAGTGTCGACCCGCCTTTAGATTGCGAACTCTCTGGGGCAGAGAACAGCTTTTTGTTAGTTGTGTGTGGCGCGTGGAGCACAGGGGGACCCGGGCCCTAATGTAATGCAGATAACAAATAATAACAAGACAAGCTGCTGTCCAACGCACAAAGGAAACACACCACAGAGAATTTCCCCCCTCTAATCATTCAATTATATCACTGTGACTTCAAGCAGAATTGTGATTTTTTTTTTTTTTAACAGAGAATGACCCAGAAAGACAAAGCATGTACAATGGCCTGGGTATCTGTAAGGAACAGCAGCTGGATGTTCCCCTTAATAGCAATGGAGACGAAGAGCGAGGAAAGAAACCAGGTAGGTGGAGCCCCTCTGCCTGGGAGAAACACTGCGGCTTCCGCAGATGAAGCCAGGTGTTCAGGTTTGGGTGCAGCAGCCCCAGCGCCTGCCTGCGAACGCAGCAGGGATCTGATCACCCCACCGGCTTCCTATGAGCCCCGCGGCTTGCTTTGCAGGGACTGCTACAACTTGCCCTGCAGCCGGGCACTTATGGCTGTGTAACAGGGTGCAGGGGCATTTTGTGGGCTTGCCAGCGGCACCCATTTGGGACTGTGGCCCTGTCTCTCCCCCTCTGGTTCAGGGCGGAATATCCCCGTTTGTTTCGCTGGGACATGACGGCAAAAGCGTAGCTGCGCAGGGCGCAGGTTGGCTTGTTCCATGCCGGTCTCTAATCGTTACCCGTTTAAATCTCTCGCCGAGTTACTATGGGGATAAATGCCGTTGAAAAGCTTGGGAGGAAATTCGTAATCCCATATTCAGTGCAGGGTAGATCAGAGACAGCGACAAACTCTGATCTACCAAGAAGCTCGTGACTGTCCATTTGCTTGACTAGGGGGGTGTGCAAACCGTCCCGTCTCTGCACTGGGCCATGGTAAATAAATAACTCCGATTCCTCCCCGCTGCAGCAGCCCCAGGGGTGTTCATACCTTGGTCTCTTTCAGGTTACAGGCTCAGGAAACCTACAGCACTTACAATCGTCGCAGCCGTCACCGTCCTCATCTCGGGTTTAATCGCTACCACAGCCGCCCTGGCAGGTGAGTGCGCAGCTCTTATGGGTTCGCTCTCTGCCTTTTCTGTTCAGATCCGGAGCTGGCTCGAGCGCACGTCTGCAGGGCCTGGAGCGGACGTCCTCGCGAGGTTTGGAGGAGCCGGCATCGCGCTGCAGCCAAACGGGAAAAGCTTAGCCAAACGGCTTCCCGGTTTTTAGCTCCTGTAGTTGCCTCCTACTTGTTTTTTAATGCTGGCCCTAGACCTAATGGCGCCCCAAGCGAGGAGCGTCTTCGGCGCCCCCTCCCCATTTGTGAAACGTTTGGAAGGGGAGGTCTTGTCCTGCATGCGAGTGTGGAATTGCCTTACTGAAAACGTCACCCACTGCGTCCAAGCAATTGCCAGAGCTGCTTAGGGGATTCTCTGAGGCCTTGGTCTAAGGGGATTATCCTACTTGTTCCCCTTGGATACAGAGATGAGGAGGGGACAGCCCCTGTGTTACGTTCTCTGTTTCAGTCAGAACCACGAAGTCATGTTTGGATTCTGCGGATGTCCCATCATGTCCGGATGGCTGGGTTGGCTACCGAAGACACTGCTACTTCTTCTCCGAGGACGAAAGGAATTGGACCGCCAGCCAGAACTACTGCTCTTCACACGACGCCTCCCTGGCTGGGATTGACAGCGGCCTGGAGATGGTGAGAGACCCAGGTGTTTTGTGAGCGCACTAGACAGGCCTTGGCACGACAGCGCCAATGATGAATGGCTTATGTTTGACACCCGGCCCATAACGTCTTCCAGCCTAGACAGAATCTGTCATGTGAGCCAGTGGGACAGCGCCCAGGCCCTGCAGCGTGAGGGGCCCCTGTGTGTCCTGTGCCGGGAGGGCAGAGCGAATGATCTTTCCCAGGTCCCTGGCTGGAGCTGGGGCTTTGCAGCCTGTGCGTGACTGAAGTGGCTCATGGTCCGCCTGCCCCGGCTCTTTCTCCAAGCAGGAATTCAGTGGGGAAACACAGCTCCGGCCCTGCTCATCTCCTGGAGATGAAAGGGAGTTCATTCCCCGCTCAGCTCAGCGCAGTCAGTGGTCCCATATGGATGGGTGAACGGGAGGAGTGGCTGGCTGAAGAGATGGCCTGATTTTGCCCGGCTCTTGGGCATTGTAGAGTGAGCTGGTCCCCTTTACAATAAAGCCTTGTCTTCCAGCACCCCCAGCCCCTACAGAGAGCAACACGCTTTCCCTCCAATATTCCTGTAACAGAGTTGGCACCCACCGCTTGCGAGCGCCCCCTCTGGTTGGGTGTGTCTGCGTCCTTTAAACCAGTCCAGCCCTGCTATGGGGCTGTATCCCCAGGATTTCCTCTCTGGAGACACTATCTTACAGCCCTCCACCGGCTCAGTCCCTACTCAGTGTCCGCAGCCAGCCGGGAGCTCCTTCATTGTTCCCCCAGGCTCTGCGAGCAAACTGTCTTTGGCTCCATTCTAGCCGCCAGCCAGGTACACAGTCACTTCTTTTCCAGTCACTAACTGCTGTTCTGCTCTGCAGCTCCTTTTATATGGCCCTCCTGGGCCTTGATTGGCTGCTTCCCCTGCAGCCACTCTAGCCGGCTTGTAGGGCCTCTCCGCTGCTCCTTTCCTGGGATGGGCGTGGCAGAGCCCTGAGGTCTCCAGCAGGGGGCCTTTGGGCCTAGTCCAGCCCATCACAATCCCTCTAAAGCAAAGGCACTGGGGCTTGCGCCCTATTTTGCTTTCTGACGATAGAGGAAGGTGGCCTAAAAAGTTGTTCTTTTTTAAAATGCCCCCCACTCCCCCTGCTGTTTTCCCCCCCACCCCGCATTATAGATTCGGTCTATGCTGGTAGACGTGATGGGCAGGGCGTCAATCGTAAACCATTCATAATGCAATACAGTGGTCCCCAAAGATACTGCAGAGGGTTGCGATACCTGTCACGAGACATGCTCCGACACCCACAATGTCCAAGAATTCCCCAAACACCTGTAAAGCAGAACTTCAGCTAAAGCCCCGAGACCAGTAACTGTCTCTGGAGTCTGTCAGGTTTTCATTTAGCTGGGGTGTCCAGCCACGCAGCACCAACCTGAATGGCACAACAGCCCAGAACATAAAGCAGCATCAGTCCGTACTCCTATGAGTCGGAGCAGAGGAGTGGGCTTGGGAAGCTCGATGGGTTTATTTTTTTTAAAAAAGCTTCAATTCTGGGCAAGCATTAAAGGCTGTGTGTTACGCAGCATTGTGTACAGCAGACGTTAGAACTGAACGGAGACGGGAGAGTCCCAGAGGTGCTCACTGCGGCTAGTGCTCAGGGGATGAGCACCATGGAAATGCTTATAAATAAACAAAAAGACCGAGGCTTTCCCTTTGTTTGTTTTGAAGACATTCCTTCTGCGCTACAAAGGGAGCGTTTACCATTGGATCGGCCTCAGAAGGGAGCCCAGCCAGTTGTGGAAGTGGCCAAACGGCACCGAATTTGACAACCGGTGAGTCTGTTTCTGGCTCTAAATTTTCTCAGTGCTAAGTCATTGGTGTTGGAAGTGCTGAGTGCAGAGAGATCAACAACGGAGATCAACCCGACAAATGTACATGAGTCAAAAATAGGTGAAAAACTAGTATTTCCACCCCTTGTGGGTTTAGTTTGTTATGGGGGGGGGGGAACCCTGTGGCCCCACTCTCCTGAAACTGGCGTCAGCACAAGCCTCTGCTTAGAGACTTCACCCCTTGAGGGAGCGATGCAGCCAGCAGCTGTTTGCAGAGAAAGCCAAGGTGTTTTAGTTAATAGGAATACAGTATTTTAGGTCTTTAGGTTAGAATGGAAAAGCAAAACCATGCTGGCAGCCTTACCTGCCTCTCTGGCCCAGTGCCTCCAGGATTTCATCTCTGATTGTTTGCTCCAACCCTTGTCTCTACCCCACTCTGTTGCAGGGTCTTTCTGCACCCCAGATGGAGGTGTCATTTTAGTGTGGGGTAGGCCTGGCAGCACAGCTGAGCACCCTGAGTGCATGCATGCCAGGCGTCCAGACTATGCGCTCCTGTGGCTAGCTCGCACTGACATCCATGCTGCCACCTGGGCACTGTGATTATTACCCATGCTAGCGAGATTAAGGTTAGTGTGGGTATGCCCACTGGTGTTAGTGACATCTTCCTTTGCAGTGTAGATGTATTCACAGGTGCTTCATGCCACCCCTGCCCCTCTTCTGCTCTGTCCTTTCCCCCTCCCCCCTTTCCTCTTAGCTGAGCCCCTCCTCACTAACCCACCGAATAAAATAAATAAATAAAAAATGGTGCAACTCCCATGCCCTTTGCTGCCATCCCATCGTTCACGCTACCTGTGTGTGCCACTCCTACCCCTGCCCTGTGTCTGTCAGGTCTACGCCGATTGTCAGCGCTGTGAGACAGGGAACGTCAGTGACTCTGTGTTTGTACAGCACCTAGCGCAATCGGATCCTACACTCCTCTGCTCCTCAGGCTATACCTTAATAAACCTAATAATAAGTGACAGGTTTCAGAGTAACAGCCGTGTTAGTCTGTATTCGTAAAAAGAAAAGGAGTACTTGTGGCACCTTAGAGACTAACCAGTTTATTTGAGCATGAGCTTTCGTGAGCTACAGCTCACTTCATTGGATGCATAGCATATCGTGGAAACTGCAGAAGACATTATATACACACAGAGACCATGAAACAAAACTTCCTCCCACCCCACTCCCCCGCTGGCAACAGCTTATCTAAAGTGATCATCAAGTAGAGCCATTTCCAGCACACAGTTGTGTGTATGTGTATGGGGGGGGGGGGTGGAAGGGTGAGAAAACCTGGATTTGTGCTGGAAATGGCTCTACTTGATGATCACTTTAGATAAGCTGTTGCCAGCGGGGGAGTGGGGTGGGAGGAAGTTTTGTTTCATGGTCTCTGTGTGTATATAATGTCTTCTGCAGTTTCCACGATATGCTATGCATCCGATGAAGTGAGCTGTAGCTCACGAAAGCTCATGCTCAAATAAATTGGTTAGTCTCTAAGGTGCCACAAGTCCTCCTTTTCTTTTTACTAATAATAAGTTACGCTCTGGGTGGCAACCACCTTAGCCCAGTTCCAACCCGCCTCCCCACATCAGGGCTTTGTTTCACATTACTGCCAGGCTGTTTTCATGTTTCACATCCCTGACCGGCTGTTGTTAAAGATCAGCATCCGATTATCCACCCTCTGTTCTCTCTTTCCAACATACTCTGTCATGTGCTTTGTGTACAGGGTAGGTGGCAGGGCTGCCCCTAGCAGGCCAGGCTCTGGTACCGGGTTATGGGCTGGCTACAGAGCGTCCTTTATAGAGACCCACACCAGATATGTTTCAGAGTAGCAGCCGTGTTACGATCCTTTAATACTGAGCCAGGTATGACCGAGGTTAGCGTCAATAAGGTATCAGAGTAACAGCCGTGTTAGTCTGTATTCGTAAAAAGAAAAGAAAAGGAGTACCTGTGGCACCTTAGAGACTAACCAGTTTATTTGAGCATGCATCCGATGAGTGAGCTGTAGCTCACGAAAGCTCATGCTCAAATAAATTGGTTAGTCTCTAAGGTGCCACAAGTCCTCCTTTTCTTTTTACGAATACAGACTAACACGGCTGTTACTCTGAAACTTTTCAATAAGGTATGTGACACATGGCGCCATCTAGTGGCTTAACAGTGTGATACAGTTGAGCATTGTATTACAAACTCCATTCATCGACTCATCAAAATCATAGAAATGTAGGGTTGGAAGGGGCCTTGAGAGAGGTCGTCTAGTCCAGCTCCCTGCACTGCGGCAGGACCCTGACAGGCATTTGTCTAAGGCTAAGTCTACACACTACAAAGTTTGATGTGTGAGTGTGGTCACGCGCGAGGGCTGGAAGAGAGCTCTCCCCGCGCTCTGTGTAATCCACCTCCACGAGGGGAATAGCTCTGAGTGCGGGGAGCGCAGCTACAGGGTGTGTGTGTGTGATTTTTCACACCCTTGAGCCAGCAAGTTAGGGTGCTATAAAATGCAAGTGTAGACATGGCCTAACCCTTCTAACTATCAGCGTAGTTACTCCCTGGAAGAGGTTAGCTGGGAGGTGGTGAAATCCCTGTTGCGGGAGGTTTTTAAGAACAGGTTAGACGCTTCCTCTCGGGCTCTGCTTTGGTGCGGAGAATTCCACTGTCTGTCTCTGGGCTGGTCTACATGCAGAGTAGCCCCCGTTAGACTCGAGGTGTGATTTTATACCGGTTTAGTTAAACCAGTGCTAAAGGCTGTCTGGACATTCTTCTTTCAGTTTAAGTGGCTTATTCTGGTTTAGTGTCAGTCAGCTGGGAACTGGTATGAGCTAAAACAAAATAAAACGCTCTTAAACCGGAATCACGGCATCCATCCACACAGGGGGCTGCCCCCAGTTTAACAAAATCCGCGCAAGTTTATGCCTCTCTGTGGGTGGGACACACTAGCCTTGGCTACGGACTGATTCTAGCTCCGCGGCTTCTGGTTGCAGGTTCGAAGTAAGGGGAGGAGGAGACTGTGCATATCTGAATGACATAGGTGTCAGCACGTCAAGCTGCGAGACAGAGAAGAACTGGATCTGTGCCAGACTGTTGGATATGGGAAATGAAAAGAGAACAGCCTGGAAGAGACAGCAAAACAGTAACAGTCAAGGGAATAATTGCCTCCTTTTTCCTTTAAATGCTGTTCCTCAATAAACACTTCTAAGAAAATATGCAAACTGTCTTATGCTCATTTGTAACGCATAGCTGATCAGTAGGCATCTACTCCACGTAAAAAATCAATCAAATCAAGAGGGCAGCCAATGAAATGGAAAGGCAGCATATTTGAAATAGATGAAAAGAATTTTTTGTATCGACACACTGCTTAATTATCCTGTGGAACTCATGGCCACAAGATGTTATTGAGGCCACGAGCTCAGCAAGATTCAACGGAGGACTGGACATTTAGCTGGAGAATGGGACTATCACAGGGTGGCTGGCCCTTTAAGGGGAGATGGGTCCCAGCCACACCTGTTACACTTTGCTTATTTTCTCCACCTGGGGAGGCAAGCTAAGTCACATGACAGGCAGGTCATGGGGCTAATTCAAGCCTCGAGGGGTGGCGAAAGGAGAGAAGCTTGCGGAGCAGAAGATAGGAAATGCCAGGTAGGAAGCTCTGGGGATTGATGCTTGGTAGAGACTCTAAGAACCTCAGCAGGAGCTATGAGAGAGTCTAGGAAAGAGCTTTGCTCAATTAATGGTCAGACGAATTAGAGGAAAGAAGACAGAGGAAAACTTTAGGCTGGGGTAGCAGATTCTTTTGTGTTTGTTTATGTCCTCAGAGACATTGGAAAGGGTGGAATTTTCTTTTACAACTTAGCTGGAGGGCCAGGTCCCTGCAACAACCAAGCGAGGCTGGAAGGTTGGGAGATTCCCACTGGAGAGAAGGGAAACTGAGGCAGCAGCTAGCCCAAAACCAGATCGGGCAGGCGATGCTGCAACAAGGAACTTTCGCTGCTTAGAAAAAAGTTACACAGGATCCGAACCCTCCTGCTTCAGAGCTCACAGCTTAGACTCATAGATATTAAGGTCAGAAGGGACCATTATGATCATCTAGTCTGACCTCCTGCACAATGCAGGCCACAGGATCTCACCCACCCACTCCTGCAATAAACCTCTCACCTATATCTGAGCTATTGAAGTCCTCAAATCATGGCTTAAAGACTTCAAGGTGCAGAGAATCCTCCAGCAAGTGACCCGTGCCCCAGGGTGGTGACGGGAGACTTTTCAGACAATCTGTTTTTTTTAAGGGATGCAGGATCAGTGTCTGGAGTTAAATGCACCTGAAGAGACTGAGTCCCAAAAACGACAGGGAGGTTGAGGGGATCCACAAGTGACACCGAGCACCATCGTAGGTGTGGTTGGGTTAGTGTGTGTTTTCTCCCTGTGTGCCATCCCAGCTCTGCGCAGACAGCTGGCACAGCCAACCTCGAGCAAACCGCTCAGTGACCACACGATCCATTAAGATGCGAAGGTGCTTGGTCAGGTTTATTGTCAATAAAGCACAGTCCTAATGCCCTGGCTTGACGATTACAGATACGCTAACACATGTATGCCCGTTGTGATGGACTAGCTCAGCTGATGGCAGGACTTTCCGCTATCCCCTAGACCGGACAAAGACAGTCTCTGAGATACATCTTTATACACAGATACAAACAAGCTATGTATCACTTCTGATGGATCAGGGTGCCACCCACTGACATATCCAGGGGCCACCCGTTACCTTGTACGGGTTGGTTTGAACCAAACACCTGTGTTCATCATGTTGTTATCTGACTTTGTCCTTAAGATGGGTCAGTGGGTTCCTGAGATCTGTGGGCAATGTGCTGGTATCGAGGTGTTCGGGTACCACCCTGGAATGTGTCTGCGTGAGCAGGGCCTGCCTCTTGCTTACAACCTGGTTTTGCTTCATGTCAGCAAAGTTTTGACCACTTTAGCCCAGGCCTCATACCAGACCTCTGGTACATGGGCTTATGGTTCAGGGCCTCATGGTTCAGGGCCTCCTCCTCCTCCAGTACGCACCATACCACCTAATCCTGCTCAGAGGCGTTTCGTGAGCACCAGGTTTAAACAACCCAGGTTGACGGCAGGGTCCAGTCCCCACCACGAATCTCAGCGAGAGAGAGAAGCAGGGTGGGGAAAGAGCCGTGCAGGAGAACATGTAGCTGAAGCAGTGAATCAACCATCGGGGGCCACCTCAGTGTCAGCAGCATCCCCATCTTGTGTAACCTGGCCCACAGCTCTGCCAACGAGGCCGTGCTGATTTACATCAGCTGGGATCCTGCCCCAGATGCATCAAACAGTGGAACAACGGAAGTTACAAAGCCCTTACAATAATCTTCTTGGGGCAGACCCAGACAGAAGCCCTCTCCTCTGTCAGTTCTGCAACGGCCTTGCTTAGATCAGGAGCGCGTCTTTCTGGCAGATCCATTTTAATTCAGCGCTGCAGGTTTCCAATGCAATCTGGTTTCTTTTTAACACCCCGCAGTCCCTTCCACCGGGTTTCCCTGCGCTGTGGAATCAAAGAGTCAGTCATTGCCGATGTGTTTAGACTTTGCAGGGAGTTGGGTCTGTAGTGGTGCCGTGGGGCAGGACGCTGTCACTTTCTCCCCCCAACCATTTCAAAGGGAAGGCTGGCCTTATTGTTAATGCACTGGGCTGAGCCCCAGGAGATCAGCACTTGGTTCTAGCCTCTGCCACAGATTTCCCTGCATGGCCTTTGTCAAGTCACTCAGACCTAGATCCTCAAAGGTAGTTAGGCTCCGAACTACCACCGATTTCAATGGAAGTTAGGGCCTAATCCCTTCTATCTAAATACTGAAATCCATGGGAGTTAGGAGCCTAGATGCTGGCCTACACTAGGGACTTATATTGGTACAGCTAGGTCTAACAGGGGTGTGAACAATCCACACCCCCGAGAGACGTAGCTAACCTGACCTAACTCCTGGTGCAGCCAGCGCAAGGTTCAGAAAACAATTCTTCTGTCCACCTGCCCGCCACCTCTCAGGGACGTGGATTAACTATGCTGATGGGAGAACTCCCTCCTTATAATGGTATAATTATACCAGTAAAAATTCACCTCCCCTAACTGATGCAGTGATAGTGTTACAACTTTCAAGTGCCCGCTAGGCCTCGTTAGCTGCACACAGACGCACGTCCTTGATCATCTGGGAAGGGACATCTTTCAGGTCCGGATGACCAGGGCTTTAACTGAAATTCCTAGAATCTGCCAGTGTGGCTCAAACCAAACTGTTTTAGAAGAGATGCCTTGCTCTCACCTGAACATCAGGTTATGCTGAACCTGGCTCTCTGGTTATTGCGACACCTGAAATACACACAAACCCCCAAGCCTTTCCATTGACACATGTTGTGACCTTCCCTTCTGCAGCACTATGAGCACTTGCAGTTTTACGGCCAGCCTCATGCTATTTTGTGCTTTTCTTTAAGTTCCAGCTCTTGGAGTCAGGTGATTATGAGAGAATCTCAGCTTGCCTTTTAAAAAACAAAGTTTCTACCCGTCCTTTTGATTGAAAACATGACCCCGAAAACCAGAAGACAAAGACAAAGAACCCTAAATGCATTAAAAAAAACCCCCACTACTCATGATTTTTAAGCAAATCTCACCATTTTGGGGACCTGACTTAGGGTTTTGAAAGCTTGGGCTTTCCCATACGGTAATAATTTCAAAGGAGGTGAAGTGTCACATTTTTGGCTTCTGAATCCGCAAACGAGGCAGTAAGATTGTTTGCAAACACAAATAGGAAAAACATTAGGAAACTCACAGGTCTCTATTGAAGGGGGAGCCATCTACCCACATCCACGTCCTCTCGGGAGATTTAAAGTTTAATCCAATCCAAAGAGAATTTTTCTCGGTTGTGATCGTCTGTATGTAATCCTGTAAAGTGGACGAGACAGGCATCTGGGTGAATAAATGGTGCTTTAATTCTCTGAAGTCTGCTTCAGTGTTAATCCAAGGGCAATAAAAATCCAACGCAACACAACATGCCGTTCGGGTGGCCAGGTGCCTGGTTTTTGATGGGAAAGTCTGGTGGAAAAGGGGATCTGACTGTGTCCGGTCAGATCTACCGACTGGACAACCAAAGTCCAGTTACTGTGAACAGGGGAGGCGGGGATCATCACCCGCGCCAGCCCCTAATCAGCCTGGTCTGTCTCCTATCATCGTTAGGCGGCTGCAGCTCCCATCCCCAGCTCCATAGACAAGTCCCTCCTGACCCGGGCAGGGGGGTGGGAGGGGAAAAGCAGCGAGCAACGGGGGATATGGGGGTAGAGGAGTGGACGGGGGTGGGGCCTCAGAGGAAGAGGTCGGGCAGGGGCAGGGCCTCGGGGGGGAAGAGGCGGGGCAGGGAGGTTCCAGCACTCCTGCAGGAGTGTCAGGTTTTTAAATATTACCCAAACGGGCAACCGTGCATACCGCACTTGGGATCTTGGCACTCCCAGCCGCTGACCTTCAAACAAAATATCCGCTAGCTTACCGGTGGGGTTGGAACTACATTTTCCCACATTTGGTTTATTACGGCGCAGTGCTCCAATATCCTGCAAGAAAATTCACTTTACCATCTCCTCCTGGTCCTGGGTCACCAGTAAACGAGAGCTCTTCGTTAAGCAGTCATCACGGCTGCTGTTCCACATTCTAGTTTCTTTAGACACCCAGTAACATTTTCCCTTGTACGGCAGCCAGTCCCGGGGGCAAAGTACGCAGCTGGAGCCTTCTGGAAGGGAAAAAGCATCATTAATGAATCATAGAATCATAGAATATCAGGGTTGGAAGAGACCTCAGGAGGTATCTAGTCCAACCCCCTGCTCAAAGCAGGATCGATCCCCAATTAAATCATCCCAGCCAGGGCTTTGTCAAGCCTGACCTTAAAAACTTCTAAGGAAGGAGATTCCACCACCTCCCTAGGTAACGCATTCCAGTGTGAGCAGGAGTTGTTTGTAGCTGCTGACCAGCTGTTTGGCAGGTCAGGGAGGGGCTTGGAGGAGGGTGGAGAATGGTGAGCGGGCGGGGGCATCGGGGAGAGGGTGGAGTGGGGACAGGACGAGAGAGAGCGAGGGTGGAGCCTCGGGGGGGGGGGCGGTGTGTGTTTGACATTATCAAACCGAAATATTGCCACGGTCCTGGATCAAAATTGTTTGGCATTTTCGTTTCCCAGGAAACGTCAAGACTTCCGCTCTTGGTTCTGAGTCGGATGAAAAAAAAAAAATTCCCAAGGGTTGGAATCTCCCATGGAACAGAACTTTCCATTCCCCTCCAAGCTCTCGTACCAGTACAGGGTCTCTGGGCCGGGGAGCGAATGGCTAAAAGCAGGTCCCACAAACAGCCTGGGGGAAAACAGGTTAAATAACAAACCGCTGAAGATGCAGCTACCCAGAAAAATGAAAGTCAACGCTTGTGAGGTTACCTGTTGAGCTGCTTTGGGGTGGGTCACACAGGTGCTGTTTCAGGTGAGACAATTTCTCCACGCTGCCGACACATTTACTTTCGTTTCTGGGTCTCTCGGAGACCACATCGCCTTCGGGAGCCAGTCCACGCCCCGAGGAGCCCTGAAAAACTTCAGCACAACATCCATGTGAATGAACGTTGCTTTCTGTGCTTTAAAACATTACGAATGCGGGTCTGTAAATTACACCTCCTTCAGCAGCGTCTAGTGACTGTACCAGGGAAAGAGACGGGGGGGGGGGGACTGAAAGAAATGGATAGACTGGGCATCTCCTTCGCTACAACCGTTCAGCTCCTTCTCACTTTTCCTGTCTGTGTAACAAAGGCAAGGCCTTCATGAGCAGCTCGGGTGACTTCATGCACTGGGATCCCGTCTGTTTCATTTTATCCTGCCTTTGAGAATGAGCAAGTTGTTCACTGGCAAGTGTGACAGGCGTGAAAACGAGCAAGAAAATCCCTACAATTCCCTAGCTTTTTCTATGTTCAAAGACCACGGAGGTTGCAGAGGGCAGCGCTCCAAAGTTAGGCAAATGTCTGGGCGAAGCTTGCTTGTGCAACTTCACCTCTGCCTCCCTGGTGCATCTGTGTTAGTATGAGGGGGGGAGGGATAGCTCAGTGGTTTGAGCATTGGCCTGCTAAACCCAGGGTTGTGAGTTCAATCCTTGAGGGGGCCATTTGGGATCTGGGGCAAAAATTGGGGATTGGTCCTGCTTTGAGCAAGGGGTTGGACTAGATGACCTCCTGAGGTCCCTTCCAACCCTGATAGTCTATGAGTCTATGATACGCAGGCTGTCCACACAGAACCCTGGCCTTATTCAGTGCACAGATTAGATGGTGCCTGTGACAGGGATGCGGGGTGGCCTTTGATTCACTGAAGGGGGTGGATGGTAGGCAGTGTGTGAGAAGCAAGGGGGGCCGCATCTTGCAGAGCTGCCTCTTGCACTCAGCACCAGAGCCGTTCAGTTTCCTGGGTTGGCTGGATCACTCCTGATTTCAGGCCTCACCTCTTCAGCACCTGCTTCTATCTCCCGCCGTCACTGAGCCGGGGAGCTGGGTGAATGGATATTTATGTGGGAAGCGCTCTAGGCCAGAGGTGGGCAAATTACGGCCCGGGGCCACATCTGGCCCGTGGGACCGTCCTGCCCGGCCCTTGAGCACCCGGCCAAGGAGGCTAGCCCCCGGCCCCTGCTCCGTTGTTCCCCCTCCCCCGCAGCCTCACCTCACTGCACCACCAGCGCTCTGGCCGGGCCCCGGGCGGTGGGGCTGCGAGCTCCTGCTGTGGTGAGTGGCATGGTAAGGGGGCAGGGAGCGGGGTAGGGGGGGTTTGGATAAGGGACAGGGGGTCCCAAGAGGCAATCAGGGGACAGGGAACGGGGGGGGTTGGATAGGCGTGGGAGTCCCGGGGGGGGGAGGGTGTGTGGATAGGCGTCGGGGCAGTCAGGGGACAGGGAGCAGGGGGGTTGGATAGGGTGTGGGGTCCTGGGGGGGCAGTTAGGGGTGGAGGGTCCTGCTTACGGATTATACACGCCTTGTCCACACACAAACTTGCACTGGTTTAATTAGTGGGGATGCCTGTTAGGAGTGTTAGTGATGATAATGTTAGGTTTCAGAGTAACAGCCGTGTTAGTCTGTATTCGCAAAAAGAAAAGGAGGACTTGTGGCACCTTAGAGACTAACCAATTTATTTGATGCATCCGATGAAGTGAGCTGTAGCTCACGAAAGCTCATGTTCAAATAAATTGGTTAGTCTCTAAGGTGCCACAAGTCCTCCTTTTCTTTTAGTGATGATAATGAAGTATTCAGGCCCGTATATTTGCCTGAGATAGAATGTGGGGTCTTGAGTTGTTTGCCCATTTGCCTTTTGATATTTTTATATTCTTACTAATATGTGTGAACAAAGACACTGTGTGTTACATCTGCCCACACGCAGACGGGGTGAAAAGAGAGAGAAGCGATAAAGCTAAAGTGTTTCTGGATAGAGTGGGAGTGTAATAAACAAGCGTACACTTGAAGACTGCCTCGACTCCTACTTCAGGCAAATAGACCGGCCTGAATATTGCATGATCATCACTAACACTCTTAGCAATGCCCTTATTTCAGTTTTGCTTAAATCTGCTCCCAGTCACGTTAAGCCAAAATAAGAGGGTCAACAACTGGGGTTGTGTCGATTTAACTAAAGGTTTCAGAGTAGCAGCCGTGTTAGTCTGTATTCGCAAAAAGAAAAGGAGGACTTGTGGCACCTTAGAGACTAACGCATTTATTTGAGCATGAGCTTTCGTGAGCTACAGCTCACTTCATCGGATGCATACTGTGGAAACTGCAGAAGACATTATATACACAGAGACCATGAAACAATACCTCCTCCCACCCCACTCTCCTGCTGGTAATAGCTTATCTAAACTAAATTCTAAACTAAATTATCTAAACTAAATTCGTTTAAATTCACACCTTTAGTTAAACTGGGAAAACCCTCCATGTCGGCATCAGAGAAATTCCATTTAAATTCTATCTACAAGCAAAGTGCTAAGGGAGCAGATCTGCTGTTAAAAATCATCCTCCTAGTATAACGAAAATCACTGTGCATGATAACTGAACTATTAAAAAAACAGCAACAACAAATCCTTCAAATTTCCCCAAATCAAAATGTTAAGGAATCACAGAAAGGAACGTTGGTGAACCGGATGTTCAAGGCTTAGAACTTTTAAATGTCTCCCCCAAACTGATGAGTAGAGTGGGTCAATATTCAAATTTCTGTGTCACTGCATTGTGATGACATTTTCATTCCAAAATTGTTTGGAACAAAAAGTAGAAATTTCACAATTTTCTGCGGAGTGGAAATTTAAAAAAAAAATCAAATCAAAACAATTGCATTGGAAAATTTCAAAATGAAATGCTGAAATATTTCAAAATTTTGAAATCAAATTTTTATTTTTATTAAGTTTATCATTAAATTGTTTATTGAGTTTTTATATTTGGTTCTATTTTTCAATTTCTTTTCATTTCATTTGCTTTTTAAAATTATTAAAAGCAGCAGCTACCGGCGGTCTCAAACACCTTGAGCGCTTATCTTATTTCCTTGTTGGATGTGTCTCCTGTTTGATGTTATGAAACCATTTGACACATTGAGCAAGAAAATCAGAAAAGCCCTGATTACGAACTACAATAGCAAGTTTGTTTCAATGCCTTGTGTTAGCCGGAAATCTTTTTTCTAGGACATTAAAAACAACTGCTGCTTCGAAGAGGAGCTCTTTTAACTAATTTTACAAATAAAACATAAATTGCAATAAAATAGAATGCCTCAGTTCTGGGCTGCCCAATTCCTAGGGGAGCTGGTTCTCTTGTTCCCCAACTCATTTCTGTGGCAAACACCCTGTCACACAACTGTTCAAAAAGAAAAAAAAAAGCCACAAGCTTATTTTCCCCTCCCCACTTTTGTCATATCCAAGAACATCTGAGCTACTTTTGCTCAAACTTTTTAAAAAATATTGCTAAGAATGACCAGGGGAAAATTCAGCTCAAAATGTGAAAACTGTGGGAAATTATAAGACTCCAAAAATGTCCCTTGTAATAGAAATGCCTTAACGGTAGGTATTACTGTGATCTGACTGCCTGTGTTATGCTTGAGAGTGAATAACGGGCGTGGAGCAACTTACCCCAAACACTCAGCACTATGACTGTCATCAGCAGGACAACGTACCCAGCAGCTCCGATCTTCAAGACAAGTTGATGCCAGTGTGGACACTGATGGAATTCTGGCCAATTCAGTATTTGGGGAAATTATAATAAAAAAGGAAATATTGGAATTACTTGATGATTTACATTCTCTTTTAGACAAGTGTCAGAGGGGTAGCTGTGTTAGTCTGTATCTACAAAAACAGCAAGGAGTCCGGTGGCACCTTAAAGACTAACAGATTTAATTGGGCATAAGCTTTGGTGGGTAAAAAACCCACTTCTTCAGATGCATGGAGACTGCATCTGAAGAAGTGGGTTTTTACCCACGAAAGCGTATGCCCAAATAAAACTGTTAGTCTTTAAGGGGCCACCAGACTCCTTGTTATTCTCTTTAAAAGCTTGTCCAGAAACCCATGCAAGAGGATGGCGTGCCAATCTATACTGCACCAGCAAATACGCTCCCCGCGACTGCTCGCAGTACTCCTGTGTAGTAGACAAGTACTGACACCTTGATTTTACAGCTGGGAACTCAGGTCCACAGAGATTGGAGCGGCTTGCCCGTGATCACGCAGGAAGTCTACGGCAGACCAAGTTCAGATCTTTAGAATCACAGTCCAGCATCTTAGCCACCAGACCACCCTACCTTGGCTCATCGAACGATAAATAAATCATGATTCTGGGGGCTACCATACAGCTGTCCGTCAGCGAATGTCCCTTTTAAGAGCATCCCTGAAACTGCCTAGGCAGAATTATGCAGCCCCTAATGTTATCATGAAGTAGTAAAACAATAGCAATTGTTCTGCAGCATATTGTGGGAGAACGTGTCTGTCCCTGACCCTTGGTGTGAGCCTACGACCAGCCAGCGGCGTGTTGGGTCTTCCCCCGAGGCCCTGCTCCTGCGCTGCCTCTTCCTCCCAAGACCCCGTCCCCCGCTCACTCCTCTCTGCTCCCTGCCCTGTCGCTCGCCCTTATGGCCCTCTAGCCCCCCCCCTTTCTGGCACTCTTAGAGTTGCCAGTTTTGGTTGGACTTATTCCTGGAGGTTTCATCACATGACCTAAGATTTAATCTGTGATTCCTGGAGACTGCGGGACAATCCTGGAGGGTTGGCCACTGTAGTGAGACGCAGCTGAATCAAGGTGTTGATCTGTGTGAATCCCTGGAGAGGGACAGAGGCACGACAGCTGTTTCTTTGGGCTCAAGCAGAGGAAAGCTGGCCTGGCAGGCTGTGAATATGGCTACCTCTCAGCCAAAGGGGTAAGGTTTTTATCCGAGACCAAAGAAAACCACAAAGAGCAAAAATAGAGTCGTTGTGAGAGAAACAACAGAGGGTGTCTCTTGCTTTTCAAGATCCTCCTTCTCGAAACCCCTTCACACCCCAGCCAGGCGTCTTACATTTAACAGTCCAGAAAACAAGATTATGGCAACGAACACCAAAACTAAACAGCTCTACCTGTGCCCTTATCACAGCTGATTAACATCGTACATCAAATCAGCAGACGACACCAAAATTGGATGGGGACATAATTGATTAAACGAGATCAGAGCCCTGGGGGCTGCCAGCAGTTGGCGAAAATGTCAGAGTGAATAAATGTAATGCCCTGGCCCCGGGAGAGGAAATCAACTGCTGAGAGAGAACATGGAGGGGGTGTCTTTAAACCAAGGTCACTTTCATTTTGTTTTATCGGCCTAGTGGATGGACCGGTGGAGTGGGATGCAGGAAACCACGGTTCTTTCCCAGCTACCGCACTGACCACCTGGGTGATGCCAGGCAAGTCATTTTCTTGCTCTGTGCCTCAGTTTCCTCATGTGTAAAACAGGGATAATGATACTGACCATTGTAAAGCACTTTGAAATCTAGGGGTGAAAAGCCCCAGGTAAGATCTAGGGATTTTTATTTATTTCAGACCTAGCCTCAGTAAGCAGTTTAACACTGTTGCAAAAAACAAACAAACAAACAACAAAAACCCCACCCCTAACATCGTGCTGGGATGTATTAACAGGAGCGTTGTAAGCAAGACACAAGAAGTAATTCTGGCGCTCTACTCCATGCTGATATGGCATCCGATGAAGTGAGCTGTAGCTCACGAAAGCTTATGCTCAAATAAATTTGTTAGTCTCTAAGGTGCCACAAGTACTCCTGTTCTTTCTGTTGCAAATGTAAGCTTCTTATCTGAAGTATTCAGGGCTAAATTCTGATCTCACTGACCCTGCTGTAAATCCGGAGTGACCTCACTGCAGTCAATGGAGTCGGGGTTGGATCCTGATCTCAGTGACCGTGATGTCAATTCACAGTGACTCCAGAACTAGTTAGTCTGGGTTTACACTGGTTTAAATGAGAGCAGAGTCTTTGCCCTGCTTTCTGAAATAATACATTTAAATTCACTCTCTGAGCATCCCGAATCTCAATGCTCATTCTCACTCATTCTCCCCAAACTCAACCGTGGAAGCTTTTTTTCATCCCTTCTGTGACAAAGTGGGAAAAATCTGTAATATTTTCATGATTCCTATGCATGCCTCAGTTTTCCTCTGAACTTTGCATTGCCACCAACGTGTCGGCAGGAGGGGAATTAACATTGCTCCTGGAAAAGTGAAGGAGACATGGGTGTGTGTGTCACCTCGCTGCCTGGCTGGCATGAATTGGGTCCTTAATGCACTGGCTGAAACCGACCCAGATCAACAGACGGTTCGGAGAGAAGTCCCAAGGACTGAACCATCAATGCCTAAGAGCAGGAAACTTCATCAGGTGAGACGTGAACAGAGCTGGAGAACAAAAGGGAAAATGGTGCTCGGTGGATGGAATAGGGACTTCTCTATGCAGGGACTAAGAAGCTCTCCCCTGGGGAGGACAAAGGGACAGAGAGAGAGCCAGAGATGAAATCCATTGCAGCTTGGCTGGTTCATAGCACTGGCTTGGCCAGGATGGATGATGATGTAACTTTTGCTTCTTTGCCAACCCAAGGATGTTCAGAGTCTGTAGCCAGGTGACTAATAAATGATTACCGTGTTCGGAAAAGGCTGCCTGCATCACTGCAAATACTCCCTGAGCGCATTGTGCCCTTGGACGGATACAGAACAAGCCACCCACAGGGCTCTGGCTTGGCTGGATTTTTGGCAGGGATCACGTGTGCCCAAAGACCTAGTCTTGGGGTCCATGGACCGCTGTGGCACTGCGTGAACCCTGGGGGTTTGGGACGCTGAAGGGGCACAGACTAGACCCTGTGAATCCGTGCCAGCCTTTACGTACCCCATTATTCTAGAGACACTCGGCAGGAAACATTGTCACCTACAGCATTAACTTGTTTCCACCCCAAGTCTGTAAATAATAAACTAAAATAAGCATTAAGGATACTCTGACAAAGCTATACTCTGCTTGTCTTTCTGTGCTAGGACTAAAGTTAGTTCTGAAGTGGCCTGGGAGACATTTACATTGACACAGTACAAAGTTTAAAATATACTGTACTATACATATCAACTAATAAATAGTCATTTACTCGGCTAGACCCAAGGCCCAGATTTGGTCCTGTCCAGCATGGGGGGATGGACCACATGACCCAGCAAGGTCCCTTCTACTCCTACATTTCTATGACTCTATATTACACAAACTAGTGTCTCTGTTCTGGACCCCATCTCTGTACACTCCTCTCCAGTTAGACACCGGGAGATGTACCTGAAAATCCCAGTCTTAGCACAAAAGTAGGAAGTAAGAACACACTCACTGTGGGGTTGAGATGAACGAGGTAAGCGGGCTCCCGGGATGTCTAAGTCAGCATAGACGACGTCCCCAGCCATGGCATGTACAGCCCGAGAAGAGAGCACGCCAGTAAGCAGGGCTGTGAATCAGGAGAACCACCTATTGTGCATAAAACAAAATGAACACCACATCCAAAGCCAGGAAGTCTTATCTATCAGAAGCTGTTGAATTTCTTTGCCTATCACCGCTCTGTGGATTCCCTTTGCTGTTTAAGGCTAAGGACTGAACCGATCGCGTCATTTCAATCAAGGCATTTGCACTTGCAGAGCTGGGAGGCATTGAATTGATTGGCTTCCAGACGCCCCCATGCTTTCCTGTAAACTGCAGCTCTGCGAGCTGTGGGGGGGGGGCAAACATTTTTTGCTGCATAAAAATTGAGAAAGAGTGTGGAAATAAAATTACAACGGGTATTTCCCAGACCTGCTGGGAGCAGCCCAATCCAGACCTGCCCCCTCTCCCTTTCCCACAGCTTTGGGATCGTCAAGCTCTTGTACAGATGCTTCCTGTGAAAAGAGACGGCGTTGGGTAGATGGCACATCACGGCTGATTTCTTCCTTCCAGTCTCTGTCCCAGAGGCTGCTATGCTGGATTTTGCTAGGGGTAACTTGAGAGTCCGGGGTCTGTGCACAAGTTCCAAAGAGTTCGCAATGCACAGGGACCGGGCTCACAGGTATAGAGTTGGAGCGTATGTAGGCTACCTTGCATAAGCTCTGAAAACCTTAGTGAGCAAGGATGCTCTTGTGGATAAGGAACAACTTGTGAGTTGGGGGTTCAAATCCCAGCTCTGTGACACAGACTCACTAAGTGACTTTGGGCAAGTCACTTAAATCTCTGGGCCTCAGTCCTTCATTTCTCCTTCCCATTCAGATTGGAAGCTTTTTGGGGCACGGGCTGTCTCTTACGATGTATTTGTACAGTATGTGTCGTCAGATATTTGGCTGTGTGTGTGTGTTCTCTCTGTTTGCCATCCCAGCTCCGTGCAGACAGCTGGCAGAGCAGACCTCGAGCAAACCTCCCAATGACCACAAGATCCGTTAAGGTATGAAGGCACCCAGCCTGGTTTATTGTTGATGAAGCACTGTATAGGTACCTTATGATTGCTACAAGTACACTCAGTGCATGTATGCCTGTGACAAGGGATACAGCTCAGTTAGTGGCCGGACTTTTCACTATCCCTTCAGCTGGCCAAAGACACTCTCTTTGAGACTCCATTTTGGTATCAAGGTGTTCTGGTACCACCCTTCTGGAATGTGCTTTCGTGAGTGCGTTGTGCCTAGCACCCCTTAGGAATGTGTGTTTCTGCACTGTCAGCCCTGACTTTGCTTTATATTAGCAAAGCTTGGACCACTACTTTAGCCCAGGCCTCAGGCCTCAAACCAGGCCTCTGATTCAAAGGTTTATGTTTCAGGCCCTCTTCCTACTACAGTATGCAGTGCAATGGAGGCCTGATTTCAATTGTGTTCTATAGATGCTACCAAAAGGCACACAAACAATGTTGAGTGGCTGGTTGTTTATATATATATTTATATATATACACACGTGCTGCGGAAGTTGAAATTTTTTTCCATTGCAACAAACTCAGCCCCCATCTCTGCTTAGCTGCTACCCAGATATGTGTGGCTTTGCCCTGAACACGTACCAAACCTATACGGAAAATAACTCGACCCGCCTCTGTGGTGGTCAGACACAAAATAGTCTTAATATTTTGTCGCTTCAGTTGCACAAACCACTATATCCTCCAAATGCTTGACAGGGGTTAAAAAGTGCAAATCTGCCAAATGCCAATTGTAACGTCGTTGTCAAAGTGTTTTCCAGTTTGTACGTAGCAAGAAGTGTTTCTTGTCTCTGGAGCGTTCAGAGCCGCTGCTGCAATGGGAACAGATTTCTTTAAATCAAAGTGGTTATTTCACAGGGGAGTTTTAAACCATTTTAAGTGAAACCAAATACTATTTTCAAGGAGAGTATGTCCATTGTCACAGCATGACCTGGCAAACCCACCACCAGAAACAATATCAGAAGGAGGAAGAAATTAAGAACTATAGGCATGGCGGAAAAGAGTTGTCTGAATGTATTTAAACGAAATACCTATCGTTGTTACAGCTTTTCAAACACAGAAGGCAAAACATACACTTTTGAGCTAACATTTTACATAGAACTGTACAGCAATGTCCCCCCTCCCTCTCCAGGAAAAAAAAATAGTGAAAATGAGACATTTTTTATCTTCATTGATATTTTTCTGTGTGTTTGTGTGTGTGTGTGTTTGAAGTTTAACATTTTGCAGCATTTTGGTGGGACAGCTAATACGTAGGTTACACAACTAAAATGCAAGAAAAACCAAAGTTTGGACCTAAACGTGAGATGAAAGACTTTAACTGATGCTAGCAACTGAAAAGATAGAAGAGGAAGACAAAGAGTAGAAAAGCATCAACCACAATATGTGATCAAGATCACAAAGTTGAGGAAAGTGACTGGTAGCAGGTCTTGTCAATGCAGATTTAGGGACTTCCATAGGCCAGTTTATAAATGTGTATTTGTGTGTAACACTAAGTTTCTCTATTTAAGTTATAAGATTTCTGTTCTAAAAGAATGGATCTGTTAATAAAAACAAAGAAAAAAATCTGAAAAAACAAACATTTTTTGGTTTTAAACTCAATTTTAGATTTGTTTTTCAATGAAATTCCAAACAGTTTGAATTAAAATGTCTGTTTTGCACATAATCCATTTTCCATTGGAAAAAGTAACATTTTGACAGAAAATTTTTGACTAACTAAATTAAGTGCAAAGCAGGTTAACCCAGTGTGCCTCCATGTCTCCCTCTAGTGGCTGAACCAGGTTTAGTGGTTTAGGAGTCTGCGACTGCCTCAGGGCTAACGAAGCAGCCCTTTAGGTCAGGCAGCAGAAGCTCGGTGCTTCACAGGATTCCAGGTTCAATCCTCCCAGGCAACCCTGCCAGGAGCTTCAGAGTTGATGTCACAGCTGGACAGACCAGTAAGGGTCTCACTCATGTTGCACACAGATGTAACACCTATTCCTACTTGATATGCCCCTCCTTATACATCCAAGGATGTCTTTGGCCTTCTTAGCCACAGTGTCACACTGAGAGCTCGTGTGGAGCTGATTTCCACTGCGACCGCTATGACCTTCTCAGTGTCACTGTTTTTTCTCTGAAATGCTGCCGGGGCTTTGGCTATGCCAAATGGTATCCTTAAAAAACCAAACACGGTGTCAGATCTCTCTGTTCCCGTGAGCAATAAACTCGTGTACACATGTTTTAAAAAATAAATAGCAGATTCTTCCATATTCGGCACTGCCTGTCATTAACCAATAAGTTCTGATTCATTCTCCGATCAGAAAAAAGACCATTTGTATATCTTCCTTTGTGTTGCTGGTTTGTTGAGACCCAGGCCTGATGTCAGCTGCCTCAATAGCAATATTTTTCTTAGGCAGGAGTGCTGAAATCACGGAGTATGGTTATGGCAAGAGGTGCAAACTTCTCCCGTTATGCACACAGGAATCTCAGGATTAGTAGCCAGGCCATCTCTTGAGGCCATCTTAGATGAGCGGCTTTCATTGGGTCATTTATCAGGTGTAAAATCAAGGCACCGAGGAAGGAAACGGGCCATAGAGTGGTTTAAGAAGTTAAGATTTGTGCAAGAGTCCACAGGTTACATCCTCACTGCAGAGCTAACTCATCTGATTTGCACTGGAGTGACTCGTCTCACATAGAATTCGGGGGTGGGGGGAATTTTTCGACCAAAACTTTGTTTTTTATGGAACATGCAGATTTGGGACAACTGAAACATTTTGTGCAATTGTGCTGAATTTACCAAATTGTTTCAGTTAAAAAAAATTCTGAAAACATTTTGATTTGAAACAACTTTTCAGTTTGAAATTTCCTTCAATTTTATTCAACATAAAATAAAAGCTCAAAATCGAAACAAAACATTTTTGTTGTGGGTGAAATGAACCATTTTTCTTTGACCCCAGATGAATTTTTTCTGACTTTTTGGTATGCTGAAAATTTTGAAAAATTTTCATTTTGGGTTGATCTGAAACTAATCTTTTTCCTTGTATTTCAGGAGTGCCAGTGAACTGAGAAACCAGTTAGCTGCAGAGCTGTACTCTTGAGTTAGCCTAGCTCCAGTGAGTCTGCCCAGGCCACAGAAATACCACTCATGTTGCCGTGTCCACAATGGCTCTGCTCTCACCTGAATGTGGTGCTACAACTTCTCGGGATACATCCTATAGTTCTCCAGTGAGCTGAGCCGCTCTAGGAATTCTTTCCCAGTGAATTGTTGGAGAACTTGTCTGTCCTTTTGGGGCACACTGGGGAATTGTGGGAAGGCAATGGAGGACTCGTGGCACTGAAGTTGTGCTGGCCTGCATCCACACTACAGAGCAGCTGTGTTAGCAGCTGATGAGTTGTGCTCACTCAAGTGGTACTCGCCGATGGGACAACAACGTGAGCTACAAGGAACATTGCATTTGAATTAAGGGCTTGTGTGTGCAGACAGGACTCAAGTTAGGGCAGCATTTGAGTTATAACTTCAGCTGACTTTGCAGTGAAGACAAACTCCCAGAAAGACAAAGCTGCTCCTTGTTGACAGGGCTTTAGCATATGTCTACACTGAAAAATAAAAGGTGTGTTCGTAGGGTGACCAGATGTCCTGATTTTATTAGGACAGTCACAATTTTTGGGTCTTTTTCTTACATAGGCTCCTATTACCCTGCACCCCTTGTCCCAATTTTTCACATTTGCTGTCTGGTCACCCTATGGGTTCTTAACCTGGGTTACCTAACTCAGATTAAAATTGCAGTGAAGACACATCAATTTGGCTTTTAACTTGGGTCAGCAACTCAAATTAAAGCCTATAGAGGAGCTGGGGGTGGAACTTGAGCTGCTAACCCTGAGATAAAACCCAAGTTGCTGTGTCTTTACTGCTATTTTAATCCAAGTTAGCTAATGTGAGTTAAAAGACATACCTCTTTTTGCAGTGTAGACATATCCTTAGCTGGTGTTTCTGCAAGGATTGCCTGTGAACCATTTGCAACCTCTTCTGTTCAAGAAACAGGACTGGAAGAGCATGTCTCTGCTTTGTGGGTGCCCTTTTGTCTCTGGCCCAGTGTTGCATGGGGTCCTCCTCTCTGGTGCCCCTACTGGGCTCTCCCACAGATGTGCAATGGTCTTTCTCAGCCTGCGTCATCTCCCAACTCACCCTCAGAGTGTTCTCCTCCAGCGAAGTCATGCAATGGTTCGCTCCGCTTCTGGGGTACTCAGCATCCCAGTTGACATACACAAAAGGTCCTTCAGCCCTCCTGGGCTTCTCTCAGTTCTCTCCTCCTCTGGGCCTCTCTTCTCTTCCCCGATGTAGGGCTTCATTCAGGGCTACCCCTCAGGAGCTGATTCTGCTCCAGGTGGGTCTCTACACTTGACTTCCTCAGGCTTTTCCTGGAGGGGAACCTGCTTTGTTCCTTTCTCCAGGGTCTTCCTCCTCTACTGAGTCCCCAGCCCTAGTGAGTAATGTTCTGCCTGCTTCACCACCACAGCTGGGCTCGGTTTCTAATTTAGCCCCATTACATCCAACTGGGGTCACTAATTAGCTAGTATGTTGCCAGCTCATCAGAGAGGCTGAGGAATAGCTGCTAAGTCCTGGGCACGGGTATTTGTACCTTCTGTAAATAAACTAACCATACCAAGAAAATCTTCTGATTAGGTCCTGCCCCTTTCTACTCTGAGGGGAATCTAGCCCTCGGTTTTGCCAGCACTGTGCAGTGTGCACTGTTTTCATATGATTTGGCTTGAGGCCTGTCTCCTTTACTGGAAAGTCTCTACTTCAGAAGCCTCAACAGCGTAACAAACGTTCCCTGAGTCGCCACCGACCTTTAGCCTTCCTTTCCTGTGTGATCTCTTTGGGCTGCTGCTCGCAAAAGGTGTCAATTGTGCTCCCACGACAGAGACGGCTTAGGAAGGGCTCCCTCATGCTGCAATCTCCTGTAAAACAGAACCAATGTGGTGTGATAGAGGGGTTTCCCCTTCACCCTCTCCCCTGGTTCTTGTCACACAGACAGAAAGCAGAAGACCAGAAGTCCGAAGGGCAGACAATGCGACATTTATTGGGGTTCGTTTCCAAGCAAGCATATTCAGAGGCCCTTCACACCAGTCGGGCTTATCTCTATACGCCGGTAGAGTCTGTTCCCCAGGGTTCCCTTCCCAGCTCCAACACCGCAGAGCCTTTACCCCGCGTCCCCCCGCCCGGCTCCCACGCCGCAGAGCCTTTACCCCGTGTCCCCCTGCCCGGCTCCCACGCCGCAGAGCCTTTACCCCGTGTCCCCCTGCCCGGCTCCCACGCCGCAGAGCCTTTACCCCAGTGGCTTTCAAACTTTTTTACTGGGGACCCCTTTCACATAGCAAGTCTCTGAGTGCGACCCTCCTTATACATTAAAACCCCCCTTTTAATATATTTAACACCATTATAAATGCTGGAGGCAAAGCGGGGTTTGGGGCCCCCGCATATAATAACCTTGCAACCCCCGATGGGTCCCAACCCCCAGTTTGAGAACCCCTGCTTTACCCCGCGTCCCCCTTCCCAGCTCTGATGCTGCATTCCCTATTCCCTGTTCCCGGTTCCCCCCTTAGCAAACATGATTCCAATTTCCCTTCCCCCCACTTCCTGTTTGACCCCAGTTTATATAGTAATATTCTCAGCTGTACCTTAACCAATCATTTTACTGAAATGTAACTAACCAATCCGAACATATTGTAACATAATTCTCTAACCAATTATATCCCACTACCCTCATTAACTTGCACCTAGCAAAATAAATTATACAGCAGACAGAAACAATTAGAGACCCAGACAGATTAACAATAGAAAAGTGGGGGCCATAAAGATAAAACGATACAGAAATGAGGGTTTCACAACCACAAACATTGAGAAGTGATTTCTTGCCAGACCGGAGGCTATCAGACTAAGTTTTCTTTAACCATCTTAAGATCTGTTTCTTTCTCTGGTGGTGATGGGCACTATCAGGACAGGACTGTGTTCCTGGCAGCCCAATAGCACCTTATTTCAGTGTGCCTGGTTTGGGATGTGAGGATGTGATCGGTCGCTTCCCAGCTTATGGCTGCCCCTGCCGCTTAGCCAAAGGCCTTAGCCTAAGAACAAGGCCTCAGACAAGCCTAGTAAAAAAATTGCAAAATGTTGGAAATGGGTTTTGTTTCATTTTTTTAAAAAACTGTAACTATTTCTAACCAAAATTGTTTTCTCTCTCTCTCTCCCTTCTATCCATGTGTCATTTAAAATAAAAGTATTTTCCTCTTTTGAAATAAGAAATGTTTTCCAAAAAATGATTTCTTATCAGCTTAATCAAATGGTGGGATTTATTAACGATTATTTTTAAACACTATTCCTACATTGAAAAAAACCCTACTCGTGACATTTTCTTAGTCAAAAATGAAAACATCATAAAACACTTTCTTGATTAAAAATTCTCACACACACAAATCAACAAAAAGTTTCATTAAACAATTTTGTAGCCTGACAGCTTCATCTTGACGAGCTACCATCTGTACAGTCTCCATGGTCTTGGCTGTACTTGGACTGGAATTTTACAACGTGCTAACTAGCATATCCTGAGACCAAACCTTTAAATCCTAGTCTAGACAAACTGCAATCAACCGGAGGGTGAAAGAAGAGGCTGGTTTTCTGGTTAAGGTGCTCAAGATTCAGAGATCTGAGTTCAATTTGTAGTTCTGCCCACAGATTCCTTGACCAAGTCAGTGATGCTCAATGGTATTTAGGCTCCTAACTTCCATTAAAATACTAAATACTTCTGAGATCTGGGTCTTAATTCTTTATGGCTCAGTCTCCCACCCATAAAATAGGCTTGATAATGCTGACCTACCTCAGTGGGGTGTTAAAAACTCACCAGCGGAGTCAATTAGCAAGAGAGGGAATTCCAAACCTGTCCACTCGGGGCTGGGTTCAAACTCCCCTCTCTGAAACATCCCAGCCTGACCACGGAGTAGATCAGCGGTCCCCAAACTTTTGAGGATCACACTCCCCTTTACCTCTGTCTGTGCCCTCTCCCCCACCCCAGAACCAGGGCCAAGAGTGGGGCTGGGGCTGCGGCTCCGGGGGAGTGGGGGAATGTGGATGGGATAAGGGGGCCAAGGCTGGGGCAGCAGCTGGGAAGCTGGTGGGTCTGGGGTCAGGAGCGGGGCTGTGGCCAGGGGCCGAGGCTGGGGGCAGGGGTGGAGCCACAGCAGGGTTGTGGTGGGGGCCGGCAGCCGGGCTGGCAGCCTGGTCCGGCTCCACTCCCAGCCTCACCCCCAGCCTCGGCCCTGGGCCAGGAACGGAGCCGCAGCCAGTGGTCAAAGCTGGGGGCTGGCGTGGGGCTGGGAGCAGAGCTGCACTGAGGCTGGGGGACGGGGTTAGGAGCAGGGCCCGGAGTCAGGGATGCGGTTGGGGGCAGGACTGGAGCAGAGCTGGGGGCAGAGTGGGGCTGCGTGGCGCTCTCTCCCTGTCCCCCATGGGAGCTGGCCTGGGTCCCACTGCACCCCCCCAGATGTTCCTCCATGCCCCCCTAGGGGGGCACGCTCCAGAGTTTGGAGACCTCTGGAGTACATGGACCGCTGATCTGATCCAGACTGGACAGTCCTATGTTCCCAATTACCAACCAAGCAGGATTCAAAGCCACGTAACGAGACCAATTTTCTGTCTTGGCAAATGTATGAATAAGAAAGTGACTCATGAATTGTAGCAGGAAACTCCCTCTGATCAATGAGCCCTGTGGTAATTCAGTGGCATAGCTACCAACAGGTGTTACTGGTGACATGAGAAGCTATCAGCGCTCAGCCCTTCCTGTAACTACTCTGTGATCTCTGTGCATGAACTTAAGTAGGGCTGGCTTCTGCATTAGACTGAAAGAACAACGAGACGGGTGCAGCTATCTATATCTCCAGTGGGTTCGTTTTACTACAGTCGGCTTCTGCAGCAGGCTTAGACACTTTGCAGGCAATTCCCCTCTGCGAAATGACTCTGTAAAAGCAGTCCTTTTTCGCTCAGCAGATCTGCTCCCTGTAGGTATCCAAGTGCCATCTCCTGACTACAGAAACTCAGATAACTTGTTAGTGCCTTTGCCTCTCTGTGGAGTGAGCTCAGCTCTGGGAGCTGGATTCAATTCAGGCTCATGCATCAGCCTTGGAATTATATAGTAAATTGCAGTGAGTTCCAGCTGTGCAAATCCACTGATGGCAACAGGACTTCAGAGGGGTCACTGAGGGCAGGATGGGACGGCAACAGGGGCCATAGATTGCAGACAGCGGAGAGGAGCAGATATTTGTAACTCTGCATGAGGCAGAAGCGAAGGGCATGAGGATAAGAGTATTTGCAGGGTACAGGTCAGCCATCCAGACACATGGAAGCGGAAATCCTCCATTTGATGGTGAGCCATTGCACGTCCCAATGTGGTTGTATATCTGGTCACTGTGCTGGTCAGAGGTCATACAGAGCTTAAGTTGCTTGCATCAGATCTGCTTTATTCTCTGTCTGAATCAAACGGGCTGTGCAAAACAACACCTACAAGATTCAGAGTAGCAGCCGTGTTAGTCTGTATTCGCAAAAAGAAAAGGAGTACTTGTGGCACCTTAGAGACTAACCAATTTATTTGAGCATAAGCTAAGTACTCCTTTTCTTTTTGCAAACACCTACAAGAGGTTCCCATCGCACCACTGAGACTCTCTGTCTGGGAAGCTCAGCCATTAAAGGCACAGACCTTCCCTCCCCAGTACCCCATCTCTCCTTCTAAGCAAAACTTAATAACACCTAGAAAAACCCAACACAAATACAACCCACACTTACTAACAACGTTCAACTAGTCTCTGAGGTGCCCTGAGCTGTCATTTAGACCCACCGGTCTCCCCTGGAACATCAGCTCTACAGCTGTCAGGAGGCAGCAAGTCCACTTGTCTGGTTGTTCCCTGTCTGAGATCTCCATTGTCTCAACCCATTATTCCCATAAAAGGGGGATAATGATACTCCCTTTGTACATTTAGATTTCAAGCTCTTTGGGGCAGGGACTGTCTCTCACTGTGTGTCTGTGCAGCGCCTGGCACAACGGGGCCCTGATCTCAGCCGAGGCCTCTATGCACAGCCGTAATACACAATGACTCCTGATAATAATAACGGAGAACGAGGCCCGTAGAAGGACAGTCCAATAGCCTACCAGTGCATACACTTTGGTGGCTTATGGCTATATTAGTCACCTAAGCACGGCTACTGCTCACATCTTAGTGAGTCAGGTCCAATACACAAAGTGTCTCTCCCATTTTTTTAATTGACTAAGATAAGAATGCCTGTTCGTGAATTGTCTGTGCCGTGGGTAGACCAAGGGGTCTCAACCTTTTCCACGTCAAGACCGACTTCTCATTTACCGCTCTAGGAAAGGCAGCATGATTGAAGCCCTTGGGTAACAGCTTGTTTGCAACATCCAGGTTGAGAAGCTGGTAGGGGAGGTATTGGTTCCAGAGGAAGGGAAGAACATAGTGTTTTCTTTGATGGTTTTTGTCGCTGGTCATATGGGAAAATATATTAATATTCAGAAAAGTAACTTTTACATTCCTGAAGGCCCTAATGCTGACACTTTGGAACATTAGTTGGGAGCAGAGCTGGTCAGAATATAGGGGAGGGGTTTTGTGTAGAAAACTTCGATTTTTTTTAGCCAAAACTGAAATATTTTGATTTGGAAATGCTGCTGTGGTACCTCCTGGGAGATGTAGTTCTGTTTCCTCACGCTCCCGTTCTCCTCTCCATGCCAGGCCTCTCGGTCAGACTCTGTCTCCCACAATGCACCACAGTCTCCCATCTAGGAGAGGGGATCACAATGGTCCCTTCTGGCCTCAGAATCTACAAATCTATGAGAGCTACATTTCCCAGCCCAATTTTCCATCGAAACACAGGTTTGGACCAGTCCTCAGTGAGTCGACAGTGGTCAATATCTCCAGTTCAGAAAGCCAAGTGACGACTACTCATTCGCCCTCATTCAGAAAGCCTTGCATTGCCTTTTGCCTTGGCTTGGTGCATCAGGCTGGCCTGCTGCAGACCCAGCGTCTCCCTGTGGTACATCTTGAGCTGCTGATACCTTTGTCGTCATTTAGATACGTGCCTTCACCTCCTCCTCTCATTGGAAACCTGCAACACAAAGGCCATGGGATTTAAAAAACAAACAATCCTGGCTGGTGTAAGTCATATAGCACCACTTAAGTTGAAGAAGTCAATGGAGTTACTCCAATGCACACCAGCTGAGAATATTTCCCTGCACGTTAGTCACCGTGATAGAAAGGGAATGTAAAGAAAGGGACTTACAGGTCATTGAACAGGGTGCCATGTACCCATTTCCAGGGCTTGTCTGCTTGTTCCCTGGTAAGGCCAATCCAGGTTTCTAAGCATCCCTTATAGTGCAGCATAAACTCCTTATAAAAAAAAAGTGAAAACAAATATTGTGCATTACATGTTACGGAGACACTAATGGAGAAGATGCAATAAAGACAAAAATGTCTGCATCGCATTCCACACGTGTGACTAGTTCACAAGACCAGCCTATGCAATAGCACGTATCAAAGAATGAAAAAAAAATCCAACGGCTTTTTTTATACTTGTAACTTAAGACCACGTGAACAATTTTAACATGCCAATTATCCCCAGATGCACTCATTGAAAAATGTATATTTAGGTCCTGATCCCATAAGCGGTAAAAGGGGCTTGTATTGATTAGTCTGGTTGCTTAGACAGATGTACGTGGGACTTTAATTTTTCTGTAAAGTCTCCAAAAATCTTACAATCTAAATTACACACACACACACACACACCTCTTCAATGCCCTCTCCCCTGCTCCATGTGGGAAATCCCATGTTACATTTCAGAACAGAGGCCTAACATACTTTCATGATACAGAATGGAGAAATATATATATACATATAACACACTCCCATTTCTTTCCTCTTCACAGTGCTCCACCATATTATCTATCTTAGGGTTTTATCTTTCTACCCATCTCTGCAATATCCTCTGACTTTGGGACTAACTCAATACCTCTGCACAGTACAAGAGTCACGTCTTACCTGAGAGATGAAAGCTGCTCAGCAGAGAGAGGAGTGTGACCCTGAGAAAGGATCAACTAGCAAAAGGCCCCAGAAAAGAGTGAGGCCACCCACAGGGTAACAGTTGTAAACTCCTGCCAATTGAGAGCGACATTCCCAAGACCAGCTGGGAGTCAGAACATGAACAGATCAAGATAACCGCCAGATGAATTTCATCCAGTCACAGCGTAAAGGCGTGTCAGGAGGTTTCCTTGGCCGATGTTATGGCAACTGTGAGTCACTGGTACATGAGCATGCAAGATGAAAGTCTTCACAGAAAGAGGACACAGCAAGCTCAGATAACTGTGATGGTTAAATCCTTCTCCCAGGGGCAGGTGAACCTTTCTAAGGCTCCTTTCAGCTGCAGAACAACTGCATAAAAGATGGTTAATGGCCTGGACACTTTTTTATGCCACGTGGTCCTAGATGAATGGGGAGACACAGGTGCCTCCACGTGGGAGCCACAACAGCCAGCCAGCTAGGGGGCTGCTTGCTTGAACTAGCCAATGGGAGATGCCAGTGAGAGGGTGTGTGTCCAGCACCAGGTTTATGATGGCACCACTGGTGCCCTGGCGCCAGGCCCACACTCAGAAGGGGCCCCAGTGCCCTGACTGTGGCCCCCGCCCTCATTTCCACCTGTGCTCTGCCCTGAGGCCACGCCCCCACTCGCTCCTCTCCACTCCTCCCCTGGCAAACTGAGGCAATCACCTCAGGTGCCAGACTGGGGGGGGGGGGGGGGGAGGGTGGGTGGCACTAGGATCCAGAGTGTAGAAAATTGTGTCTGCTGCTGGTGCATCTGTATCCTCTCTTTTCGAGATGCACAGAGATGGTGCTGGAGGGAGGAGGGCACAAGAGACATAACGGGCAGCCAGGAGAAAAGGGGAGAGGGAATAAGAGAAAGCAGCAGGAGCTGCAGGGAGAGAGAGGAGGAGGACCCTCGTATGTACCTCTCTAGCACCCCCAGGCGCCCGGACTGATTAACCCCAGCTTCTCAGGGAGCTTCCTGTTTCCTGCTGTTTCCTTGAACCCACTTGAGGGGAACAGGCAGTCAACTGAAGTAGGAGGAGCCAGTTAGGCCCTTAAGATGCCAATATCTTCCCTCACTCAGGCCCTGCTACCAGCCTGCTTATTGGTCCCCTTCAATTGAGTGTTGAGAGCCACGATAGCTGGCACAGAACAGCAGTCATGAGTGAAAGCAGAAAACGCCCCTCTGTTTGCAGGCATGAGGTGCAAAGCCATTTAAAAGTTTCAGTGCACAGAAAATAAAACTATCCATAGGTTTATCACAATGAGCAAGTAGTTAAAGCGAAGCTGCAACCGAGAATTAAAAGGGTGCTATAATTTGAATAACACATTTCCATATGGACATTTGGTGTTTGTTAGTATTACAGGTAAATGTGCTTCTTAAAAAGCTGGAAGATGGGAAATGGCGATCGCTGACGTGAGAGGTCAGGGCTACGATAATGGTGCCAACGTGAGAGGAAAGAACAGAGGAGTGTCAGCAGGGAACCAGAGAACTGCGGTCACTGGGAACTGCGGGGGGCCGTGCCCGCGGATGGTCAACGTCAGCAAAATGTCTCACGGCCCACAATCAGATTACTCTGATAGGTTTTAACTCAGTGGTGGGCAACTTGTGGCCCTTCTCCCAGCCAGTCGAAAGTTTTGTGATGAGACTCTGGTGCCCTCTTGTGGCTGGACTTTATCTAGTTGTTTGGTTTTTTTTAATAATGCAGGCTACCTGCATGTATTAAACCATGTTGATAAGTGCAAAGTAATTCACCTTAGAAAAAAATCAGTCCCAATTATACATACCAAATGATGGGTCTAAATTAGCTGTTGCCACTCAAGAAAGAGATCTTGGAGTCATCTTGGCTAGTTCTCTGAAAACATCCGTTCAATGTGCAGTGACAGTCAAACAAACTAACAGAATACTAGGAACCGTTAGGAAAGAGATTAGATAATAAGCCAGAAAATATCTTAAATGGCACTAAGTAAATCTGTGGTGCACCCATGCCTTGAATACGGCGCTCAGTTCTGATCACTTCAACTCAAAAAAGCTATATTCGAATTGGAAAAGGTGCAGAGAATGGTGACAAAAATGATGAGGGGAATGGAACAGCTTCCGTACGAGGAGAAATAAAAAATGACTGGGACTGTTCAACTTAGAAAATAGAAAACTAAGGGGGCGATATGAGAGGGGTCTGTAAAATCATGACTGGGGCGGAGAAAGATAATAAGGAAGTATCGTTTACCCCTTCACAGAACACAAGAACTAGGGGTAACCTGATTAAATGAATAGGCAGCAGGTTTAAAACAAAACAAAAGGCAGTATTTCTTCACACAACGCACAGTCAACTTGTGGAACTCCTTGCCAGGGGATGTGGTGCAGGCCAAAAGTCTAATAAAAAGAAGGTGTTCAAAAAAGGTGTTCAAAAAAGAATTAGATAAGTTCATGGAGGATAGGTTCATCAATGGCTATTAGCCAAGATGATCAGGGATGCAGCTCCGAATATCCAACTTCCAGAAGTGGGGACTGGATGACAAGGGATGGATCACTTGATGGTTACCTGTTCTGTTCATTCCCTCTGGGGCACCTGGCACTGGCCACTGTCTGAAGATAGGATACGGGACTAGATGGACCATTGGTCTGACCCCTTGTGACTGATCTTATGGTCTTATGCTGTGACTTTCAGCCAGATGCTTTTCTTCTTAAAATAAAATCCTTTTCTCCACTGAATCAAATATACAGATCTGAGTGCTGGGCACAGGATGGGCTGCGATAATCTCAGGGGAAAAGCGTGTGTGCGAAATTCTTACTGCTGCGTATAATTGCATAGGAACAGATGGGTCTCTGTCACCCTGTGTCTGTTACTGTCTCTCTTTTTCCCCCAGGGGTAGCACTGAAACTTGGTTTTGATCCTCCAGGCTCCCCTGCTGTCCCTTGGTGCCCTGATGGCTGGGTTGGGTACCTAGGGAAATATTTCTCAGAGGCTGAAGGAGACTGGACCTTCAGCCACAATAACTGCTCCTCCTTGGGCACCTCCCTGGCTGTGATTGACACCTTGCAGCAGAAGGTGCGATGCCTCCAGACTACAAAATGGGCCTGGAGCAGGGACCTGAACTTGGGTCTCTTCCCAGGTGAGTGACCCAACTGCCACGCTAGAGAGTCCGTCTCACTCGCTCTTGGCCCCAGCGTCTGTTCAAGTGTCCTATGCAACGTGGAGCGTCAGCAGGAGAGAGGGAGGGGGACCCACCCCGAAATAACGTCTTCCTTTTTCTGTTCTTAAAAGGCTTTCCTCTGAGTGACAGCCAGTCCATGGGACAGAGTTTGCGCTCAGAGCCTCTTCCTTAGGGAAAGGGACACGTCATTAATGGGGCTGAAGACACTTCCTGGTTCAACACTTTCCATACAGCTGGTTCAGGCACTTGACTGCAAGTCAGGTGATCTGGCTTCAATTCCCAGCTCTGCCACACACTCTACTGGGTGACCTGGGAAAAGTCACAGCAACCTTTCGTGCCTCAGTTTCTTCACCTGTCAGAGGGATAGTACTACTTTGTTCATCTGTCTTGTAAGTTCTTTGGGGCAGGAACTGTCTCACCGTGGGTCTGTGCAGCGCCCGGCACAAGGGGGCCCTGATCTCAGCTGGGACAGGGACTGTCTCTCCCTGTGTGTCTGGGCAGCAATCGGCACAACGGGGCCCTGATCTCAGCTGGGGCAGGGACTGTCTCTCGCTGGGTGTGTGGAATGATGGCTAGACACCTGTGCCTTCATGCCATGTCCCAGCGCAGCCTCTGCCTTCTTTCTCACACTGTTCTAGCCCATCCCTTCCCCTCTCCCGGGCTTTCCCCCACTGTGGTACTGCAAATACTGAGAGCTACCCTGACTGGCCACTAGGTGTCACTGCTGCTCCCCACAGTCCCATCTGAAAAGGCTTGTGGTTAACTGCACTCCTGGTACCCAAAGCAGAGACGCTCTGGAGGGCGGGTGGGTGGTGGCACATATGGGCCCAGTAGCAGGAAGGGACTTTCCTAGGAGGAGCTCTGACAGATGCATTAGAGCAGCCTAAAGAGCTAGATAGGCGCACGGCTCAGGCATGGAAGGAGCTGAGGTTACCTGCTCTGCTATGTGTCTGCAGATCGCACAGATTCTGTCTCAGGTGAGCGAGGACATCCTCTGGCCTGCTGCTGCCTTCTGCGCTGTTTAAGCTTCTCCACCCAGAATCACTGTCCGCAGGGGTGTTTGGGGGTGTTCCGGTCGGTCCTTTGTGAGAGCCGCCCTGGAAAACTTCACCACACAGCATCCGTGTGAATAGAGGTTAGAGAACTGCCCGGCATGTGTGTATAATAAAGCCCTGAATAATATGGATCCCAGTCAGTCACTTTGGAGAAAGAAACTGAACTATTAAAAAATCCAGAGGCAAATTCTATTATGTTTCTACAGTATTTAAACTCAAAAGTGAACCAAGCATGTCTCAATATTTACATCCCCCTTTTCTATTAGATGTAGTAATCTCTTAGGTACTTTCCCATTTCTCTCCCCTGCTTTTGTCTCTTTCCAGCTGGCCCTGCAGTTGTTTTATTTTGAATGATTTTCCCCAGGCTCAATGTGCCTCTGCCTCATTAGTTTCTTTCTTTGGCATCAGCATCTTTGCTTATGTTATCAGTGGAACTGGTCAAAAAAACCTGACGGAACAGTATTCTGGGGGGAAATTAAGTTTCATCAACATGGAAACATTTTGCAGGAATTTGTCTGTTTCAATGACATTTTTGATGAGGAAAAAAATCTAAAGGAATTGTTTTGACAGTCTCATTTTGTTTAAAAAATGTTTCAATAAGGTAAAAAAACCATTTTGTTTTGACTTGATCGTTTTGATTCATTTCATTCCAACTTGTATGTTGTAGTAAATATTAATTTTCATATATTACATTTTATGTTTAATATTCAGTGTATTGTATCTGTTATTTTATATTGCGTTATAATGTTTCAACATAACCAAACTGACTTGATAGTTCCCACTAAAAAAAAAAAAATTTATCCAGTGGGAAATTCTGAAATTTTGGCTTTTCATTCCAATTTAGAATGAATACAAATTTCAAATGGTCAGAATTTCCCACAGAACCAAAATTCCAATTTCCAGCCAATTCTAATTATCAGTGATAGCAGCCCAGTTCTGGGAATACGGCCTATTACGTCAATTTGTTCGTCCATAGCTATTGGGGTCTGTAGCATTCAGCATAAGAACATTGTAAAGACTTAAGGCAGTTTTTCCCCAAAAATGGGGGGCATGGACAGACTACTGAGTTGTTCTCCAGAGCTTCTTCTAAGCCAGTCTCTAGCTATTATCATTGTGGGGGGGAACCCTAAAAAAGTTAATCAAAATGTAACTGATCCAGCAAGTTCTGCCTGAGTCTGCAGAGAACCTGAAACAATTGCCCCGATATATGAACTGCCCATCCATTTTAACAGATGCTGACTTACAGTCTATGAGTCTTAGGCCAGAACGGACCATCACGATCCTCTAGTCTGGCCTCCTGCTCATTGCAGGCCACAGAATTTATATACTAATTATTTTTATTTGGGCATAAACTTTCGTGGGCTAAAACCCAAGCCTATGCCCAAATAAATTTGTTATTTTCTAAGGTGACACAAGGACTCCTCGTTGTTTTTGCTGATACGGACTAACATAGCTACCACTCTGAAACCTATATTAATTATGATTCTTTAAATGTCAGCATTGCTAGCTATTTCACTGTGCAACATGGCATGTGAGAAAGGAGAAGGAAGATCATATTTTGAAGAAACTCCAGCCGATAGGACCAGAAGCAGGGACTGCCGGGATTGAAGGGCCCTGGCAGAGCTCTGGGTTGGGATGGGGGGAGCCTGAGGTTACTAGTTACGTGGTATCTGAATATAGGACAGCAGCAAACTGCAACTCATGATGAGCCAGTGAGCACTTGTTGGTAGTAAAAACTGGCCACATAGGGCTAATCTCCTTGCTTTTACCTGCTAAATTCCTTTACACAATAGCAACAATTACATTATTTTCCTAATGTGACTCTTTCCGCGTAAGCAATAGTTGTCATTGGCACAGGGATTATAAATATAAGAGATTCTGTTATGTGGACCAGGGAATCTGTAATCCCCGCTTCCCACAGCTTCAGTTGGCCGGGAACGGCAAACTGCGGCCACTGGGCATTGTGGGCGGCTGGGCCTGCAGACGGTCAGTGTAAACAAACTGTCTCGCGGTCTGCCAGCGGATTACCCTGATGGGCCGTGTGTGGGCCGCCGGTTGCCCACCACTGGTCCACGCTGTGGTGCGCAGCTCCATGTGTCAGGGCAAGGTTCTGGCAGGGAGGAGGCAGTGGGGTGAGGCTCGGTAGCAGGGAATTGCCAGAGACTTTCCCCACTGATGGAGTCTTTCCCTGCCACGGGTAAAGGGCTCCAGAGCAGGGAGCTGCCGGAGCCTTTCACCACTCACTTCCCATTGCCAGAGTCTTTCCCCACTTCTGAATCTTCCCCTTTGGTGGCGAAAGACTCTGGCAGTGGGACGCTACACTGTAAAAACAGAGATGTAGATGTGGGAGACACTGCTTGGGTGAGTAGAGAGCTGTGTGTGTAGGGTGCATACCTGAGTACGTACCCACAGGGTTCAGTGTGTCTTAACCCTATTCACCCAAGTTAGGGGGGGCATGTAGTGTACGTACTCCACACACCCCCGAAAAGAGTGTGCAGTGTAGATGGACCTTCACAGGTGGACTGCGCCATGGAAAAATTCGAGAATCCCCTGTCGATTAATAAGAAAATAGTTAAGCTGAATTACTAAGTCATAAGAAACTTCACAACCCACATATTTATGAAACAGACGGGATCCAGACACTTACCGAGGATAGTCAGAATGATCACGGCTAATGTCAGAATGATGCAAAGAGCCCCCAAAATCCCTAGCATGCTTTTGAAGCACTGGGAACTCAAAGGAGAATCTGTAAAAAATGCAAAGTTTGGTGAGACGGCTTCAACCTTATCTTTGTCTTTTAAAATATGGTCTCACGTTATGTCATGAGGCATCGTTAGTGAGATAATATCCGTAATGCAATACAAACGGATATTTCTAATGCAACCCTACATGCGGTAATTTACAATACAGTTGCATAACCAGGCTTGGCTTGATTTTCAGAAAGCACTGAGCACCCGCCCTCTGAACCCTCTGCAGATTATCAAGATCCTTCTTGAATTGTAGATATCGGAACTGGACACAGTATTCTAGCAGCAGTCACATAAGTGCCAAATACAGAGGTAAAAAACCCTCTCTACTCCTACTCAATATTCTCCTGTTTAGGGATCCAAGAATCACCTTCACGGTCGGTTGCAGCCCCACACTGGGAGCTCCCGTTCAGCTGGTCGGGAATTTGTCAACAAACCTGGTTTTGTCGGAAAATGCCGATTCCTCAAAACTTCTCATGGAAGCGTGTCACCAAAGTTTGCTCGGGTTCAGAGGTGGTTTTGTCATTTCCCCTGGGGTGTGGGGGAGCCAGGCTCAAGTCCCTGCTATAGCAAAGGATCTTATTTTTGTTCTGCTGCAGAATTAAAACAAATGTCGAGACTGCTACATTTTTCAAAAAGTGGAATTCCTGTTGTCCAGTCAGCCCTAAAAATCAGCAGCTTTGAAAACCAGAGCCTATGGGAATTGAATGTCCAAATCCCATTTATTTTGATTCAATTTGGGTGTCCAAATCTCTTAGGCAGCATTACAAATCTCAACCGTAAAGTGCAAAATATCCATTTCTGAACGGGAACAGGGAATGTCTGGTCACGGGGTCAAAGAAAAGCCTGTCCGATATTCATCAGAATAATGGCGCTCTGCACTTATGCTCTTCACTCATTCTCTCCTTGAGACATGCTCCTGAGGCATACCCATCTAACTTCCATACCTTGGATCCTCCCTGGTGACAGGCGGATGGTGGTTTTCTCCTGGGATCGGAGGTTTAATACCGTGTAATCTTCTTCATCCTGCATCTTCCAGGCTTGCCCAGAAAACGACGAGAAGAGAAGAAACCAAGGACCCTCCACAGACTCGCCCTGTCCGACTGAGGGCTCAAGGCTGCAGAGGAAGTGCTAGCCCCATCTCGAGCTGTCAAACCACAGAGTTGACGCAGATGCAAGAGGCCGGCCAGCCTGCTAGCGAGCTGCACGGCTTGGCACTTTGAAAGGGCAAGAGGATTAGAGCCTGGGTCAGAACCTAACCCTAAGTGAGGGAACCTGTAAAGGGAGTAATCACAGGGCAAAACTGGACCTGATGCCCTGAAATAAGTCACAGGGAAGATGAACAGCCAAGGCACTGGGGGGCTACACTGGAGTCTGTGCTCACGCCATGCTGTGCCTCTCAGCAATAAGAAACACATCTCTAAACATGCAATAAACAACGTCACGGGCCCAATCCCCTGGTGGTGTAAACTGGTATAACTCTTCTGAAGTCAATAAAGCATCACTGATTCACGCCAGCTGGGATCTGGCCCCATTGAGTCCAGTGGCGCTACGGCCAGTTGACACCAGCTGGGGGATCTGGCCCCCAAAAATGTTGGTTTGAAAACACAGTGATCATAGAATATCAGGGTTGGAAGGGAGATCATCTAGTCCAACCCCCTGCTCAAAGCAGGGCCAATCCCCAATTTTTGCCCCAGATCCCTAAATGGCCCCCTCAAGGATTGAACTCACAATCCTTTGTGTAGCAGGCCAACTGAGCTATCCCTCCCCCGTACACTGATGAACGTGACCGTGTTAGACCCAAATCTTGCAAACACGGAAGCATTTGCTGAGCACAGGTGAGTTGTTTGCCGTGACTGGTTGGACTGTGAGCTCTTCGGGGCTGTCTTTTACTGATGTCTCTTTGGACAGCACCCAGCACAATGGAGCCATATTATGACTGGGCCTGGGGCCTGGCATTATGGGCTTGGTAGAACTGTGCTACCATAATGCAAATAAAAATAATAGCCAAATGGGAGTCAGTAGGGCTAGTTCTGGGCGTAAAGTTAGCCACGTGCATAAACGTTTGCAGAACTGGGGCCTCTTAAGGAACGTTGCATTTGCTGCAATTGCTCAGTGGATTTTAAAAGATTGGTATGATTCCCGGACACGACCTATCGTGCCAAAGTTTGTTTTGGATGGGGAAGACCTTGTTAAATGTCTGATCTATCTTTCGAGTGGTGCATTAGTCTTCTGGTCACGTGTAGTTTTCATGTTCCTCCCTCCCCCATTTCACTCCCTTCCTCCCCTGTGTCCCTCTGATAGTCACACACGATCTCCATCCCCAAATAGCTACACTACCCTCCACACACACACACACGCTCGCTCTCTAAGGTGCCACAAGTCCTCTTTTCCTTTGTGCGGATACAGACTAACACGGCTGCTACTCTGAAACCTCTCAAATTTATGTGATCGCCCCCCCATTCTGTGTGGCTGGAGTAGTTTATGTCCCCCTGCCACACACGTACATATACCGATAAAAAAACCCAACACACAACTCTCCCGAAATATTCAACCCCGCAAGGCGTTGATTCAAACAGAGCCAACGAGCCATTGTAACAAAAGCAAACGCCCACCTGCGGCAGGTCCATGCCTAGAACTCCCGACCCATCCAACCACCCCTGCTCCCTGCTGCCCTTACCCCTCTCCACACCCTCTCCCCCTGAGAGGCCCCCCCAAACCACCGACCCATCCAACACCCCCCGCTCCCTGCCTGCCCTGACCCCTCTCCATATCCCTGCCCCGACAGCCCCCACCCCAGAAACCCTGATCCATCCAACCCCCCCCACCCCCATACCTCTCCATACCGCCGCCCCCTGACAGGCCCCCCCCCCGGCCAGAACTCCTGACCCATCCAACCCCCCCTGTTCCCTGCCTGCCCTGACCCCTCTCCACACCCCCACCCTGACAGCCCCCACCCCAGAACCCCCGACCCATCCAACTCCCCCTGCCCCCTGACTGCTCCGATACCTCTCCACACCCCCGACCCCTGACATCCCGGACTTTTCTACCTTATAACCAATTCCTCCCGGGCAGCTGTTTCAAGACAAAAAAGCCGGACATGTCCGGGGAAATACGGACGGATGGTGACCCTAGCTATGGGTTTGGGATTGAAGGGCATTGAGAAAGCTGGGAGGGCAAACCCAGGGCTTGGATAGCAGGAGGGCTGTGGGTCAGGATTGAGGGGTACTGACAGAGGGAGAGCCCAGGGCTGGGATTACAGGGGACTGTGGGTTGGGGCTGAGGGGCACCAGCAGAGCTGTGGGGTTGGGGGAGAGCCTAGTGCTGGGGCAGCAGGGAGATAGAGGGGTCAGGATTGAGACGCATTGGCACAGCTGGGATGGGGGGTGAGGCTAGTACAGGAATACACTGGTAGGTAACGCTCCTGGTCAGCCTATCTGTGGCGCCAGACAACATGCCTGCGATTGACAGAGATTAGTAACAATGTCCTGGCCACTGAGGATCTTACCTCTCTTTATTTCTGTTCTGTTCAGAAAACTCCCAGCCAGTGTGTCTTCGCTGCCTGACAGATGTGACTCAGATAAAAATCCCATTTTCTCAGTGAAACTGACCCAATGCCCACAGTTCGGTAGGGGATGTTTCTTCTTTCTCACCAGGCTCAGCTCAGAGGCCGGCTTTGTTGGTCCCAGCAGACGATAACCTGGTGAGTGAGCTCCCTTCTGCATCATCCCTGGGGGTTTGGGGGTTGTAGCAGGAGCAGCTGCTGTTGTTAAACTTACAAACCAGTTGCCATTAGAACCTCCTGTTTCCAGATGCTCAGAGCTTTGTAGCTTTCCCAGAGCAGGGATGTGGCAATGCTCAAGCGGGATGCTTCCTTCCAGAGACTGGTTGAGTTTGATCCTGAGCTTGTCGCTGGGATCGTGTCTAACTGACGGAGAGGGAGACTCTGGTCTGTAGGAGATGGATCGGTCATTCCGATGAGTAGGAGAGAGACATGATCCGAAATGAATGGCTGGTCTCATGGCTAACGGAGAAGAGAGTCTGTGTGAGTGGCACTGATGGCTGAAAGGGTAGAACGTAGAGCCTGTCTCTTGGTGGGTTGTGACATCTCCAGGTGTGTGTTGAATGGGCGGGATTTGAACCAGCTTTATCCCCAGTGGTGTTGTCAGGTTGGAGGAAGTACATGAAACAGTCACACTCTTAGCTTAAGATTCTGTCCATAAATGAATGCATCCGATGAAGTGAGCTGTAGCTCACGAAAGCTAAAGATTCTGTCCATAAATTGTTAATGGATGACGAGTAAATACTGTAAGCATGTTCCAGAGATGAGTAACGAGACGACTAGTAATGAGCTACAGAGACGACTAGATGCCGAGCAGTAGATGACTAATATTGTTTCACTGTTCCCTTGTACTCCCCCGTCCATCTGCCTGCACCCACCCATTGTCTCCTCTCATACTTAGATTAGAAGCATGGATCATCCTTGTTCTATGTTTGTCCAGCACCTAGCACAAGGGGATCTTGGTCCACGACTGCGACTCCTACTTGCTGCTGCAATTTCAATAATAATAATAAAGATGCCGTGGGGCTTATCTACGTGAGAAGGTTGAACTGAAATCAGATTAAAAATTACTCCAGTTTAACTAAACTGAAAACATGCTTTTACTTGCTCTTTTTAGAGTTTGAGTGGCTTGTTTCAGTTTGTCTCAGATCAGATAGGAATAGGTTTAAGATACCTGGAATGAACTGTCCTTAAACTCCAAACCAGTGTCCATGTGGGGTGGGGTTGGGGATGTGCATTTACCAAATCAGTTTAGAAACCAACTTAAGTTAGGTGCAACTTGAGTTGGTCTTCACTAGAGAGTTAGGTCGATGTAGCTATTTCGCTCAGAGGTGTGAAAAATTCACCCCCCGGAGATATATAATTAAGCCAACCTTACTTCAGGCGTAGACAGCCCTACGTCAACAGAAGAATACTTCTGCCGACCTAGCCACCACCTCTCGGCGAGGTGGATTATCTACCGCTATGGAAGAACCACTTCTGTTGCTATCGTGCCAAGACAGCCGCTGCACCACTGTAGTGTTTCTAGTGTGGACGTACCCTTTCTCATGCAGACAAGGACTTAGTTACATCTGTGCAACTCAGAGCATAGACAAGCATTCAGCCTTGGGAGCTGATTTTGGCTTGTGACCTCACAGGGCAGGATCTCTGTAATTGGGATCTCTGCTGCTGTCATTGGTGGGTTTTCTGTATGTTGCGACTCCGTCTCCAGGGTCCCGTTTTGCGTTTGGTGGCTGACGGGTTTCTTTTCTGATGTTGCCACATTACACACATCCGGCAGGTCAGTGTGCTCTGGGGGTGTTCTGATTTTTGTTACAAATAATCAGCGGTTGTCAAGTTAATTACTGCTAAGGTGCTTCCTCCTGGTTGCTCTGGGGATTAGCTCTTTCCAGGTCCCACGTTCCCTTCTGCCGCTCCTTGTGCGCCTTGCCACCTCTCTCCCTCAGTCTCTGAGATACCGGGTGCTCTCCTTTCCTGGCTCAGCCCTCTGGCCAGGTCACTGTTTCCGGGACATCCAAGTCTTTGCCTGAGACAGTTTCTCTGGAGCAGGGGTGGGCAAACTTTTTGGCCCAAGGGCCACATCTGGGTATGGAAATTGTATGGTGGGCCATGAATGCTCACAAAATTGGGGGTTGGAGTGTGGGAGGGGGTGAGGGCTTTGGCTGGGGGTGTGGTTTCTGGGGTGGGGCTGGGGATGAGCGGTTGTGGGTGCAGGATGGTGCTCCAGGCTGGGACCGAGGGGTTTGGAGGGCAGGAGGGGGATCAGGGCTAGGGCAGGGGGTTGGGGTTCAGGGTGTGTGAGGGCTCCAGCTGGGGGAGCAGCTCTGGGGTGGGGCCAGGGATGAGGGATTGGGAGTGCAGGAGGGTGCTCTGAGCTGGGACTGAGGGGTTAAGAGGTCATGAGGGGGATCAGGGCTGAGGAAGAGGGTTGGGGTGCAGGAGGGGGTCAGGGGTGCAGGCTCCAAGCAGCACTTACCTCCAGCAGCTCCTGGAAGCAGCACCATGTCCTCCTTCCGGCTCCTGTGCAGAGGTGCGGCCAGACGGCTCTGTGCGCTGCCCCGTTCGCAGATGCTGCCCCTGCAGCTCCCATTGGCTGTGGTTGCCGGCCAGTGGGAGCTGTGGTGGCAATGTGCGGAGCCCCCTAGCTGCCCCTGCCCGTAGGAGGCAGAGGGGAGACATGCCACTGCTTCCAGGAGTCACATGGAGCCCCGGCATACGTGGAGCGGCACAAGCCCCCACCCCACTCCGCAGCTGGAGCTTGAGGTCTGGATTAAAATTTCTGAAGGGCCAGATGCAGCCCCCGGGCCATAGTTTACCCACCTCTTCTCTGGAGCCTTCTCATTCACTGCCCAGGCAGTGCCACTTCCCCAGTGGCCAGGAGGGGAACCCAAGCCTACCCTCTATTCCGGATTCCAGCTCAGGGACCCTTTAATCAGCAACAAGGAGGAGTGCACTGTCTTAAACCTTGCTGCCCTTTCCCTCAGCCTTTTCCTACACCCTCTCCCCTAGGTTCGTTCATTCATTCATTCATTCATTCATTCCTTCCTTCCTTCCTTCCTTCCTTCCTTCCCTCTCTAATGTCCACAGAGTGGCTACAGGTTCCTTCACTGTAACCCCTTCTGCTATAAGCTTCCTGGATCTACACCAGCCCTGCCTCTTCCTTCTCAGCTGGCTCCATTATCATTCAGCCCCCTAATTCCCCTCAGCTGTGGTCTATCCAGTTAATTGCCCCCTTCCCAGCCTCATTAACCCGCTTCTAGACTAGCGTGGGGGAGAGCACCCCATCACAAGGCCCCAGTCCTGTGAGGAGCTTTGCCTGTCCAGAACTGGCTGGAGAATTTGGGCTTCTGAGTGTAAGACTGACGCCTCGCACCTCAGCTGGATGGAAACCAGCCTTAGCTCATTTGAGGAGGTGGCGGGATTTCTGATTTATCTGCTACATTTTTGCTTGGAAAGAGCAACTACTGCTTTTGGCCACTCAAATTGAAACAAGGGCTTATTGCACCGAAAGGCAGGAATCAGCTAAAATTCTTCAGAAAGTCCTGATCGTAGGGCATCAACTTTAACCAAGGGGGCTGATATTAGAATCATAGAAATGCAGGGCTGGAAGGGGCCTCGAGAGGTCATCCAATCCAGCCCCCTGCACTGAGGCAGGACCAAGTAAACCTAGAGCAGCCCTGAGAGGTGTTTGTCCAAACTGGTCTTAAATACCTCCAAAGACAGGGATTCCACAACCCCCCCCCCCGGAAGCCTGTTCCTGAGCTGAACTCCCCTTAGAGTCAGGAAGTTTTTCCTAATATCAAACCGGAATCTCCCTTGCTGCAGATTAAGCCCATTATGCAAAGAGGCACCACTGGAACTGGTTAAAGGTCCCAATTAAAATGGCCTTCTGAGTTGTAAGCAAGGTTAAAAAACGTCCCTCTCCTTTTCCTATATGTTCTTAGCTGATTCTGATGCAATAGGGAGCATGTTGCAGGTGTGCCAGCCAGCTGCAGAGGGAAAGGACTGTTCTAGATTTAGTGCTAAATGTGGGGGGAAAAGAAACTTTTTTTCCCCAAAAAGAAATACCCGTATCGATCCCAGATGACACCAGCTGTTAAGCTGAGATGAGGAGGCAGAGATGGGGAGGGGAGGGGATGGAACAGTGCACCAGTGCAGGGGAGAGAAATGGCATTTACAGTGTCGTGGACCCTTGCAATGGTTTTTTCTCCGCGGGTGACGGGATTTCAGAGGGTGCTGGAGCTCGTCTGGCAAAGCTCCGAGCTTTCTCATAGGAGGGGAAGGGGGAGCAGAGAGAGCCCCCCAGCTCAGGGCAGCTCTGCTTTGCCCCTCCCCTCCTGTGAGAAAGACAGACAAGGGGTCCTCTGTGTCTCCCCAGTTCCCCGCTGCAACACCCAGCCTGGGGCCAGGGATAGGGACCCTGCTGCAGCCCCCGCCCCCGCACCTGCCTGGGTGTGTGTGAAGAACTTCAGGAGGTGTAGGAGAAGCAGAGGTTAGGATGGGTGGGGCAGGGCATATGTGAGGGGCAGCACTAATCTAGGGGCTGTGGGGGCAGGGCATATGCGTGGGAGGCAGCACTGAGCTTGGGGGACAGGGCAGAGCTTGGGGGGCACGGCAGATGAGGGGGCAGCACTGATCGAGGGGCTGAAGGGGCAGGGTGGATTGGGGGGCGGGGTAGATTTAGGGAGCAGCATTGATTGTGGGGGCAGGGCAAATGTTGGGGCGAGGGAGCTGGCCTGATCTCGGGCCTTGGGGGCAGAACTGATGTAGGGGCCTGGAGGAGCAGGTGGGATTGAAGGGTGGTGGGGAGGATTAATTGCTGGGCAGGGCGGATGAGAGCTGAGAGCGCCACCTGGCGGAAGGGTTACCGATAAACAGAATAAGACTGAAATTCGAATCAAAGGCGCCTGGATTTTTCCGGGCAGGGCTTTTGTGTTGAAAGGAGCTAGGGCAGAGCGCGGTATTTGTTATGTCAGCTTGTTAGAGATCGGCATCTACCTTCTCCTTTCCTCCCGGACTAGTCACTCCCGTGTGATTGCGTCCGTGTGACAAGGCAGGGACAGTTTCTTGCGCACACGAGCCGCCCACGCCGCCTGAGGGGGACAGGATTTCCCTGCTTGTCATGTCGGCAGCGATTGTTCTCTTATTCCTAACCCGCCTCGGAGCTGGGCCACATGATTGGGTGAGAATGACTCCGAATACGCATTACCGTCTGAACGCAGAGGGAATTTCAAAGGGATTATAGAGCCGGTCTGGGTTCAATTCCTTTCACTTGTGCTGAGCTGCGAAGGAAACCCAGCGGGTGTGTGAACCCGAAGCACGAAGGGGCAGGGGAATGTTTAGCGTCTCTGGCAGGTAAATACCTTGTAACCAGCTCTGGTGTCTCATTTTAACGGGACTTACTGCAAACACCTCACCTGCGTGAACTCACCTGCGCCCTGTACCAACCCAGAACAAAACAACAGTCCCTGCCCCCAGGGCTTTAGGGTCTCAGTGTCAGCGAGATTCGGGTCTGTCCTGGGGCACCGTCCCACCGCGCCCTGCCTCCCGCCCGTGTGAACGCGTTTCCCAAGCTGAGGAGCGCAGGCGGGCTCTGGAAGCCGGATTGCTCCCGTGGGAGCATCGCTCCGAGAGGGCAGGGCTGCGAGCCGCGTGGCAGGCGGCGGGGTCCAGCCACACACGTGCCGGGGGAACCGAGTCTCCGGGGAGCGGAGCGGGGGCCCTGGGGGGGGGAACCGATCGGCACTTGAGCAGCGCAGCGCGGGGACCGGTCGCAGCCAGGAGCGAACTGGGGCCTTCCAGGCTCCAGGCAGGAGCGGCTGCGGCTGGAGGGAAAGTCCGGGGGGGGACTTTAGCAAAAGGTCCCCGGGGCCGCCCGACCCCTCGCCCGCTCCCCGGGGGTTCACACGTGTTCGCGGCACCGGGGGAGCAGAGCGAACGTGTAAGTGTTTCCCGCGCCCCCCCCCCCCCCCCCACTCTGACGCTGATTGGAGGAGAACTAGCTCCCACCCCCCGCAGTTTTCCCTTCCCTGCCGCTGAGACCGGCCCGCGGTCAGCCCGCACCGGAGCGTCTCCCCTTCACCGCGTTGCGAGCCGGGTGCCAGGTGAGAGCGCTGGGGCCGGGGGTTCGGATCCCGGGTTGGGGGGTGTCTGAGCCATAACCGGGGCTGCTCAGGCTCGTGGGGGGCAACTGGGGCCAGGACCCCGCTGGGCTGGGGCCGGGGCTCATGGAGCCTGCAGACAAGCAGAGCTCCCGGGACACTGGGGGTGGGAACCCCCCTTCCTCCTGCTGCACCGGGCGCCCGCAGGGGGGTGGGCAGGGGGGGCTGGTGTGTGTGTGTTGGGGGGGGGGGAGCGATTTGCCCGAGATGCTGCGAGGCAGCCCAGTGTAGATCCGGACTGGAGAGCGGGTGGCGGGTGCATTGGGGCTGGAAGTAGGGGGGTGTCGCTCCCCCCCCCCCGCCCCAGGCTTGAAGCGGTTTCCATCACAGACAGCGTTTGCTGTTTGGTTCAGTGGCTCTCAGCACCCCTGGGCGGTGGGGTGGGGAGATCACGGGGTGCTCTCGGCCCCGAGGCTGGGGTCCCTGGGCAGTGAGGCGGGCTGCAGGGGTGCGGGGAGGGACGGTGTGGGGGATGGGAGAGCATCGACTTGGCACGTGGCTCCCCTTCGGAGGGCCCAGGAGGTGGTGGGGACGCACTGAGTCCTCGTGTGGATGCTCCGGGGGAGCCCCGGGTGAATCGGGTGTTGGCTGGTGGGGAATGAGTTGGTGAGACTGTGAGTCATGGCCCCCGATCTGGGGGGGAAACCACAAAGTGGTTTCAATATAAAGTGACTCAGACAAGCTTTGGCCCCCAAATTTATTATCGGATCAGACAACAAGGGAATCGTCTCCTCGTCCCACAGCAAAAGTCTGCCCCTTGGCCTGAAAATGTTGTATAAACCCTCATCCAGCACATGGACACTGCTGGGTCCAGACACCCGCCCATCCCCATCCCTGACCCTCTCAGGTTAATAGAGAACAAGTGTTGTGCTGGTCTGAGACCACCAGAAAGGGGGTGGATGAGGGGGGAGGGTGCAGAACATCACCAAAAGCAACATCCCCATAGCAGGATCCAGCCAGCTTCTGGCCGCAAACCTCCTGCCAATTCTCCTGTCTCATAGGATAAGGAATATGCCTGCACCCCGTGCACCCTCCAGCTCCAGACCCTGGCTCACGTTGGCCGGATCCAGCTGTCTTCTAGTTCAAGCACGTGTATGAGACTGCAAAGACGCTGTTTGTTCTGTTGCGTTCAGTGGCAACAAGGGCGGGGGGGAGGATGTTATTTAAAAATAAAAAAAGTGGTGGGGATTTTTTTAATCCCAAACTAAAATTTACCCTTGGAAATTTCCTGCTGGCAAGTTTTGTAAAAATGACACTTTCTTCCCAAACCACCACCACTGCCCCGTTAATTTTGGACGATTTGGATCATTTTTGGGGTGGAAAACACAGTGATCAAGAATATTTCAAGCCGTTCTACTGGAGGGGGTGTTTGGGCCAGTGGGCTGTGTATCGAGGGAAGTCAGGGGTGCAGCTGTCATTCCTGTCTTGTGTTTGCCCTAAGGGAAGGGCTGTCTCGGGGCGGGGGGGGGGTGCATTTTGAAAGTAGCTTTTGAGTAAGCCACTAAGGAGTTAAGACAGGCCACTGCACATCTGGCCTCTTTCCAGTTACTTTGTTCTCTTTCGTTTACTGCCCACAGAAAGTTCTGGTTTCAGTATCTGGGAACATAGTTCCTTTTCAGGCCTGGGAATTGCAGCTGTGTAGAAGAACATGATAGCTAGTTAGTGGGTAGGAGGGGGGCATGAGATGGGAGGACTCAGTAGCATAGCTGAAGGCAGTGTGTGTGTGTGTGTGTGTGTGTGTGGTGGGGGGCTGGGAATGAATGGGGGTGCGGTTGTGTGCAGGGGGTCCTGTGTTGAAGAGAAGAGGGCTGTGCACAGGGCAAGGGTCCAAAGTGGGGAGCTTAGTCCCACTATGCTGAGGCATCAGGGCTTAAAGGCTCCACTGCGCACTGAGACAGCACTGATGGGGAAACTGAGGCAGGAGTGCAAGGAGAGCCTGGTGCTTTGGGTCAGGTGTTCTTCCCTGCTGCACCCCTTTCTGGGCACCGGGTCTCCCCCAGAACAATCCTCCTAGCCCCAAAGCTCCCCCCCACAGCCTTGCTTCTCCCTCCCACCAGAAGAGTATGTGGGGGGGGGGAGAAATGACTATGTGTGAGGGCATAAGGGGCGGGAATATGAGGGGGGTAGGGCAGGCCTGCTTGGAGAAAGTGCTGGGGTACGATGCAAAGGGAGAACCTGCATCTGGGGAGCCCAGTCAGAGCTCCCATATGCTCCTGCCTCACTTTCCCCTGCCTGTGAGTCTGAGGCAGCAGTGTCTTGGGGAGCAGTTTCAACCTAGCATGTGGCCTCAGAACCTTTTAAAGAGCGGGGAAAGTCAGGTCTAGTAATCTACCAGTGGGGACTTCCCATGCCCTGTGTCCCAGGTCGATAACAGCAATGACTCCGCGACCCACCTAGTGACGATCCACAGAAACTGCCCTTTACGTATTCCGGCTCTTCCCTCTTGTACTGCAGAGCAGCCACGCGCTGGAAAACGACGGGAGCCAGGAATCTCTCCAGCCGACCGGGACTGAGTCCCCGCACCGATTATAGCAAGAGAGCGAGGAGTCCAGTGTGTGCCCGCGTGCCCCGCTGAGATGGGAGAAAAGAATGGATCCCTCTGGGCAGAAACTGGGGTCAGAGTTTAATCCTGATATCCCTGGAAACCCCGAGAGCGGAGCCGAACCAGGTAACTGAAGCCTGCTTCTGAGCACTTAAATGGGGTCTCTAGTTTCATCATCTGTAAAGCCAAAAGGGACCACTCTGATCACCTGTTCTGACACACACACACCCCCTGGGCCCCCACACCCCACTGCTGCATGGCACAGGCCATTGACTCATCCTCTGCCCCCTGCATCCAGCCCACGCCTGCTGGGAAGCTAGCGCTTGTTAAAAAACATGGAAACCTCTGGCTATGTACAGATGTGGCTCTGCCATTACCAAAGAGCAAGTGTAGGAAGTGTCTCACCTTTCAGTGCCTATGACTAACACCTGTGAGGGTAGGGGAAATTTCTGGGGTATCTGCTTTGCCTTAACCACGACTGTGGAAAATGCTGGCTAAGGACACGTGGGGAGACGTGTGTTCTCTCAGCCCCAGACGGCCTGGTGCCCTGGCTTTATTCCCCCTGGGTAAGCAGTTTGCCCAGATCCCAGGCCATCCGGCTCCCACCAAATCAGGAGGTTGTTCAGGGGTGTTTGTGTGCACATGGGGTTAGGGGCACGGGGAGAGCAGGGGCCCTGGTGTCGGATGTGAGACCTCGCACACACGCATCTACCCGCCCCATTGCAAGCCTTAAGACGCTGGTCTGCCTCCAGCAAGCTACAGCTACGTGCTCAGATGCTCATCAAACCCTCTCTTATCCCTTTTGACCCAAGCGACTCGCCAAAAATGTGGCGTCTTGCAGTTATGAGGAGAAACGAACAGTGGGGTCTGGTCCCCTTTCATACAGTCTGGCTTATTTACAAAGTACAAAGTTGTGTTACCCCAAACATGGGAGGAGTCAGACGATGGGAGACAGTTTCCTTGCTCGTAGTTCCCAGCCTCTTTCAGCCAGCACTGTGCCCAAAAGCGCTCTCTCAAGATTTCTTCTCAGGGTCCCACTGCCAGCGTTTCTGTGTCTGGCTTTCTGGCTGCCTGATCCCTCAGCTTCTCTGGTGTTTTTTCTTCTCTGTCTTGTGCACACACACACACACACACACACACATCTACTCACAAACAATACCCAGGCAAGCCCCTCTCCTACATAGCTCAAACTCCTGAGTAGCCCACATGTGCCTCTGTGTTGGGATAGGGGTGCTCTGATTTCATAAAGGAGCTTAGCTGTAAGAAAGAATTATTGTAAAGGAAGGGTGGTGGTTACACCCAGCAGCTTCAACAACAACCACCTAGAACGTGATCAAGTCTCTTTGGGGGTCTGCTGAGCCTACTAAGGCTGCTTGTTAGTGATGGTTGTCACAGGACAAGCCAGACCAGTGTAGCCAAGGTGTTAGAAGAAGCCAGTCCCCAGGTGTCTGTCAGAGGCAGGTATGCCCCACCCAGGATGGGTTCACATGCAGCGTTTGGGGGTTGAACCCCTGTACCCCGTTACCATTGCTGTCATTCCTCTTCTGGTGGCAGGTCACTCTGTAGTACGATGTCTCCAGGGTCAGCCTTGGTTTTTCCTTGTTGCTTTTCAATGATACTTATTACAGTTGAAGACAATGTCCGTCACTCCCTGATATGTGGGACACTGCAGTGAAAAATGCCTCTGTCACATCTAGTCCACAGTCTCCCCTCACTATACAGTACCAGGGAACCTGCTCAGGTTTGTGGAGGGGTGTGTGCTGTGGGGATAGGGTTGGGTTATTTGTTGTTGTTGTTTTTCTGTTGGGGATTTTGTACCACACCCAGAGCCATGGTCCCTGATTGTTAGGATCTATGGTATTAATTAACAAAACAGGATGTTTTCCCTGAGAGTAGGTGGGGAAATTGTCAGTTAAGCTGTTTTTTAAACTTAAATGACTGAAACGGTCATCATATTCCCCGCTTCACTAGCTCAAAGCTCGCACGAGTCATGTTTTCCAGTGGAACACAGGCAGAGTTAGGTAAACAGGGGAGGTGGCGAGGAGACTAAGGTGTGTATTTTAGGGCTGAGCTGCATGGGAAATTTATACAGGGTATAACTTCCCATGTGGACATTCTTATTCTGCAGTAAGTCTGGCTTTTTTGATTTAGCTTGAACCCCTTCCAAAGCAATATTAGCTGACCTAAAGGCCACTCGTATGCTGGAATAAGAGCCTCCCCATGGGAGGCTGAACGGGTATAACTATTGGTTTAAATTCCCACCTTGGCTTATACTGGGATCGCTTTCCCATACAGACAACCCTTTATACTCCAGTGGATGGCGACCGGTGGTCTGAAGTTTGTGGCTCTGTTCTTGGGTAGGAAGAGCTGAAAAAAGCTGGTTCGGAGGAGACTTCTGGGCATCAGACAAAATCTGCCCTCTGCTCTCCTAGCTGGCTTTAGCTGAGATGGCTTTAGATGAGCAGGCAAAGACCAGAGCCACCTAAGGGATGATTTGAAGCACCATGAAGGGGCCTGATGCTCATTAGAACTGGAATTTGGGAAGGAAATAAAAGGGACCTAAGACAATTGCCGAGGGAGGTTGTGGAATCTCTGTCGTTGGAGGATTTTAAGAGCAGGTTAGACAAACACCTGTCAGGGATGGTCTAGATAATACTTAGTCCTGCCTTGAGTGCAGGGGACTGGACTAGATGACCTCTCGAGGTCCCGTCCAGTCCTACGATTCTATGAAAAGAGACTGACACAGCAAATCACCAAAAAGCAAAGCCCGGCACCGCTCCTCTGGGCCCTTTGTGACTTCTACTCTCAGCCCACGCCCAGTCACTAGACTTTGGCAGAGTTTTCCAGGATCTTTTAGCCCAACCATCTTAACTCGAAAACTCAACCATCTTGGGGAGCCTGATATATGTCAACAGCCTTTCAGTTTTCCCAGCATGCTTAGCGGGACTTGAGCTAAGTGTCTTCAAACTTCTCCCCAAAATTCCAAGCTAATAGACGGTGCTCTAGAGGCCTCAAATCCATTGGGGTCTTTTTCACTGTCTCCTGGAGGCAGGAGCCACTGAAACAGAGGGCGTCCATGACGATAATCCCCAGCTCTGACAGCCCTTGTCATCAGGAGATCTCAGAGCACTTTACCAAGGGAAGCCAGTATCGCTCTCCCCGTGTTAGGGAGGGAAACTGAGTCCCAGAGAGGGGACGTGACTTGCGCAAAGTCAGGCAGTAGCAGAGTTGAGAACAGAACCCAGGCCCCCAGTATCCCAGGGCAGTGAGCTGACTTAAGCAGGTTGCCCCTAGTGAAGCACTGGGGATAGGTGGGTGTAGGACCCTGCCCGCAGCTTAAGGGGAGAAGCCACTGAACCCAGGCTTTCAGCTAGTCACTGTGGGGACAACAAATGAAAAAACAGGGATGGGAGTGAGGGTCACAGATTCAAAATCCGGGATTCAGAGAGGGACACCGAGAAAAGAACCCAGGACAGTGCCCATCGCACCTCACTGGTGTCCTGGGAGCCATTGGACATGGCGCAGAGGAACTCTGCCCAGAGACGTGACTTCAGGAGGGAACAGGTTGCAGGTGGAGCGATGTGCTGAGATTCCCTTCTCCATTTCCCTCGCTCTCTCTGACTGCTTTTTTCCTGCTCCATCCACCCACCCCAAATTCCATGCTGTCCTCTGCAGACCCCTCCAGCAGAGCAAACATCTGTATGCACCTTAGCAGGGCTGCAGAAGTGGGGTGCAGGGGCTGGAAAGGGGCTCTAGTGGGGGGCAGCCAAGCAGGGAGGTGCCCTGAATTTCACTGTCTAGCAGACGAAGCCAAAACCGACCTTTAACCATCTCACTGTTAAGTTGGGATCTGGGGTTTTTTTACAAATTTTTGGGGTTTTTTAAGTTTCTAACTCGTGACAGTCGCTAAATAAAACTAACTTGAATTATATGAATAGCAGTTTAAGAGGGGAGAGTAGGGGAATTTATTACCCGCCCACTGATTGCAAATGTCCTGTAACTGCCCTATTTTGATTTACCTTAAATAGGTGTTTGGGTTTTTTAATTGGCTTTTTTGAAGTGCTTCATTTGCTAAATCAAAAGAGGACACAACTCTTAACATCTAAACTAGGATTGTCACTGCACAGACTTGCCAGAGAGCCAACACAACACGAGGGGTGGGTGCAAGTTTGTGTTGACCAGTCCCCAACTCTGCAAATGCCTAAGCTTCTGTTTAAGGGACTGTCTGTACTGCAGCCAGGGGCGAGTGTTTGCAGCCCTGAGCTAGCTTTCATTTAGCGAGTGGCACTAAAAACAGCAGCGGAGCAGTGGCCCGGCTTTCAGCATGGGCGGTGTGAGCCCCTCTGACCCCCCCACGTATGTACCTGCCTTCCTAGCTCGCACCAAACCCTGCACTGACACTGCTTCACTACTAGATTTTAGCGACGCTCGCTAGATCCGGCACGTCCACCCGAGCTGCAGTCACACCTGCCGACTGCAGTGTAGACGTCACCTGCTCCCCTCCACGCCAAGGTCTGGCTGACGCTGGAGGAGGGTGAATGAGCAGCGGGAGGGATCGAGGGCAGGGAGGATGCAGCGGTGGGTGGGGGAAGGGGTCATCAGCCAGAGGATGAGCAGTGGTTAGGAAGGGAAGGTGTCGGCTGTGGGTGGGAGAGATGTGTGTGTTGGGGGGGGCGGGAAGCAGCAGCGGTGGGAAGGGAGGGGAGGAAGCAGCGGGGTGGGACAGGAAGCCAGTAGCTAGGGGGGAGGGTGTACGGGAGGGGAAGGGGCCAGCAATGGATGGGGTGGGGATGATGGAGCAGCAGTGGTGGGGAGTGGGCTGTGACTATGGGGGAAGCAGGGGGCCTGCAGTGCTCAACGGAGGGGGATTTAGACCGTGAGCAGTCAGGAAGGGGATGTGGTAAGAACAGTAGCGGTGTAGCGTGTAGTAAATCTGAAAAGCGTCGATGCCAGCTGCTTGCTTTTGCGGTTAAGTCTTTCCCTGCCAGTGCTCTCCAAACCTGTGGGCAATGTAGCCTGGAAACCCCTGAGCAGCGTGACTGGTGCATAAAGCGATCACAGGATGTCACACGGACGCCCATGCCCTACAGGAGCGTTGGAGCAGTTCCTTGCTTGTGACTCAATGTTTCTAGCATCTCGGTCCCTGTGTAGATGGCGGTGCAGACGGCTGTTAGCTGTGGCTCTGGGGCTGTGACACTCGGACGGCCTGGGAAAGCGGGGAAGGGAGCTGAGATACAGCAGCCCCTTGACCGCCATAGAGAGCCAGGCAGCGAAGGGGAACCGGCTCGCTGGAGCGTCCCTGGCTGGAGAGAGGCTGCGGCTTGCACAGGTGGGGTTGTATTTTCAGCGTTGGCTGTAAACGGCCAGGCCCTTTGGGGCAGCGGGGAGCTGATCACAGTTATGAGCAGGACAGCCGGTTTGCACTCGCAGCTGCTCTAGCCAGTGTGTGCATCCGGGACCAAGGCCGTGTCCTGGGGGGTGGGGGGACTTGGCAATAGCCCCTTGTCTCCCTTTATTCTCCTGCCTCCCTGATCCTCTTCCTTGTAATGGTAAGGGTGAGATTTTCACAGGTGCATCCACCCCAGTGGGCTCCTACAGGCCTGAACAACCAGCTGGGATTCTGACTGGGGGGAGCGTGGTGGTGGTGGGGGGGTCCAGATATATCCTGGGGGGCCTCATATTACACCCCAATTTGAGGATCTGCCCTGTCTTGTCTCCCTTCACCACCTCATGTTCCTTTTTCCTGCTGTTCTTTGGGGCCAGTTTTTCCCCGTCCGTGTGTGTGGACACAGGCGGTCCTGCCGCATGTTTCCTGTTCCTGTGAGTTACGAACCCCCCTGTGTGAACCCCACCGTCCTGCACAGCTGCTGAGCTGGGACTGCAACTCCCTCAGCTCATTGTGCACACCTGACTCTTTGTAGCTGTGAGTCACATTGACTGGGGGGCAGGATTTTTTCCCATTCACCCCAGCGCTGACTGTTGAGGGAAGGGTGGCCTAGTGGTTTGGGGGCTAGGCCAGGCGTTGGAAGACCTGGGTTTGATTCCCTGTGTGACCTTGGGCAAGTGTTAGTCTCTCTCTGCCTCAGTTTCCCATCTGTACAATGGTCAGAACAGTAATTCCCACTCTCACAAGGCTGCTGTGTGGGTAAATTCATTAACAGACTGTGAGGTGTTCACATATTGTGGAGGGGGTGGGGGGGCCAAAGAAGACCTTACCTAGATAAGGCAGGAGATTTTTTATGTTGGGGGCTGATCTAGTTCCCCCAGACCCCGAGGACTCCTCTCCCCCAGGGGCTGCCTGGGTTCATTCCGTCCATATCTGAGATCATCATGAATCATCAGTGAGCAAAGATTCAAAAATCCTTCAGAAGAAATCTGGAGAGAACATTTTCCATCAAAGTATGTAGCTTCGTTGAAGCTAAAATGTTTTGCATAGTTGTATCAATTTTGATGGGAAGGTTTCTGAGGTCTACAGTGCTCTGATCACTTCTGAAGAGAGAGAGGAGATATGTCTACACTGCAGGAAAAGGTGTGTTCTTAACTGGGGTGGGTAACCCACATTAGCTCACTTGGGTGAAAATAGCAGTAAAGACACAGCAACTCGGGCTAGCAGCTCACAGTAAAGCCTGAAATGGAGCCTGGGGTTGAACTTGGGGGGCTAACCCCAGTTGCTTTAAAGGTCTTTGCTGCCATTTTAACCCGAGTTAGCTCATACAGGGTAGCCAACCCCACTTCAGAACACCCCTTTTTCTTTGCAATGTGGACGTACACAGAAAAAGGCACTTTTGAAAAATTTGTGGTTTGAACTAAAACATATGAAAACTATTTTCCAAACTGAGAAAACTATCACAAAAAGGAATTGGCATCAGCTGGCCAGCCTGGGATGGGTTTCTTGAGTGAAGAAAGATACTCTGCTGTCTCTGGAGCAGCCCAGCCTCTTAGGCACAGCTAGGCATGCAGACTTAGTGTCTGGGAGAGGGCACAGGCTGGGCAGGGGCACAGACTGCCAAGTGAGGGTGAGTCCCACACTCCTTTCTCCCATGTTGGCTTGGAGCCAGTCGCCCTTGGGACATTCTGCATGCCAGCACTGGGAGAGTCCGGGAAGGAGCAGGGAGTGGAATTAAACAGCCCCATTCATCATGTGGCACAGGCCCGGCAGCTGGGCTAAGTAAGCCACCATCTGTGCAGTCATCCCTCATGCAGCCAATGAAACTGTTGCATGCAAACTGCATATAGAGTAAGGACGGCGATTGGTTGAGTCACCTCTGACATCACAATGGTCGAGGCCAGAGGTTCATTCGGGACGGTTATTTTTTATGGCCGGGAGCGCTCTCCCCCGGTGATAAAGTGACACTACACTGCCCACGTCACAGCGCTGCCGTGGCCGTGCCCTAACGTGGGCCCTGAGGCCCCCCCAACATGCTATAAAAACTCCACGGCCCACCAGTGCCACGACAACTGTTTTTCCGCATATAAAAGCCAGGGCTGGCATTAGAAGGTAGCAAGCAGTGCGGCTGCCTGGGGCCCCAAACCACCAGGGTCCCCCAGGCTAAGTTGCTCAGGTTTCTGCTTCAGCCCCAGGTGGGAGGCTCAGGGCCCCGGGCTTCAGCCCTGCACAGCGGCGCTTGGGCTTTCGGCCCTGGGTCCCGGCAAGACTAACACTGGCCGTGCTCGGCGGACCCCGGAAACCTGCTTGCGGCCCCCAGGGGGCCCCGTATCCCTGGTCGAGGACCGCTGGTCTAGGCTCTGGGCATGGCATAGATATATCCCTTACTGTAGCTGCACGGTGTAATCTGTAAAGTCTAAATGGCTGAGAGCTTAAAAAGTGGGCGGTAGCAGGCCGGGGATGTCAGTGGTGAATGAACCTGGTGATAGTCCGAACAAAAAGAGCTTTCGGCCATATTAGTAGCTACTTCCATTGCTTCCCAGTGACTCTGCAGACATCGTAGGCTCCAGAGTGACACAGACAGACAGACTGACACTCCTGGGGTCCTATTCCATCGATCGCTAAGGGCAGCCGTTCAGCGCAATGCTCCTTGCACCAACACAGCTCAGACCCTGGTGCCGCTACTGACTCTGGGTACCCCGCTCTCAGGAGGATTAAGGGCTTTTTCTCTTTCAGGTGATGGCCGAAGCTGCAGGCTCAGGAAACGTGCTGCGTGGACAGTCGCAGTGAGCGTTGTACTTGTCATTCTGATGGTTGCTGTTGTGGCTCTGGCAGGTGAGTGGCTAATCCCGGGGTCTGCGTGTTCCATTTACGTCGAGCCGGCCACGCCGCTCAGGGCTGTGAAAAATTCCATGCCCGGAGCACCACAGTTAGGTCAACCCACCCCCCGGGGCAGACACGGCTGGATCGACAGAAGGGTCCTTCCATCGGCCTAGCTACCGCCTCTCGGAGAGGTGGGTTAACGACCGCGATGGGGAAAACCCTTCTGTTGATGTAGGACGTTTCTACGCTCCGGCACTACCATGGCACGGCTGCGGCCGCGTAGCAGTGCCATTTCGTGCAGACGTACCCAGAGTCACAGGCTGTCTCCTCTCGGGCATCAGCCGTGGGAGCCAGGAACGCATCCGCAGACTCTCCTTCCTTCCTGCTCCCTTCTGGAGCCTTGTTTGTGATGACAAAACTGGCCCTTTACACTGTCTTCCTGGGGAAGTATGTATCTTTGTAACGAAAGGGAAAAACGTCAGTTCCTGAGATAATACAAACAGGAAAGGAATTTCTCCTCCAAAGAGCCTCCCGTGTCGGGGATGTCTGCCCTACGGAGACTACACTGGCACAGCTGTGTCGCTCTGGCTATGCCGGCATAACACCATAGTACAGACCCAGCCTACGCTGACAAAGATTTTCCCTCGGTGTTGGAAAACCCCCTCCCTGAGCAATGGTACCCACGTGAACACCAGCCCGAGCATGGGACAAACCACGGGTCATGCCCCGAAAATCATGAGATCGGCTTAGAAATTATGTAACTTTAAAAAATAAATTTGGGTTTCGACATCTGCACTGCAGTTTATAGGCCTGCAGGCCGAGCCCCATGAGCCCAAGTCAGCTGACGTGGGCCAGCCACGGGTGTTTTATTGCAATGTAGATGTACCCTAAACTGCAGCTCCCAGAGTATGTCTACACTGCACTGACAAGGAACAGCGACGACTAAGGGCCTGTTACATTGATTCCCGGTTTGACCCTGTACTTACAGTTTTCAGAGTAATAGCCGTGTCAGTCTGTATTCGCAAAAAGAAAAGGAGGACTTGTGGCACCTTAGAGACTAACCAATTTATTTGAGCATAAGCTTTCGTGAGCTACAGCTCACTTCATCGGATGCGTACTGTATGCTGTAGCTCACGAAAGCTTATACTCAAATAAATTGGTTAGTCTCTAAGGTGCCACAAGTCCTCCTTTTCTTTTTGCGAATACAGACTGACACGGCTGTTACTCTGAAACCTCCCAAAGCTGAGTTCAGTATAAAAAGCTGGTAGGTGTGTGTCCCATTTCTAGCCTGCAGGGGGCAGCGGGCCAGGCTCAGCTTTCCTGTTTAACAGTGGGCGTTTGACTGTGATGTAGGATTTTGGTTTCTAGCTGCCGTATCCCCCAGATCTCTTTTTCCACCTCCCCACTCTCAGGGGAGCGGCCAGATTTTTCAGGACTGCGGACCCCAGATGAATTCATCACACAACTCAGCCTCATTCTTTGCGCACTGAATGAGGCAGGGTTCCTGTGGAAAAACATAACAGGTGACCACATAAAGATAGTATCCTAACGAGGACCCTGCCAAATTCACGGTTGTGAAAAACACGTCACGGACTGTGAAATCTGGTCTCCCCTGTGAAATGTGGTCTTTTGTGTACTTTTACTCTATGCTATAAAAGTATCCTATACTATATGGTAAAAGTACACAGAAGTACACAGCGTTTCTCAAACTGGGGGTCCCACCCCCAAAGGGGATTGCAAGGCTATTGTGGGGGGGGGTCACGGAATTGCCATCCTTACTTCTGTGCTTCTGCTGGTGGCATCGCTGCCTTCAGAGCTCAGCACCCAGGAACCCGCCGCTGCACTCCGGCCACCCAGCTCTGAAGGCAGAGCAGAAGTAAGGGTGGCAATACCATAACCTCCCTACAATAGCCTTGTGCCCCCCTTTTGGGTCAGGACCCCCAGTTTGTGAAACGCTGAGTCTTAAGGGCTTTACGTGTTTATATTTTGCCATTTTTAAATACATATTCATGTTTTGTTGCAACACCGTGAAATGTAAGTTTTAAATATCTGAAAGCGTGAAATTCAAGATTTTTAAAATGCTGTGACCGTGAAATTTAGGAAAATGAACAGTGAATTTGGTCAGGCCCTAATCATAACTGATACACATAAAAAGAAAGGAGCAGGGAAACCAGGGTTAAGGTCGCACTTTGGAGCCTTTCCTCGTTTCCATCTGGTGGGCATTTGCATCTGGAGGAGCGGGGGAGGGAACGGATGAGGTCTTACCCTTATGTCGCTCTCTCAATTTCAGTGCTGGTACTTAAAGCACAGCCCCAATTCAAAGCCTTGTGCCCAGACGGCTGGATCGGATACCAAGGGAAATGCTACTATTTCTCCGCGGCTGAAGAGAACTGGAACAACAGCCAGAGACACTGCTCTGCGCTCGGCGCTTCCCTGGCTCTGATTGACAGCGAGCAGGACCTGGTGAGAAGAAAAACAGACCCATTCTGGGGGCAATAGGCTATGCTAGAGTTATGGTCAAGGTCTTCAAGGCGCTCCGGGGCCTGGGCCCAGGGGGTCTAAAAGAGCGTAAGGCTCCAGGATGAAGACCTTGGTTGACATCTCTGCTCCTCTGGCACCATTTAAGGGCAAAACTTCTCAGTGAGGGAGATGGAGCTTCCTTGGTGGCTGGTCCTAGTTTGCGGAATGGACTCCCCCAGGAACTAAGGATCCTCCAGAACCTCACCACCTTCTGCTCCGAGAGCGAGGTGCACTTTGTGCTGTCTTCTTGGATATCAATGTAACCCACTGGTGAGTGTGTCACTGGTTACACTCTGCTCGTCCACAGAGGATCTGTGCTGACTGGAGAGGGTTGCTTCGTTAACTCCAGCGGGCGTGACTTGGGCTTTTTCTCTATGGAGGTTCCCAGTGTGTCAGCCATATGGCCGCCTTCACATAACCATGTAGCGTGTACACTTCAAATAACAAACCCTACCAAAACAAACTGCTCTCCACACACACACCAATTCTCCCCCTTGGGGGAGAGAACGAATCACATGTAACTTGTTAATCGTGTCACTTAATTCATGAGTGGAAGATGCTCAACTACAAGGGGGATGGGGTAAGACCCCACGTAGAATAGTGCAGGCACACGGGATGATGCATATTGTTAAAATTGCCTAAGCCACTGGTCCCCAAACTGTGGGGTGTGGCCTCCCCTAGGGAGGCACGGAGAAACGTTCGGGGGGGCGTATAGCGGGTCCCAGGCCAGCCCCCATAGGGGATGGGGAGGGAGCCCCACCCACAGCTCAGCTCTGGCCCCAGCCGCAGCTCCGCTCCACCTCCCACCCTAGCACCACCCCAGCCACAGCTCCGTCCTGCCCCCACCTCCAGCCCCAAATGCAGCTCTGCCTTCAGCCTAGCTCCGCCCTCATTCCCTCTCCGCCCCCAGGCCAGCTCCACCCCCAGCCCAGCTTCGGCCCCAGCTGCAGCTCTGCCCCGCCCCCAGCTCCTCCCCCATCCCCAGCTCCGCCTCCCGCTCAAGCTCCCCTTCTGACAGATTCCCTCACTGGTACACGGGGACACGACAGGAAACGTTTGGGCACCGCTGGTCTAAGCATTTCCATTTTTCAGTTGCTTATAACTGCACCCTGGATTTTCCTTTTGTGTTCTTTTGGGCAGGGGCTTGTCTGAACTTTACTCTCTCGAGGGGAGGTTTTTTCCTGAAAGGTTCAGCAAATCCACTTGATTATTTTTCTTGGGGTCGCACCTAGGAACTGCAGCCCACAATTTTTCCGTGAATTTACAAGTCACCAAAAACTCGCCCAGCTCTAACTGGAAATAAGTCAAAGCTCCCAAGTGCCACCTTAACTCTGGTTTTCCTTCTCCTTCTTTTTGGTGTGGATCAGTTATGATCCAGTCTTTAGTTATGTGATTTCCCTGCTGTGTTTTCCCATGGGACCCCTGCCTCATTCAGCAGGCAAAAAATGGGGCAGGGTTGTGGGATGAATTCCTCTGGGATCCGCAGCTTCTTGCCACGTTCGCTGCACCTGTTGTAGGAGGTGCCGTGACTGAGGCGGGGCTGAAGGGATGGCTTGAGGTTAAGCCACTAAAGTGAAACCCAGGAGTTCTAGTTTCAGCTCCATACTTTGCTTTAACAAACTCGGGAACATTTCTGTATAACGTGACTCTGTGCTGCCCGGAGCCCTGTGAGCAGCGCACATGGAATCAGACTCTTTCCTTTTTCTCTGTCACAGGCTTTCATGATGCGATACAAAGGCGTCTCCGAGCACTGGATTGGCCTCTGGAGAGAGCAGGACGGGCAGCGCTGGAAATGGGTGAATGGCTCTGATCTCAACATCCCGTGAGTCCTTTTTCTATCTGTTTAGGTTCTGAACACTAGGTTGTGGGGCTGAATTCAGGCAGACCCAATGTTCACCATGTAAACCCCGAAATAATGACGGGGAGTGAGGGAAATCTGTATTCTCTCCGGGATTTGGGGCTCACTCCCACTGCTGAGACATGGATCAAGCGAAGCAAGGGATGGTGCACTGTTAGGGGGGTCGTAACACTAAAGTTGTTGAGAACTTTTCATTGAAACTGTTTTATGGTGGAAAATTGGGCTTTTGATAAACTCTTTTCACAAAATGTCTTTTCATGGAAAATATTGACTTTTTTTTATCAACCCCCCCCTCCCCCCCAAAAAACAGCCAAAAACTGAAATATTTCAGCCCAAAATGCTGCCCATATACCTCATGGGAGTTGTAGTTTGGTTTCCTCATATCCCCAGTCTCCCCCTTTTTGGAATGGGCTCCCCAACCGGACTACAACTCCCATGGTGCAGCATGGCCAAGGGACTCCATGATGCACCACTTCCCCTCACCAGTAGAGATCGGGGGCACCATGGGAGATGTAGTTTGGACATGGAGCTCGGCCTATAGAGAAGAATGGGAGTCTGAGGCAGTTGCACTGCATCTCCCATGATGTGTTGCCTCCTCTTGACCAGTAGTGTGACCATGGTGCACCCTGGGAGATGTAGTCCAAACGGGGAACCTGGCCTATAGAAGAAAAGGGGAGCACGAGGCACCTGAACTACAGCTCCCATGAGGCACCACGGCAGCCTTTCCAAATTGAAATATTTTAAGTTGGGGGGGTTTTTGTTTTGTTTTTTATCGGTCAAACTTTTCTGGGCTGAATCCACCCACTCAGTCCCTGGAGAGCTGCAGGCTAGTTGCTTTGGAGAGTCTAGAGGGAGTCGGAGGCTGGAGGAAAGGGGTGATACCTGGTCCGGGGCTGTACGTTTGACACCGGTGTCTTAGACTGAGAAAACGTCAAAAAGAGGGAGCAGAGTCTGCATGTGCGTCAGGATGACTGAACACAAAAGCGGCCCCCTGTCTCCACAGACAGCGGAGTCCTTTGAGTTTCAAGTGAAAGCAAAAGGCACCACAGTGAGTCAGTTCCACCACAGCTAACAGACCTCACGGTTTGAGTTATTCATGTGGCAGCGACCGTCCGAACAAAAGGGGCCGCAGAGAAACCCTCCTGAGTGGAGACTGACCTTCAGGAATTGGGCTCCTTGGTGCAGCCCGGCTAGACCAGGTCCTACATGAGCCTGTCACATATCCAGGAGCACAGGAAGGCCCAGGCTGGTTCTGACCCAAGGTTCATCTAGCCCCATTTCCTGTCTCTCCCAGTGGCCAGCGCTAGCTGCCTCAGAGGAGGGTGTATGATCTAGAGTTGTCAGAATGAGCGATATTGCCATTTGATGGCTGAACTGAAAATTGGGAGCAGAAGAACCTGCATCAACCAGAAATGAAAAAATTTCTGTTTTCTGGGCAAAACAAAGAGCCAAAGTTTTTAGTTTCACGTCAAATGACATTTTTTTTTGTTCAACCTGAAACAAAATGTTTCATTTCAGTTTCAGGCATTTTTTTTTTTTTTAAATTAAAAGCAAAGGAAATTTGGAAGCACCATGAACAAACCCAATGGTGGTGTCCATCCTCCATCCCCCAACCCATATACTCCCTAGCCCCTGGTTAGGGCACTCGACCTGGGTCTCCTGTATCCCAAATCAAGTCCTCGCCCTGTCTGATTCGAAGTAGAAGTAGTGCCCTGCGCTATTCTCATCCCAGATAAGCAGGCTAATGACCGGACTATCGGGCTTACCACCCCGTCTTTCTCAAGTTTTGTGAAGGGCACCCAAGTCCCCTTGTCAATCTAGCCTGAAGAAAAAATTAATTTAGGGCCAAATGTTTCAGGAGACCTAAAATTCCATTTTTTGGTGAATAAATTCTTCATCTGAAAAACGTCACCGGGCTCTAGCTAGAAAACGCTTCCCACACGCACCTGCAAGAGTTGATGTGGGCTCATTTGGCCCCCCTCACACATTGGGGAGAGCTACAGTGGTCCAGGCTGGACGTGTTAGATCAGCAGTTCCCAAACTGGGGGTCGTGCCGTCAGCAGATGGGGGTGGTGGTGACCCCTAGTGTGCGGAGGGTGCCACTTTGCTCCACACGGCGACCCCTCGCATGTACAGTTCCCGTGAGGGCACGGTGCATGGAGGACGCCATTTTGCTCTGCAAAGTAGCATCCTCCACACCGCGTGACCTTGCATGACCTAGGCATGAGCTCGCGCTGTGGGGCGGATGCCATTTTATAGAGCAAAATGGCGTCCTCCGTGCAGCGTGACTTTGCACAGGAGACCATGCTGTGCCATAGGTGCCGAGTTACTCAGATCCCGGGGGGTGCTCGACCCCCCCCGCCCCCCCGTTCTGCCCCAGGCCCTGCCCCCACTCCTCCTCTGCCTCCCCCCATGCCTCTTCCTGCCCCTGCTCTGTCCCAGGCATTGCCTCCCTTCACCCCTTTCCCTCAAACCCTCAGCCCGGCCCCTCCCCTGCCTCTTCCTGCGGCTGCTTCTCCCCCTCCCCGTAGTGCATCCTGCACACTGCTGAGCAGCTGATCCGCAGTGGGTGGGAGCCGCTGGAGCTGATCCCCGGGGCCGCCAGCAGGCAGGAGGCGCTGCAGGGGAGGCGCTGATCCGCTGGTGGGTGCTGAGCACCCACGATTTTTTTTCCCCATGGGTGCTCCAGCCCCGGAGCACCCACCGAGTCAGCGCCTATGCGCTGTGTGGGGGATGCCATTTTGCTCTACAAAATGGTGTCCTCCATGCTGCCTAGGGGCCTGGGAGGAAATAATTCATTAACATGGGGTCATGCTGGCAAATGCATCAGGCACATTCTCCCGCTGGCAGTAACAGGACAGGCCCATCTGCTGGCTGACGACGGCTTCGTTCTCTCTCGTTGCAGGCTCCTGATAAGAGGAGGAGGTGACTGCGCGTACCTGAATGACAAGAACGTCAGCTCTTCCAGGTGCATCACCGAGAGAAACTGGGTCTGCAGCAAACCTGATGCGTTTACAAGCCAGAAAAACGCAATACAGAGCAGTCAGGAGCTGAAAAACCTCACGACGGGCTACTAGAGAAACTCCATCTCGCACAACCGGTCTACAGCCGAGCTTATAAACAAGGATTAAAAAATAAAATAGCAAAATTTCCAGTGGACCCTGAATTATTAGGTTAATCAAACTGAAAAACAGGAGGCACTTCAGCAGGATCTAGCCACGTGAGGGGAACGGGACACCCACTGGCAAATGAAATAGTGTGACAAATACAGATAGGGTCCAGCGGAGGAACAATTGAGGATTACTCATCCCTCTTCCTAGCTTCTAAAATAACTACAGCAGCTCAGGAGAAGGAGCAGGGGTGAACTGCTGACCCCATTGAAATTTATGCGCATTTTCCCATTCAATTCAAGGAGGCCAGCATCTCACCCAGGGGTGTCATTGGAGATGGCCCAGCGCAGACCTCGGCTGAGCGTGCAGCAGCTGACAACAAAGCCAACAAGATGTTGGGGTACATAAAGAACGCACTAGGTGAGAATACAGAAAATTCTCTGATGTCATTATATGAATCAAAGGGACACCCTGATGGGGAACACTGTGTGCAGTACGGGTCACCCATCTCCAAAAGGACACTGCAGAACTAGAGGAGGTTCAGAGACTGGTGACGAGAATGATGGGAGGCCACGTGGGACTTTCGTGTGCCGAGATTGGAGCTGTTCTTGTCAGAGAATAAGGGGACGTGAACAAGGGGAGAAAAACAAAGACTGGGACGGGGAAGGTAGATTGGGGTGCTGCTATTCAATCCATCTCTTGATACAAGAATGGGGACGCTTAACAAAATTGAAAAATCAGCAAATTTGAAACTGATCGAAGGACCTATGTTTTCCCACAACGCACAATTAGCCTGCGGAACTCACTGCTACAAGATGTCATTGAAGCCAAGAGCTTGGGAGGATTTGTTTTTAAAAGGACTGGTTCATTAGCTACTGTTCTTCATACAAGAGAGGAAATGGACAGGAGTTTGGGAAGGGATCCAAACCTTCTTTCTTCAGGGCATGAACCACCATCTAAGTAATGAAGATCAGGAGCAAACTTCTCCATTTGGCCGGTTATTCCATCACTGTCCACTAGGATTTCTCTTGACCTGTCTTCTGAAGCCACTGGTGCGGGCCACGAATGCACGACAGCTCTGAATTAGTCTTGCACTTACTATGTTAATTGCCTCGACCCCGTGACCTTGCCCTTTAATAACCGATGGTTTTTTTTCCTGAGCCAAAGACTAGTCGTACTGCTTTTAGATATGAATTCAGCGTTAGTTTTGCTTCCTGGGGCAGGACCCCTGGGCTGTGTGGATTTTTGCCGAGCAGTGCGGCTGGATAGCAGCAGATCTTCCGGATGTCCTGAACCAAGCTTCGAGCCCTGGGGCTCCTTTTCAATAGAGCATTTTCCCTTCTGGAGCTGCCCAGTGCTTGGGAAGGAGCATTTAAGCGAGTGCTCCTAAGCTCCATGATGGATTATGCAAGATGGAATTGCTTCGTTTGATCTCATTTAACTTATTTATTATTAGGGTGACAGTTCTGAATAGCTGATAGACGGTTTGGAAAACAGGGTTGGTTTCACTGAATCTCCTGACTCCAAATTTATTGGGGGAAAAATATTTTGAAATTTTCAAAACAAAATGTTTTGACACATTCAAACCAGAATGTTTTGGGACTTTAGAGCCGGAACGACGTTTTCTTTTGACGTTTTTAGGAATTTTAACTGTGGGGGAAAAAAGTTACAATGGAAACATTTTGAAATTATCGAAACCAGCGGTTTCAATGGACCCAGAATGAATTTTTGGTTTGGTTTATTGACTCTTGACAATTTTCTAGAGTTTGACTCTTCATCTTGATTTGGGATGGGATAAAATGTTGAAATCTCCCAAATTCTCATGCATGAGTTTCCCACCTAGCTCCACTCCAAAGCCACACAGATGCTTTTGAAAATCACATCCTCTGGGCCCACTTGTGTAGAACGAGGCATCTCCAAGCTCTGCCTATACACCAGCTCAGCTGAGTCTCCAGTGTTGGCAACTCCTGCAGTTTATGGCACTCTATTTGTTGCTTTTTGGCAAAGCCTGGTTCTTGGAATGAGCTGATCTGAGAACCTCAGCTTTCTGCTGTTATTTTTTTAAGCAAGTTTTTAGCCCACAGCATCGTGGCGAAAAGCTTAAAATTGTGACTCGAGTTCTCCCTAAAGACTCACAAACCAGAAGGCAACGAAAAAGAACCCAAAATTTTTAAAGCAAATTTCATTTTTCATTATTTTTGTACATCTGGAGTTGGCAGTAGTGGGTCTCGGGCTGTCAGAGACTTGTAGATTCCAAGACCAGAAGGGATCTCTGTGAGAATCTTAGATGACCTGTGTAACACAAGCCGTACGACTGCCCTGAATTAATTCCTGTTCGAACTAGAGCAAATCTTCTAGAAAAACATCCAATCTTGATTTTAAAAATTGTCAGTGATGGTGAATCCATTGCAATTCTGGGTAAATTGGTCCAACGGTTAGTTATCCTCACTGGTAAAAATTTGCATTTTCTTTCTAGTCTGAATTAGTCTAACTGTTACTTCTTTACACATTGCCTTCATTGTACTATGTGTTTGTTTGATTCTGAAGTGTAAGAAATGGATAACTGGGTTTAGGTTTCAAAACCTGAACCCAATAAACATACTTCGACTGGAAACAAAACAAAAATGTCGCGTTAGTCTTGTTTCAAATTGTTGTATCAAAAAAATGAAACAATTTCACCAAAAAATTCAAATAAACCAATTTATTTATTGATTTTCTCAAAATCGTTTCTTTTTTGACCAGCCCCATTGTGGCTCTTTCCTATTTCTGAAGTTGTGGGGCCACCCTGTGGCCGTTTCATGTCACTGACTGTCAATTACAGCCCCTCCCTTCGATCGCACCTGCCAGTCTGAGCCTTGTGCATTGCCAGGAGCCCATGCGCTGAGCTGGGTTAGAGTTCTTTGTTACATGCAATGATCATGCAAACAGCTGCGGCGTCTCCCAGCTCCCCTGTGTTGCCAAAGCTCGAGGCTACCTCCCTTGGGGGTGTCTCCGCTAGACAGCCCTGTGCAGTCTACATTAACGGTCACAGATTTCTCCTATGCCATGTGGTTGTAGCCGTGTTGGTCCCAGGATATTAGAGACACCCGCAGAAGTGTGAGGTCATGCTGTGTGTCATGCTCTACCAAATGGCACCTTCCATGTGGCAGAAGTGCTGATATGCCATTCCACTGCGATCTGGCCCCACGACAGCACGGCGGACGGTGCCTCTGTCCCAAGTGGCCTGGCCCTTTCATAATGTGAGGCCCCTACGGAGCTAAGGACCAGTCCCTCGGATTGGGCTGGGGGTCTCCTCAGCAAATGCTGCTTAAACAGTGTCCAGCTGGGCTTCCAGGAACTGCACAACCTCAGTGACGGCATGCTGAGATTGCAAGCGAAACATCCTCACCACGAGGCTCTCCTTAACAGAGCAAAACCAGTGACCTCTTGTCCTGTGGTTGGTTTTATTGCTACCTCTTTTGACCCAAGAGGTTTACCACTATTCAGGGCCTTGCTGGACTGTTTCCATTAGCAGGAGAAATTTATGCTACAAATCAAGTATTTCTTTGCTGCAATCCTGTTTATTCACAAAGGATGTACAAAGTTCTGTTTCCCTGAATGCAGCAGGAATCAAAAATTGGCCACCTGCAATCACTAGTCACGTTTGAAGATCTCAGCCTAGATCTAAATGATGCAGTGGGCTTGTCTACACAGTGCTGCAATGCACGCTACCGGGGGGTGATTTCTACAACGCACTACCACCTTGCACACTAACTGGTCTGTGCAGGCACGGCTGGTGTGCATTAACGGTTTCCTAGTGCACTTTAATGTAGTCAGCATGATGTTAAAACACACTGAGGAAACTTTAGGGTGTACCAGCAGGGCCTACATGGACTAGTTAGCACGTAACACATTAATGGGTTTCAGAAATCACACTCCTGTACGTGTGCATTATCCCCCTGTGTAGACAAGCCCTGAAAGCAACTTCCCTTTATCTTCCAGCTCTGCTGCCTGTCTTTAATCAAAGCAAACGCTGCCAACTGAGAGTCTGGACTCCTGCTTTGGGCTAGATGAAAGCGGGAGTTTTATTAACGAATCGTAACCAATCTCCTGAGATTGTTTTAGTGTCTGACTCACGATTTTTGGACGTTTGAGGTTGGCAGTACTGAGTCAGACCTCCTGGCAAATAACACCTCCCTCTTCTCTAGTGCCTTGCAGCAGTAGAGCTCAAAGTACTTTACAAAAGAGGGCAGTATCCTTATTTTACAGATGAGGAAACTGAGGCGCAGAGAGATGTGACGTGCCCAAGGTCACCCAGCAGGCCAGTGGCAGAGCAGGGAATGGAACCCAGGTCTCCTGAGTCCCAGTCCTGTGCTTGACCCACTAGGCTCCACTGCCAGAGAATTATTATTATTATTTATTATTTTGCATTATCGTAGTGGCATGTCCCAGGACACTGTTGCTCTAAACTCTGTACAAATGCAGGGTGAAAAGACAGTCCCTGCCCCCAAAAAGCTGACAATCCAAGTCTAAGCCATCTGTCTTGGATGGAATAGACACAACAAATCCTGCCTCTTTCTTGGCAGGAGGTTAGACTAGATCAGTGATTCTCAACTAGAGGTACGCTTACCTCGGTACGCAGAGGTCTTCCAGGGTGGACATCAACCCATCTAGATATTTGCCTAGTTTTACAACAGGCTACATAAAAAGCACTAGCAAAGTCACTACAAACTAAAATTTCATACAGACAATGACTTGTTTACACCGCTCTATAGACTACACACTGAAATGTCAGTACAGTATTTATATTCCAACTGATTTATTTGATCATTCTACGGGGAAAATGAGAAAGGCAGAATTTTTTCTATAATAGAGGCTGACACCTTTTTGTGTTTTTTGTCTCATTTTGTAAACAAGTCGTTTTTAAGTGAGGAGCAACTTCGGGTACACAAGACAAATCAGCCTCCAGAAAGGTTGAGAGCCAGCTGGACTAGGTGACCCTTGGGGTCCCTTCTGATTCTGTGATTCTAAGACAAGTGATAAGAGGTGGATACAGACAGATGGGGGTGGGGAGGGGAGGTTTACAAGGAAACGAGACAATATTAGGTTTCAGAGTAGCAGCCGTGTTAGTCTGCATCCGCAAAAAGAAAAGGAGGACTTGTGGCACCTTAGAGACTAACCAATTTATTAGAGCATAAGCTTTTGTGAGCTACAGCTCACTTCATCATGCATCGGATGAAGTGGGCTGTAGCTCACGAAAGCTTATGCTCTAATAAATTGGTTAGTCTCTAAGGTGCCACAAGTCCTCCTTTTCTTTTTGAGACAATATTAGTTAGAATGACAGGAAGCAGCATCAGCAGTAACACACCCACTGCTTCCTGCATCGCACCTATATTCAAATGGTCATATGATCTGCAGGATGCCTTGTAGTGCAAACACTAACACTGCCCACATACCGCAGGGCTTATTGATCAAAGGGAATTTCCTACTCCAACCGGCAGCTCAGTCCCTTAATGATAATGCTTCAAAAATGTAAGTCTAGCCATGTAGGAGGAAAGAAATCAGGCCTTGCCGTTAGGCTGGGGGCTCTATCTTGGGACTCTGAAAAAGTCCTGGGAGGGTCTCGGTGGATAATCAGCTGAACACAAGATCCCAGTGCGACACTGTGATGTCTGGATGCGTGAACAGGGGAATCGTGAGTAGGAATAGAAAATGGTTTTACCTCTGGATTCGGCCCTGGTGCCATTGCTGCTGGACTCCTGTGTCCGATGCTGGTGCCCACAATTCATGAAGGGCGTTGATACCTTGCAGAGGGGTCAGAGGAGGGCCACAAGAATGATTAAAGGATTAGAAAACCTGCCGGAGAGTGATAGAGAGACAACGTGGGTGAACTGGTATTTTTTTATCGGAACAAATTCTGCTGGGGGGGAGAGACAAGCTTTTGAGGCACCCTGAGTTCTTCTTCAGGGCTAGAAAAGGTTCTCCCAGTGTCATAGCAAAATGCAGGGTGCAACAGATTAAGAACATAAGAGCTGCCATACTAGGTCAAACCAAAGATCCATCTAGCCCAGTGTCCTGTCTTCTGACACTGTCCAATGCCAGGTGCTTCAGAGGGAATGAACAGAGCAGGGAATCATCAAGTGATCCATCCCCTGTCGCCCATTTCCAGCTTCGGGCAAAAATAAGCTAGCGACACTTCAGAGCATGGTTTTGCCTCCCTGCCCATCCTGGCTAATAGCCATTGATGAACCTATCCTCCATGAATTTATCTAGTTCCTTTTTAAACCCTGTTATGGTCTTGGTCTTTATAACATCCTCTGGCAAGGAGTTCCACAGGTTTACTGTGCATTGTGTGAAGAAATACTTCCTTTTCTTTGGTTTAAGCCTGCTGCCTATTAATTTCATTTGGTGACCCCTAGTTCTTGTGTTATGAGAAGGAGTATATAAAACTTCCTTATTTACTTTCTCCACCAGTCATGATTTTATAGACCTCTATCATATCCTCTCTTAGTCGTCTCTTTTCCAAACTGAAAAGTCCCAGTCTTATTAATCTCTCCTCATATGGAAGCTGTTCCATACCCCTAATAATTTTTGTTGCCCTTTTCTGAACCTTTTCCAGTTCCAATATAACTTTTTGGAGATGGAGCAACCAAATCTGCAAGCAGTATTCAAGATGTGGGCGTACCATGGATTTATATAGAGGCAATATGATATTTTCTGTCTTATTCTCTTTCCTAATGATTCCCAACATTCTGTTCGCTTTTTTGACTGCCGCTGCACATTGAGTGGATCTTTTCAGAGAACTAGCCACAATGACTCCAAGGTCTCTTTCTTTAGTGGTAACGGCTAATTTAGACCCCATCATTTCTTATGTAGGGTTGAGATTATATTTCCCAATGGGCATTACTTTGCATTTACCAACATTGAATTTCAGCTGCCATTCTGTTGTCCATAAGTAGCATAACTAGTTAGCATATATTGAAAGGGACTATTCAAGGTGGAATGGCCCATTGACACCTCTGCAGTCACAGGACAAAAAAGGCAGTTACGGGGTTAGTGGGTTACCAATTGTTGTAATAAGCCATAAATCCAGTGTCTCTGTTCAGTCCAGGACTTTTAGTGTCTAGGCTATATCTACACTACATTCGGATCGACGCTCCAGTGATCGATGCACAGGGGGTTGATTTAGCAGGTCTAATGAAGACCTGCCAAATCACCCGCAGATCGCTCTACAATCGACCCCAGTACTCCCCCATGAATGAGAAGAGTAAGGTAAGTAAACGGGAGAGTGTCTCCTGTCGACCCAGTGCGGTGTAGACACCACAGTAAGTCAACCTAAGCTACGTCAACTCCAGCTACCGTATTCACATAGTTGGAGTGGCATAACTTAGGTCAACTTACTGCGGTAGTGTAGACATAGCCAAGCAGAGTAATGAATTTAAGCTTCCAGGCTCGTTTTTTTGGAAGGTTTTGTGCAGGATTCCTTTGAGGAGGAGCACTGAGAGGTCAGATATGGAGTGATCACTCTGTGAAAAGTGTTCATCCACAGGTGACGGGGTGTTTTTGTTTTTTAACGTTTTCCTGTGTGAGTTCATTGGACAGCACAGTGATTGTCTGAATTCGTCCACATAGTTGCAACTGGGTCATATCATTATAGTGCTAGATTCAAGGAGTTCAATCTATTTAGCTTAACAAATGGAAGGTTGTGAGTATCTACCTGGGGAAAAATATTTGATAATGGGCTTTTCAATCTTGCAGGCAAAAAGATCTAACAAGATCCAGTGGTTGGAAGTTGAAGCTAGATAAATTCAGGCTGGAAATAAGGTGCAAGATATTTAACAGCGAGTGTAATTAATCATTGGAACAACTTACCAAGGGCTGCGGTGGATTCTCCATCACTAGCAATTTTTAAATCAAGATTGGATGTTTTCTAAGGGCTTGTCTACACTACAGGTTATGTCGGTATTATTTATGTTGCTCAGGGTGGGAATAAGCCACCTCCCCGCCCCCATCCCCGAACAACATAAATTACGCCAACCTAAGCACCAGTGTATGACAGCGCTTCTCCCACCGACATAGCAACCGCCTTTCGCAGAGGTGGTTTTGTTATGCCAACGGGAGAGCTCTCTCCTGTCAGGATACATACAGCTGCCCCACTGTAGCACTTCTAGTATAGACTAGTCCTAAAAGACCTGCTCTAGTTCAGATCAAAATGATTTTGGGGAAGCTCTATGGTGTTTGCTATATCAGAGGTATAGCAGATCACAATGGTCCCTTCTGGCTCTGAAATCTCTGAATTATGGGGAACTACAGGTCTCACAAGGCACTGCAGCGACATTTGGGACTCTTCAATATTTTGGGGGATTTTTTTCACCAGCCTGACATTTCCACAGAGGAAAAAGAAAACCATTTCCCAGCAACGGTCTTCACCCCGAGGGGCTGCTGTCGAGTGCGGACACAGAGTAACAACGTTCTGAGGCAGGTCCACATATCAAGAGGGTGCAAGTCAGGGGGCTGCCATCACAAGCTAGATCTGAGAGACGACATCTTTCCTCACCTATTGCAAGTGGAAGGATGGTGCACAGAGCACAGGAAAAAAACCAAGCCCATAAGGTCATTTGTGGGTTAGCCGGGGTCAATCGCTGTTGTTGCAGTGTGTGTGGTAAGGTAATTTCCAGACAGACCGCAGCTCTCACTGACCAATACCTGCATAGAAACAGGCCTTGAAGCAGACTAGTTGAGTCTGTTCTAAAAATCCTGCCTGCTTTTAGCGCTAGGGAAATGACTAGTATGGAAGCACATTGCCAGGCCGAAGGCGCAAGAACAGACTCAGTCCCTTCTCACTGTACTATCTAAGCCTCTCACATAGACTGATAATAATCCCTCGCTCCTAGGTAGCACTTTTCATCCATAGAGCACCAAGCGCTTCACGAAGGAATGCCAGTGTTATTATCCCTATTTTATAGATGGGGAAACTGAGTCACAGAGTGGCGCCCAAGGTCACCCAGCTGGCAGAACTGAGGCCTCCTGAGTCCCTCTCCAGTAGCCACCAGGCCACACTTTCTCTCAACAGGAGGACCAGTCTACAGAAGGGAAACTGAGGCACAAAGGTTGGCGGGTTTTCAACCCATGGAACTCCTTGCCAGAGGATGTTGTGAAGGCCAAGACTATAACAAGTTCAAAAAAGAACTAGATAAGTTCATGGAGGATAGGCCCATCAATGGGCAGGGATGGTGTCCCTAGCCTCTGTTTGCCAGAAGCTGGAAATGGGTGATGGGATGGATCCTCAATCCATTGAGGATTCCCTGTTCTGTTCATTCCCTCTGGGGCACCTGGCATTGGCCACTGTCGGCAGACAGGATACTGGGCTAGATGGACCTTTGGTCTGACCCAGTACGGCCGTTCTTATGTTCTTAAAGGGAAACAGCCCACTTTAAGTGTCTCACCCAAGGGCACAAAGAGAGCCTGTGGCAGAGGTGGGTACCTCGATCCCTTGCGTCCTGGATCAGCGCCTTTCCTTCCATGGAAAGCAGAATGAGTTCTGGCTGATAAGAGAAAAAATCTGGGCTGCTGATGCCACAGTTCCTGTTGGCCAGTGACTGGCAGGGCTGCCTCTGAAAGAATCTGCATTTTATTCTTAAAATGTTCATGTGAGTGAATTCACTCAGGGGCTGATTAGAGCCAAGCCTGGGGAGTTGGCAGATGCCAGCTTCTCCCACACAAATGTCACTTTGCTGCGCCCATCAATCCCAATGCACAGGCCCCCCGATGTCTCAGCCTTGGGTCATCTCACCCACATTTCTGCCAAGGCACCTCAGTCCAGTCCTGCCACTGGGAGAGCTGGTAACGCCATTCATGTTCTGCGCGTAGTTTTCTTTCCCAGGGAGTTACCTACCCCCGTGGGGTGAATGCGGTCTGCACGGATTAATGAGCTTGCCCTGCGCCCCAGAGTTCTTCTTGTTCCGGGACACTCCCAATTCTGGGGAACCCCCTTCCCAAGCACGCTTGTCCCAAACTGGGGCTCCCCTGCAGGCTGGAAATGGAACAGCGGCTCATCAAGGAGTCTGGAGTCTTCTTTGCTCTCTCTCCTTCCTGCCTTTCCTCCCTTCTTGTCTTTTCTTGCTCATTTCGTCCATGCTCCCCTCTCCCCGAAAGCCGTGGAGGGGTCTCCAGCAGCAGGTTGGTGCAGGCAGGTCCAGTAGCTGAGCAGAGAAGGGGTTTGCCAAGGCCTGTAGCTGTGAACATAAGCAGCTCCCACAGCCGGCTGCCTTTGGGACCACTGAGTTAGCAGGGAGGGGAGTGGCCGCGAATATACCTTCTCCCTTATGCCTGGGGCATGGTGGCCAAACCCCATCACCAGGTTGCCTCATTCTAAGCCCTCCTAATAGCTCACTGGGCTGTCAGCTGCATAAGCAACGACCTTCACACATACACTGAGCAACTGTGGGAACCTGTTAGTGTTACCCTCATCCTTCCTCTCGCCTGGGCCCGTGGGCGACCCTCGCTCGGTGTCTCACAGCCGAGCGTACGTGGCCAGTGCTGGCAGGCAGGGGCACAGCTCGTTTCTGGGGAGCGCCAAGTGCCAGGGCCTTGGGGAAAAGATGAAATAACAATCGTTCTCTCCACAGAACGGGCCCAGTCGTTGGCCTCTTCGCTTCCAAGCCACACTTTGGCCCAGCGGCAGCAGAGCGGTGGCTGAGTTAGGTGCAACGGAAACTTAACTTGAACTTCCACCCCTGCTGTTTTTGGGTGGCCATCGAGTCAGTCGTCACGATGCTGACATGAGCGGGGACGGCTGCAGGGCCCTCGGGGGCGTATAAAGGTGAGAAGGACCCCTCAAAACTCAGCCCCCGCTGCTTGTGGGAACCCGGTGACTTAACACCTGGTTCTACACGGCTGTGACTCACGCTCAAGTTCACCTCGCTCCAGCAGAGCAGTCGCCCCTGCGAAGGGGGATTCACGCCCAGCGTCCCTCGAACGCACCAGCTGTGTAGACAAGGGAGCATCAATGCATGGGCCTGGCCATCCCAAACCCATTGGGGAAGAAAGGGCAACGTGTCTGGATTCAAGATGGCCAAGCCCAGCAGGAAACCGCCACTGAATCTTTGAACACTTTATTGTCACGGCCATTTTGAAGGCAGAATTTCTCGTGCTGGGGGCTCGCTGCCCAACTGGACGGCTTTCTGTTGGCACCCCGAAGGTTCTAATACTGCCTCTCCCTCTGGTGTCAGTTGCTCTTGGGTAAGGATGTGAGACCTGCTAATGAAGGAAATCCCCAGCGCAGAGATAGGAAGGAAATCCACCAGCCCCTGACAGATGCTACTTCTTGATTTTGGAGGCATCGCTCGCCTTGGTGTGCACGTATATCTCAGCGGCTGCCCTTCCACACAGCATCCCTTGCTGGGTGCTGCCTTCTTTTGCTGCCTGGACCATGACTGAGGAAATTATCTACGCTGATATAAATGTTCTGGAAGACGCATCCCCCACCAGCCAACCCTCTCCCCCTAAGCACCACGGTAAGTGTATTCGATTTTATTCTCCCCCTATTTGTCCTAAGTTCGGGATTCTGCTTTCCACACATGCGTTTTGCGTTTATTAAAGTTTAGCCGGCAGAGTTCAGAGAGCAGTTTTCTAGCTGCCAGGCGCTGCTCATTGCCATAGGAAAAGCTTCTCCTGGTATCTGCCATTCTTTGGCATAACACAGAACACTTGGTTTGTTCATCATTTACACTCACATGCCAAGGCAGTAAAATGTAATAGCTTTTATACATCTTCTGGGGGATTTCAGTAAGTTATATTGATACACCAGCTGGGGATCAGGCCTGCTGACTCCCACGGACCTCTGGCTGGTTTACATTAGCTGGGAGTGAGAAAAGAAGGAAGGGGCAAGTTCAGGGTGACAATTGAGCACAAACACCCTGGGAGACTCAGTGAGCAGAATTTGATTATTGAATTTGGAGGGAGGAGCCAAGTTCCTGATGTCGGTGAGCCCAGTGTAAACCCGGTGACCCCACTGCAGTCCTCGGACTCAGGCCCAGGTTCTGCTCTCACTTCTTGTTCTGAATTCAGTGAGTGCAACTGAGATCCGAATCAGGAGCCAGCGCAAGGTGATGCAGGGCGAGCACGGCAGAGACAGGCTTTGGGGCTGCAAATAAAACTAGCTAGGGAGTCCGGCAGGGGCTGGGATGGATGGAAGTTGTGTAGAAGGGTGGAAGGACCAGAAGGACAAAGTGAGGTTATCCCAGTGGCTGCCATTAGATGTGTTCACATCTGAACCGGCTGCCGAGAAATGACTCTCTTCCCTTTTACTAGCAAGTGAAACGTCACTGGATTTAGAAACTGTTTAGTTCTCTCAGCTCAAAGGCTCAAAGAAAATCCAGAGCGCATTAATCGTAGGGCAGTGGGCCAAATTCATCACTGTTGGGGCAGGGAATTCTAAAGTATCTCTCTCCCTGCCAGCTAAGCCTGTTGCCTGTGTGTGTATGTGTGTGCGCACGTGTGTCTCTGAGTGTGTGTGTGTGTGCGTGTGCGTGTGTGTGTGTGCATTCACCCCTTCGCACCAGTGGGGGAGGATGTTTTGTGCGGCTGCCACCTGTTCCCACAGCAGAATTTCCATCAGGGTTCACACCACCAGAAACTGACAACAACTCACAACAAAGTTAGCCCGATGACTGTGTGGGAGGCTCAGCCCGAGGAGTACCTATCCTCCTTGCCAGAGCAGCTCTCACCTCTGAGCCAAGTTGTTATGTTCAGCATCGCCAGTGATGGCAAGTCGAGCCAGCCCATAGCGAAGAGAAGGACATGAGGAGTCTGAACAGATGCTGAAGGGTTCTGCTTCGTGGCCCAGCGCTGAGAGCATGGACTAAGCCAACAAGCAGGAATGCTGAGCACGAGTCAGGAGCAGTATGTTTGGATACAATTCAAATCTGGCCCATGAACTGCAATGGATCATATGTCTGTTTGGTAGATAGCCCCAAATCACTCTGGTGCCAGCGGCTTTTCTCCTGGGCTGACTGGACGGGACTGCGGTGGGGACAGGAAGATTAAAACCCCTGCTGAAATCTGACCCACTTGTCCAATAGTTTCACATTGCTCTGGAAATACCAGTCAAACACTCTGGCCAGCTGGTCAATGGGGGGGCTCCTAAGAATAGCATATCCCTGTCTGACGGCTTTACAACTGGCTCCAGCAGCATATTGCCTTTAATGTCAGGAGTATGTCTACACTGCAAAGAAATACCCATGGCATTGAGTGTCCAGACCAACGGATTCGGGCTGCAGGTCTAAAAATTGCAGTGTAGACATCCAGGTTTGGACTGGACCCCAGGCTCTGAAATCCTGTGAGGGTCTCAGAGCCTGGGATCCAGCCAGAGCGTCTACACTGCTATTTTTGATCCCACAGCCCAAGCTCCACGAGCCCGAGGCAATCGATCCAGGCTCTGAGATTTGGCACTGCGCGTTTTTGTTTGCAGTGTAGACATCCCCCCGAGTGGCCAGAGAGACAGAAAGCCAGATAAGCACACACGCCTCTTTGTTTAAGTAGCTACAGAAAGTGCTTCACTAAATATTGCATCTCACAGATCTCCGGGGATTTTCACACTGGCCCGGGTTCGTTCTGTGGATTGCTTTGGCTGGCGACGTGATCCTGGCTACAGCGGTAATTGCACTGGGCATGCAGGGTGAGTAGCTCATGGCCTGCTATCCATTGAAACAGGTCCCTTGTGACAGAGGCTGGCTGGGAAATTTTCACTGGATCGGCTTTCCATTGGGAAATGCAGGTGCATCGGAACCGAACGAGTTTTGGGGGAACGCGTCAGTGTCAATAAAATTGTCACCAGGAAACAATCCAAATAAATCTTTAAATTTCCTCCTTGGGTTTCAATAATGTTGAAATGTTTTGTTTTGATGAGGTAAACATGTTTCAGTTTGACTTATTTGGTTTCAGTAAGCTCAAAATGTTTCATTCCGATAAGGTAAAATGTTTCGTTTTGACTTTCCCATTTTGATTCATTTTGTTTCTACATTTATAGTCCATAAAAAGCTAAATGTTAATGATATATTTATATCTCCGAATGTTACACGTTTAACATCATATTGCATACGATATGAAAATGTTTTGACTTGTCATAATGAAATGCTTTTTTACCTTACCATGGTGAAACCTTTTGACATTATCGAAACAACTGTTTCTGAACGGAGGTTTTTTTTAGAGTTTCCATTTTGCGGGAAATTTCGTCAAAATTTTGCGGGAAGTTTTGTCAAAATTTCGACTTTTCATTCCAATTCAGAATGGAAACAAATTTCTAAATGTTGGAAACGGAGAATCCGTTTGCTGAGTAACTCTTCAGCGATGTAGCCCCAATTCTCCTGTCCCGGCATGGTGCCCTTGAGGTTTTGCTCCACTTGTCAGTAGATGACTGGACGCTTCATCACAGCCTGGGCAAAGTGCTACAAGAACAAGGTCCAGACTGAGCTTGGTTCCTGAAACTCAGGTCATCCAGTTGGGGGGAAATTTGATCTTTGTCAGATATTGTTGCCCCTTTGGTTCGAATGGTTTATTGCTGTTCATGGCCTTGCAGGGCTGTTGCCGTTAGGAGAAATCAGTATGAGTCAGGTCTGTTCTCGTGTCATCTTGTTTATTTACAAAAAATGTGCATAAAGTCCTGTTTCTCTAATCACAGGAGAAACAAACAGCAGCAGGAAGTCTCCTTGCTCAGAAATCCCCAAGCCTGCCTCTCCACTGAGCTCGGTGCCCAAGAATTTCTGTCCCTGTGATTCCTCTCAGGGGTCATGCTCACAACTGCTTCTCCTTGGCTTCCCCCCCATCCCCAACACATAGAGGCTACCATAGGCGCCGACTTCTGCTGGCACCGGTGGTTGCCCGACCCCCCTCTGCCCACGGGCCCGCCCCAACTCCCCGCCCTGCCCCTCCCACCCCTGCCCCGACCCCATTCCAACCCCTTCCACAAAGTCCCCGCCCCAACTCCGCCCCTTCCCTGCCCCTATTCCATCCCCTTCCCCAAAATCCCCGCTCTGGCCCCACCTCTTCCCGGCCTCCTCCCCTTAGTGCGCCACATTCCCGCTCCTCCCCCCTCCCTTCCAGAGCTTGTTATGCCGCAAAACAGCTGTTTTGCAGCGGCTAGTGCTGGGAGGAGAAGTGGGGACACAGCGCGCTCAGGAGAGGAGGCAGAGATGGAGCTGAGGTGAGGTGGGGGGGCAGAGCACCCACCAATTTTTCCCCGTGGGTGCTCCAACCCTGGAGCACCCATGGAGTCGGCGCCTATGGAGGCTACAACTGATGACTTAGCCCCTGCGTTTCCAACCAGGAAACCTCTCCGCCCACCTGGCTTAGCTCTGATTTCCCACGTGGCCTGTTGCAATGGGTGGTAACCTCTGCTGCCTGCAGCTGTCTCTGCCATAGAAGGGGGCTTAATTGCTCCTCTTGTTGAGCCTGAAGGAGGTTGCTTGGCTCCCACTGGCTTTCATTAGGCCACTGATTGTCCTTGGGTCAAACACCCCTGGAAGAGAACTTTCAACATCACGATATGAAGGAAAACATGGAATGGATTAGAATATTCATCATGAGCAAAGCTCTTCCTTCCTTCCTTCCTTCCTGCCACACTCCATCACCTCTGTACCTACCAGGGTCAACAGACGCTCCTTGGTGATTTTTCAAGTCATCACATTCTCACTGTTCAGATCCCTAAATCGTGATGATCATTCCAATTCCTTACCCCTTTGCGGGGCGCTGGCAGATTTCAGGGTCTGGCAGGTCAGTTTCCTGTCTGGAGGAGAGATTGGTAATGCGGATCCCAGGGTATTTCCTAGTGCAATTTGTTTATTTACTAGATAGATAGATAGGGAGGGTGTGCGTGGGGATAGATAGATAGAGAGATAGAGAGGGAGGGTGTGCGTGGGGATAGATAGATAGAGAGATAGAGAGATAGGGTGTGCGTGGGGATAGATAGATAGATATCTTGGTTCCTGGTCATAAACTGCTCCCTCGCAATGCCCCCTGGCAGAAGCCCCAGTGCCAGTCACCAAGAAGCAGGTATCCTCTTTGTCTCTTGCACTCTCACCCTGTTCCTTGTTCCTGCCTCAGCCCTGGGGAAACCCCCATAGTCCAAGCTGCTCACCTAGGACTGCATGGTCTGGATGGGTGCCCTGGCCATTAGCGCTCTTTAGGGGCAGCTGCTGTGCAGCACAAGGGACCTCGGGAAATCCCTGGGACTCCAGGGGCCCCTGGGCGCTCGTACATCAGTGACCGTTAAAGTGCACAACCCAAGCTCCTGCAGCCATAACGGCAACAGGAACGACCGCTCACCTGGCTGTTGCTTGGAAGTTTTCCAGGGCCGCTCCCCGCAGACGGACACTGGCGCCGTCTCATCGGTCCCCGAGAGCAGCAGTGTCGCTCAGAGAAACTCCCCCGGCACAGAATGCAACAGGAGCCTGGAGGACTTGGTGTCTCGCCTGAAGCAGGGTCTGTGTCACTCAGCCCAGAGCCCCTCAGCAGGTAACTGTGGCTCGCTGTGGCTCTGAGCCCCTTGGCATGTTCCATGCACCGTGCAGGTAGAGAGGGGCCTGTTTGAAGGAGGCAGGCTATGGGCAGGCCAGCCTGCTAGCCTCTTTCCTCCTCCCATCCCAGTTCTCAGGGGGCCATGGAGATTTTCTCTCACTCAGCGAGGCCAGAGGGGGGGGCACTGTGGATGGGGGAGGCAAGAAGGGGATCTTCTCCCATCTTTCCTCCAAGGATAACAAATACGTCAAGGGCTGTTATAAAGACGGCGGGGATCAATTGTTCTCTGTGGCCACTGAAGGCAGGATGAGACGCAGTGGGCTTCATCTGCAGCAAGGGAGATTCAGGTTAGATATTAGGAAAAACTTTCTAACTCTGAGGGGAGTTACTCTCTGGAACAGGCTTCCTAGGGAGGTTGTGGAATCCCAGTCACTGGAGGTGTTTAAGATCAGGCTGGACAAACACCTGCCAGGGATGATCTAGGTTTACTTGGTCATGCTCAGCGCAGGAGACTGGACTTTATGACCTCTCAAGGTCCCGTCCAGCCCGACATTTCTATGGGTCTGTGAGAAGTGGTGCTGCTGAGAGAAGGTCTCCTTCCGCCAACCTCAGACCAGGAGAAGATGAGCCTGGGGCATCTTTCCCCTTCCCCAGCAACGGGAGGGAGGCCGGAGGTGGAGCAGAAGCATGGATATTAGCATCTGGCACCAGATCCCAGTGAGGCCAGGCCATCAGAGAAAGCACTGGCCAGGGGTAGGAGACACAGCCATTTCCGACCTTCCCCATCTAAGTGGGCTCAGAGGAAGGAAATTTCTTTCCAAGTCTCCCCAGTGCCAGCAGTGGCCGGAGGTAGGGCAGACACTGGGTGCCTGAATTCCTTGTCTGGAGGCGTCAGGGGAAGGTGGGAAGTGCTGGCTACAGACAGACAAGCAAATACTTTTGTGATCTAACTTGGACAATGTTTGCTGGCCAACTAGCCCTGCTGGTCAGACGCCTCTCAGTGGGGATTGTGGGGCACAGTGACCTCTAGGGGTCAGTCAGGGCAATTCTCAGGGTGAGCAGGATTGCTGAGCGAATAATTGATTTTTCGTTACAGGGGCTGAACCAAGAAAACTAAGGGCTAAGGGGGGCAGGAGGGAGAAAAAATAAACAAGGGTTCAAACCAAAACTGCATTTTTTGGAAGATTTTCAATGTATGGGAAAAAAATGAAAAAGCTTCATTTTGTCAACCTAACACTAATTTATTTTTTTCATTTTTCAGAGGTATTTTGCCCTTTTAAAATGTATTTATTTTTATAATAGCCAAACTGGAAGTTGAAATACTGTTTCAAAATGAGAGGTCGAAATGACACATTTTGATATGGCTGAAATGAACCATTTTGTCTTTTTCCGGAAAACAAACAACGTAGGGGGGCCAAAACGATTGGTGGAAGAATTCAATCCAAAATTGTGAACAGCTTGAGTGCAAAAAAAATGCATAATTTGGCAATTTTACTGAGATTTCCGCCCCCCCCAGCTCTAGTGAGCAGGACAGGTTGTTCTATGATACTAGCATAATGAATTCCAAGAAAGACTGTATTTAGTGATCGTAAAGATTTCATCAAGGTACCCAGTATCCATCCACCCAAAGGCACAGTCACGTTGCCTACATCACTGTCAGAAACACACTCCAGCGGTCTCTGAGGCCTTCACTCCCACCTCCAGCGACTACCAGAAAGCCCTAGGCATCCCGGCTTCCCCCAACCCTCACACAGAAACCTGAGCAGTGACCTCAGACGCTCTCTTGTAACAACAGAGCAGCACGTCTGCCTGTTACACAGCCCCTGGTCTGGGAACCAAGCGGATCTGCTTTGTCGGGGCTGAGGGCATCCTTCGGGTTTTGCTCCGGCCTGCGAGAGGAGTGGAGATCAGGGGCAGCGCGGAGGCAGCTGGGTATGGCTGAGGCTGAGCGTGTCGGGCTAGTTGTGGCTGATGCCTGGGGCTGGGAATGCCCAGGTGGTTCTGGGTGACGGTTGAGGGGGCAGCGATAGTGATGGGCGTAACGCTGAGTGAGGACCCTAGGGCTAGATCCACAAAGGGACTTAGATGATTAACTGCCATCGAGGAGACTAAGTCCAACATTTCGATACTGCTGAGATCCTCAAAACCCACTCCCAGCTGCCACTTAACCCTGTAGGTGTGTAGCATAAAGGACAGCTGGGGTTGCTACAGGATTTTGGCTGGTAGCGTGTCTCTCTTATGCCCACTTACAGCCCTCTGCCAGGAGGTGGGAAACCCAGGTTTGAATGCTGCCTGATCTGGAACTGGGGATTGCACCCAGCTCTCCCAGCTGAGTGCCCCAAACCCTGGGCTGTTGAGTCTTGTAGGGGAAATCTCTCCTGTTGAAACTGTTCCACTTTGTGTCATAATTAAACAGTGAAACAGTTTGCCAGTGAGATCAAAGTGTCTCCTCTTTGCCATGCAATGAAAAGAGTTTGACACAAAGTGCCAGACTGTTTCATTACAACGCAAACCGGAGACCTGTTGATCTAGAAAAGAAAAGACAACCAGATGTTTCAAGCATAGATTCGTAGATTCCAAGGCCAGAAGGGACCACTGTTATCATCTAGTCCAGCAGTTCTCAAACTGGGGGTCAGAACCCTGAAGTGATCGCGACCCCATTGTAATGGGGTTACCAGGGCTGGCGTTAGATTTGCTGGTGCCCAGGGCTGAAGCCCAAACCCAAGCCCCAGCGCCCGGGGCTGAAGCCTGAGGATTTCAGTGCTGGGTGATGGGTCTCAGGCTTTGGCTTTGGTCCCCCCTCCCGGGGCGGTGAGGCTGGGGAGGGCTCAGGCTTCGGTCCCCCCTCTTGGGGTCGTGTAGTAATATTTGTTGTCAGAAGGGGATCGCAGTGCAGTGAAGTTTGAGAACCCCTGAGCTAGTCTGACGCCCGGTATGACAGGCCAGAGAACTGCCTAAAATAATTCCTAGAGCAGATCTTTCAGAAAAAGATCCCATCTTGATTTTAAAATGGTCAGCGATGGAGAATCCACCACGACCCTTGGTAAATGGTTCCAATGGTTAATTACCTTCACTGGTAAAAATTTACACCTTATTTCTAATCTGAATTTGTCTAGCTTCAACTTCCAGTCATTGGATCACGTTATACTTCTCTGCTAGTAGTCTATTATGAAATATTTGTTTCCCACATAGATAATTACAGACTGTGATCGAGTCACCCCTTAACCTTCTCTTTGTTAAGCTAAGTAGCTCTAGCTCTTTGAGTCTATCACTGTGCAAAAGGTTTTCTAATCCTTAGATCATTCTCGTGGCTCTTCTCTGAACCCTCTGCAGTTTATCAACATTGTTTTTGATCAGCACAAAGTAGCAGCTGCCCTTAAGGAATTATAAAATTAAATCACAGACTCTTTCAACTTATTATGACACGGCATGAAACAATGTAAAGAATTATACCAATCGTATAAAAATAAGAATCCGTAAAATGAACTTCAAAGTGAAATTTTGAAATGTTCGGAACGGAACATTTTCCACAATAAAAAAAACTTGTTTTTCTGGAACTTCTTTTTCTGTGAGAATATGTCTCGAAATTGACACGGTTTCGTGAGAACATTTTGTTGAAACAGCTTTTGTACTGAAAAAGGGTTTTGAGAAAAATGTTCTGACCAGCTCTCATTGTTAAATATTGAGAAAGTCTCTGGATGGGATCACCGATAGTGCCTAACTCAGTGGGATTTGTACCCTCTCTGAGCTGTTGTAAGCATGTTCCCTGGGGCTAACAATCATTAATGCTCTGTCTCGCCACATCTCTCTCCAGACGGCTCCAGCTGCAAACTCTGCCCCATGGACTGGCTGTCGCACAGGGGAAAGTGTTACTGGTTTTCCAAAGACAGCAAAACCTGGAACGAGAGCCGTGCTGACTGCTCAGCGAAGAGCTCTCGAAAGCTAGTGATCCAGGACGGGGAGGAGATGGTAAAGTAAAACAGAGGGGGCTAGACTTCTGCTGGAGTGGGTCACTGGTTACATGGTCCCAGATGTGCCAGAGGTGAAGGGGATTTCTTCCTGAGGATGCTAATGCAGCATTACAGCTGGCGTAGCTCCCACATGCTTTGCTCCCCATCAACAGGGGGATTGGAGAACCGGGAGAGCCCCAACCCCATCTGTCCCCCTGCCTCCGCTTATTCCTCCTCCTGTCTCAAGCTGATGGATGCTCCTTCCCCATCAGGATCCAAGCATGGGGAACAGCAAGGCGGGAGGTAGAGAGGTATATTAACCACTCTGGGTGTGATTTTCAGAAGCTCAAAAGGGAGTTAGGAGCATCAGTCCCGGTCAATGGGGTGACAAGTGACTGTCACGGTTACTTCTGCTCCTAATTCCTGGAGACACTTGTGTCATCTAGCCCTGAGCCCCGTTTACATGAGCGCTCCCACGGTGCTGTTACACAGATGGTAGAAACGCTGGGACATAACAACAGAAGAACTTCCAGTGCAGATGGGGCCTAAATACTTAAGTGCCTGTTTTGAGAACAGTCTGCCAAGTTTGCTGGCTGAAGCAAAGAATCCTAGAACTCTAGCAGGTTGCACTCACCCTTTGTCTTCACCCCACAGGCGTTCATAGAGAACATCACACGGGGTCTATATCATGTCTGGCTCGGGCTCCGGGTTACATCTCCAGAGAAGAACTGGACCTGGGTGGACAGCTCCATGTTAGACCAAACTCTGTGAGTGTTGCCCAGTGGTTGCTATTTTTTTTTTTTTTTTTTAAAAAGCATATGTAATGGCACCCTCTGGTTTAGCTATTCCTCGGCCTTGAGCACATGTAGCCGTGCATCTCAACAAACCAAACTGCAAGATTGCTTCCGCACCAGGGCCAACTCTGTGAGCGCACGGACTCTAGCAACAACAACGGTGACTGTTTGTCAGTGACCAGTAAATTCACTGGAAAAAATAATGTATTTTTGGGGGCAATGAACCTAGTTGTGAAGTCAACACAAATTAGCCAATAGTTTTGGCTGTCAATTCCCCCCCCCTCAAAAAATGTTTAAATGGTTTGCTTGACTGTTTGAAATGCAGTGTTGCAACTTTTCATTTCGAAATGATGCATTGTTTCAAAATTTAGCGATGTGTATTAAAAAGAAAAGATGTAAAAGTTCCCAAAACAAAGACTAATATATATCTATCTTCATTTCATTTAATGTAGGGTTGTTTTTCAACTCGTAATGATTTTTTTCCCTGTTCAGTTTTTCATTCCAGAAAGAAAAACCTAGGAGGCAAAAATCAGTTTTGGTTTGAACCAAACAAATTTTTTATTTTTATTGTATTTTTCAGGTCAGCTCCCAAACTGAAAAAAAATCAATGATTTGCTTAGCTCTGGCAGCAGCCTCATAAGCCTCTGTCTGTGGTGTAGCCACTAGACAGGGACAAAGAGAGACCCTGCGCGAGCATGGATTACACAGAGCTCATGAAAGAATTCAAACTGCCCTTTGGATTAGAATGAAGACCCCACTACTTTAGGTTCCTTTCGTTTAATCGAAGCACATAAGGACAAATTTGTCCCTGATGTAATCAACTCCATTGATTTAGGCAGAGTTACAGAGGGTCTGAATTTGGCTCATTGACTTCCTTTCTCCTCTGTTTTACAGGTTCCCAGTAACAGGTCCTGCCGACATGAACAGCTGCGGGGTGATAAAAGGGAATCGGATTCACTCTGAAACCTGCAGTGCTGAATTCAAATGGATTTGCCAGAAGGAAGCCATGCCGCTATAAACAGTGGCATTAGAGACACTCATTCCTGTAACAGACCGGTACACTGCCTTGGGTTTCAGTCTTCGGGCCAGACTTCCAGGACCGGATGTGCCTGAGGAGACATGTACGTGCATCCTCAAACCAGCTATGTGTATCTTCAGCTCAGGTAAATGCGTGTGCAAAGCAGGCCCAAGGCCAAAGGCGCATCTCATGGACGTGAACACTGCACCACTGACTCTGGCCCAGCAAGAACACAGCTCTTCCTCCCACTGTCTCCCCTTCCACCATCATCGATTCCCTGGCTCCACCCCTTCCTCCTTCACCCCCGTTGCCTCTTCTGCTTTCTGCCTCTCACGCCCGGTACTTTAATTCCCTTGTTCTCCACCTAGCTCAGTGGGAGGGACACTTTCACATCCTTGTTCTCCTGGATCTGGTCTCTCTGCCATCTCCTCAGCTCTCCTGGGTCTTCTCCTGCTTTTCTGACTATCCTTCCTTCAGCATCTCCTTGACAACCTTGAAACCTTTTTAACCCAATGTTTTTCAAATCAGGTGTTTCATGAAAGCTGACAATGGCTCTTGAACAGTTTCAGTTTCGAGGAGTTGGCATTTTCTGACAAAAAAAAAAATCAGAACGTTGCTAACCACAACTATGCGTTTCTCAGATTTTTGTGAATTTTTAATCATTTGTAATTTCTAACCACCTCTCTTCATTTCCCATTTTTAATAAATTATCAACATTTTATAATCTTTCATTGTCAGAATAAGGCTATTGTAATGTTTTTGGCAGTTTAGGCACATGGTGGATTTTTATTTAATTATTTCACATTTTTTTAAAAATTTGTTTGCAAAAGGAAAGCAATAAACAATAAATGCTCAAGGGAAAATTTGCTAAAAATAGGGGGAAAATTTTAAAAAGAAATTATTTTTAATGAAAAATATTGATGTTGAGAAAAGGTCATTTTTGACCAAAAACTCCCCCAAACAAACCAACTTATATTTCAAAAATATTGACCAAATAAAACTTTTTTAAAAATTACAAAAATTGATATTACTGATCTATTTAAGACAAAGCAAAAAAAAAAAAAAATTAAAACTGCCAAGCCCTTTACACCACAAAGCAGCAAATTAGCAAATAAAAAGACTTATTTTACTGCATTTTATACATTGTAGTACCTTGCATAGCCACCAGATTTCACTGCTCTCACAAATGTAATGCCATAAACTAGCATTAAATGAGAAAATAGTCAAATTGCAACACAGCTCTGTGTTATCTGCAGCTCAAAGCATGTTAACCTTTTGGGAATTAGAACGCTCATATGTGGGTGCTGTATGCAGAAGGAGATGGGACTGTGGTTGTGTCTCCATGTGTCTGTGCAGCACAGCACACTGGGGCCCTGATCTCAGCTGGGGCAGGGACTGTCTCACTGTATGTCTGGGCAGCACCTGGCATAATGGGACCCATATCTTTACTCGGGTATCTGGGTCTATAGTAATATACATAATAATACCTGGAAGCTGGCTTGGCTCTGGATTTTCCAGGGGGACATTGACAACAACAATACACTTAGATGGCGGAGGTCCATAGCGCTGAATGTCCACGACCACAGTATACAGCTTTGTTCCAGGAGTCTGAGAGTGTCACAGGATGATTATTGATCTGGTGCAGCCAGCTTAATAATGGGTAGGACAGACTGTTCATCCTTTTTACCAGATAATGATAATTTTTGTGAGGTATCATTTGAGAACTCATAATCTGCTGAACATTATTGTCCAGGTAAAATATTTGCAGTATCATTGTTTGTAAATTTATAAGATTCTACTGTATTACATTGCTATGACATATTCCAGAGTTAGACAATCAGGCCCAAACCTGTTCTTCAGAGACAAAGACACACTGGTGCCCCAGGCAGGCATCAGCATAATCAAATGAACTGTCATGGACTATCAGCTAGTTAAGCGGCCATTCTTTAGCAGGAAGAATGGTGTGAGCAAGAACTTTACATATTGGCAACGGAAACAGCTGGACATCCTGTGTAAACAGACGGGCTGTCGCCTGAATGCCAGCTGGAGCTAATCCTCAAAGAGGGGAGAATTGTATAAAAATAGAGAACACACACAACACAAATTACTTCTCTCCCCTCATCTCTACTCATGGCAGCTACAATGTTTGAAAGACAAAGGAAGCATCACTGAACTGTGTGGGAGGTCCTGGCTGAAGCAATCCAGCCAGACAGCTGTAAGTTTATGGTGAGAGAAATGCTTTGCTTTTAAGTTCATTTAGCTTGTTGAGTTAAGTATTACCATGCGGTTCATCTTATTTGCTTTGTAACCAATTCTGACTTTTATGCCTCATTACTTGTAATCACTTAAAACAAGTCTATAGAAAAATATATTTTATCTAAACCCAGGGAGTCCAAGGATCATGCATGGTCACCTTTTGAACATGTGCACCAGCTCCTGGGAGTGGCTTCTCATTCTGGCATGCGGAATGGGCAGAGTTCACTTTTGTTGACGGAGTTCATGAGCATATCCCTGACTCCTCTAGCTCACCACCTGCCGAACTCTTCCTTGTGCCTTTTGGGCTGAAAACGGTCACGTCTGAGCTCTTGCCTAAAGGTGAATTTTTTCTGGTGAAGTCTAAGCAAAGGCAAAAAATGGTTCAGTCCAATTTTGATAATGACAAAGGTGCAGAGGCAGTCAAAGTGGAGTCAGTGTGACCGTGAAATCTGCTTTATTCACAACTCCCCAGTCCATTGTGAACAACAGGATTAAATTTTATTTAATTTCAAAGAGGCAACTAATGGAAATACAAATGAATATACAGTGAGGCAAAGACACGAGTAGGACTATAGATAAAGGATATGAACAGTAACTAACATTTGCATACTAATAAGCTAGTTACCTACTTCTTACTCCTCGGAATCAAACGAGTATATAGTGCAGGGGTGGGCAAGCTTTTTGGCCTGAGACCCACATCGGGGTTCCAAATCTATATGGAGGGCCGGGTAGGGAAGGCTGTGCCTCCCGAAACAGTCTGGCCCCCGCCCCCATCCCCATCCTCCCACTTCCCGCCCCCTGACTGCCCGCCTGAGAACCCTCCACCCATCCAAACTCCCCTGCTTCTTGTCCCCTGACTGCCCCCTCCCGGAACCCTCTGCCCCTAAATGCCCCCCACAGGACCCCACCCCCTGTCCAACCCCCCCGCTCCCTGTCCCCTGGCTGCCCTGACCCCTATCCACACCCCCACCCCCGACAGGCCCCCCGGGACTCCCACGCCTATCCAACTGCCCCTGTTCCCCATTCCCTGACCGCCCCCCACCCACAGAGCCTCCACCCCATCTAACTGCCCCCTGACTTCCCCCCCGGACGTCCCTGCCCCTTATCCAACCCCACCCCCCCGCCCCCTTAGCATGCGGCTCAGAGCACCAGAACTGGCAGCCGCACCGCCCGGACGGAGCCAGCCGTGCCGCAATGCAGTCTAGCGCATCGGGCCAGGCCGGCAACTCTCGCAGCCCCACCGCCCACAGCGCTGCAGCACGGAGAGCTGAGGCTGCGGGGGAGGGGGAATAGCACTCCCTGGCTGGGAGCTGAAGGGCCGGGCAGGACGGTCCCACGGGCCAGATGTGGCCTGTGGGCCGCAGTTTGCCCACCTCTGACTTAGATGGTGGTTCATGCCCTGAAGTAAGAAGATTTGGATCCCTTCCCAAACTCCTGTCCCTTTCCTCTCTTGTATGAACAACAGTATCTAATGACCCAGTCCATTCTTAAAAACAATCCTGCCAAGCTCTTGGCTTCAATGACATCTTGCAGCAGTGAGTTCCGCAGGCTAATTGTGCGTTGTGGGAAAACATAGGTCCTTTCATCAGTTTCAAATTTGCTGATTTTTCAATTTTGCTAAGCGTCCCCATTGTTCTTGTATGAAGAGATGGATTGAATAGCAGCACCCCAATCTACCTTCCCCGTCCCAGTCTTTGTTTTTCTCCCCTTGTTCACGTCCCCTTATTCTCCGACAAGAACAGCTCCAATCTCAGCACACGAAAGTCCCACGTGGCCTCCCATCATTCTCGTCACCAGTCTCTGAACCTCCTCTAGCTCTGCAGCGTCCTTTTGGAGATGGGTGACCCGTACTGCACACAGTGTTCCCCACCAGGGTGTCCCTTTGATTCATATAATGACATCAGAGAATTTTCTGTATCTTCACCTAGTGCGTTCCTTATGTACCCCAACATCTTGTTTGCTTTGTTGTCAGCTGCTGCACGCTCAGCCGAGGTCTGCGCTGGGCCATCTCCAATGACACCCCTGGGTGAGATGCTGGCCTCCTTGAATTGAATGGGAAAATGCGCATAAATTTCAATGGGGTCAGCAGTTCACCCCTGCTCCTTCTCCTGAGCTGCTGTAGTTATTTTAGAAGCTAGGAAGATGGATGAGTAATCCTCAATTGTTCCTCCGCTGGACCCTATCTGTATTTGTCACACTATTTCATTTGCCAGTGGGTGGCCCGTTCCTTATGGCTGCATATTCTCCTAATCCCGCTAGGAGACCATCTACAAGTCTTTGGACGGTGGCGGGTGCATTCCGCAGCCCGAAAGGGAGTACGTTAAATTCGTACAGCCTGACATGTGTGGTGAAGGCTGACCTTTCCTTGGCGGATTCATCTAGCGGTACCTGCCAGTACCCCTTGATTAAGTCCAAGGTAGAGATGAACTGGGCCCGTCCCAGTTTCTCCAATAGTTCATCCTTGCGTGGCATTGGATAGTTGTCTGGGCGAGTTACAGCATTTACCTTACAGTAGTCCACGCAAAAACGTATCTCCCCATCTGGTTTGGGAACTAGAACCACTGGAGATGCCCAGGCACTGCCGGAGGGGTGGATTACACCCATCTGTAACATATCCCGGATCTCCCGTTCTATAGCAGTTTTAGCTTGAGGAGACACCCGGTAAGGTTGGACTTTAATTGGGCGAGCATTACCTGTGTCAATGGAGTGGTATGCCCTTTCAGTCAGTCCTGAGGTGGCTGAGAACGTCGGCGCGTAGCTAGTGCACAGCTCCTGGATCTGCTGTCACTGCATTCGCCCAAGGGTCATGGAGAGGTTCACCTCTTCCACGCCACCAGCACTTTTCCCTTCGTAGCAGACACCTTCAGGCCACTCAGCGTCCTCTCCTCCCTGGGCTGTAAACTGACAAACCTTTAATTCTCTGGAATAAAAGGGCTTTAGAGAATTAATATGGTACACCTTAGGCTTTCGGTTGGAGGTGGGGAATGCTATGAGATAATTAACAGCTCCCAGGCGCTCCTGGACCGTGAATGGCCCTTCCCACGATGCTTCCATTTTATGGGCCTGGAGCGCCTTTAAGACCATGACCTGGTCCCCTACTTTGAAGGAACGCTCTCTGGCATGTTTATCATACCAGGCTTTTTGCTCTTTTTGAGCATCCTGTAGGTTTTCTTTAGCAAGGGCTAGAGAGGTTTGAGGGTGTTTTGTAGGCTGGTTACAAAGTCCAGAATGTTAGTTCCTGGAGAAGGTGTAAATCCCTCCCATTGCTGCTTCACCAACTGTAATGGCCCCTTAACCTCGCGGCCATATACAAGTTCAAATGGTGAAAACCCTAAACTGGGATGTGGTACAGCTCTGTAGGCAAAGAGCAACTGCTGCAACACTAGGTCCCAATCATTGGAGTGCTCATTTACGAATTTATGTATCATGGCCCCCAAAGTTCCATTAAACTTCTCCACCAGGCCATTTGTTTGATGGTGGTAAGGAGTGGCAACCAAGTGATTTACCCCTTGAGCTTCCCAAAGGCTTTCCATAGTTCCTGCACCTGTGAGGATGTCAGAGGGCCAACCTACCGTGGCAAAAATGTCTGCTAGTGCCTGGCACACACTTTTAGCCCCGGTGTTGCTTAGAGCTACTGCTTCTGGCCATCGGGTGGCAAAATCCATGAAAGTCAGTATGTACTGCTTTCCTCTGGGTGTCTTTTTCGGAAAAGGACCCAGAATATCCACAGCTACTCGCTGAAATGGAACTTCAATGATGGGGAGTGGCTGGAGAGGGGCTTTGACCTGGTCTTGGGGGTTTTCCCACTTTTTGGCATACCTCACAAGACCGGACATAGGTAGAAACATCCTTGCCCATTCCTTCCCAGTGGAATGACCTCCCCAAACGATCTTTGGTCCTGTTCACCCCAGAATGGCCACTAGGATGATCATGGGCTAAGCTCAAGAGCTTGACTCGGTACTTAGTTGGAACTACCAACTGTCTCTGAGGATGCCAGTCTTCCTGGTGTCCACCAGAAAGAGTTTCCTTGTATAAAAGTCCTCTTTCTACAACAAACCTGGATCGATTAGAAGAGCTGAGAGGCAGTGAGTTGCTCCGTGCAGCCATCCAAGCTCTCTGGAGACTTTCATCTGCTTCTTGTTTGGTCTGGAACTGTTCCCTTGATGCTGGAGGCATGGGGGAAGGGGGGTTGGAGGCAGGGGAGGAGTGGGGGCAGGGCCAGGAGCGGGGCTGAGAACTTTCAAAAGAAATTGAACTTCTTTTTTGCAAAAATATCATTTGAGTCTAGTGTTGTCTAGTGTTGACGTACCCTCATAGACCCTGCCCACTTTGTCTCTCTCAAGAAATAGGCTGTAATTTAGACCCAGTGACATGAAACGGGCACAGGGTGGCGCTAGAGCTTCAGGAGTGGCAGCGGGCTGGGAGATTTTATTATTATAATGATTAGTAGCTATTTGTATTACCACAGTGCTTAGGAGCTCCCCGACTGGAGCAGGACACCATTGTGCTAGGCGCTGGACAAACACAGAACAAAAAAACAGTCCCTGCCCCACAATCTAAGACAAGCGACATCAGGTGGATGTTTTCTAACAGATCTGCTCTGGCTCCAACAGGAATTAATTCAGGGATGTTGTGTGGCCGATGTTATACAGGGGGTCAGACTGGATGGTCACAGTGGCTCCTTCTGACCTTGGAATCTATCAGACAGACAGAGACAGGGGGAGTACAAAGAAACAATGGGACAATCGTGGTCAGCATGACTGGGTGGGATCTCAGCCGTCTAACCAATGTCAAGTTTTCATAATCATGGCTTGCTCTGGGAACTGCTCTAACCCGCTCTGAGAGTGGCTCTAACCCAAGCCACTTTATACTCAGTGAGACCTTGCTCTCCTCAGACCCAGCAGCCGGGAAAGATGACCATGCAAGTCAGTGAATGGCTGAAGTTTAACCCTTTCAGTGTATCCCAGGGAGGGCTACAGCGATACCAACAGAGGGGTAGGGGTATAGGCCTCTGGTGGGCTGCATACCCCGGACGGTGTGTGAGACTCGGCCAGGGGGTTGAGTCACTGAAAAACCTCCTGAGAAATCACCGACAGGGCTCATCACAAACTGAAAGACTGCAGACCCTTCCGGCTAGAAGGTGAGGTGAGAGGTGGATGCCGTGCAGTTACAAACAGGATTTAATTTTATTTTGTTTCAAGGAGGTAACGAAAGGCAATACAGTAGCAGTGGGGGAGGTTTAGGTTGGATATTAGGAAAAACTTTTTCACTAGGAGCATGGTGAAACACTGGAATGGGTTACCTAGGGAGGTGGTGGAATCTCCTTCCTTAGAAGTTTTTAAGGTCAGGCGTGACAAAGCCCTGGCTGGGATGATTTAGTTGGGGATTGGTCCTGCTTTGAGCAGGGGGTTGGACTAGATGACCTCCTGAGGTCCCTTCCAACCCTGATATTCTATGATTCTATGAATACCCACATGAATATATAGTGTATTAAAGACACGTGGATAAAGGCTATGAACAGTAAATAACATTTGCATAGTAGTAACCCAGTTATCCATTTCTTACACTTCAGAATCAAACAAACACATAGTACAATGAAGGCAATGTGTAAAGAAGTAACAGTTAGACTAATTCAGACTAGAAAGAAAATGCAAATTTTTACCAGTGAGGATAACTAACCGTTGGACCAATTTACCCAGAATTGCAATGGATTCACCATCACTGACAATTTTTAAAATCAAGATTGGATGTTTTTCTAGAAGATTTGCTCTAGTTTGAACAGGAATTAATTCAGGGCAGTCGTACGGCTTGTGTTACACAGGTCATCTAAGATTCTCACAGAGATCCCTTCTGGTCTTGGAATCTACAAGTCTCTGACAGCCCGAGACCCACTACTGCCAACTCCAGATGTACAAAAATAATGAAAAATGAAATTTGCTTTAAAAATTTTGGGTTCTTTTTCGTTGCCTTCTGGTTTGTGAGTCTTTAGGGAGAACTCGAGTCACAATTTTAAGCTTTTCGCCACGATGCTGTGGGCTAAAAACTTGCTTAAAAAAATAACAGCAGAAAGCTGAGGTTCTCAGATCAGCTCATTCCAAGAACCAGGCTTTGCCAAAAAGCAACAAATAGAGTGCCATAAACTGCAGGAGTTGCCAACACTGGAGACTCAGCTGAGCTGGTGTATAGGCAGAGCTTGGAGATGCCTCGTTCTACACAAGTGGGCCCAGAGGATGTGATTTTCAAAAGCATCTGTGTGGCTTTGGAGTGGAGCTAGGTGGGAAACTCATGCATGAGAATTTGGGAGATTTCAACATTTTATCCCATCCCAAATCAAGATGAAGAGTCAAACTCTAGAAAATTGTCAAGAGTCAATAAACCAAACCAAAAATTCATTCTGGGTCCATTGAAACCGCTGGTTTCGATAATTTCAAAATGTTTCCATTGTAACTTTTTTCCCCCACAGTTAAAATTCCTAAAAACGTCAAAAGAAAACGTCGTTCCGGCTCTAAAGTCCCAAAACATTCTGGTTTGAATGTGTCAAAACATTTTGTTTTGAAAATTTCAAAATATTTTTCCCCTAATAAATTTGGAGTCAGGAGATTCAGTGAAACCAACCCTGTTTTCCAAACCGTCTATCAGCTATTCAGAACTGTCACCCTAATAATAAATAAGTTAAATGAGATCAAACGAAGCAATTCCATCTTGCATAATCCATCATGGAGCTTAGGAGCACTCGCTTAAATGCTCCTTCCCAAGCACTGGGCAGCTCCAGAAGGGAAAATGCTCTATTGAAAAGGAGCCCCAGGGCTCGAAGCTTGGTTCAGGACATCCGGAAGATCTGCTGCTATCCAGCCGCACTGCTCGGCAAAAATCCACACAGCCCAGGGGTCCTGCCCCAGGAAGCAAAACTAACGCTGAATTCATATCTAAAAGCAGTACGACTAGTCTTTGGCTCAGGAAAAAAAACCATCGGTTATTAAAGGGCAAGGTCACGGGGTCGAGGCAATTAACATAGTAAGTGCAAGACTAATTCAGAGCTGTCGTGCATTCGTGGCCCGCACCAGTGGCTTCAGAAGACAGGTCAAGAGAAATCCTAGTGGACAGTGATGGAATAACCGGCCAAATGGAGAAGTTTGCTCCTGATCTTCATTACTTAGATGGTGGTTCATGCCCTGAAGAAAGAAGGTTTGGATCCCTTCCCAAACTCCTGTCCATTTCCTCTCTTGTATGAAGAACAGTAGCTAATGAACCAGTCCTTTTAAAAACAAATCCTCCCAAGCTCTTGGCTTCAATGACATCTTGTAGCAGTGAGTTCCGCAGGCTAATTGTGCGTTGTGGGAAAACATAGGTCCTTTGATCAGTTTCAAATTTGCTGATTTTTCAATTTTGTTAAGCGTCCCCATTCTTGTATCAAGAGATGGATTGAATAGCAGCACCCCAATCTACCTTCCCCGTCCCAGTCTTTGTTTTTCTCCCCTTGTTCACGTCCCCTTATTCTCTGACAAGAACAGCTCCAATCTCGGCACACGAAAGTCCCACGTGGCCTCCCATCATTCTCGTCACCAGTCTCTGAACCTCCTCTAGTTCTGCAGTGTCCTTTTGGAGATGGGTGACCCGTACTGCACACAGTGTTCCCCATCAGGGTGTCCCTTTGATTCATATAATGACATCAGAGAATTTTCTGTATTCTCACCTAGTGCGTTCTTTATGTACCCCAACATCTTGTTGGCTTTGTTATCAGCTGCTGCACGCTCAGCCGAGGTCTGCGCTGGGCAATCTCCAATGACACCCCTGGGTGAGATGCTGGCCTCCTTGAATTGAATGGGAAAATGCGCATAAATTTCAATGGGGTCAGCAGTTCACCCCTGCTCCTTCTCCTGAGCTGTTGTAGTTATTTTAGAAGCTAGGAAGAGGGATGAGTAATCCTCAATTGTTCCTCCGCTGGACCCTATCTGTATTTGTCACACTATTTCATTTGCCAGTGGGTGGCCCGTTCCCCTCACGTGGCTAGATCCTGCTGAAGTGCCTCCTGTTTTTCAGTTTGATTAACCTAATAATTCAGGGTCCACTGGAAATTTTGCTATTTTATTTTTTAATCCTTGTTTATAAGCTCGGCTGTAGACCGGTTGTGCGAGATGGAGTTTCTCTAGTAGCCCGTCGTGAGGTTTTTCAGCTCCTGACTGCTCTGTATTGCGTTTTTCTGGCTTGTAAACGCATCAGGTTTGCTGCAGACCCAGTTTCTCTCGGTGATGCACCTGGAAGAGCTGACGTTCTTGTCATTCAGGTACGCGCAGTCACCTCCTCCTCTTATCAGGAGCCTGCAACAAGAGAGAACGAAGCCGTCGTCAGCCAGCAGATGGGCCTGTCCTGTTACTGCCAGCGGGAGAATGCGCCTGACAGTTGCCAGCATGACCCCATGTTAATGAATTATTTCCTCCCAGGCAGCATGGAGGACGCTATTTTGTAGAGCAAAATGGCGTCCCCCACACAGCGCATAGACGCTGACTCGGTGGGTGCTCTGGGGCTGGAGCACCCATGGGGAAAAAAAAAATCATGGGTGCTCAGCACCCACCAGCCACCTGCAGATCAGTGCCTCCCCCGCAGCGCCTCCTGCCTGCCCCGGGGATCAGCTCCCACCCACTGCGGATCAGCTGCTCAGAGGCGTGCAGGATGCACTATGGGGAGGGGGAGGAACAGCCGCAGGAAGAGGCAGGGGAGGGGCTGGGCTGGGGGAAGGGGTGAGCGGGGGCAGTGCCTGGGACAGAGCAAGGGCAGGAAGAGGGATGGGGGGAGGCAGGGGAGGAGTGGGGGCAGGGCCTGGGGCAGAACGGGAGGGTTGAGCACCCCCCGGGATCGAGCACCCCCCGGGATCTGAGTAACTCGGCATCTATGGCACAGCGTGGTCTCCTGTGCAAAGTCATGCTCTACAAAATGGCATCCGCCCCACAGCGCGAGCTCATGCCTAGGTCATGCAAGGTCATGCGGTGTGGAGGATGCTACTTTGCAGAGCAAAATGGCGTCCTCCATGCACCGTGCCCTCGCAGGAACTGTACATGCGAGGGGTCAACGTGTGGAGCAAAGTGGCACCCTCCGCACACTAGGGGTCACCACCCCCCCATCTGCTGACGGCACGACCCCCAGTTTGGGAACTGCTGATCTAACACCTGCAGCCTGGACCACTGTAGCTCTCCCCAATGTGTGAGGGGGGCCAAATGAGCCCACATCTACTCTTGCAGGTGTGTGGGAAGGATTTTCTAGCTAGAGCCAGGTAACGTTTTTCAGATGAAGAATTTTTCACCGAAAAATGGAATTTTAGGTCTCCTGAAACATTTGGCCCTAAATTAATTTTTTCTTCAGGCTAAATTGACAAGGGGACTTGGGTGCCCTTCACAAAACTGGAGAAAGACGGGGTGGTAAACCCGATAGCCACCAGGTCATTAGCCTGCTTATCTGGGATGAGAATAGCACAGGTTCAAGTCCCTACTTTGAATCAGACAGGGCGAGGACTTGATTTGGGATACAGAAGACCCAGGTGGAGTGCCCTAACCAGGGGCTAGGGAGTACGGGGGATGGAGGACGGACACCACCATTGGGTTTGTGCCTGGTGCTTCCAAATTTCCTTTGCTTTTAATTAAAAAAAAAAAAAAAAAAGAAAAGGGCAGTTTAAAAATGCCTGAAACTGAAAGGAAACATTTCATTTCGGGTTGAACAAAAGAAATTTCATTTGACGTGAAAGTAAAATCTTTGGCTCTTTGTTTTGCCCAGAAAACTGAAAATGTTTAGTTTCTGGTTGATGCAGGTTCTTCTGCTCCCAATTTTCAGTTCAGCCAGCGAACAGCAATATCGCTCATTCTGACAGCTCTAGATCATACACCTTCCTCTGTTGGCCACTGTCAGAGACAGGAGATGGGGCCAAATGGACCTTTGGTCAGAACCAGCCTGGGACTTCCTGTGCTCCTGGGTATGTGACAGGCTCATGGAGGACCTGGCCTAGCTGGGCTGCACTGAGCAACCGAATTCCTGAAGGTGGCCCCGTGTGGCTGTGAGCATGGGAATCAGTCTCCACTCAGGAGGGTTTCTCTGCAGCCCCTTTCGTATGGACGGTCGCCACCATGGGGGTACCTCAAACCGTGAGGTCTGTTAGCTGTGGTGGAACTGACTCACTGTGGTGCCTTTTGCTTTCCCTTGAATCTCACAGGACTCTGCAGTCTGTGGAGACAGGTGGCCGCTTTTGTGTTCAGTCATCCTGACGCACATGCAAACTCTGCTCCCTCTTTTTAACGTTGTCTCAGTCTAAGATACGGGTGTCAAACGTACAGCCCCGGACCAGGTATCACCCCTTTCCTCCGGCCTCCGACTCCCTCTAGACTCTCCAAAGGCATTGGGCCTGCAGCTCTCCAGGGATTGGAGTCTGAGTGGGAGGAAATGAGGTGGGTGGACTCGGCCCGGACAAGTTTGACCCAAAAAAAAAAAAAAATCACAACTTAAAATATTTCAATTTGGAAAGGCTGCCATGGTGCCTCATGCTCCCCTTTTCTTCTATAGGCCAGGTTCCCCGTTCGGACTACATCTCCCAGGGTGCACCATGGTCACACTACTGGTCAAGAGGAGGCAATACATCATGGGATATGCAGTGCAACTGCCTCAGACTCCCATTCTTCTTTATAGGCCAAGCTCCATGTCCAAACTACATCTCCCATGGTGCCCCCGATCTCTACTGGTTAGGGGAGGTGGTGCATCATGGAGTCCCTTGGCCATGCTGCACCATGGGAGTTGTAGTCCAGTTGGGGAGCCCAGCCCGTAAAGGGGGAGATTGTTGAGGTTTACATGGTGAATGTTGGCTCCGTCTGAATTCAGCCCCACAACCTAGTGTTCAGAACCTAAACAGATAGAAAAAGGACTCACGAGCTGTTGAGATCAGAGCCATTCACCCATTTCCAGCGCTGCCCCTCCTGCTCTCTCCAGAGGCCAATCCAGTGCTCGGAGACGCCTTTGTATCGCATCATGAGAGCCTGTGACAGAGAAAAAGGAAAGAGTCTGATTCCATGTGCGCTGCTCACAGGGCTCCGGGCAGCACAGAGTCACGTTATACAGAAAATTTCCCAAGTTAGTTAAAGCAAAGTGTGGAGCTGAAACTAGAACTCCTGGGTTTCACTTTAGTGGCTTAACCTCAAGCCATCCCTTCAGCCCCGCCTCAGTCACGGCACCTCCTACAACAGGTGCAGCGAACGTGGCAAGAAGCTGCGGATCCCAGAGGAATTCATCCCACAACCCTGCCCCATTCTTTGCCTGCTGAATGAGGCAGGGGTCCCATGGGAAAACACAGCAGGGGAATCACATAACTAAAGACTGGATCATAACTGATCCACACCAAAAAGAAGTAGAAGGAAAACCAGAGTTAAGGTGGCACTTGGGAGCTTTGACTTATTTCCAGTTAGAGCTGGGCAAGTTTTTGGTGACTTGTAAATTCACTGAAAAATTGTGGGCTGGAGTTCCTAGGTGCGACCCCGAGAAAAATAATCAAGTGGATTTGCTGAAACTTTCAGGAAAAAACCTCCCCTCGAGAGAGTAAAGTTCAGAGAACCCCTGTCCTGCCCTGCCCCAAAGAACACAAAAGGAAAACCCGGGGCACAGTTATAAGCAACTGAAAAATGGAAATGCTTAGACCAGCGGTGCTCAAACGTTTCCTGTCGTGTCCCCGTGTACCAGTGAGGGAATCTGTCAGAAGGGGAGCTTGAGCGGGAGGCGGAGCTGGGGATGGGGGAGGAGCTGGGGGCGGGGCAGAGCTGCAGCTGGGGCCAAAACCGGCCTGGGGGAGGAGAGGGAATGAGGGCGGAGCTAGGCTGAGGGCGGAGCTGCAGCTGGGACAGAGCTGTGGCTGGAGCTGGAACTGGGGGCGGGGTGGGCGGAGCTGTGGCTGGGAGGCGGAGCTGGACTGGGGATGGGGTGGCCCTGCGGCTGAGGGGTGGGGCTGCAGCTGAGGGGCAGGGCGGCCCTGCGGCTGGGGCCAGACCTCGGCTGGGGCTTCCTCCCCGCCCCCCATGGGGTCTGGCTCAGGCCCCCCCACACCCCCGCCCCCACATTCCTGCACACCTCCCTAGGGGAGGCCACACCCCACAGTTTGGGGACCAGTGGCTTAGGCAATTTTAACAATATGCATCATCCCGTGTGCCTGCACTATTCTACGTGGGGTCTTACCCCATCCCCCTTGTAGTTGAGCATCTTCCACTCATGAATTAAGTGACACGATTAACAAGTTACATGTGATTCGTTCTCTCCCCCAAGGGGGAGAATTGGTGTGTGTGTGGGGAGCAGTTTGTTTTGGTAGGGTTTTGTTATTTGAAGTGTACACGCTACATGGTTATGTGAAGGCGGCCATATGGCTGACACACTGGGAACCTCCATAGAGAAAAAGCCCAAGTCACGCCCGCTGGAGTTAACGAAGCAACCCTCTCCAGTCAGCACAGATCCTCTGTGGACGAGCAGAGTGTAACCAGTGACACACTCACCAGTGGGTTACATTGATATCCAAGAAGACAGCACAAAGTGCACCTCGCTCTCGGAGCAGAAGGTGGTGAGGTTCTGGAGGATCCTTAGTTCCTGGGGGAGTCCATTCCGCAAACTAGGACCAGCCACCAAGGAAGCTCCATCTCCCTCACTGAGAAGTTTTGCCCTTAAATGGTGCCAGAGGAGCAGAGATGTCAACCAAGGTCTTCATCCTGGAGCCTTACGCTCTTTTAGACCCCCTGGGCCCAGGCCCCGGAGCGCCTTGAAGACCTTGACCATAACTCTAGCATAGCCTATTGTCCCCAGAATGGGTCTGTTTTTCTTCTCACCAGGTCCTGCTCGCTGTCAATCAGAGCCAGGGAAGCGCCGAGCGCAGAGCAGTGTCTCTGGCTGTTGTTCCAGTTCTCTTCAGCCTCGGAGAAATAGTAGCATTTCCCTTGGTATCCGATCCAGCCGTCCGGGCACCAGGCCATGAATTGGGGCTGTGCTTTAAGTACCAGCACTGAAATTGAGAGAGCGACATAAGGGTAAGAGCTCATCCTTTCCCTCCCCCAGATGCAAATACCCACAAGATGGAAATGAGGAAAGGCTCCAAAGGTTTCCCTGCTCCTTCCTTTTTATGTGTATCAGTTACGATTAGGGCCCTACCAAATTCACTGTTCATTTTCCTAAATTTCATGGTCACAGCATTTTAAAAATCTTGAATTTCACGGTTTCAGATATTTAAAACTTACATTTCACGGTGTTGCAACAAAACATGAATATGTATTTAAAAATGGCAAAATATAAACATGTAAAGCCCTTAAGACTCAGCGTTTCACAAACTGGGGGTCCTGACCCAAAAGAGGGGCACAAGGCTATTGTAGGGAGGTTATGGTATTGCCACCCTTACTTCTGCTCTGCCTTCAGAGCTGGGTGGCCGGAGTGCAGAGGCGGGTGCCCGGGTGCTGAGCTCTGAAGGCAGCGATGCCACCAGATGCACAGAAGTAAGGATGGCAATTCCGTGACCCCCCCTACAATAGCCTTGCAATCCCCTTTGGGGGTGGGACCCCCAGTTTGAGAAACGCTGTGTACTTTTACCATATAGTATAGGGTACTTTTATAGCAAAGGGTAAAAATACACAAAAGACCAGATTTCACAGTCCGTGACATGTTTTTCACTACCATGAATTTGACAGGGCCCTAGTTATGATACTATATGTGGTCACCTGTTATGTTTTTCCACAGGACCCCTGCCTCATTCAGTGTGCAAAGAACAGGGCAGCGTTGTGTGATGAATTCATCTGGGGTTAGGGTGACCAGATATCCCGATTTTATAGGGAGAGTCCTGATTTTTGGGTCTTTTTCTTATTTAGGCTCCTATTACCCCCCACCCCCGTCCCAATTTTTCACATTTGCTGTCTGGTCACCCTATCTGGGATCCACAGTCCTGAAAAATCTGGCTGCTCCCCTGAGAGTGGGGAGGTAGAAAAGGAAATCTGGGGGATACGGCAGTTAGAAACCAAAATCCCACATCACAGTCAAACGCCCACTGTTAAACAGGAAAGCTGAGCCTGGCCCACTGCCCCCTGCAGGCTAGAAATGAGACACACACCTACCACCTTTCTATACCGAAATCAGCTTTGGGAGTTCATCATCATCAAGTTCCTATTACGCCTCTGGCATTTAGGGCCGTGACAAAGCTCTTCCACGCCTGTCTGTTTCTGGCAAGTCTTTCAATGGTTCCCCAGCTGTGCCCCAGGTGTTTTAGCTCGGCTTCCACAGCTCTTTGCCACGTTGTTTTCGGGTGGCCTCGTTTTCGCTTGCTTGAGGTGTCCATCTTATTGCTACTCTGGTAATGGAATCAGTTTCCATCCAAAGCACATGGCCGATCCATCTCCAACACCTCCTGGCAACGATGGTGCTCAGATCCTCTTGGCTGCACCGCGTCAATAGACCTTGGTTTGAGATTGTTCTGGGCCAAAAGATATGGAGGATTTTTCTGAGGCAGGTCGTATGGAATGAAGACAGTCTGGGCATGTGATACTTCCTCATTCCCCAGCTTTCTGCACTATAAAGTAGCATTGAAAGCATGCAGCTCTGATAAATCTTGAGTTTGGTTTTGGTGTTGTTTCCAGACCTTATTTAAGCTCCTAAAGGTATTCCTGGCTTTATTGATTTTGTTCCAGATGTCCTGGCTTGTTCCACTGTCCTGGCTGATGGTGCTGCCCAAGTATGTGAATGTTTCTACATTGGTGAGAACATAATCCTCTATCCGTACTGGTGATGGTGAGGCAATATTAAAGGTCATGAGATCTGTCTTGTTCACCTCTGGGATTACTCTAACCAGCCACTAGGTGACACTATGAGTACAGGGGAGTTTCTAGAGTCCAGGTCAAACCGGGAATCAATGTAACAGGCCTTTAGTTGTCGCTGTTCCTTGTCAGTGCAGTGTAGACATACTCTGGGAGCTGCAGTTTAGGGTACATCTACACTGCAATAAAACACCCGCGGCTGGCCCACGTCAGCTGACTTGGGCTCATGGGGCTTGGCCTGCAGGGCTATAAACTGCAGTGCAGATGTCGAAACCCAAATTTATTTTTTAAAGTTACATAATTTCTAAGCCGATCTCATGATTTTCGGGGCATGACCCGTGGTTTGTCCCATGCTCGGGCTGGTGTTCACGTGGGTACCATTGCTCAGGGAGGGGGTTTTCCAACACCGAGGGAAAATCTTTGTCAGCGTAGGCTGGGTCTGTACTATGGTGTTATGCCGGCATAGCCAGAGCGACACAGCTATGCCAGTGTAGTCTCCGTAGGGCAGACATCCCCGACACGGGAGGCTCTTTGGAGGAGAAATTCCTTTCCTGTTTGTATTATCTCAGGAACTGACGTTTTTCCCTTTCGTTACAATGATACATACTTCCCCAGGAAGACAGTGTAAAGGGCCAGTTTTGTCATCACAAACAAGGCTCCAGAAGGGAGCAGGAAGGAAGGAGAGTCTGCGGATGCGTTCCTGGCTCCCACGGCTGATGCCCGAGAGGAGACAGCCTGTGACTCTGGGTACGTCTGCACGAAATGGCACTGCTACGCGGCCGCAGCCGTGCCATGGTAGTGCCGGAGCGTAGAAACGTCCTACATCAACAGAAGGGTTTTCCCCATCGCGGTCGTTAACCCACCTCTCCGAGAGGCGGTAGCTAGGCCGATGGAAGGACCCTTCTGTCGATCCAGCCGTGTCTGCCCCGGGGGGTGGGTTGACCTAACTGTGGTGCTCCGGGCATGGAATTTTTCACAGCCCTGAGCGGCGTGGCCGGCTCGACGTAAATGGAACACGCAGACCCCGGGATTAGCCACTCACCTGCCAGAGCCACAACAGCAACCATCAGAATGACAAGTACAACGCTCACTGCGACTGTCCACGCAGCGCGTTTCCTGAGCCTGCAGCTTCGGCCATCACCTGAAAGAGAAAAAGCCCTTAATCCTCCTGAGAGCGGGGTACCCAGAGTCAGTAGCGGCACCAGGGTCTGAGCTGTGTTGGTGCAAGGAGCATTGCGCTGAACGGCTGCCCTTAGCGATCGATGGAATAGGACCCCAGGAGTGTCAGTCTGTCTGTCTGTGTCACTCTGGAGCCTACGATGTCTGCAGAGTCACTGGGAAGCAATGGAAGTAGCTACTAATATGGCCGAAAGCTCTTTTTGTTTGGAATATCACCAGGTTCATTCACCACTGACATCCCCGGCCTGCTACCGCCCACTTTTTAAGCTCTCAGCCATTTAGACTTTACAGATTACACCGTGCAGCTACAGTAAGGGATATACCTATGCCATGCCCAGAGCCTAGACCAGTGGTTCTCGACCAGGGATACGGGGCCCCCTGGGGGCCGCAAGCAGGTTTCCGGGGTCCGCCGAGCACGGCCAGTGTTAGTCTTGCTGGGACCCAGGGCCGAAAGCCCAAGCGCCGCTGTGCAGGGCTGAAGCCCGGGGCCCTGAGCCTCCCACCTGGGGCTGAAGCAGAAACCTGAGCAACTTAGCCTGGGGGACCCCTGTGGTTTGGGGCCCCAGGCAGCCGCCCTGCTTTCTACCTTCTAATGCCAGCCCTGGCTTTTATATGCGGAAAAACAGTTGTCGTGGCACTGGTGGGCCGTGGAGTTTTTATAGCATGTTGGGGGGGCCTCAGGGCCCACGTTAGGGCACGGCCACGGCAGCGCTGTGACGTGGGCAGTGTAGTGTCACCTTATCGCCGGGGGAGAGCGCTCCCGGCCATAAAAAATAACCATCCCGAATGCACCTCTGGCCTCGACCATTGTGATGTCAGAGGTGACTCAACCAATTGCCATCCTTACTCTATATGCAGTTTGCATGCAACAGTTTCATTGGCTGCATGAGGGATGACTGCACAGATGGTGGCTTACTTAGCCCACATGATGAATGGGGCTGTTTAATTCCACTCCCTGCTCCTTCCCGGACTCTCCCAGCGCTGGCACGCAGAATGTCCCAAGGGCGACTGGCTCCAAGCGAACATGGGAGAAAGGAGTGTGGGACTCACCCTCACTTGGCAGTCTGTGCCCCTGCCCAGCCTGTGCCCTCTCCCAGACACTAAGTCTGCATGCCTAGCGTGCCTAAGAGGCTGGGCTGCTCCAGAGACAGCTGAGAGTTTCTTTCTTCACACAAGAAACTCATTCCAGGCTGGCCAGCTGATGTCAATTCCTTTTTGTGATAGTTTTCTCAGTTTGGAAAATAGTTTTCATATGTTTTAGTTCAAACCACAAATTTTTCAAAAGTGCCTTTTTCTGTGTACGTCCACATTGCAAAGAAAAAGGGATGTTCTGAAGTGGGGTTGGCTCCCCTGTATGAGCTAACTCGGGTTAAAATGGCAGCAAAGACCTTTAAAGCAACTGGGGTTAGCCCCCGCAAGTTCAACCCCAGGCTCCATTTCAGGCTTTAATGTGCGCTGCTAGCCCGAGTTGCCATGTCTTTACTGCTATTTTCACCCAAGTGAGCTAATGCGGGTTACCCACCCCAGTTAAGAACACACCTTTTCCCGCAGTGTAGACATATCTCCTCTCTCTCTTCAGAAGTGATCAGAGCACTGTGGACCTCAGAAACCTTCCCATCAAAATTGATACAACTATGCAAAACATTTTAGCTTCAATGAAGCTACATATTTTGATGGAAAATGTTCCCACCAGCTTTACTCATTTCCTCTGAAGGAGTTTTGAATCTTTGCTCACTGATGATTCATGATGATCTCAGATATGGACGGAATGAACCCAGGCAGCCCCTGGGGGAGAGGAGTCCTCGGGGTCTGGGGGAACTAGATCAGCCCCCAACATAAAAAATCTCCTGCCTTATCTAGGTAAGGTCTTCTTTGGCCCCTCCCTCCACAATATGTGAACACCTCACAGTCTGTTAATGAATTTACCCACACAGCAGCCTTGTGAGCGTGCGAATTACTGTTCTGACCACTGTAAAGACAGGAAACTGAGGCAGAGAGAGACTAACACTTGCCCAAGGTCACACAGGGAATCAAACCCAGGTCTTCCAACGCCTGGCCTAGCCCCCAAACCACTAGGCCACCCTTCCCTCAACAGTCAGCGCTGGGGTGAATGGGAAAAAATCCTGCCCCCCAGTCAATGTGACTCACAGCTACAAAGAGTCAGGTGTGTGCACTGAGCTGAGGGAGTTGCAGTCCCAGCCCAGCAGCTGTGCAGGACGGTGGGGTTCACACAGGGGGGTTCGTAACACACGGGAACAGGAAACATGCGGCAGGACCGCCTGTGTCCACACACACGGACGGGGAAAAACTGGCCCCAAAGAACAGCAGGAAAAAGGAACATGAGGTGGTGAAGGGAGAGAGACAGGGCCGATCTTCAAATGGGGGTGCAAGATGAGGCCCCGCAGGATATATCTGCTCCGCCCCTCCCCACCACACTCCCCCCAGTCAGAATCCCAGCTGGTTGTTCAGGCCTGTAGGAGCCCACTGGGGTGGATGCACCTGTGAAAATCTCACCCTCAACAACAGAAGGAAGAGGATCGGGAAGGCAGGAGAATAAAGGGAGACAAGGGGCTATTGCCAAGTCCCCCCACCCCCCAGGACATGGCCTTGATCCCAGATGCACACGCAGGATATAGCAGCTGCAAGTGCAAACTGGCTGCCCTGCTCATAAGTGTGATCAGCTCCCCGCTGCCCCAAAGGGCCTGGTCGTTTACAGCCAACGCTGAAAATACAACCCCACCTGTGCAAGCCGCAGCCTCTCTCCAGCCAGGGACGCTCCAGCGAGCCGGTTTCCCTTCGCTGCCTGGCTCTCTATGGCGGTCAAGGGGCTGCTGTATCTCAGCTCCCTTCCCCGCTTTCCCAGGCCGTCCGAGTGTCACAGCCCCAGAGCCACAGCTAACAGCCGTCTGCACCGCCATCTACACAGGGACCGAGATGCTAGAAACATTGAGTCACAAGCAAGGAACTGCTCCAACGCTCCTGTAGGGCATGGGCGTCCGTGTGACATCCTGTGATCGCTTTATGCACCAGTCACGCTGCTCAGGGGTTTCCAGGCTGCATCGCCCACAGGTTTGGAGAGCACTGGCAGGGAAAGACTTCACCGCAAAAGCAAGCAGCTGGCATCGACGCTTTTCAGATTTACTACACACTACACCGCTACTGTTCTTAGCACATCCCCTTCCTGACTGCTCACGGTCTAAATCCCCCTCCGTTGAGCACTGCAGGCCCCCTGCTTCCCCCATAGTCACAGCCCACTCCCCACCACTGCTGCTCCATCATCCCCACCCCATCCATTGCTGGCCCCTTCCCCTCCCGTACACCCTCCCCCCTTGCTACTGGCTTCCTGTCCCACCCCGCTGCTTCCTCCCCTCCCTTCCCACCGCTGCTGCTTCCCGCCCCCCCAACACACACATCTCTCCCACCCACAGCCGACACCTTCCCTTCCTAACCACTGCTCATCCTGTGGCTGATGACCCCTTCCCCCACCCACCGCTGCATCCTCCCTGCCCTCGATCCCTCCCGCTGCTCATTCACCCTCCTCCAGCGTCAGCCAGACCTTGGCGTGGAGGGGAGCAGGTGACGTCTACACTGCAGTCGGCAGGTGTGACTGCAGCTCGGGTGGACGTGCCGGATCTAGCGAGCGTCGCTAAAATCTAGTAGTGAAGCACTGTCAGTGCAGGGTTTGGTGCGAGCTAGGAAGGCAGGTACATACGTGGGGGGGTCAGAGGGGCTCACACCGCCCATGCTGAAAGCCGGGCCACTGCTCCGCTGCTGTTTTTAGTGCCACTCGCTAAATGAAAGCTAGCTCAGGTCTGCAAACACTCGCCCCTGGCTGCAGTACGGACAGTCCCTTAAACAGAAGCTTAGGCATTTGCAGAGTTGGGGACTGGTCAACACAAACTTGCACCCACCCCTCGTGTTGTGTTGGCTCTCTGGCAAGTCTGTGCAGTGACAATCCTAGTTTAGATGTTAAGAGTTGTGTCCTCTTTTGATTTAGCAAATGAAGCACTTCAAAAAACCCAATTAAAAAACCCAAACACCTATTTAAGGTAAATCAAAATAGGGCAGTTACAGATTTGCAATCAGTGGGCGGGTAATAAATTCCCCTACTCTCCCCTCTTAAACTACTATTCATATAATTCAAGTTAGTTTTATTTAGCGACTGTCACGAGTTAGAAACTTAAAAAACCCCAAAAATTTGTAAAAAAACCCCAGATCCCAACTTAACAGTGAGATGGTTAAAGGTTGGTTTTGGCTTCATCTGCTAGACAGTGAAATTCAGGGCACCTCCCTGCTTGGCTGCCCCCCACTAGAGCCCCTTTCCAGCCCCTGCACCCCACTTCTGCAGCCCTGCTAAGGTGCATACAGATGTTTGCTCTGCTGGAGGGGTCTGCAGAGGACAGCATGGAATTTGGGGTGGGTGGATGGAGCAGGAAAAAAGCAGTCAGAGAGAGCGAGGGAAATGGAGAAGGGAATCTCAGCACATCGCTCCACCTGCAACCTGTTCCCTCCTGAAGTCACGTCTCTGGGCAGAGTTCCTCTGCGCCATGTCCAATGGTTCCCAGGACACCAGTGAGGTGCGATGGGCGCTGTCCTGGGTTCTTTTCTCGGTGTCCCTCTCTGAATCCCGGATTTTGAATCTGTGACCCTCACTCCCATCCCTGTTTTTTCATTTGTTGTCCCCACAGTGACTAGCTGAAAGCCTGGGTTCAGTGGCTTCTCCCCTTAAGCTGCGGGCAGGGTCCTACACCCATCTATCCCCAGTGCTTCACTAGGGGCAACCTGCTTAAGTCAGCTCACTGCCCTGGGATACTGGGGCCTGGGTTCTGTTCTCAACTCCGCTACGGCCTGACTTTGCACAAGTCACATCCCCTCTCTGGGGCTCAGTTTCCCTCCCTAACACGGGGAGAGCGATACTGGCTTCCCTTGGTAAAGTGCTCTGAGATCTCCTGATGACAAGGGCTGTCAGAGCTGGGGATTATCATCATGGTTGTCCTCTGTTTCAGTGGCTCCTGCCTCCAGGAGACAGTGAAAAAGACCCCAATGGATTTGAGGCCTCTGGAGCACGGTCTATTAGCTTGGAATTTTGGGGAGAGGCTTGAAGACACTTAGCTCAAGTCCCGCTAAGCATGCTGGGAAAACTGAAAGGCTGTTGACATATTTCAGGCTCCCCGAGATGGTTGAGTTTTCGAGTTAAGATGGTTGGGCTAAAAGAGCCTGGAAAACTCTGCCAAAGTCCAGTGACTGGGCGTGGGCTGAGAGTAGAAGTCACAAAGGGCCCAGAGGAGCGGTGCCGGGCTTTGCTTTTTGGTGATTTGCTGTGTCAGTCTCTTTTCATAGAATTGTAGGACTGGATGGGACCTCGAGAGGTCATCTAGTCCAGCCCCCTGCACTCTTGGCAGGACTAAGTCTTATCTAGACCATCCCTGACAGGTGTGTGTCTAACCTGCTCTTAAAATCCTCCAACGACAGAGATTCCACAGCCTCCCTCGGCAATTGTCTGAGGTTCCTTTTATTTCCTTCCCAAATTCCAGTTCTAAAGAGCATCAGGCCCCTTCATGGTGCTTCAAATCATCCCTTAGCTGGCTCTGGTCTTTGCCTGCTCATCTAAAGCCATCTCAGCTAAAGCCAACTAGGAGAGCAGAGGGCAGATTTTGTCTGATGCCCAGAAGTCTCCTCCAAACCAGCTTTTTTCAGCTCTTCCTACCCAAGGAGACAGCCACAAACGTCAGACCACTGGTCGCCATCCACTGGAGTATAAAGGGTTGTCTGTATGGGAAAGCGATCCCAGTATAAGCCAAGGTGGGAATTTAAACCAATAGTTATACCCGTTCAGCCTCCCATGGGGAGGCTCTTATTCCAGTATACGAGTGGCCTTTAGGTCAGCTAATATTGCTTTGGAAGGGGTTCAAGCTAAACCAAAAAAGCCAGACTTACTGCAGAATAAGAATGTCCACATGGGAAGTTATACCCTGTATAAATTTCCCATGCAGCTCAGCCTTAAAATACACACCTTAGTCTCCTCGCCACCTCCCCTGTTTACCTAACTCTGCCTGTGTTCCACTGGAAAACATGACTCGTGCGAGCTTTGAGCTAGTGAAGCGGGGAATATGATGACCGTTTCAGTCATTTAAGTTTAAAAAACAGCTTAACTGACAATTTCCCCACCTACTCTCAGGGAAAACATCCTGTTTTGTTAATTAATACCATAGATCCTAACAATCAGGGACCATGGCTCTGGGTGTGGTACAAAATCCCCAACAGAAAAACAACAACAACAAATAACCCAACCCTATCCCCACAGCACACACCCCTCCACAAACCTGAGCAGGTTCCCTGGTACTGTATAGTGAGGGGAGACTGTGGACTAGATGTGACAGAGGCATTTTTCACTGCAGTGTCCCACATATCAGGGAGTGACGGACATTGTCTTCAACTGTAATAAGTCTCATTGAAAAGCAACAAGGAAAAACCAAGGCTGACCCTGGAGACATCGTACTACAGAGTGACCTGCCACCAGAAGAGGAATGACAGCAATGGTAACGGAGTACAGGGGTTCAACCCCCAAACGCTGCATGTGAACCCATCCTGGGTGGGGCATACCTGCCTCTGACAGACACCTGGGGACTGGCTTCTTCTAACACCTTGGCTACACTGGTCTGGCTTGTCCTGTGACAACCATCACTAACAAGCAGCCTTAGTAGGCTCAGCAGACCCCCAAAGAGACTTGATCACGTTCTAGGTGGTTGTTGTTGAAGCTGCTGGGTGTAACCACCACCCTTCCTTTACAATAATTCTTTCTTACAGCTAAGCTCCTTTATGAAATCAGAGCACCCCTATCCCAACACAGAGGCACACGTGGGCTACTCAGGAGTTTGAGCTATGTAGGAGAGGGGCTTGCCTGGGTATTGTTTGTGAGTAGATGTGTGTGTGTGTGTGTGTGTGTGTGTGTGTGTGTGTGCACAAGACAGAGAAGAAAAAACACCAGAGAAGCTGAGGGATCAGGCAGCCAGAAAGCCAGACACAGAAACGCTGGCAGTGGGACCCTGAGAAGGAACCTTGAGAGGGTGCTTTTGGGCACAGAGCTGGCTGAAAGAGGCTGGGAACTACGAGCAAGGAAACTGTCTCCCATCGTTTGACTCCTCCCATGTTTGGGGTAACACGACTTTGTACTTTGTAAATAAGCCAGACTGTATGAAAGGGGACCAGACCCCACTGTTCGTTTCTCCTCATAACTGCAAGACGCCACATTTTTGGCGAGTCGCTTGGGTCAAAAGGGATAAGAGAGGGTTTGATGAGCATCTGAGCATGTAGCTGTAGCTTGCTGGAGGCAGATCAGCGTCTTAAGGCTTGCAATGGGGCGGGTAGATGCGTGTGTGCAAGGTCTCACACATGACAGCAGGGCCCCTGCTTTCCCCGTGCCCCTAACCCCATGTGCACACACACACCCCTGAACAACCTCCTGATTTGGTGGGAGCCGGATGGCCTGGGATCTGGGCAAACTGCTTACCCAGGGGGAATAAAGCCAGGGCACCAGGCCGTCTGGGGCTGAGAGAACACGTGTCTTCCCACGTGTCCTTAGCCAGCATTTTCCACAGTCGTGGTTAAGGCAAAGCAGATACCCCAGAAATTTCACCTACCCTCACAGGTGTTAGTCATAGGCACTGAAAGGTGAGACACCTCCTACACTTGCTCTTTGATAATGGCAGAGCCACATCTGTACATAGCCAGAGGTTTCCATGTTTTTTAACAAGCGCTAGCTTCCCAGCAGGCGTGGGCTGGGTGCAGGGGGCAGAGGATGAGTCAATGGCCTGTGCTATGCAGCAGTGGGGTGTGGGGGCCCAGGGGGTGTGTGTGTGTCAGAACAGGTGATCAGAGTGGTCCCTTTTGGCTTTACAGATGATGAAACTAGAGACCCCATTTAAGTGCTCAGAAGCAGGCTTCAGTTACCTGGCTCGGCTCCGCTCTCGGGGTTTCCAGGGATATCAGGATTAAACTCTGACCCCAGTTTCTGCCCAGAGGGATCCATTCTTTTCTCCCGTCTCAGCGGGGCACGCGGGCACACACTGGACTCCTCGCTCTCTTGCTATAATCGGTGCGGGGACTCAGTCCCCGGTCGGCTGGAGAGATTCCTGGCTCCCGTCGTTTTCCAGGGCGTGGCTGCTCTGCAATACAAGAGGGAAGAGCCGGAATACGTAAAGGGCAGTTTCTGTGGATCGTCACTAGGTGGGTCATGGAGTCATTGCTGTTATCGACCTGGGACACAGGGCATGGAAAGTCCCCATTGGTAGATTACTAGACCTGACTTTCCCCGCTCTTTAAAAGGTTCTGAGGCCACATGCTAGGTTGAAACTGCTCCCCAAGACACTGCTGCCTCAGACTCACAGGCAGGGGAAAGTGAGGCAGGAGCATATGGGAGCTCTGACTGGGCTCCCCAGATGCAGGTTCTCCCTTTGGATCGTACCCCAGCACTTTCTCCAAGCACAGCCCTTCTCCCCACCAGGCCTGCCCTACCCCCCTCATATTCCCGCCCCTTATGCCCTCACACATAGTCATTTCTCCCCCCCACACACACACACTTCCGGTGGGAAAGGGAAGCAATGCTGTGGGGGGAGCTTTGGGGCTAGGAGAATTGTTCAGGGGAGACCTGGTGCCCAGAAAGGGGTGCAGCAGGGAAGGACACCTGACCCAAAGCACCAGGCTCTCCTTGCACTCCTGCCTCAGTTTCCCCATCAGTGCTGTCTCAGTGCGCAGTGGAGCCTTTAAGCCCTGATGCCTCAGCATAGTGGGACTAAGCTCCCCACTTTGGACCCTTGCCCTGTGCACAGCCCTCTTCTCTTCAACACAGGAGCCCCCTGCACACAACCGCACCCCATGCATTCCCAGCCCCCCACCACACACACACACACACACACACACTACCTTCAGCTATGCTACTGAATCCTCCCATCTCACGCCCCCCTCCTACCCACTAACTAGCTATCAAGTTCTTCTACACAGCTGCAATTCCCAGGCCTGAAAAGGAAATATGTTCCCAGATACTGAAACCAGAACTTTCTGTGGGCAGTAAACGAAAGAGAACAAAGTAACTGGAAAGAGGCCAGATGTGCAGTGGCCTGTCTTAACTCCTTAGTGGCTTACTCAAAAGCTACTTTCAAAATGCATTCCCCCCCCCCCCGCCCCGAGACAGCCCTTCCCTTAGGGCAAGGAGCGCTCCCCCAGGAAAACACAAGACAGAGATGACAGCTGCACCCCTGACTTCCCTCGATGCACAGCCCACTGGCCCAAACGCCCCCTCCAGTAGAATGGCTTGAAATATTTTTGATCACTGTGTTTTCCACCCCAAAAATGATCCAAATCGTCCAAAATTAACGGGGCAGTGGTGGTGGTTTGGGAAGAAAGTGTCATTTTTACAAAACTTGCCAGCAGGAAATTTCCAAGTGTAAATTTTAGTTTGGGATTAAAAAAATCCCCACCACTTTTTTTATTTTTAAATAACATCCTCCCCCCCGCCCTTGTTGCCACTGAACGCAACAGAACAAACAGCGTCTTTGCAGTCTCATACACGTGCTTGAACTAGAAGACAGCTGGATACGGCCAACGTGAGCCAGGGTCTGGAGCTGGAGGGTGCACGGGGTGCAGGCATATTCCTTATCCTATGAGACAGGAGAATTGGCAGGAGGTTTGCGGCCAGAAGCTGGCTGGATCCTGCTATGGGGATGTTGCTTTTGGTGATGTTCTGCACCCTCCCCCCTCACCCACCCCCTTTCTGGTGGTCTCAGACCAGCACAACACTTGTTCTCTATTAACCTGAGAGGGTCAGGGATGGGGATGGGCGGGTGTCTGGACCCAGCAGTGTCCATGTGCTGGATGAGGGTTTATACAGCATTTTCAGGCGAAGGGGCAGACTTTTCCTGTGGGACGAGGAGACGATTCCCTTGTTGTCTGATCTGATAATAGATTTGGGGGCCAAAGCTTGTCTGAGTCACTTTATATTGAAACCACTTTGTGGTTTCCCCCCCAGATCGGGGGCCATGACTCACAGTCTCACCAACTCATTCCCCACCCACCAGCACCCGATTCACCCGGGGCTCCCCCGGAGCATCCACACGAGGACTCAGTGCGTCCCCACCACCTCCTGGGCCCTCCGAAGGGGAGCCACGTGCCAAGTCGATGCTCTCCCATCCCCCACACCGTCCCTCCCCGCACCCCTGCAGCCCGCCTCACTGCCCAGGGACCCCAGCCTCGGGGCCGAGAGCACCCCGTGATCTCCCCGCCCCACCGCCCAGGGGTGCTGAGAGCCACTGAACCAAACAGCAAACGCTGTCTGTGATGGAAACCGCTTCAAGCCTGGGTCGGGGGGGGGGGGGGGGAGCGGCACCCCCCTACTTCCAGCCCCAATGCACCCGCCACCCGCTCTCCAGTCCGGATCTACACTGGGCTGCCTCGGAGCATCTCGGGCAAATCGCTCCCCCCCCCCCCAACACACACACACCAGCCCCCCCTGCCCACCCCCCTGCGGGCGCCCGGTGCAGCAGGAGGAAGGGGGGTTTCCACCCCCCGTGTCCCGGGAGCTCTGCTTGTCTGCAGGCTCCGTGAGCCCCGGCCCCAGCTGCCCCCCCCCAAGAGCCTGAGCAGCCCCGGTTATGGCTCAGACACCCCCCAACCCGGGACCCGAACCCCCGGCCCCAGCGCTCTCACCTGGCACCCGGCTCGCAACGCGGCGAAGGGGAGACGCTCCGGTGCGGGCTGACCGCGGGCCGGTCTCAGCGGCAGGGAAGGGAAAACTGGGGGGGGGGGGGGGCTGGGGGTGGAGCTAATTCTCCTCCAACCAGCGTCAGAGGGGGGGGCGCGGGAAACACTTACACGTTCGCTCTGCTCCCCCGGTGCCGCGAACACGTGTGAACCCCCGGGGAGCGGGCGAGGGGGCGGGCAGCCCCGGGGACCTTTTGCTAAAGTCCCCCCCGGACTTTCCCTCCAGCCGCAGCCGCTCCTGCCTGGAGCCTGGAAGGCCCCAGTTCGCTCCTGGGTGCGACCGGTCCCCGCGCTGCGCTGCTCAAGTGCCGATCGGTTCCCCCCCCCGCCCCAGGGCCCGCGCTCCGCTCCCCGGAGAGTCGGTTCCCCCGGCACGTGTGTGGCTGGACCCCGCCGCCTGCCACGCGGCTCGCAGCCCTGCCCTCTCGGAGCGATGCTCCCACGGGAGCAATCCGGCTTCCAGAGCCCGCCTGCGCTCCTCAGCTTGGGAAACGCGTTCACACGGGCGGGAGGCAGGGCGAGGTGGGACGGTGCCCCAGGACAGACCCGAATCTCGCTGACACTGAGACCCTAAAGCCCTGGGGGCAGGGACTGTTGTTTTGTTCTGGGTTGGTACAGGGCGCAGGTGAGTTCACGCAGGTGAGGTGTTTGCAGTAAGTCCCGTTAAAATGAGACACCAGAGCTGGTTACAAGGTATTTACCTGCCAGAGACGCTAAACATTCCCCTGCCCCTTCGTGCTTCGGGTTCACACACCCGCTGGGTTTCCTTCGCAGCTCAGCACAAGTGAAAGGAATCGAACCCAGACCGGCTCTATAATCCCTTTGAAATTCCCTCTGCGTTCAGACAGTAATGCGTATTCGGAGTCATTCTCACCCAATCATGTGGCCCAGCTCCGAGGCGGGTTAGGAATAAGAGAACAATCGCTGCCGACATGACAAGCAGGGAAATCCTGTCCCCCTCAGGCGGCGTGGGCGGCTCGTGTGCGCAAGAAACTGTCCCTGCCTTGTCACACGGACGCAATCACACGGGAGTGACTAGTCCGGGAGGAAAGGAGAAGGTAGATGCTGATCTCTAACAAGCTGACATAACAAATACCGCGCTCTGCCCTAGCTCCTTTCAACACAAAAGCCCTGCCCGGAAAAATCCAGGCGCCTTTGATTCGAATTTCAGAGTCCTATTCTGTTTATCGGTAACCCTTCCACCAAGTGGCGCTCTCAGCTCTCATCCGCCCTGCCCAGCAATTAATCCTCCCCACCACCCTTCAATCCCACCTGCTCCTCCAGGCCCCTACATCAGTTCTGCCCCCAAGGCCCGAGATCAGGCCAGCTCCCTCGCCCCAACATTTGCCCTGCCCCCACAATCAATGCTGCTCCCCAAATCTACCCCGCCCCCCAATCCACCCTGCCCCTTCAGCCCCTCGATCAGTGCTGCCCCCTCATCTGCCGTGCCCCCCGAAGCTCTGCCCTGCCCCCCAAGCTCAGTGCTGCCTCCCCCACATATGCCCTGCCCCACCCATCCTAACCTCTGCTTCTCCTACACCTCCTGAAGTTCTTCACACACACCCAGGCGGGTGGGGGTGGGGTGGGGGCTGCAGCAGGGTCCCTATCCCTGGCCCCAGGCTGGGTGTTGCAGTGGGGAACTGGGGAGACACAGAGGACCCCTTGTCTGTCTTTCTCACAGGAGGGGAGGGGCAAAGCAGAGCTGCCCTGAGCTGGGGGGCTCTCTCTGCTCCCCCTTCCCCTCCTATGAGAAAGCTCGGAGCTTTGCCAGACGAGCTCCAGCACCCTCTGAAATCCCGTCACCCGCGGAGAAAAAAACATTGCAAGGGTCCACGACACTGTAAATGCCATTTCTCTCCCCTGCATTGGTGCACTGTTCCATCCCCTCCCCTCCCATCCCCATCTCTGCCTCCTCATCTCAGCTTAACAGCTGGTGTCCTCTGGGATCGATACGGGTATTTCTTTTTGGGGAAAAAAAAGTTTCTTTTCCCCCCACATTTAGCACTAAATCTAGAACAGTCCTTTCCCTCTGCAGCTGGCTGGCACACCTGCAACATGCTCCCTATTGCATCAGAATCAGCTAAGAGCGTATAGGAAAAGGAAAGGGACGTTTTTTAACCTTGCTTACAACTCGGAAGGCCATTTTAATTGGGACCTTTAACCAGTTCCAGTGGTGCCTCTTTGCATAATGGGCTTAATCTGCAGCAAGGGAGAGTCAGGAAAAACATTAGGAAAAATATTAGGAAACACATCCTGACTCTAAGGGGAGTTCAGCTCAGGAACAGGCTTCCAGGGAGGGTTGTGGAATCCCCGTCCTTGGAGGTATTTAAGACCAGGCTGGACAAACACCTCTCAGGGCTGGTCTAGGTTTACTTGGTCCTGCCTCAGCGCAGGGGCTGGATTTGTTGACCTCCTGAGGTCCCTTCCAGCCCTGCATTTGAAAAAGCAACATCGCTTGTCCAGTAACCTCAGCCGGGCAGAACGCAATGCCATCCACAGCCTCAGAAACAGCTCAGACATCATAATCAAAAAGGCTGACAAAGGAGGTTCTGTCGTCATCATGAATAGGTCAGAATATGCACAAGAGGCTGCTAGGCAGCTCTCCAGCACCACTTTCTACAAGCCATTACCCTCTGATCCCACTGAGGATTACCAAAAGAAACTACAGCATCTGCTCAAGAAACTCCCTGAAAAAGCACAAGAACAAATCCACACAGACACACCCCTAGAGCCCCGACCAGGGGTCTTCTATCTGCTACCCAAGATCCATAAACCTGGAAATTCTGGACGCCCCTTCATCTCAGGCATTGGCTACCCTGACAGCAGGATTGTCTAGCCATGTAGACTCCCTCCTCAGGTCCTACGCTACCAGCACTCCCAGCTATCTTCGAGACACCACTGACTTCCTGAGGAAACTACAATCCATCGGTGATCTTCCTGAAAACACCATCCTGGCCACTATGGATGTAGAAGCCCTCTACACCAACATTCCACACAAAGATGGACTACAAGCCGTCAGGAACACTATCCCCAATAATGTCACGGCAAACCTGGTGGCTGAACTTTGTGACTTTGTCCTCACCCATAGCTATTTCACATTTGGGGACAATGTATACCTTCAAGTCAGCGGCACTGCTAAGGGTACCCGCATGGCCCCACAGTATGCCAACATTTTTATGGCTGACTTAGGACAACGCTTCCTCAGCTCTCGTCCCCTAATGCCCCTACTCTACTTGCACTACATTGATGACATCTTCATTATCTGGACCCATGGAAAAGAAGCCCTTGAGAAATTCCACCATGATTTCAACAATTTCCATCCCACCATCAACCTCAGCCTGGACCAGTCCACACAAGAGGTCCACTTCCTGGACACTACAGTGCTAATAAGCGATGGTCACATAAACACCACCCTATACCGGAAACCTACTGACCACTATACTTACCTACATGCCTCCAGCTTTCATCCAGACCACACCACATGATCCATGGTCTACAGCCAAGCTCTAAGATACAGCCGCATTTGCTCCAATCCCTGAGACAGAGACAAACACCTACAAGATCTCTAACAGCATTCTTACAACTACAATACCCACCTGCTGAAGTGAAGAAACAGACTGACAGAGCCAGAAGAGTACCCAGAAGTCACCTACTACAGGACAGGCCCAACAAAGTAACGTAACAGAACGCCACTAGCCGTCACCTTCAGCTCCCAACTAAAACCTCTCCAACGCATCATCAAGGATCTACAACCTATCCTGAAGGACGATCCCTCACTCTCACAGATCCTGGGAGACAGGCCAGTCCTTGCTTACAGACAGCCACCCCAACCTGAAGCAAATACTCACCAGCAACCACACACCAAAACACTAACCCAGGAACCTATCCTTGCAACAAAGCCCATTGCCAACTGTGTCCACATATCTATTCAGGAGACACCATCATAGGACCTAATCACATCGGCCACACTATCAGAGGCTCGTTCACCTGCACATCTACCAATGTGATATATGCCATCATGTGCCAGCAATGCCCCTCTGCCGTGTACATTGGCCAAACTGGACAGTCTCTATGCAAAAGAATAAATGGACACAAATCAGACGTCAAGAATTATAACATTCAAAAACCAGTCGGAGAACACTTCAATCTCCCTGGTTACTCAATTACAGACTTAAGAGTCACAATATTACAAAAAACAAAAAAAATTCAAAAACAGACTCCAATGAGAGACTGCTGAATTGGAATTAATTTGCAAACTGGACACCATTAAATTAGGCTTGAATAAAGACTGGGAGTGGATGGGTCATTACACAAAGTAAAACTATTTCCCCATGCTTATTGCCCCCCTCCCCCCCTGTTACTCTCACCTTCTTGTCAGCTGTTGGAAATGGACCATCGTGATTATCGCTACAAAAAGTTTTTTTCTCCTGCTGATAATAGCTCACCTTAATTGATCACTCTCATTATAGTGCAGATGGCAACACCCATTTTTTCCACGTTCTCTGTGTGTGTGTATATCTATCTATATATATTTTCCTACTGTATTTTCCACTGCATGCATCCGATGAAGTGGGTTTTAACCCACAAAAGCTCATGCTCAGATAAATTTGTTAGTCTCTAAGGTGCCACAAGTACTTCTCTTTCTTTTTGCTGATACAGACTAACACGGCTACCACTCTGAAACCTATGATTCTAGTATCAGCCCCATCAGTTAAACTCGATGCCCTACGATCAGGACTTTCTGAAGAATTTTAGCTGATTCCTGCCTTTCAGTGCAATAAGCCCTTGTTTCAGTGTGAGTGGCCAAAAGCAGCAGTTGCTCTTTCCAAGGAAAAATGTAGCAGATAAATCAGAAATCCCGCCACCTCCTCAAATGAGCTAAGGCTGGTTTCCATCCAGCTGAGGTGCGAGGCGTCAGTCTTACACTCAGAAGCCCAAATTCTCCAGCCAGTTCTGGACAGGCAAAGCTCCTCACAGGACTGGGGCCTTGTGATGGGGTGCTCTCCCCCACGCTAGTCTAGAAGCGGGTTAATGAGGCTGGGAAGGGGGCAATTAACTGGATAGACCACAGCTGAGGGGAATTAGGGGGCTGAATGATAATGGAGCCAGCTGAGAAGGAAGAGGCAGGGCTGGTGTAGATCCAGGAAGCTGGTAGCAGAAGGGGTTACAGTGAAGGAGCCTGTAGCCACTCTGTGGACATTAGAGAGAGAGGGAAGGAAGGAACCTAGGGGAGAGGGTGTAGGAAAAGGCTGAGGGAAAGGGCAGCAAGGTTTAAGACAGTGCACTCCTCCTTGCTGCTGATTAAAGGGTCCCTGAGCTGGAATCAGGAGTAGAGGGTAGGCTCGGGTTCCCCTCCCGGCCACTGGGGAAGTGGCACTGCCTGGGCAGTGAATGAGAAGGCTCCAGAGAAGAGGTGGGCAAACTACGGCCCAGGGGCTCCATCCGGCCCTTCAGACATTTTAATCCAGCCCTGAAGCTCCAGCCAGGGAGCAGGGTGGGGGCTTGCCCTGCTCCATGCATGCCGGGGCTCCATGTGGCTCCCGGAAGCAGCGGCATGTCTCCCCTCTGCCTCCTATGGGCAGGAGCAGCTAGGGGGCTCCACACACTGCCACCACAGCTCCCATTGGCCGGCAACCACAGCCAATGGGAGCTGGAGGGGCAGCATCTGCAAACAGGGCAGCGCACAGAGCCGCCTGGCCGCACCTCTGCACAGGAGCCGGAGAAGGGATATGCCGCTGCTTCCAGGAGCTGCTTGAGGTAAGTGTTGCCAGGAGCCTGCAGCCCTGACCCCCTCCTGCACCCCAACCCCCTGCCCCAGCCCCGATCCCCCTCCCATGCTCTGAACCCCTCGGTCCCAGCCCAGAGCAGCCTCCTGCACCCCCAACCCCTCATTGTCAGCCCCACCCCAGAACCTGCACCCCAGCTGGAGCCCTTACCCCCTCCCACACCCCAACCCCCAATTTTGTGAGCATTCCTGGCCCGCCATACAATTTCCATACCCAGATGTGGGCCTTGGGCCAAAAAGTTTGCCCACCCCTGCTCCAGAGAAACTGTCTCAGGCAAAGACTTAGATGTCCCGGAAACAGTGACCTGGCCAGAGGGCTGAGCCAGGAAAGGAGAGCACCCGGTATCTCAGAGACTGAGGGAGAGAGGCGGCAAGGTGCACAAGGGCCGGCAGAAGGGAACGTGGGACCTGGAAAGAGCTAATCCCCAGAGCAACCAGGAGGAAGCACCTTAGCAGTAATTAACTTGACAACCGCTGATTATTTGTAACAAAAATCAGAACACCCCCAGAGCACACTGACCTGCCGGATGTGTGTAATGTGGCAACATCAGAAAAGAAACCCGTCAGCCACCAAATGCAAAACGGGACCCTGGAGACGGAGTCGCAACATACAGAAAACCCACCAATGACAGCAGCAGAGATCCCAATTACAGGGATCCTGCCCTGTGAGGTCACAAGCCAAAATCAGCTCCCGAGGCTGAATGCTTGTCTATGCTCTGAGTTGCACAGATGTAACTAAGTCCTTGTCTTCATGAGAAAGGGTACGTCTACACTAGAAACACTACAGTGGTGCAGCGGCTGTCTTGGCACGATAGCAATGGAAGTGGTTCTTCCATAGCGGTAGATAATCCACCTCTCCGAGAGGTGGTGGCTAGGTCAGCGGAAGTATTCTTCTGTTGACGTAGGGCTGTCTACGCCTGAAGTAAGGTTGGCTTAATTATGTATCTCCGGGGGGTGAATTTTTCACACCTCTGAGCGAAATAGCTACCTCGACCTAACTCTCTAGTGAAGACCAACTCAAGTTGCACCTAACTTAAGTTGGTTTCTAAACTGATTTGGTTAATGCACATCCCCAACCCCACCCCACATGGACATTGGTTTGGAGTTTAAGGACAGTTCATTCCAGGTATCTTAAACCTATTCCTATCTGATCTGAGACAAACTGAAACAAGCCACTCAAACTCTAAAAAGAGCAAGTAAAAGCATGTTTTCAGTTTAGCTAAACTGGAGTAATTTTTAATCTGATTTCAGTTCAACCTTCTCACGTAGATAAGCCCCACGGCATCTTTATTATTATTGAAATTGCAACAGCAAGTAGGAGTCGCAGTCGTGGACCAAGATCCCCTTGTGCTAGGTGCTGGACAAACATAGAACAAGGATGATCCATGCTTCTAATCTAAGTATGAGAGGAGACAATGGGTGGGTGCAGGCAGATGGACGGGGGAGTACAAGGGAACAGTGAAACAATATTAGTCATCTACTGCTCGGCATCTAGTCGTCTCTGTAGCTCATTACTAGTCGTCTCGTTACTCATCTCTGGAACATGCTTACAGTATTTACTCGTCATCCATTAACAATTTATGGACAGAATCTTTAGCTTTCGTGAGCTACAGCTCACTTCATCGGATGCATTCATTTATGGACAGAATCTTAAGCTAAGAGTGTGACTGTTTCATGTACTTCCTCCAACCTGACAACACCACTGGGGATAAAGCTGGTTCAAATCCCGCCCATTCAACACACACCTGGAGATGTCACAACCCACCAAGAGACAGGCTCTACGTTCTACCCTTTCAGCCATCAGTGCCACTCACACAGACTCTCTTCTCCCTTAGCCATGAGACCAGCCATTCATTTCGGATCATGTCTCTCACCTACTCATCGGAATGACCGATCCATCTCCTACAGACCAGAGTCTCCCTCTCCGTCAGTTAGACACGATCCCAGCCACAAGCTCAGGATCAAACTCAACCAGTCTCTGGAAGGAAGCATCCCGCTTGAGCATTGCCACATCCCTGCTCTGGGAAAGCTACAAAGCTCTGAGCATCTGGAAACAGGAGGTTCTAATGGCAACTGGTTTGTAAGTTTAACAACAGCAGCTGCTCCTGCTACAACCCCCAAACCCCCAGGGATGATGCAGAAGGGAGCTCACTCACCAGGTTATCGTCTGCTGGGACCAACAGAGCCGGCCTCTGAGCCTGGTGAGAAAGAAGAAACATCCCCTACCGAACTGTGGGCATTGGGTCAGTTTCACTGAGAAAATGGGATTTTTATCTGAGTCACATCTGTCAGGCAGCGAAGACACACTGGCTGGGAATTTTCTAAAAAGAACAGAACAGAAATAAAGAGAGGTAAGACCTTCAGTGGCCAGGACATTGTTACTAATCTCTGTCAATCGCAGGCATGTTGTCTGGTGCCACAGATAGGCTGACCAGGAGCGTTACCTACCAGTGTATTCCTGTACTAGCCTCACCCCCCATCCCAGCTGTGCCAATGCGTCTCAATCCTGACCCCTCAATCTCCCTGCTGCCCCAGCCCTGGGCTTTCCCCTCTGTCAGTGCCCTTCAACCCTGACCCATAGCCCCCACCCCCTGTTATCCCAGCCCTGGGCTCTCCCTCTGTCAATGCCCCTCAATCCTGACCCACAGCCCTCCTGCTACCCCAGCCCTGGGCTCTCCCTCTGTCAGTTCCCCTCAATCCTGACCCACAGCCCTCCTGCTATCCCAGCCCTGGGTTTGCCCTCCCAGCTTTCTCAATGCCCTTCAATCCCAAACCCATAGCTAGGGTTACCATCCATCTGTATTTCCCCGGACATGTCCGGCTTTTTCGTCTTGAAACAGCTGCCCGGGAGGAATTGGTAATAAGGTAGAAAAGTCCGGGATGTCAGGGGTCGGGGGTGTGGAGAGGTATCGGAGCAGTCAGGGGGTAGGGGGAGTTGGATGGGTCGGGGGTTCTGGGGGGGGGCTGTCAGGGCGGGGGTGTGGAGAGGGGTCAGGGCAGGCAGGGAGCGGGGGGGGGGTTGGATGGGTTGGGGGTTCTGGGGGGGGCCTCTCAGGGGGAGGGGGTGTGGAGAGGGGTCAGGGTAGGCAGGGAGCGGGGCGGGGGTTGGATGGGTCGGGGGTTCTGGGGGGGCCTGTCAGGGGTCGGGGGTGTGGAGAGGTATCGGAGCAGTCAGGGGGCAGGGGGAGTTGGATGGGTCGGGGGTTCTGGGGGGGGGGCTGTCAGGGCGGGGGTGTGGAGAGGGGTCAGGGCAGGCAGGGAGCGGGGGGGGATTGGATGGGTCGGGAGTTCTGGTGGGGGGGCCTGTCAGGGGGCGGGGGTATGGAGAGGTATCGGAGCAGGCAGGGAGCAGGGGGGGTTTGATGGGTCGGGGTTTCTGGGGGGAGGCTGTTGGGGCAGGGGTATGGAGAGGGGTCAGGGCAGGCAGGGAGCAGGGGTGGTTGGATGGGTCGGGAGTTCTAGGCATGGACCTGCCGCAGGTGGGCGTTTGCTTTTGTTACAATGGCTCGTTGGCTCTGTTTCAATCAACGCCTTGCGGGGTTGAATATTTCGGGAGAGTTGTGTGTTGGGTTTTTTTATCGGTATATGTACGTGTGTGGCAGGGGGACATAAACTACTCCAGCCACACAGAATGGGGGGGCGATCACATAAATTTGAGAGGTTTCAGAGTAGCAGCCGTGTTAGTCTGTATCCGCACAAAGGAAAGGAGGACTTGTGGCACCTTAGAGAGCGAGCGTGTGTGTGTGTGTGTGTGTGTGTGTGTGGAGGGTAGTGTAGCTATTTGGGGATGGAGATCGGGTTGGGGTGTGTGTGTGTGTGTGGAGGGTAGTGTAGCTATTTGGGGATGGAGATCGTGTGTGACTATCAGAGGGACACAGGGGAGGAAGGGAGTGAAATGGGGGAGGGAGGAACATGAAAACTACACGTGACCAGAAGACTAATGCACCACTCGAAAGATAGATCAGACATTTAACAAGGTCTTCCCCATCCAAAACAAACTTTGGCACGATAGGTCGTGTCCGGGAATCATACCGATCTTTTAAAATCCACTGAGCAATTGCAGCAAATGCAACGTTCCTTAAGAGGCCCCAGTTCTGCAAACGTTTATGCACGTGGCTAACTTTACGCCCAGAACTAGCCCTACTGACTCCCATTTGGCTATTATTTTTATTTGCATTATGGTAGCACAGTTCTACCAAGCCCATAATGCCAGGCCCCAGGCCCAGTCATAATATGGCTCCATTGTGCTGGGTGCTGTCCAAAGAGACATCAGTAAAAGACAGCCCCGAAGAGCTCACAGTCCAACCAGTCACGGCAAACAACTCACCTGTGCTCAGCAAATGCTTCCGTGTTTGCAAGATTTGGGTCTAACACGGTCACGTTCATCAGTGTACGGGGGAGGGATAGCTCAGTTGGCCTGCTACACAAAGGATTGTGAGTTCAATCCTTGAGGGGGCCATTTAGGGATCTGGGGCAAAAATTGGGGATTGGTCCTGCTTTGAGCAGGGGGTTGGACTAGATGATCTCCCTTCCAACCCTGATATTCTATGATCACTGTGTTTTCAAACCAACATTTTTGGGGGCCAGATCCCCCAGCTGGTGTCAACTGGCCGTAGCGCCACTGGACTCAATGGGGCCAGATCCCAGCTGGCGTGAATCAGTGATGCTTTATTGACTTCAGAAGAGTTATACCAGTTTACACCACCAGGGGATTGGGCCCGTGACGTTGTTTATTGCATGTTTAGAGATGTGTTTCTTATTGCTGAGAGGCACAGCATGGCGTGAGCACAGACTCCAGTGTAGCCCCCCAGTGCCTTGGCTGTTCATCTTCCCTGTGACTTATTTCAGGGCATCAGGTCCAGTTTTGCCCTGTGATTACTCCCTTTACAGGTTCCCTCACTTAGGGTTATGTTCTGACTCAGGCTCTAATCCTCTTGCCCTTTCAAAGTGCCAAGCCGTGCAGCTCGCTAGCAGGCTGGCCGGCCTCTTGCACCTGCGTCAACTCTGTGGTTTGACAGCTCGAGATGGGGCTAGCACTTCCTCTGCAGCCTTGAGCCCTCAGTCGGACAGGGCGAGTCTGTGGAGGGTCCTTGGTTTCTTCTCTTCTCGTCGTTTTCTGGGCAAGCCTGGAAGATGCAGGATGAAGAAGGTTACACGGTATTAAACCTCCGATCCCAGGAGAAAACCACCATCCGCCTGTCACCAGGGAGGATCCAAGGTATGGAAGTTAGACGGGTATGCTTCAGGAGCATGTCTCAAGGAGAGAATGAGTGAAGAGCATAAGTGCAGAGCGCCATTATTCTGATGAATATCGGAGAGGCTTTTCTTTGACCCCGTGACCAGACATTCCCTGTTCCCGTTCAGAAATGGATATTTTGCACCTGACGGTTGAGATTTGTAATGCTGCCTAAGAGATTTGGACACCCAAATTGAATCAAAATAAATGGGATTTGGACATTCAATTCCCATAGGCTCTGGCTTTCAAAGCTGCTGATTTTTAGGGCTGACTGGACAACAGGAATTCAATTTTTTGAAAAATGTAGCGGTCTCGACATTTGTTTTAATTCTGCAGCAGAACAAAAATAAGATCCTTTGCTATAGCAGGGACTTGAGCCTGGCTCCCCCACACCCCAGGGGAAATGACAAAACCACCTCTGAACCCGAGCAAACTTTGGAACTGACACGCTTCCATGAGAAGTTTTGAGGAATCGGCATTTTCCGACAAAACCAGGTTTGTTGACAAATTCCCGACCAGCTGAACGGGAGCTCCCAGTGTGGGGCTGCAACCGACCGCAAAGGTGATTCTTGGATCCCTAAACAGGAGAATATTGAGTAGGAGTAGAGAGGGTTTTTTACCTCTGTATTTGGCACTGATGTGACTGCTGCTAGAATACTGTGTCCAGTTCCGATATCTACAATTCAAGAAGGATCTTGATAATCTGCAGAGGGTTCAGAGGGCGGGTGCTCAGTGCTTTCTGAAAATCAAGCCAAGCCTGGTTATGCAACTGTACTGTAAATTACCACATGTAGGGTTGCATTAGAAATATCCGTTTGTATTGCATTATGGATATTATCTGACTAACGATGCCTCATGACATAACGTGAGACCATATTTTAAAAGACAAAGATAAGGTTGAAGCCGTCTCACCAAACTTTGCATTTTTTACAGATTCTCCTTTGAGTTCCCAGTGCTTCAAATGCATGCTAGGAATTTTGGGGGCTCTTTGCATCATTCTGACATTAGCTGTGATCATTCTGACTATCCTCGGTAAGTGTCTGGATCCCGTCTGTTTCATAAATATGCGGGTTGTGAAGTTTCTTATGCCTTAGTAATTCAGCTTAACTATTTTCTTAGTAATCGACCGGGGATTCTCAAATTTTTCCATGGCGCAGTCCACCTGTGAAGGTCCATCTACACTGCACACTCTTTTCGGGGGTGTGTAGAGTACGTACACCACATGCCCCCCTAACTTGGGTGAATAGGGTTAAGACACACTGAACCCTGTGGGTAGGTACTCAGGTATGCACCCTACACACACAGCTCTCTACTCACCCAAGCAGTGTCTTCCCCATCTACATTTCTGTTTTTACAGTGTAGTGTCCCACTGCCAGAGTCTTTCGCCACCAAAGGGGAAGATTCAGAAGTGGGGAAAGACTCTGGCAATGGGAAGTGAGCGGTGAAAGGCTCCGGCAGCTCCCTGCTCTGGAGCCTTTACCCGTGGCAGGGAAAGACTCCATCAGTGGGGAAAGTCTCTGGCAATTCCCTGCTACCGAGCCTCACCCCACTGCCTCCTCCCTGCCAGAACCTTGCCCTGACACATGGAGCTGCGCACCACAGCGTGGACCAGTGGTGGGCAACCGGCGGCCCACACATGGCCCATCAGGGTAATCCGCTGGCAGACTGCGAGACAGTTTGTTTACACTGACCGTCTGCAGGCCCAGCCGCCCGCAACGCCCAGTGGCTGCAGTTTGCCGTTCCCGGCCAATTGAAGCTGCGGGAAGCGGGGATTACAGATTCCCTGGTCCACATAACAGAATCTCTTATATTTATAATCCCTGTGCCAATGACAACTATTGCTTACGTGGAAAGAGTCACATTAGGAAAATAATGTAATTGTTGCTATTGTGTAAAGGAATTTAGCAGGTAAAAGCAAGGAGATTAGCCCTATGTGGCCAGTTTTTACTACTAACAAGAGCTCACTGGTTCATCATGGGTTACGGTTTGAGAACTGCTGTCCTATATTCAGTTACCACAGCGCTAGTAACATCATGAAGAAATGGCCCCTGAGCAGGAAATGGGTAGGCCCCAGTTCAGGTAAACACCTGCGTAGGCTTTTGAAATTAAGGATGTACTTCAGTGGTTTCCTGATTAGGGTCCTTAAAAAGACAATCACCTTTAAATCTAGTCAATTTACAAAAATAAAAACAAGCTAAAAGTGTCACCGCTGCTGGGCTCTCTTGACCGTCAGACCATTTACAATGAAAGCTGGTCAAACTCTTGTGAACCATTTTTTTCATTAAAAAAAAATCTTGTCTATCCGGAAACAATTTTTTGGTTCTGGCAACTTGTCAGTTGTACAAACATTTTCACTGAAATGTTTCCAGTTCTTTGTTCTGTTTGTGAAAATACGGTTGGGCTTTTTTCCATTTGTCAAAATGATTTCAGTTTCTGGTTTCCCACAGTGTAGATTTTGATTGGCGCAGGTTGTAATATGTTGCCCCAAGGTGTTTTTAATCTGACTCCTTGATATGATGAATGTGCATGTCAATGTTTGATACCCTCCTATTGTGTCTTACACAAGAGGCTCTGTGGTTTTCAAAAAACAGGACAAATTTTATACAACAAAATATGTCTAGAGTGAAAACAGAGAGTTTTTATATTTTTGAAATTTTTAATAAAAAAGAACATTTTCCACCAGCTCGATTTACAATCCCATTTTTCTACATTTTGAAGAGTGTTTTTCCTCCCCTGTGAGACCCGAGACCACACTTTTCAGAAGTAATTAGTGACTTTGGACAATGGAGTGGAGAGTATGCACTTTGGAGGACAGGATCAGAATTCAAAACAACCTTGACAAATTGGTGAATTGGTCTGACGCTGAGATGATGAAATTCAATAAAGACAAGCGCACATTGCTATACTTAGGAAGAAAAAAAAAATCAAATGCACAGCTACAAACTGGGGAATAAGCGTCATCAAGTCCAGCCCTCTGCAACGAGGCAGGACCAAATACCCCGAGACCATCCCTGACAGGCGTTTGTCCAACCTGTCCTTAAACACCTCCAGTGATGAGGACTCCACAACCTCTCTTGGAAGCCTGTTCCAGAGTTCAAATTCTCTTACAGTTAGAAAGTTCTTCCGAATATCGAACCCGAATTGCCCTTGCTACAGATTCAGCCCATTACTTCTCATCCTGCCTTCAGTGGACATGGAGAACAATTGATCACCCTCCTCTTTATAACAGCCCTGAACAGATTTGAAGACTGTTGTCAGGTCCCTGCTCAGTCTGCTTTTCTCAAGGTTAAGCAGGTCCAGGTTTTTTAGCCTTACCTCTTAGGTCAGATTTTCTAAATCGTTGATCGTTTTTGTTGCTCTCCTCTGGGCTCTCTCCAATTTGTCCATATATCCCCTAAAGTGTGGCACCCAGAACTGGACACAGTCTTCCAGGTGAGGCCTCACCAGTGCCAAGTAGAGCGGGACAATCACCTCCTTTATTGTCCTTACGATAGTCCTGTTAATACACCCCAGGATGATAGTAGCCTTTTTTGCAACTGCATCACATTGTTGACTCATATTCCATTTATGATCCACTGTAACTGCCACCTAGCCTCTTATTCCCCATTCCTAGCCTGCTATTCCCCAGTTATTCTCCTCCCCTCACTGCAGCAGTCCCTGCTTCTGGTCCTATCGGCTGGAGTTTCTTCAAAATATGATCTTCCCTCTCTTTTCTCACACGCCATGTTGCACAGTGAAATAGCTAGCAACGTGGACATTTAAAGTATCATAATTAGTATACAAATTCTGTGGCCTGCAATGTGCAGGAGGCCAGACTAGACGATCGTGATGGTCCGTTCTGGCCTGAGACTCATAAACTGTAAGAACAGACTCCAACGAGAGACTGCTGAATTGGAATTAATTTGCAAATTGGATACAATTAACTTAGGCTTGAATAGAGACTGGGAGTGGTTGAGTCATTATACAAAGTAAAACTAGTTCCCCTTGTTTATTCCCCCCCCCCCCCCCCGACCACCACTGTTCCTCAGACGTTCTTGTTTGCTCCTGGAAATATGCTGGAAATGGCCCACCTTGATTATCACTTCAAAAGGTTTTCTCTCCCCCCACCCCATTCTCCTGCTGGTAATAGCTCATCTTAAGTGATCACTCTCCTTACAATAAAAAGAAAAGGAGGACTTGTGGCACCTTAGAAACTAACCAATTTATTTGAGGATAAGCTTTCGTGAGCTACATGCATCCGATGAAGTGAGCTGTAGCTCACGAAAGCTTATGCTCAAATAAATTGGTTAGTCTCTAAGGTGCCACAAGTCCTCCTTTCCTTTTTGCGAATACAGACTAACACAGCTGTTACTCTGAAACCTCTCCTTACAATGTGTATGATAAACACCCATTTTTTCATGGTCTGTGTGTATAAAAATCTCCTCACTGTATTTTCCACTTTATGCATCCGATGAAGTGAGCTGTAGCTCACGAAAGCTTATGCTCAAATAAATTGGTTAGTCTCTAAGGTGCCACAAGTCCTCCTTTTCTTTAGACTGTAAGTCAGCATCTGTTAAAATGGATGGGCAGTTCATATATCAGGGCAATTGTTTCAGGTTCTCTGCAGACTCAGGCAGAAGTTGCTGGATCAGTTACACTTCGGTCAACGTTTTTAGGGTTCCCCCCACAATGATAATAGCTAGAGACTGGCTTAGAAGCAGCTCTGGAGAACAACTCAGTAGTCTGTCCATACCCCCCATTTTTGGGAAAAACTGCCTTAAGTCTTTACAATGTTCTCATGCTGAATGCTACAGACCCCAATAGCTATGGACGAACAAATTGACGTAATAGACCATATTTCCAGAACTGGGCTGCTATCACTGATAATTAGAATTGGCTGGAAATTGGAATTTTGGTTCTGTGGGAAATTCTGACCATTTGAAATTTGTATTCATTCTAAATTGGAATGAAAAGCCAAAATTTCAGAATTTCCCACTGGATAAAAATTCCAATTTTTTTTGGCTGGGAACTATCAAGTCAGCTTGATTATGTTGAAACATTATAATAATAATAACAGATACAATACACTGAATATTAAACATAAAATGTAATATATGAAAATTAATATTTACTACAACATACAAGTTGGAATTAAATGAATCAAAATGATTAAGGTAAAAAAACCATTTTGTTTTGACTTTTTGAAACATTTTTGAAACAAAATGAGAATGTCAAAACAATTCCTTTGGATTTTTTCCTCATCAAAAATGTCATTGAAACAGACAAATTCCTGCAAAATGTTTCCATGTTGATGAAACTTAATTTCCCCCCAGAATACTGTTCCGTCAGGTTTTTTTGACCAGTTCTACTGATAACATAAGCAAAGATGCTGATGCCAAAGAAAAACTAATGAGGCAGAGGCACATTGAGCCCGGGGAAAATCATTCAAAATAAAACAACTGCAGGGCCAGCTGGAAAGAGACAAAAGCAGGGGAGAGAAATGGGAAAGTACCTAAGAGATTACTACATCTAATAGGAAAGGGGGATGTAAATATTGAGACATGCTTGGTTCACTTTTGAGTTTAAATACTTTAGGAACATAATAGAATTTGCCTCTGGATTTTTTTAATAGTTCAGTTTCTTTCTCCAAAGTGACTGACTGGGATCCATATTATTCAGGGCTTTATTATACACACATGCCGGGCAGTTCTCTAACCTCTATTCACACGGATGCTGTGTGGTGAAGTTTTCCAGGGCGGCTCTCTCAAAGGACCGACCGGAACACCCCCAAACACCCCTGCGGACAGTGATTCTGGGTGGAGAAGCTTAAACAGCGCAGAAGGCAGCAGCAGGCCAGAGGACGTCCTCGCTCACCTGAGACAGAATCTGTGCGATCTGCAAACACATAGCAGAGCAGGTAATCTCAGCTCCTTCCATGGCTGAGCCGTGCGCCTGTCTAGCTCTTTAGGCTGCTCTAATGCATCTGTCAGAGCGCCTCCTAGGAAAGTCCCTTCTTGCTACTGGGCCCACATGTGCCACCACCCACCCGCCCTCCAGAGCGTCTCTGCTTTGGGTACCAGGAGTGCGGTTAACCACAAGCCTTTTCAGATGGGACTGTGGGGAGCACAGTGACACCTAGTGGCCAGTCAGGGTAGCTCTCAGTATATGCAGTACCACAGTGGGGGAAAGCCCAGGAGAGCAAGAGGGGAAGGGATGGGCTCGAACAGAGTGAGAAAGAAAGCAGAGGCTGCGCTGGGACATGGCATGAAGGCACAGGTGTCTAGCCATCATTCCACACACCCAGCGAGAGACAGTCCCTGCCCCAGCTGAGATCAGGGCCCCGTTGTGCCGGGCGCTGCACAGACCCACAGTGAGACAGTCCCTGCCCCAAGGAACTTACAAGACAGATGAACAAAGTAGTACTATCCCTCTATGACAGGTGGGAAAACTGAGGCATGGCAGGTTGCCGTGACTTTTCCCAGGTCACACAGTACAATGTGTGGCAGAGCTGGGAATTGAAGCCAGATCACCTGACTTGCAGTCAAGTGCCTAAACATGGAAAGTGTTGAACCATGAAGTGTCTTCAGCCCCATGAATGCCATGTCCTTTTCCCCCAGGTGGAGGCTCTGAGTGCAAACTCTGCCCCATGGACTGGCTGTCACACAGAGGAAAGTGCTACTGGTTCTCTAAAGGGAATAAGGATTGGAATGGGAGCCGTGATGACTGCCCAAGGAAGAGGTCTCACATCCTGGTGATCCAGGACCAGCATGAGATGGTAATGTAAAAAATAAAGTGTGCAAACTACACCTAACATGTAGGTCAACCTAGCTATGTTGCGCAGGCGTGTGAAAAATGCCTCTTGTTTTAAATCTGGGTTGAAAAATTGTCAGTGACGGAGAATCTACAATGACCCTTGGTAAATTTTTCCAATGGTTAATTACCCTCACTCTTAAAAATTTACACCTTATTTCCAGTGTGAGTTTGTCTAGCTTCAACTTCCAGCCATTGGATCATGTTCCACCTTTGTCTGCTAGATTGAAGAGCCCATTATTAAATATCTGTTTCTCATGTAGGTACTTACAGACTATGATTACGTCATCCCTTAACCTTCTCTTTGCTAAACTAAATAGACTGAGCTCCTTGAGTCTATCACTCTAAGGCAGGTTTTCAAATCCTTTAATCATTCTCATGGCTCTTCTCTGACCCCTCTGCAATTTAGCAACATCCTTCTTGAATTGAGGACACCAGAACTGGACACGGGATTCCAGCAATGGTCACACCAGGGCCAAATTGAGAGGTAAAATAACCTCTCTACTCCATTCAATATTCCCCTGTTTAAGCATCCCAGGATCACATTAGCTCTTTTGGTCACAGCGTCCCACTAGGAACTCAAGTTCAGCTGATTATCCACCATGACCTTTAAATCTTTTTCAGCGTCATGACTTCCCAGGGTAGAGGCCCCATCCTGCATTCTTTGTTCTCAGCTATATACATTTCTATTTAGCCCTATTAAAAACACATACTGTTGGCTGGCCCCCAGTTTACCAAGAAATCCAGATCGTTCTGTATGCTTGACCTCTCCTCTTCATTATTTACTGCGCCCCCAATTGTTGTGTCTGCTGTGAACTTTATCAGTGATGATTTTATTTTTTCTTCCAGGTCCTTGGTAAAAATGTTCCAATAGCTTAAGGCCAAGAACCAGTCCCTGTGGGATGCCATTGGAAACACACCCGCTCAATGACGATTCCCTGTTTACAATTACATTTTGAGACCTAGCAGTTAGTGTCCTAACAAGTGTTATATGCCGGTTCATAGAAAAAAAAAATTCCCTTGCTTGTTTTGGGTCCAACTGAAGGCCTCTTTAGAGATTGTGGATTAAGTTCTCTGGTGACCTTTGTAATGATTGCTTTTCCCCCAGGCTAAATTCACACTCCTGCTTTTCTCCACAGGAGTTCATACAGAACGTCACACAAGGGAAATATCCCATTTGGATTGGGCTTAATGTTACATCCCCAGAAGAGAAATGGACCTGGGTGGACGGCTCCATCTTAAACCAAAATCTGTGAGTGTTTCTTGCTGTTAAATATTTCATGTGTCTTGAGGAAAGTTTATCATTAAGTAACTTTGGATGTTTGCTGAGTCGGTGAGAAAGGCTGGCCTTGAACTGGGACTCAGGCAATCTGGATTTACAAACACACCCCCTGCGTGACCTCGGCCAAGTCACTTAAACTCTCTGGGCCTCCACTCCCCATCTGTCCTAAGGAATAATTATTCTTTGGCTGCTTTGTGTATTTAGATTGCAGGCCTCTGGAGGCAAGAGCTGCCTCTTGCTAAGTGTATAGATAAAACGCCCAGCATAATGGAGTCCTGATGTTGGCTGGGGCCTCTAAGCATTACTAGAACACACATAATACAGGGAGCCAGGGGAAACAATGCCCAGTGGAGCAGCTTTCCCTCTAGAAACGTCTACACTACAGCGGCTACCGTGCAGCAGGTGTGACGCTGTAGCACCAAACTGTGGGCCCTTCCTACATCGACGGAAGGGGGTTTTCCTGTTGCTGTAGCTAGTCCACCTCTCCAAGAGACAGCAGCTGGGTTGATGGAGGCGTTCTTCCGCCAACCCAGCTGCATCTACAGCCAGGGGTTAGGTCAACCGAACGACGTCCACAGGGTGCAACGTCTTTCACAGCCTTGAGAGATGTAGTTAGGTCGACTGCAGTTTTTAGATGAAAACCAGGTCTCAGAAAACACAGATTCCATGAAATTGACACGTTGCCTGTGACTGTATCGGGTTTTCTCAATTTTTGATGGAAAACGATCGCAGCCGTTTATTTCAGCAGCATCCATTTGATTACATTGTATATTACATGACAGCATAAAAGTCGAAAGATTTTGACCTGATTGAAACATTTTGATGATGTCTGTTGAGATATTTCCAAAACGAAATTTTTGGAAACCTCATTTTGCTGTAAATTTCAACGTTGTGCTCTGATTGAGAACAACAGCAAAAAAACCACCACCGAACCTCCCGATATTTTTGGAATATCCCATGGAACGGAAATTCAATTTTCCGGCTTCTTCTAACAATAAGTAAAGTCCCCTCCTCTCAGGAATTAAAGGTGATTCTGAATGTTATTAGGGAGGCAACTTCCCCTTGATTCTCAGGCTGATCATGGGACCACCGGGTCTCAAAGCATGCACACGACTGCTTGAGAGAAAGGACTGGACTTTAGGCACTTTTGTGGCCCAACCACTGACTAGGAGGAGACAAAGAGCCGCACTCGGCAGAGAGCCTGGCAAGCTTTCTTCCAACACATGCTTTCCCACTGCCGCCTCTAGGCTAGAGTGGTGAGTTCAGTCCCCAATAGCCCACATGGAGACCAGACGTGGTGGGAGGTTTGGGACATTTATAACCTTGCAGGGGAAAATGCAGAGATAATGGAATACCTACAGCTGAGTAGGCCATTAGATTTAATACAAAGAGACTCTTCTCTGGATCTTTGTTTGAGAAGTCTAGACACTAACACGGATTATTTCCCCCCTCCCCTTTGTTCCACAGGTTTCCGGTATCTGGTCCAGCTGTGAGAAACAGTTGTGGGGTGATAAAGGGGAATCAGATGCGTTCGGAAATGTGCAGCGCTGAATTTAAGTGGATTTGTCAGAAAGAAGCCGCCCTGATCTAAGCAATGACAGTAGGGAGGCAGTATCCTTGGAAATAATAGATTCCTAGATAGAAAGGCCATTCTGATTGTCTACTCTGACCTCCTGCATAACAAAGGCCAGTGGTAAAAAGCTGACAGGAGAGAGCTACATGCTCCTCATAGTTAGGGTGACCAGATGTCCTGATTTTATAGGGACAGTTTTGATATTTGGGGCTTTTTCTTATATAGGCACCTATTATTAGGTGACCAGATAGCAACTGTGAAAAAACGGGACAGGAGGTGGAGGGTAATAGGCTCCTATATAAGAAAAAGTCCCCCAAAATGGGACTGTCCCTTTAAAAACGGGACATCTGGTCACCCTACCTATTACCCCCCACCCCCTTTCCCGATTTTTCACACTTGTTATCTGGTCACCCTACTCCCAGTCCTCTGAAAGGTCCAGCTTACCCCTGTGACAGTGAGAATTTTCTGTCATATTTTTGTATGACTCCTGTGCGTGCCTGAGTTTCCCCTGTACGCTGCATCATCACCTAGGAGGTCGAAAAGGGCTGGTTACTCTCAGGCAGGCTACTATGCAGGGGTGGTTGACGCCTGTCTCGAGTGTGAGGCCCATGTGATTGGAAGTCCATGAAGACAATGGCAAAGCCAATCCCCCAGGACCATGGATGGCCCACCTCTTCGCCGGAAGCCAGCTGTGTTTGAGCAGCTGGACAACAAAGGACTGAGAAGGGGCCGGTGGGACTGGCCTGAGAACTTGACCAAAGAGGACAGAGTGGGAGCTGGGGACATATCACTTGGCTGGGGCTCTGGGCCAACCAGAATGGACCTTGCTGCAGCTTTCTTTTCTCTATGTTAACCAAGGACTCCCTACACTGTGTTCCAGATAGCTAATAAACCCTCCTGCTTTTACCACTCTGGCTGGGAGTCATGGCAGATGCTGAAGGAGGGGTGCATGGCTCCTTTTGGGGGTACAAGTCTCCCTCCGATGCCCATCTCAGGTGGCCTTGCTGAAGGGAGCTCACAGCTTGAAGCAGCAGTGCTGGAGACTTGGAGGTTCAGTCCAAGGAGGTGGTGAAGCCAAAGGGCTGACCCTGGTGACCGAGTGAGACCCTAAGGGAGTCTGGAACCCAAGGAGTCCTCCCAGGGACTGTTCTAAAGCACTGGGCATGTGGATCCGTGACAAACCCCAATAACCATCATCCTTAGCATGTAGCGCCCTTCTCGGTGCTTTACAAAGGCAAGTGATCACCATTATTGTAGGGGTGGAGGGGGAAATGGAAGCAGAGATAGAATCACAGAAATATAGGACTGGAAGGGACCTCGATAGAGCATCTAGTCCAGTCCCCTGCACTGAGGCAGGACTAAGTATTATCTAGACCATCCCTGACAGGTGTTTGTTCAAATTGTTATTAAAAACCTCCAGTGATATAAACTCCACAATCTCTCTATGTAATTCGTTTCAGTGGTTAATTACCCTGACAGTTAGAAAGTTTTTCCTAAAGGTCTAACCTAAATCTCTCTATTTTTTTTTTAATCTAATGTATTTATTTAATACGGAGCCCTCGTTACTACAGTCACTATCTTTAACGTCTATTTCTCCTCCCACCCGTGCCCTGTCACCTAAGCCACCTCCAAGTCCATTGCTAAGGGCCGCTCTGAACCATCCCACGCTCCAGATTCCACCCCAGGTGAGGAGGGGAAGGCTGGGTGGCGCTGGCTGCTTCTGCAGTTGATCAGGCAACTCAGACTCTTCCCCGCACCAAATTAGTTGGCCAGCTGCTAGAAAATCCCCTTTTCTTCCTTCCACCTGGACACAGCCCTGCTGGCACCGAGGAGGCGCTGAAGCGAATGCAGGGAAGAAGACAGAACAAAACCACAGACCCAGCAATGAGGTCATTTATTTACACAAAGTGCAAAAGAGTACAAACATGGATTTACAGACAAAGGTTTAAGCAGCACCTGTACTCTTATTCACAAGCGTTTCTCAAGTATACAGAATACTGTAGCCCATTAGTGGGTTCACTGGGGGACTCTCTCTATTTCGCCCTGGCTCAAAGTCTCTCCCAAGATAGGCAGCTTGTGGGAGGCTCGCTGGGATGACGGATGGTGAAATTAAGCCCTGACTCTTGCCTTTTCACAGTTTGGTCTCGGCATTATTGCGAACGCCCTGATTTCCTACATTTCCTTAAACAGCTACTTTACACCACTGCAGAACGGGTGTAAGACTGGGTTTGTACCTACAAATCAGATCGGCCTAGCGGCATCGCTCGGGGCTGGGAAAAATTTTACACCCTGTGCACCATAGTACAATCGACTGTAGATGTAGCTTGACAGAAGAATTCCCTCAGAGAGGTCGATCAAATACACCCCCGGCAAAATTCCTTCTCTCGTTGTCACTCAGTCTCAAACTTCTGAGAGAGACAAGGTGGGGGAGGGAATGTCTTTTATCCTGGGCCCAACACAGCTACAACACGCGACAAGGGAAGATATCGAATTTTGCCACCTCTGTGGAAACTCCACAACATGAAGGAAAAAGGAAGCAAAGCTTAAAGAAGTTAATGGGCGACAGGGGACGGATCACTTAATGATTGCCCTGTTCTGTTCTTTCCCTCTGAAGCACCTGGCATTGGCCACTGTCGGAAAACAGGACCCTGGGCTAGATGGACGTTTGGTCTGACCCAGTGTGGCTGTTCTTATATTCTAAGTTGGTCCAATAAAAGACATTACTTCCAGGTTCTAAGACACTTGGATGGGAATTTCAAAAGCATCTGTCTAAAGGCTTTTAAATGACTGGATAACCCTTTCGGGAACGAATTCCTACTGAGGTTAATCAACTCATCACCTCTAGGAAGGAGAGATCGGACTCTGCTGTGTAGGATACAAACACATTAAGAAATAAACAGAGACAAGGGCTGCATTTAAGCATGCGGCAGTAGGAAGCCCCAGCCATTCTGCTCGGATGCTGTGTCCCTTTTCCCCGGCATTCCCTGTTTGGGGCTGCGAGGTTCTCTGGGCGAGTCTTACTGAAGTTTGTTTGGACAGCAGCCAGCAAAATGGGGCCCCTGACCTTGATTGGAGCCTCCGGGTGCCACTGTGATGTAAATATCCTCAGAGAAGGGATCAGCAGCAAATCACTCAGCGGCACCGTTTGCACCCCGGCCACCAGCACCCAACGTAGCACCGAAGAGTCAGCTCTGCATTGCTCTTCTCCTGGAGCAGCCCTTCGGCAGCAAGGAAATGCTTCCTTCAACCGCAGCCCGGAGTCTGGAACTCGCCAGCCATCTTATCGGCGCCCTGCAGGTGGCGCTGTCACGTTACAGCAGCGCAGATGATCGCAGCAGTGACCTGGCTCCTCCCGTCGCAATATATGCAGATAGCGCAGCAGCAAAAGCAGATCGGGAGTCCAACAAGCCTGGCCTGGCCAGTCCCACCCACGTCGGGCACCGAGCGCCATGGCCCGCCGGCTTTTCCCTAGCCCTTCGGGCGCGCGTCGCGTTGGGCGCAGATCCAGTTGCGCAGCGTGTGGCACCACGAGGAGCCGACGGCCTTGTCGTTCAGATAGGCGCAGCGGCCGTCGGCTCGGATTTCAAACCTGCAACACAAGCGCCGCGGGGCCGTGAGTCGCGGCGGAGCATTCTGCGTGGCGCAGCCGATGAAAGCAAGCAGCAACGGGGCCTTAATTACCCTGCTCTCCCCCACGCTGCCTACCCGCTGCATCGGGGCCCAGCATCCCCTTGTGATTTGTTTGAATATCAAACTCGGTTCATTTCATGATGTCCTCTCATGTGGAGCACGCAGCCCTGGGGTTAGCAGTGGTATGTCCCTAATGCAGGCAAAACGTCAGGCCGGACGGGGATCAGACCAAAGGTGGGATGTTTCCAGCCATTCACGCTATGCAATCTGATTGTACCTTCTGTTGCCCCCAACCCTTGGTCTGTCTTGTCTAGTTAGACTGTGAACTCTTTGGGGCAGGGACTGTCTCTCGCTGTGTGTCTGTGCAGTGCTCGGCACAATGGGGCCCTGATCTCAGCTGGGGCAGGGACTGTCTCTCCCTGTGTGTCTGTGCAGCGCCCGGCACAACGGGGCGCTGATCTCAGCTGGGGCAGGGATGGTCTCTCGCTGTGTGTCTGTGCAGCGCCCGGCATAACGGGGTCCTGATCTCAGCTGGGGCAGGGACGGTCTCTCCCTGTGTGTCTGTGCAGCGCCCGGCACAACGGGGCCCTGATCTCAGCTGGGGCAGGGACTGTCTCTCCCTGTGTGTCTGTGCAGTGCCTGGCACAACGGGGCCCTGATCTCAGCTGGGGCAGGGACGGTCTCTCCCTGTGTGTCTGTGCAGCGCCCGGCACAACGGGGCCCTGATCTCAGCTGGGGCAGGGACTGTCTCTCCCTGTGTGTCTGTGCAGCGCCCGGCACAACGGGGCCCTGATCTCAGCTGGGGCAGGGACGGTCTCTCGCGGTGTGTCTGTGCAGCGCCCGGCACAAGGGGGCCCTGATCTCAGCTGGGGCCTCTGGGTGCTACCATAATACCAACATCAATTCTATTACTACTCCTAAAAGGTATCTTGGACCAGATCGGTGACACAGGGGACATCAGTCAATAACGTTGCTACAACAGTGCAAACAAACGCCCACGTACGGAAAACCTAAGATCCCCTCAAAGCCAGCCCCATTAAACAGCGCAGCGCCCCCCAATCCCGCACCGACTAGGAGTTCCAAAATACCATGTCCAGTCTTTTTAATGCCAGAAAAAGATTACCGGTGGTTTTGTCTTCCTACCAATCTTAGACGGGTTCAGATTCAATGCTTATTCGAGTCACATGTGTCCCAACACTTAAAAAGAGAGAAGACTCACAGGTTGTTGAATTCTGCACCATTCGTCCATCTCCAGGGCTCGCCCTCTTCCCTCCGCAGGCCGATCCAGTGCTCGGAAAGGCCTTTATAGCGCAGCATGAAAGCCTTTGTAGAACAAAAAAAGGAAGACGTTATTTCGGGGTGGGTCCCCCTCCCTGTCTCCTGCTGAAGTTGTTCCACGTTGCATAGGACACTTGAACAGTTGCTGGGGCCGAGAGTGTGTGAGACGGACTCTCTAGCCTGGCAGTTGGGTCACTCACCTGCGAAGAGACCCAAGTTCAGGTCCCTGCTCCAGGCCCATTTTATAGTCTGGAGGCGTCTCACCTTTTGCTGCAGGGTGTCGATCGTAGCCAGGGAGGCTCCGAAGGAGGAGCAGTTGCTCTGGCTGTAGGTCCAGTTTCCTTCGGCCTCTGAGAAATAGTAACATTTCCCTAGGTACCCAACCCAGCCAGCAGGGCACCAAGGGACAGCAGGAGAGCCCGGAGGATCAAAACCTAGTTTCAGTGCTACCCCTGGGGGAAAAAGAGAGAAAGTAACAGACACAGGGTGACAGAGACACATCTGTTCCTATGCAATTATACGCAGCAGTCAGAATGTCACACATAAGCTTTCCCCCTGAGATTAACGCAGCCCATCCTGTGCCCAGCGCTCAGGTCTGTATATTTGATTCAGTGCAGAAAAGGATTTTATTTTTAAGAAGAAAAGCATCTGGCTGAAAGTCACAGCAGAAGACTACAAGATCAGCCACACTGGGTCAGATTAATGGTCCATCTAGCGCTGTATCCTGTCTTCAGACATTGGCCAATGCCAGGTGCCCCAGAGGGAATGAACAGAACAGGGAATCATCAAGTCATCCATCCCCTGTTGTCCAGTCCCCACTTCTGGCAGTTGGATATTCGGAGCTGCATCTCTGATCATCTTGGCTAATAGCCATTGATGAACCTATTCTCCATGAACTTATCTAATTCTTTTTTGAACCCCATTAGATTTTTGGCCTGCACCACATCCCCTGGCAAGGAGTTCCACAAGTTGACTGTGCGTCGTGTGAAGAAATACTGCCTTTTGTTTGTTTTAAACCTGCTGCCTATTCATTTCATCAGGTTACCCCTAGTTCTTGTGTTCTGTGAAGGGGTAAACGATACTTCCTTATTATCTTTCTCCGCCCCAGTCATGATTTTACAGACCCCTCTCATATCACCCCCTTAGTTTTCTATTTTCTAAGTTGAACAGTCCCAGTCATTTCTTTTTTTTTCTCCTCGTACGGAAGCTGTTCCATTCCCCTCATCATTTTTGTCACCATTCTCTGTACCTTTTCCAATTCGAATATAGCTTTTTTGAGTTGAGGTGACCAGAACTGAGCGCCGTATTCAAGGCGTGGTTGTACCACAGATTTACTTCGTGCCATTTATGATATTTTCTGTCTTATTATCTAATCTCTTTCCTAACGGTTCCTAGTATTCTGTTAGTTTGTTTGACTGTCACTGCACATTGAACGGATGTTTTCAGAGAACTAGCCAAGATGACTCCAAGATCTCTTTCTTGAGTGGCAACAGCTAATTTAAACCCATCATTTGGTATGTATAATTGGGACTGATTTTTTCTAAGGTGAATTACTTTGCACTTATTAACATTGTTTAATACATCAGGTAGCCTGCATTATTAAAAAAACAACAACAATTAGATAAAGTCCAGCCACAAGAGGGCACCAGAGTCTCATCACAAAACTTTGCACTGACTGGCTCGGAGAAAGGTTTTAACTCAGTGGTGGGCAACCTGCAGCCCGCCAGAGTAATCTGATTGCGGGCCGTGAGACATTTTGCTGACATTTGACTTTCCGCAGGCACCGCCCCCTGCAGTTCCCAGTGGCCGCGGTTCTCTGTTTCTGGCCAATGGGAGCTGCGGGAAGCGCTGGCCGCTGCTCCCCACAGCTCCCATTGGCCGGGAACAGAGAACCGCAGCCACTGGGAGCTGCGGGGGGCGGTGCCTGCAGACGGTCAACGTCAGCAAAATGTCTCCTGGCCCGCAATCAGATTACCCTGATGGGTGGCTGACCATTGTTTTAACTCATTCCACCTCTCGTTCAGAGGCCTCTTTATTGGCTATCGCATCAGATAAAAGACGACCAAGTAACAAAACTAAAGACCTCATTGAAATTTTAACCCTTTCAGGGCAAAAAAGGAGGCTTAGGGACTGGCGCCCGTGAATCATATCACAGAGATGGTTTGAAGGGCAAATGAGGCAGTCATGTTAAGGGCAGTTGGAGCAAGAGTCTTGTATAAATCCACTATGGCCGAACTATCTGAGGCAAGAAGAGAGAAAGCCGTGGGATTGCGGCCGCTCCTGGGCCGAATGGAAAACAGAATGGAGCAGGGAGCGCTGAACTCTCACCTGACAAAACCACGATGGCAATGATAGCAATGGTCAAGAGTATAAAGAGGAATTTACGTGTACAGTGTTTCCAGGGCTTGGCCCAACGCTGAGCACCTGAAAGAGAGAAAGCTGTCAGTTCTCCTGGAGGAGGAGGATGTGAGGACCCAGAGTTATTAATACCAGCATGTCAGCTGTCAGATAGGGCATTTAGTTAAATGGCTCCTGCTTTCTCTCCCTTCTGCTCATTGTTCCGGTCCAGGCTCTCTGGCGTTGTGATCCCGAGTATCCCAGGGCTGACTGGCTCCCAACTAACAGGGGAGGGGAATGTGTCTCATTCTGCTGTCTCTTCCCTGCCTGTGCCCCCTATCCAGGAGATCAGACTCTCTCTCAGACGTCAAGCCCACAAACCTAGTGGCCCTACATTAAGTCAGGATGCTCTGAGACAAGCTGTGGGGGGTGGGGGGGAGAGGAGATGCTGGAAATTTGACTCCCTTAGGAGGAGAAGCAGTATACATTTGGTACTAGTGTCCCTAATGAGCAGAGAAATTGCTACAGGATGGAAAATGTTCCCATTCCATATTACAGGGACTGCAGCCATTACAGTATGATAGACGATGTTGATTTACACCTATCCTGCATTAGAAGGCATTTACACAACAGACCAGAAACACCAGCGCCAAATAGAGAGAGAAAATAACCTCTCATCTTCTACTTGAGATTCCCTTGTTTCTGCATCTCAGGATTGTACTAGCCCTTTTGGCCACAGCCTTGCATGGCGAGCTCACGTTCAGCTGTTTATCCACCATGACCTCCAAATCTTTTTCAGAGTCCCTGCTTCCCAGGAGAGCGTCCCCCATCCAGTTAGCATGGCCTGGGTTCCTTGTTCCCAGATGTACATGCTGACACTGTGCTGTGTTCAAACACCTACTGTTTGCTTGCCCCCAGCTTATGAAGCGCTCCAGATCTCTCTGAAGGAAGAGGGCAGGTCACTGATTCAGAGCGATCTAGATCACTTGGTAAACAAGGGGAACAAATAATTAATAATGGGCTCTTCAGTCTCGCAGCGAAAGGTACAACACGATCCAAGGGCTGGGAGTTGACGGTAGACAAAGTCAGGCTGGAAAGAAGGTGTACATTTTTGCTAGTGAAAGTAATTAACCATGGGAACAATTTACCAAGGATCATGGCGGTTTCTCCATCACTGGCCATTTTTAACTCAAGACTGAACGTTTTTCTAACAGATCTGCTCTAGACATTATTTCGGGGAAGTTCTCGGGCCTATGCTATACAGGCGGTCAGACTAAATGATCACAACGATCTCTTCTGGCGTTCGAATCTATGAACCTGTAAATTCCTCCTCTACAGCACCTTCAGCACAAGGCACCTAGGTTGCTCTATAGACAGCCATGCATTCAAGGGAGGTGTCAGTTTAAAAAATGCCACCATTTGTCCAAAAATTTTCTGAAGAGACTAGTGCTGCAAGCCAGACCTAAGATTCTTGTGAGCGAAAGACACACGCCTCACAAGCAGGGCCGGCTGGCTCGCCCAGCAGTGTGGGTACGAACCTGCGTTCCACTATTGCGCGCACCCAACCCTGCCGACTTTGCTGCTGATGTAGCCCAAGTTCACGTGGCCTAGCTTGTGTTCAGACCGTCTGACAAGCTGTCCCACAATTCCTGGGTCTGCATGTTCCTGTCCTTCTGTCTCCCATCTTCCCACTTGTCTCCCATGAGCTGGAAGCAACCTGCTGGCTCAAATACAGTCGCCCTGGGTTTAACCCTTCGTTGCCACACAGACGACTTGCTTTGAAACACAGCTCCGCCTACTTTGTTAAAAAAGCAGAGAAGATGCCTATCAACCAGCGTGTCGCAGGATGGACAGAGACGTTCTCCCATAATACACCACGAACCAAGCCCTAGAACAGCTCTAGCTAGCCGGGCACTAGGAACCCTGGGACGCGCCCCCAGAAGCCACCGTGTCTGACCGGCGTCAGTGCATCCCCAGCATGGATGCAGCTGCCAGGATATACTGCAGGTATGAGGTGTGCATACCGATGCAGTACGGATGCTCACAGGCGAATTGGAAAGCACAGGCTTGCATGCCCGAGTACACAGACCCGGGTACCCTATGCAGTAGAGACATCCCCTAACTGAACCAAATTCCTCTTTTGTATGTGCAAATGCAGAATACTGGGCTCGCAATGCCTTGGGTGGATTAACCACACCCACTTCCGTCTTTGGCCATAAAGAGGGAAAGGAGAGGGCACCAGGGCCAAATCATCATGTGCAGGTGCAATATATGCTCCAGCCCAGAAATGTACGTGAGCCTCCTTAATAACCCACAACATTCCCACAGCTGTGCATAGAGCTGCAGGTACAAAATGAGGTAACAACACATAGGAGAGGGGTTTGGGGTGATCAGATACGCCTGACTGCACATGCAAATGCTGCATCCTCCTTTGAAAGGGCAACCTCAGTATTTAAACAAGGTTACGTTTCTCCTGTGTTATGGAGAGTGTGGACAGAGGGGGGGAAAAATGCAGGTTAACCATGCATTAACCATGCATGCCGTAAGGCCTCTTCTAATCCTGCCACACATCTAGGCTAAAACATGTTTGTCCTGTCCACTGGTAAGAAGAGTTTTGTTATAACACAGAAGAGCCACAACCACGTTTCAGATCTGTATCTAAACATGGCTATTCTTCCAGTGTCGGTGGGTCTTACATTTATCTCTCCCTCTACCCTGTACCCGAGCAGCGAGGCTCTGGTTACCTGGTTCTCCTGCCCTCTCTTGATCCCCATTGTTATTAAGAGGGTCCTCAGCAGAATTCTCAGGCTCTCGTCTCTGAGTGAGATGCATGGTCTATGAACACTGGGCTCTGCTCAACTCTCTCTCAGGCTGAAGGTGTGTTTAGAAGAGGAACTGCTGTCATTTGAAGACCTGAAATCCAAGATTTAAGAGTCAGGACATTTGGGTTTTGTCATTCATTGCCACACGGTGACCAAAACAAACCGCCAGGGCTTTTAGCAGGGGCAAGTCTTACATTGCATTGGCACCTTCAATCTAAAAATATCTTAGAAACATTGATGCACACTGTGGACGAGGATTTTTTCAGCCAGTCACTGAATGCAGGCATTCCTGGGGCAGCTGGTTAATGGCACATAGCTACAGGAAAAAAAAATTAATCTTATCATAAACTGTTAACTGCCTACCTGCACAAGAAACTGCAGTGGGAATTTGAAGGAAGCAGAAAATCATATACCCTGTTTAAATCTGGTCTGGATCAGGGGCGTAATCAGAATTTTCCTGACAGGGACCTAAGGGTGCTGATTTCAGTGGGGGCGTTTCTCTGGTGCAAAGCATGTGATGAGGTGAGTGTGTGTGTGTGACCCCATCAGCCTTGGGCTCCTCCCAGTCTGGGGTTCTCAGCCGCCCAGCCAGAGGAGGGACCAGAGGCTGCAGCCCCTTGTGGCCAGGGGCTCTGGAGGGGTCGAGCCCCAACCAGCCCTGGTTGCGCCCCGGCTCTGAATGCTACTTTAACAGTAGCTTGGGAAATTCATGTCTTGCATGTAACCCAGTGCTATCCCTCTCACAGCTCCCACGCTGTTTTGACAGCACCCTGGCTGCCTGCCACCTACCACGATTAGAGCTAAGACACTGAACTAGTGTCACAGCTGTCAATTCCAGAATAAGGCCTCGTAGAATCATAGAATATCAGGGTTGGAAGGGACCTCAGGAGGTCCAACCCCCTGCTCAAAGCAGGGCCGATCCCCAGCTAAATCATCCCAGCCAGGGCTTTGTCAAGCCTGACCTTAAAAACCACTAAGGAAGGAGATTCCACCACCTCCATAGGTAACGCATTCCAGTGCTTCACCACCCTCCTAGTGAAATAGCTTTTCCTAATATCCAACCTAAACCTCCCCCACTGCAACTTGAGACCATTACTCCTTGTTCTGTATACATTAGAGACAATTGCCCTAGTGTAGCTACACTTGCAAACCCCTAAGAAACCTGCTGCACTGGTGCAATTTACACCACTATCTTACCAGGGAAAGGCCTTGTCCACATTCAGCATCGCACAATACAAATTATTACAATTCAGTTAAACCCATGGTGCTTTAAAGTCAAACAGCTGCCCACAAAAGGCTCTGCACTGGTTTATTTGATGGCTGGTCCACGATTTAGGCTCTTTGGCTATTGTTATACAAGTAATCAGAGCTGGTTGAAAACTTTCTGACGGAAGAATTTTCCATCAGATGATATTGATTTGTCAAAATCAAAATGTGCTGCAGGACCATTTTGTTTAGGAAAAAAACCAAAATTTTGTTTAGGAAAAAAAATCAAAATGATTCTTTGGGATGAGGTCAAGTTTTTGTTTCAATTTTTAATTTTGAAATAATGTTTTTGTTTCAAAATTTCAGATTTTATAGTACATAAATTACACTATAAATTAAAGTTGGAACTGAAACATTTTATTACACTTGCTAACCATCACTCATACAAGGGAGGCACATGCCACCCGCCCTATGCTCATGGAGACAGGTGTCTCACAAACAGGGAGACTCTCCCAAGCTGTCTCCTCCTTGTATTATCATTGACCAGCATCCCACTGTGCTAGGCGCTGTGCAAACACAGAAGAAAGAAGACAGCCCCTGCCACAAAGAGTTTGCAATCTACGCCTTGGGGTATGTCTACAGTTGAAACTCTACAGATGTGCGGCTGCAGCCCTATAGCATAGACACTTCCTCAGTGCAGCGTAGAGATTTCCTATCGCGACGGAAGGGGCTCTTCTGTCTCTGTAGTAAATCCACCTCTCCCAGGGGTGGCCGCGGGGTCGACAGAAGAATTCTTCCATCCACCTAGCGAGCTTCGGGTCGGCTTCACGACACCGCACGGGGCACGACATTTTGCACAGCCTGGAGCGCCGTAGCGAAGCGGACCTAACTCTGTCATGGGGACCAGGGCCTGGGTCGACCCTGGAAAGTGATATTGGCATAGCTACGTCGACAAGAAGCGTGGGGGGGACCCCCCCCAAACATCCCAGACCGACATAGCGACGCCAACGTTTAACACGCGGCGTAGACGCTACGTCGACAGAAGAACGCTTCTCACACGGCTAACGTCGTTTTGGGGGACTCCTCCGCTGAGGCCTATTAGCAGCCCCCCCCCCGCTTAGACTCCCCCATTAGCAGCCCCCCATTGACCCTCTCCACTTAGGATTCCCCCATTGACCCCCCCATAGCAGCCCCTCCCCCCTTGGGTGTCCCCCCCGTTAACCTCCTCCACTTCAGAGTCCCCCATGAGGAGCCCCCCCATGAGCAGCCCCCGCACTTGATCCCCCCCCACTTTACGGGGCGCCCCCAAGCCGATTCGAAGGGGCAGTGGGGGGGGAAGGACCTTTCCCCCGCGCATGCGCTGTGGAGGTTCCGCGAGGGCGAGCGGCGCGGCGTGTCCCCTCCGGCTCGCCGTACTAGGAGGCGGTTTTGGTTTTTTTTTACTTTCGGGTCTCGCCGCCGCCATTTTACCCAGAGTTTCCCTCGTGGCCGAGGTGAGGATCCATCGGGGGGGGGGTGTGTCTCCGGCTGTGCAACCCCCCCACTCCTCGACTGCGTGTTGTCGGAGGAGCCCCGGCGCCCCCCATCAGCATCCTGCCGCCTCCCCCGGCTGTGCCCCACCGGTAGCGTGACCCCCCCCCACTCCCAGCGGACGGGGTGTCCCTGCCCCCCGAAAGCTCGTGCGCACCCCCGTGTTAAGTGCCCCCCCCGGATCCGGGCGGGGCGCCTCGGAGCCACCCTTGTGCACAGCCCCCCCCATCAGGGTGCAGCCTGCGCAGCGCCCCCCTCTCACCTCCCGAGACAGAGCCAGCTGCGGGGGGCGGGCGGGGGGTGGATCCCTGGGTGGCCCCCTCCTCCTCGCCCTCCTCCTCGTCCTGGACCCAGGGGCGGCTCCGTCTCTGGAAGTTCAAAATAATTTCAGGTGGCCCCCGCGCAGGCGCTGGCTGGGCGCGTTGTGTGGGGCTGGCTCCCCTCTGCTCGCCGGCCTGACCCGCACTGGCCCCAGCCCGGGATGCCCCTCCAGCCCTGGGCTGATGCCTGCTGTGGCTTCCCGCGCCTGCTTCACCCTAAGACCACCAAAAAAAAAAAAAAAACCCAACAAAAACGAAACACATAGGCACCCACAACAACTTTTTGTTTAACAGTTTGACTCTGTCCCACCAAGTGAACAGAGCAGGATTTGGTTCCCGGGGGGGGGTCAAGGGAGGTTATTCTTCAACACAGGTTTCAGAGTAGCAGCCGTGTTAGTCTGTATTTGCAGAAAGAAAAGGAGGACTTGTGGCACCTTAGAGACTAACCAATTTATTTGAGCATCAGCTTTCGTGAGCGACAGCTCACTTCATCGGATGCATGCTGTGGAAAATACAGACCATGTTTTATACACACAAACCGTGAAAAAATGGGTGGTTATCACTACAAAAGGTTTTCTCTCCCCCCCACCCCACTCTCCTCCTGGTAATAGCTTATGTAAAGTGATCACTCTCCTTACAACGTGTATGATAATCAAGGTGGCCCATTTCCAGCACAAATCCAGGTTTTCTCCTCCCCCCCCCCGCCCAAACCCACTCTCCTGTTGGTAATAGCTTATCTAAAGTGATCACTCTCCTTACAATGTTCAGAGTAACAGCCGTGTTAGTCTGTATTCGCAAAAAGAAAAGGAGGACTTGTGGCACCTTAGAGACTAACCAATTTATTTGAGCATAAGCTTTCGTGAGCTACAGCTCACTTCATCCGATGCATCACTCTCCTTATAATGTATCACTTTAGATAAGCTATTACCAACAGGAGAGTGGGTTTGTGGGGGGGGGGGGTGGAGAAAACCTGGATTTGTGCTGGAAATGGCCCAACTTGATTATCATACACATTGTAAGGAGAGTGATCACTTTAGATGAGCTATTACCAGCAGGAGAGTGGGGAGGGGGAGGTATTTTTTCATGCTTTGTGTGTATAAAAAGATCTTCTACACTTTCCACAGTATGCATCCGATGAATTGAGTTGTAGCTCACGAAAGCTTATGCTCAAATAAACTGGTTAGTCTCTAAGGTGCCGCAAGTACTCCTTTTGTTTTTGCGAATACAGACTAACACGGCTGTTACTCTGAAAGGGGAAGTAGGTTACCTTGCATAATGACTTAGCACAGTCATTTAACACAGCGGCTCTCAACCTTTCCAGACTACCGTGCCCCCCTTTCTGGAGGCTGATTTGTCTTGCGTTTCCCTCCCCCCCCCCCCCACAAGTTTCACCTCGCTGTAAAACGGCTTGCGTACCGAATCAGACATAAAAACGCTGAAGTGATACTGCCCCCCTTACTCAACAATTGCTGCCTTTTTCATTTTTACCGGAGGATTATAAAAAATCAATTGGCAGAGAAGTATTGTCCGTTTCAGTGCATAGCGCATAGAGCGGTATAAACAAGTCGTTGTCTGTCTGAAATTTTAGTTGGTACTGACTCCACTCGTGTTTTTATGTGGCCTGTTGTAAAACTAGGCAAATAGCTAGATGAGTGGGTGTGCTCCTGGAAGATCTCTGCGTACCCCGAGGAGTACACGCACCTTGGCTTGCGAACCACTGCTTTAACACAGCTGTGCTGGGTCGTGAATGAAGATTTACTGTGTATATAATGACGGCGCACAGAGATAGAATCATAGAACTGGAAGGGACCGCGAGAGGTCATCTAGTCCAGTTCCCTGCACTCAAAGCAGGACTAAGTATTCATCCCTGACAAGTGTTTGTCCAACCTTCTCTTAAAAATCCCCAATGATGGAGATTCCACAAGCTCCCTAGGCAATTTATTCCAGTGCTTAACCACTCAGACAGGAAGTTTTCCCTGATGTCCAACCTAAACCTCCCTTGCTGCAATTTAGGCTCATTGCTTCTTGTCCTGTCAGAGGTTAAGAAGAACAATTTTTCTCCCTCCTCTTGTAACAACCTGTTATGTACTTGAAAACAGTTGTCATGTCCCCTCTGAGTCTTCTCTTCTCCAGACTAAACAAACCCAATTTTTTCAATCTTCCCTCATAGGTCATGTTTTCTGGACCTTTAATAATTTTTGTTGCTTTTCTGGACTTTCTCCAATTTGTCCACATCTTTCCTGAAATGTGGTGCCCAGAACTGGACACAATACTCCAGTTGAGGCCTAATCAGCACAGAGTAGAGTGGAAGAATTACTTCTTGTGTCTTGCTTACAACAATCCTGCTAATACATCCCAGAATGATGTTTGCTTTTTTTGCAACAGCATTACACTGTTGACTCCTATTTAGTTTGTGGTCCCCTATGACCCCCAGATCCCTTTCCGCAGTACTCCTTCCTAGGCAGTCATTTCCCATTTTGTATGTGTGCAACTGATTGTTCCTTCCTAAGTAGAGTACTTTGCATTTGTCCTTCTTGAATTTCATCCCATTTACTTCAGACCGTTTCTCCAGTTTGTCCAGATCATTTTGAATTTTAATCCTATCCTCCAAAGCACTTGCAACCCCTCCCAGCGTGGTATCATCCGCAAACTTTATAAGTGTACTCTCTATGCCATTATCTAAATCATTGATGAAGATATTGAACAGAACCGATCCCTGCCAGACTCCACTCATTATGCCCTTCCAGCATGACTGTGAACCACTGATAATTACTCTCTGGGAACGGTTTTCCAACCAGTTATGCACCCACCTTATAGTAGCTCCAGCTAGGTTGTATTTCCCTAGTTTGTTAATGAGAAGGTCATGCGAGACAGTATCAAACGCCTTACTAAAGTCAAGATATACCACATCTACTGCTTCCTCCCATCCACAAGGCTTGTTACCCTGTCAAAGAAAGCTATCAGGTTGGTTTGACAAGATTTGTTCTTGACAAATCCAAGCTGACTGTTATTTATCACCTTATTATCTTTCTAGGTGATTGCAAATTAATTGCTTAATTATTTGCTCCATTATCTTTCTGGGTACAGAAGTTAAGCTGACTGGTCTGTAATTCTCCGGGTTGTCCTTATTTCCATTTTTATAGGTGGGCATTATATTTGCCCTTTCCCAGTCTTCTGGAATGTCTCCCGTCTTCCATGACTTTTCAAAGATAATTGCTAATGGCTCAGATATCTCCTCAGTCACCTCCTGGAGTATTCTAGGATGTATTTTATAAGGCCCTGGTGATTTGAAGACACCTAACCTGTCTAAGTAATTTTTGACTTGTTCTTTTCCTATTTTAGACTCCGATACTACCTCATTTTCACTGGCATTTACTACGTTAGATGTCCAGTCGCCACCAACCTTCTTGGTGAAAACTGAAACAAGGAAGTAATTAAGCACCTCTGCCATTTCCACATTTTATGTTATTGTCTTGCCTCCCTCATTGAGTAACGGGCCTACTCTGTCCTTGGTCTTCCTCTTGCTTCTAACGTATTTGTAGAATGTTTTCTTGTTACCCTTTATGTTTCTAGCTAGTTTGATCTTGTTTTGTGCCTTGGGTTTTCTAATTTTGCCCCTACATACTTGTGTTATTTGTTTATATTCATCCTTTGTAATTTGACCAAGATTCCACTTTTTGTAGGACTCTTTTTTGAGTTTTAGATCATTGAAGATCTCCTGGTTAAGCCAGGGTGGTCTCTTGCCCGACATCCTCTCTTTCCTACGCAGTGGGATAGTTTGCTCTTGTGTCCTTAATAATGTCTCTTTGAAAAATTGCCAACTGTCTTCAATTGTTTTACCCCTTAGACTTGCTTCCTATGGGATTTCACCTAACAACTCCCTGAGTTTGCTAAAGTCTGCCTTCTTGAAATCCATTGTCTTTATTGTGCTATTCTCCCTCCTACCATTCCTTAGAATCAGGAACTCAACCATTTCATGATCACTTTCACCCAAGTTGCCTTCCACTGTCAAATTCTCAACCAGTTCCACCCTATTTGTCAAAATCAAATCTAGAACAGCCTCCCCCTTAGTAGCTTTCTCCTCCTTCTGAAATAAAAAATTGTCTCCAATACGTTCCAAGGACTTGTTGGATAATCTGTGCCCTGCTGTGTTCTTTTCCCCACAGATGTCTGGGGAGTTGAAGTCTCCCATCACCACCAAGTCCTGGGCTTTGGATGATTTTGTTAGTTGTTTAAAAAAAGCCTCACCCATCTCTTCTTCCTGGTTAGGTGGTCTGCAGTAGACCCCCTACCATGACATCACCCTTGGTTTTTACCCCTTTTATCCTTACCCAGAGACTTTCAACAAGCCTGTGTCTTATTTCCATCTCAAGCTCCGTCCGAGCGTATACATTTTTAATACATAAGGCAACACCTTTCCCCCTGCCTGTCCTTCCTGAGCAAGCTGTACCCTTCTATACCAATATTCTAGTCAGGCGTATTATCCCACCAGGTCTCCGTGATGCCAACTATGACATAGTTGTGTTTATTTACTAGCATTTTGAGTTCTTCCTGCTTATTCCCCATACTTCTCGCATTAGTATACAGACATCTAAGATACTGATTTGATCCCCCCCCCCTTTATTTCTGCTATAACAGCCCATGCTCCCCCCCAGATTCTGACCCTTCTCCCAGGTCTCCATGTTTTGGACTTATTTGTGGGCTTTGGTCACCTGCCCCCGTCAAACGTAGTTGAAAGCCCTCCTCACCAGGTTAGCCAGTCTGTAGCCAAATAGGCTCTTCCCCTTCCTTGATAGGTAGACCCCATCTCTGCTTAGCAGTCCTTCTTCCTGGAACAGCATCCCGTGGTCAAGGAAACCGAAGCCCTCCTGTCAACACCATCCTCACAGCCAGATATTCACCTCCAGGATGCATCTGTCTCTGCCAAGGCCCCTACCCTTGACTAGAAGGACTGAAGAGGGAACCACCTGCGCTCCCAACTCGCTCACCCTTCTTCCCAGAGCCCTGTAGTCACTTCTGATCTGCTGAGGGTCGTACCTCAGATACCCCAGCTGAGCTCGGGGTCTCCCTTGTGCTGTGCAATTTACAAATACCTAGTGGCTATTAAAGTTCAAAAACAATTTATTTAGTGCAGAGCTGAAGCTATTGGCTGCCTTCCCAGAACATCAAGTTCTGCAGAACTCCGACTTGTGAAAACCAAGAAAGGCAGCGTTAAGATACACGTTTGAGTCCACGGGCGCTTGTGACATGCCCTTTGTTGTAAACCATATGCGCCCACTCTGTGGGTGCTCCAGCTCTGGAGCACCCGTGGAGAAAAATTAGCAGGTGCTCAGCACCCACCGACAGTCAAGCTCCTCCTCCCAGCGCCTTTTGCCCAGCCACGGCCCCTGCTGATCAACTTCTCCCCCTCCCGCTCACCGCAGACTGCTGTTTTGCAGCATTCAGGAGGCTCCGGGAGGGAGGGAGAGGCGGGAAGAGGCAGAGCGGGGACAGGGGCTTGGTAGAAGGGGTGGAGTGGGAGCAGGGCCTGGGGTGGAGGGGGAGGGTCGAGCACTCCCTGGCTAGAGGGGAACTGGGCGCCTATGTTGTAAATGATCAACATTTCTCACTTAGAAGACAGCACAGTCATTTCAATCTTGGTTTACACCACAAAAGCACCACTAAAAAAGATGAATCACTTCCAGTCAGCTGATTCACAAATCACTAACATGTAGGAAGTCAAAGGGACTCATTTCATAACCAGCCTCTAATTTGTAAAGAGCATGGAACAGCATGTTTTTTTTAAATTGTGTTAGCTAACATGGTAAAATCCTATGTGGGCAGTCTGTGGTTTTCACACACATTAACAGCCCCGGGGGAAATGCGTGACCAGTTAATGTGTGACAACAACTGTCTTGTCCACACTCGGATTTTACCAAACGTTAGCCAACATGGTGGTAAACCCTTTTTTCCTGCTGAAGCCAGGGCCATGGTGTGACTTAGAAATGTAGGGCTGAAAGTGACCTTGAGACGTCACCTAGTCCATTCCCCCAGCCTGAGGCAGGACCAGGTAAACCTTGATCATCCCTGACAGGTGTTTCTCCAGCCTGGTCTTAAAAACCTCCAATGATGGGGATTCTACAACCTCCTTTGGTAACCTGTTCCAGAGCTTAACTACCCTTAGAATTAGAAAATTGCTTTTAATATCCAATCTAAATCTCCCTTGCTGCCGAGTAAGCCGATTCCTTCTTGTCCTACCTTCACTGGACATGGAGAACAGTTGATCACCGTCCTCTTTATAACAACCCTTAACATATTTGCAGACTTCTTCTTTTCTCAAGACTAAACGTGCCTAGTTTTCTTAACCTTTCCTCAACGGTCAGGTTCTACTTGCTCAGGACCCTCCAACAAAGGACTCTCTTCCCAACCTCCAGCCACCTCCCCATCGTCAGCTGGGACAGAGAGGGAATCCAGACGTGAGCAGCACTCTGTGCTGGGGGGAAAGGAAACCCCAGAAAGAGGAATGAGAAGAGGGGGGAGAAGGAGAAGTTTGTGGTTCCAAATGAACTGAAGGACAAATGTTTGTTTTCATGTTTTTTAAACATGTGGTGTTAGTAAGTAAAACCACAAAGTGTGGATTCATTTAAACACTTGGTGTTAGTAAAACCACTAAGTGTGGGTTCATTCAAACAAAATCTCGCTGTTGCTCTCTCTCTCTCTCACACACACACAAACTCTCTCAAATCAACAAACTGAAGGGAAAAAGGAAGGTAGGTGGGATGCTGCTTTGGTTCGATAAATGGCTTGAAATACAACTGAGACCTCCAGGCCCCTTGTGCCAAATGGAAAGGGGAATGTATTATGTCTTGCAAAAGGATTTGTGTAGAGTTTGGATTTGGTTGCTTTCTAAAATCTTGTATGATTACGACATTTATCCCCCAAGGTCATTTGCCTTCTTGAAGCTTATGTGGGCGTTTTGTTTTTACTGCTTAAGTTCCGACCCTGCAGTGCTTCAGCGGACCCTCATGCCTGAAATCAGCAAGCTACTGTGCGCTCACTGAAATCAGCAACTTCTGTGTGCCTACAAAGAACTCATTGCAGGATTGGAGTGGCAGGTGTTTAAAGGCTGATCTTGCGTTCAGATGACAAACCAAACAAGTTTTTTTGATTGAGAAAAATTTCAGAACAGGGGACTGTTCTCTCGATTTCCTCTTCCCCCCCCCCCCTTTTTTTTTTACTGTGCTCCTTGTAAGGCTGATAAAGAATGAGTCATCCAGGCTACTCTGAAACCACAAACCACAGGCAAATGTTGTTTCAATGCAAGACTGCGAAGAGTATAAAGTCAACATGATAGCCCTCTTCCACACATCTGCAAAAATCACTTTTAAACGTGGTTGTGGCCCAAGTGTAGTGTAACATGCTGTTTTTTCTTTCCAGTGTGGAGAGAAGAAAATTATGTTGAGGAAGATAGATTAATTCTCTAAGCCAGCATTTCCCAAAACCAGGGGCTTTTCTTGCGGCCACAGCCTCCTGAGGGGAGAGTAAAGCAACAGCCCCTCTCCAGCAGTGGTTGGGCCCTGGCCACCTCTGGAGTCAGGAAAGCTAGAGGAACAGACAGTCGGGTGTAAGTTCTCCATCTTCCACGGGGTGGTGGGGTTGGGCTTCAGCCGTGGGATGGTGGATGACAGGCTCCACCCATGGGGCTTTGGGCTCCATTCCCTGACTGTGAGGTGACGGGCTCTGGCCCCGAGCTCACCCTCCCCAATCACCCCTGGCTCCTGCTGCCTCCCCCAGGGCCCCATCGCCCCACTGACTCCGTAACTACTTCCCCATCCAGGTCTTAATTTGTCTCTGGGCTTGCCGGGACTGAGTAAGTCTGCTGTGAAAAGTGATATTTGTATGTTTGTTAATATCACTTTTCACAACAGACTTACTAGCTAGCAAGTCTTTTAAAAAAGCAACCCCAAAAAAAGCAAAAGAAACAATAAGAAAAAAGACAAGACCGTACAAAGCTCCTCGTGTTTCTATTTTGTTTAGGTCCAGCAAAGAGTAGAGACAACTGTACGTTTTTTATTACTGAGTCTGCAAAAAAACCCCTACATAAATAAATTACAATGATTTGGACATGTATATATGCATATTTATTTGTTTTTCTTAAAGTTAAGTAAGTATTTTAGGAAAAATTGTCAGAGCAGCCACCAGCAAGAGTTAGTGGCCGCACTCCGAGGCCACAAAAAAATTTCTTGTGAGAACCCCTGCTCTTAAGCCCTTGTTTACACTGGAGGACTCAACAGAGACAAACCCAGCTGCAGCCCCAGGCCAGAATTTGCTCAATGTTTAAGCCTGTACCTGTGATCCCTCTTGTGTCTGCATCGTTCCCAGCCCCGCTTCTGCTTTGTTGCAGCCCTGCTCCAGTACACTTCAGCCCTGCTCCCCTGCTTGGTTCCTGAATCTAGCTCTACCCTTGGCGCTGACTCCAGCTCCGACCACTAGGCATGATTGCCAATGCCATGGTCTGTGACAGAAAGAAGGAGACAGGAATAGATGAGAGAGAACACAGTGAACGAGAAGGCGGCCATCCTGCTGGAACATGACATGAAGGGACATCAGAGGGGGCAATCCCTAAACAAAAACAAAACAACAACAAAAAATAAATCCATTCACTCAGCTCTACTGTAGGATTCAACTGGCTCTTCCGTTCCTGGACTTGTGTGTCTGTGAGGGCACGGCCAACAGATCTCTCTTGGAATTTATCTAAACAAACAAAGCGGCCTCTAAAACTGTTGGATTTGCATAGCAGACAGGTAGGTGACATGTTAGGACACAGGCTTTTGTTACAACATTCTATCCAGGTTTTTATCCCTTGGGATCACTGATCTTGCAGAGCCTTCCAGAAGTGATATGTGACTCGCGACATCTGGCACCAAACGGATAAATAGAAAAGCTATTTTAGACTGTAGTTTCCCGCTTGCATTCTTCAGTGATGGTGGGGGACCCTAGCCTGGATGTATACCTTACGTGGCGTACTTTGCATAAGATTTATCACGAGTTGTGCAACGGTGGTGAAAATAGGAATCGTGTTTCTTTTCTACAGCATCACAAGCTTCGCAAGGTATAAAGGTGTCCTGGCCCTGCTCTACACATAAAAATTAGGTTGACCTAGTTACGTTGTTTGTATGTATAAAATTTCACGCCCTCTTGTGGCGTGGTTAGGTCACTATAGATGCGGCGAGTCGGTGGAAGAGTTCTCTTGTCGCTCTAGCTGCTCCTTCTCGGAGGCGAGGGCTACCTGCATTGATGGAAATACCCCTTGTGTCGTTGTAGGAAACGTCTGCAGTACCGAGGTTCAGCTGCAGTGACAGCTGCACTCCTGTAGCTGCTGCAGTGTAGACGTACTGTAAGTTTAAAGGGTACCATAGGCGCTGAATCTGGGGGGGCTCCGGGGCTGGAGCACCCATGGAAAAAAAAAGTGGGTGCTCAACAGCCACCCACCGATCAGCTGTTTGGAGGTGGACGGGAGCTGGGAGTCGCTGGAGGGAGGTGGGAAGCGAGGGTGGGGCTAGGGATATAAAAGTCAGCCAGTTAACCGGTAAGCATCAGTCTTATCGGTAAGGTATTCTGGTTAACATTTAAACTCCACGGCGGGATTCCACTGCCAGCCCCACGCCATGGATCCAGGCTTCTGCTCCCTGCCCACGCCAGGATCCCAGTTGCCAGCCCTGCCCCCGGCGTCCCAGATGCCAGCCCTGCCCCCAGGGCTCTGCACGGGGTGGCAGCCGGTACCCTGGGTGCAGGGCCAGCGATGGAGTCCCCAGCACGGGGCCAGCAGCGAGCGGAATACCTGGGCGCGGAGCGGCAGCAGAGCCCTGGGCGTGGGGTCGGCAGCCGGGACCTCGGGCGCGGAGCCAGCAGCAGGGACCCTGGGTGGAGGGCAGCAGCAGAGCCCCAGACACCCAGCGCGGCAGCCGGGGTCCCAGGCACGCAGGGCAGCAGTGGAGCCTAGTGGTTAAACGTTTAACTGGGACAATTTTATGAGTTTAGACATTTACTTTTTAAAACACTAGTTACATCCCTAGGCAGGGCACACTCGGGGAGAGGGCACGGTGGGGCCTCAGGGGAGGGGCAGAGGCAGAGCGATGGTGGGGCTTTGGGGGAAGGGGTGGAGTGGGGGCAGGGCCTCGGGGCACCCACCGGAAAAGAAGAAAGTCGGCGCCTATGAAGACTACACCAGGCCTTATTCTGGAATAAGAGAATCTGCAACAGAAATTATATCTATCAGTTTAACTCTACTGATACAACAGAGAAAAATTTTCTGTGTAGACAAGAGTCATGTGTACAGTACAGACCTTTGCCGGCATAGCTGTCGGTTCGGGGTGCATTGATGCAGTTATATGAGCCAAATGGCGCTTTTCCTGGTGCAGCTTGTTTTGCTGATGCGGGGCAGAATAAGCTAATAACTACAAAGCTGTGCTTTTAAGGGTCAGCTTTTTTCATTGGAAAATACCAGGGTGGATTTGATTTAAATCACGAGTCAGGAAGACTCGATTGAATCATGGTTTTCTACATAAAAGTGCATTCTTGTTGGTGGTTATAACCTTACTACATATTCTTCACAACTCAGAGATAGATGTAGGTTTCCTTTTTAGAAGGTACACACGATCCATTTTTAAACCGTGATTTATTCTGAAAACTTTTCAGAAGAGTTTTACAGCTATCTCAGAAAATTAATGATTGTTTGGTTATTTCATTTACCAACGGTAATTGAAGCAGATATTTATGAAGTCATTGGGAGGTGAACTATCTCCAATTCAACACGTTAATCATTAATTATTTGGAAGATTTTCTTGCCAGGCTGTATTAGGAGGAGAACATCACCAGACAGACATTTCAATTGTTTTATTTAACTAAAACAACCACGTTATGTATTCTGGATTTTTTTCTTCAACAGCAAACATAATATTTTAACACAACAAGCATATGAATTTTTGAATTTAGTTAAACGTTCAAGGTTTTTAAAATCAGGTTTGTTTTTGTTAAAATTGTTTTTAACTAAAATAGTTAAATGAAATATAATGCCTGTCTTACCCACAGGTAGAGGGACTTCATTAAAATATTCCCAAACTGGATTCCCAAATCTGATTTGGTGCCCCTGAAACATTTTGTGAATTTGTGTTGATTTCACTGAATTGTTTTAATTGGGTGGGTGGGGACCAAAAATTCCAAAACAAATCAGAAGTTTCATTTTGACAGTTTTTCAAAAGGACACACTTCAATTTGTTTAGTTTGAAACTTGTTTGTTTTGGGTTCAAAATCCCCCCCCCCTTTTTTTTAAGAACGTCAATCAAATGTTTAAAAAAAGTTCAACGTTGAAACAAGCTGAGCTGAAACAAAAGGAATTACTTTGTGGAGGATTTTTTTGATTCGCTGGCAATTCTTAAAAAAATCGGGGGGGGATTTACAGGAAGTCAGAATAGATAATCACATTGGTCCCTTCTGCCCTTGGAATCTGTAAATCCCCCCCCCCCGATTTTTTTAAGAATTGCCAGCGAATCAAAAAAATCTGTTATTTGCCCAGCTCTAGCTGTAGTCGGTTCCTGTGGTTTTCAGTCAGCGTTTCTAGTCCAATGTCGCTCAAGCTCAGAAAGTCTTTTTCAGTTTCAGCCTCTGTGGCTGGCAGTTCCCCTTCTCTTGTGCTCCCCAAAGGGCAAGGGAGTACATTTACCACTACAGTAGACTCCTGATTGGTGGCAGGTTGCTGTGTTGTTGAATGCTCTCTCACGGCTTTCTCGCTGGTTTACATGCATGTCAACTCCTCCCCCAATTAGGGTGTTTTGCCCAGTTACCAGCGTGAGACTGAACATAGCTTGCACAATTCTCTCCCAGTGGAGCAGTTCCTCTGGATTCAGAGTTGATGCTGCAGGAAACAGGGTGAGTTATGATTCTTATTTTAGGAGACCAGTGGGGAGGGGGTCCGAGGGGAAGGCAGGGAATGGAGTGCAGAGGAGTGAAAAGAAGAGTTCTGAGAGGGAAATGCAGGGGAGGGAGGGTGATGAGGTGGGAAAGTTGGTGTAGCATCCAAAGAAGAGCTGGGTGAGAGGAAGTTTTGGGTGGGGGACAGTTAGCTGTAGATTTTGGGGGTAATTTTGTTTAGTCAAAAATCCAGTTTCTGTGGGGGAAAAAGTTCTGATGGAAAATATTCGACTGGCCTTATCAATTTCATGTAACTATCCAGAATATTCTGGTGCGTTCTTGCTTGGCAAGGGAGACATAGCTGCGTGTAACGCTGACACGCAGTGGAGATTTCCAGCATTGCAACCCGGTGATAGGGAAATGTTGGGGTAAACTGGTAAGCTTAGTACTAACGAGCACCCAAGGAGAAAACACTGGGTTGGGAAGAAGGAGTTCAGCCTGAGAGGGACGGTGCACTGTGGCCTAGCGAGCAGTGAACTAGACTGGAATTTGCAAGACCTGGGTTCTGTTCCGGGCTCTGCTGCGTGACCACAGGTCAGTCACTTCTCTCAGTGCCTTAGTTTCCCCCTCTGTACAATGGCAGTAGTGAAACCAAAGTGCTTGGAGATCTTCTGAAGGTAAGAGCCAGGTATTACAAAATGAAGACGAGTCTTGTGGCTAAGACTGGGACTCAAAAGACCTGGGGTTCAATTCTTGATTCTGCCATAAACTCCAGTGTGCCGTTGGACCAATCAGGTAGAGCAAAATTTTCAAAAATGACACCGGCACCAGGAGCAAGAGATTTTGAAAGGTATTTAGACACCTACAAATGCAGATAGGTGCCTAGTGGTATTTTCAAAAGCGGGTTAGGCCCCTAACTTCCGTTTAACTTGGGCTTCCATTTTCCAACCTCTTACTAACTCCCACTGAAATCAATATGAGTTAAGCACCTAAATACCTTTGAAGATCTGGACCTCAAAGAACAAGTCAGATGTCTGTCCTCCCACTGCCCAAAACACACTTTTTCTTCCCAAATACAGATTTTTGGGGTAAAGGAAAATTTCAGCACCTGTGATGAATATTTCAGAAGTTACGAGTGACTGAAAATTGGTAGGGAAAGGTGATTAGAATGGAAACAGGTTTGCGACCTCTATTACAACAGCACTAGTAAATGCTCACGAAGACAAAATACTGTTGCTGGTAGAACAAATCCATTTTTCTTTAAACTCAGCCCCCGAATTCTCCTTTGGCTAATTGTGGCAGTGCGGCCAACAGATTGACTCATGCTGGGCTGTATTAACCACGTGCAGTTCTGGGGTGTATTAACAGGAGGGTTGTACGTAAGACATGGGAGGTAATTGTTCCGCTCTACTCAGCACTGGTGGGGCCTCAGCTGGAGTATTATGTCCAGTTTGGGGCACTGCACTTTCAGAAAGATTGGAGAGAATCCAGAGGAGAGCAACAAAGAAGATCCGAGGTTTAGAAAACATGACGCATGGGGAAATGTTGAAAGAATTGGGCATGTTTAGTCTAGAGAAGAGATGGCTGAGTGGGGACTTGCTAAGAGTCTTCAAATACGTAAAAGATTATTATAAGGAGGATGGTGATCAATTGGTCTCCAAGCCTTCCAGAGGTAGGACAAGAAATAATAGACACAATCTGCAGCAAGGGAGAGTTCGGTTGTCTATTGGGATAAACTTTCTAATTCTAATGATAGTTAAGCACTGAAATAGGTTACCAGTGGAGGTTGTGGAATCCCCAGGTTTTTAAGAATAGGTTAGACAAACATCTATCGGGATGGTCTAGGTTTACTTATTCCTGCCTCAGCATGCAGGGATGGACTAGACTAGATGACCTCTTCAGGTTCCTTCCAGCTCCTTATGATTCTATGCTGCCGAAAATATTTCAATTTATTTGTCTTGAAAGTTTAAATTAATTGCATCCAGTGAACTCTTGTCTGTTTTCTTTTATCCTCTGGTATAAAAACAGAGCAGACCATGACTCAAGTGGAGAAACCTTAGGAAGAAAAGACCCTGAAGCCAGAACTGTCACAGCTGATCGGGAGTAATTCTGTATCAGTGAAAGAGTTGGTTGGGACACACGGACAGCTCGCTTCCCAGACAGAGAGGAAAGATGGAGAAAACGAATTCTCATTCTGGAAAGGTGCAACGTTGCAACTCGTTTGAAAAGGGTAATCGGATGGCCATTGCTTCCTCTTTCTTTCTGGGGACATGGGGAGTGAAGCGTGTTATAAAGGATTAGACCCTGAGTGTCTGGGAAGGTTTGAACAGCCGATTTTTCAGAGGAAGCAGGAGCCAGCCAGAGGTGGCATAGAACATACGTATTTTTAACACATGCTAAGCTAGTTGAGTCAAAGCCTAAACTTCCCTGTAGGCTTCAGCTCCATCATCTTAGCATGTGTTAAAGTGCAAATTGTTGTCTTTCCTTGATTAGAACTTTAGGAGATGGTTAGCTAGCTCAGTCTAACTGGCATGGCCTGACGTCACACCTCGAAATCCTAATCTAGACAGGGCTATGGAGTTAGGAGGGGTCCGCTATTTTGGGTCAGATCCATAGATGGTGTAAATTAGCATAGCTGCATTGAAGGTATCGAGCTACACCGATTTTGGGGGGCTGGGCCATATTTTCTTCTCTTATTAAACAAAAGCCAGTTGTTGCCAAGATACTCCAAGCAACAGCCCTTGAAACTTAACCTAGGCAGAAACACCAGGAACACCTGAATAGCCAGACTTATCTTCCAGTGCAGGGGTCGGCAACCTTCGGCACGTGGCCCATCAGGGTAATCCGCTGGCGGGCCGTGAGACATTTTGTTTACGTTGACCATCCGCAGGCATGGCCCCCTGCAGCTCCCAATGGCTGCGGTTCATCATTCCTGGCCAGTGGGAGCTGCGGGAAGCGGTGCAGGATTACCCTGATGGGCTGCTTGTCGAAGGCTGCCGACCCCTGTTCTAATAACATGACCCATATAGCGAAACATCTCTTGATCCAGGGCAGCTCAACTGTTGATATTATGGAGGCATTTGATAGGCAATTCCAAAGCTTAAGGTTATAGCCCATTTATAAGCCTGAGGCCTTGTCTACATGTGGTGGCTGCTATCTTGGCCAACACTCCGGGGATTGAACCAAGGATCTGCAGAGCTGAAAGCACAAACGGCTACACTTGTGCTAAACTTCTAGAACTAGCGCCTGGAACAGACCTGTAAAAGAAGACTGAGAGGGGACCTGATAACAGTCTTCAGATATGTTCTAAAGAAGACTGTGATGAATTGTCCTCCATGGCCACCGAAGGCAGGACAAGAAGTAATGGGCCTAATCTGCAGCAAGGAAGATTTAGGTTCGATGTGAGGAAAAACTTTCCCAACTCTAGGGTAGTTATGTTTATGGAGGCTAGGTCCATCAATGGCTATTAGCCAGGATGGGCAGGGATGGTGTCCCTAGCCACTGTTTGCCAGAAGCTGGGAATGGGCGACAGGGGATGGATCACTTGATGATTCCCTGTTCTGTTCATTCCCTCTGGAGCACCTGGCACTGGCCACTGTGGGAAGACAGGCTACTGGGCTAGATGGACCTTTGGTCTGACCCAGTGTAGCCATTCTTATGTTCTGGAATAGACTTCCAAGGGAATCCCTATTGGAGGTTTTTAAGAACAGATCGGACAAACACCTATCAGGGATGGTCTAGGTTTACTTGGTCCTGCCTCAGCGCAGGGGGCTGGACTTGATGACTTCTTGAGGTTCCTTCCAGCCCAACATTTCTATGATTCTAAGAAATAAGATACTCTGAAACTGAAATAAAAGCAGTCACACCACCTTTTGTGTTAGTTTTGCTGTACTGGTTTAAAACCACACAGCTGAGTGAAATTGGTGCAATTCTGCAGCCTTATTTTAACCCAGTAAATCTGGTAGAGAATAGAGTATATGGTCCAGGTTGAAGGAAACCTTATTGTGCCTTTTGTTTTTGGTCTGAAGGCCCCAATCCTGCTTACACTTTAATGCTTAATTTTCAGCAGGTTAGTAGTGACGTAGGCTTCAGTATCCGCTATTTGTGCCCACTGCTTTGAAAATAGATCCCTTGTTTGTACTTCTAGCTGCCTATAATAATAAAAATGTAAGTATGTATTATAGGGCCTAGACTCAGCCCCCAGTCATGATCAGAACCCCATTGTGCCGGGCGCTGCACAGACACCCAGCGAGAGACAGTCCCTGCCCCAGCTGAGATCAGGGCCCCATTGTGCCGGGCGCTGCACAGACACACAGTAGGAGATAGTCCCTGACCCAACTGAAATCAGGGCCCTCTTGCACCAGGTTCTGCACAGACACGCCGTCCCTGCCCCAAAGAACTCACAGTCTGAACAGACGAGGGTAGAAGAAAGAGAGGATTATAATCCCTATTTTACAGATGGGGAGCGAAATCTCAAAGAGTAAGTGACTTATCCAAGGACACACAGGGACTCAGTAGTAGAGCTGGGAATTGTGTCCAGTGTCCTGAGTCCCATTCTAGTGCCTTAACCACATGTCATTTAGTAGCCGGAAACAAGGAAGAGGAGCCAGTGCTATGTGACCAAGCATCTCTCTGCAGACAACCAGCAAGGGCTGTCAGACCAAAGTTGGACAACCACTTGACGAAGGGATCCTGAAAGATGTCTGAAATCAACCAGACCCTGCTTTAGCCAGCGGAGATGGCAAGAGGCTGGCAGCTATCAAGATTAGATCAAAAATAAATAGTGTCAAGTGGAAGCCTGTCTAGATCTTTAACTTCTCACTCCCCTTTTAAAAACAGGTGGGGGATGTTGTACGATAACTTTAACTGCAAACGAAAGCAGCTTGTTTTTGGCAAGTCTGATGCATGGCTAGCTCCATTGAATACTTGGATACTAATGGCTTTTTCTCTTTCAGAGGGTAAATCTGCAAGTATCAGATTTTTTAGGTGGAGGATTAGAGTTGTAGTTGAAGTCTTCATTGTCATATCTGTAGTTCTCATTTCTTTGGCAGGTGAGTAAACAGCCTTTTACTTAGCTTGGTATTTGTTCTCTGCACAGGACTGTTACAAACCTGCATCCTGTCTTCCCAGCTTCTGCCCCCCCCCACCTTTGAGTTAAAGCAGCATTATTATTCCCATTTTACTTATGAGTAGAGCTGGCCTGGAAACAAAATTGAATTTCCATGAGAAATGTTGAGTGTTTAGAATTTTTCTTCTCTCCAATCAGACTGGTGCAATAGCCCGGTGGGTAGGGTGCCAGGCTTAACTTCTGGCTCTGCCTGATTCTGAGCAAAGACTTGAACCCGGGTTTCCCGCCTCCCAGATCAGTGCCTGTAGAAGCAAGGCATGGCTTTACAGGCACCTTGTCTCGGTTTCTCGTCTCTCAGGACCCCTTGAGAACTCCACGCAGAGTCCAGAAGAGGACGAGGCAAAATTTCCCTGCTGCTGTTCTACTTTATTACATCCAAAGAAACTTGAAATAAAGTCTCTCCCCTTGGGTTCAGGGGATTGTACAGCCCTTGTTCTTGGGGTTTGTTTCCCATCCTGGGCTGGATTCTTTAGGAGAGTTTCTCTTTCTATGAGCACTTCCCTGCATCAGAGCCCTCGATGGCTTTTTATCAGGCCTAGGTGCTTGTTAGTCCATTAACTGCCTAGATAGGCTCATTCCCTTTAATTTAGCTCACCTGTAGCCGGGGCCCAGACTCCCTTTAAAAGGGGCCAGCAACCACCTGAAAGTGCCCTAACCAATTGGCTACTCTGGGGTGTCTCTGTCTCTTGTTTTAATCAGAAATTCCCCCCGGGACCCGAGAAACCTTCCCAACAAAACTGACCGGCTTTGGTGAAAAGTTTCAGTTTTTACAAATTGGTATTTTCCAATTGAAGAAGCGTTTTGTCAAATAATTCTGGACCGGCTCCAGTTATCTCCCAGAAACCGAGCACAGGGACGACTTAACTTCTGATCTTTCCTATCACATACCCTCCAGCCAGCAGCCAGACGCTGAAGAGTCTTTGAAGCCTAAATCTGGGGCGACTTATTTTGATTCGTGACTCTGTGAACAGAGAAGTGGGGCAGGAGAGAATCAGTTTCTTTCTTTCTCCTTTCCAGTGATGGCATTTAAAACCCAGCAGTCATGCCCACTCCCCATCGCTGCCTCGTGTTCAATCTGCCCTTCTGTCCCCTCGTGTGAGGATGGCTGGGTCGGATACCAAGGGAAGTGCTACTATTTCTCAGAGGCCGAAGGGAACTGGATCTACAGCAAGAATAACTGCTCTTCCCTTGGTGCCTCCCTGGCTGTGATTGACACCCGGCAGGACCTGGTAAGGAAGAAACTGATTTCTTGTTCTATATGGCAATCTCAATAGACTGGGATTGCAGTGATAGTGACTGACTCATTCCAGGGTTCTAGGTTTGGAATGCTAGTGACTGATTAATTCTGGGGTTCCGGAATTGGAATGCTAGTGACGGACTCATTCCAGGGTTCTGGGTTTGGAATGCTCGTGACGGACACATTCCGGGGTTCCAGCCGTGAAGCTCATAGCAGCCTCTGGTCCCTGTAATGGTAAAGATGCTAAATAGCGTGGACGTTACAGCAGCTCAACTCACAACTGGCATCTGTGTCGTCATGGCTGAGATCTCAAAGTATAAGTTGAAAGGCAGTTCTCATTATAAGCCTATTGCCAAGATTTTCCAAAGTGACGACTAATTTTTGGTCGCCCAATATCAGGTGGCTTCAGAGGGCCTGATCTGGAGAAATTGTTAAACTCCTGCCCTCTAAAAATCAGAGCCATTTAAGGCTTCTCACGATGGGCACCCAAAAATCACTAGGTACATTTGAAAATCTTGATCTCTCTGGGGTCTCAGTTCCCACTCTGTAAAATGGGGTTAATAATCCTCACCATTGTCTGTCTTGTCTGTGAGCTCTTGGGGCGGCCGCTGTCTCTCAGTATAAGGACATAAAATAGGAAGGGTTATTGAGTCCAGGACCTGCTATCACAGGCAACCCAGTTTGTTAATAAACTTATCAAGCTCCATCTTCAAGTTTGTTAGGTGCTTGCCCTTGCCTGCTCCTATTGGTCAGCTGTTCCAGAGCCTCCCTCCCTTGATGGGTAGCAACTTCCAATTTCCAGCCTGAATTTATTCATGGCCAGTTTGTCCCCATTTGTTCTTGTGCCAACATTTGCTTTGAGCTTCAGTGGCTTTTTCTCCTTCCCAGGTGTTTTATCCTGTGATGTATTTATAGGGAGCAATCAAATCCCCTCTCAGGCCTGCTAAACAAGCCAGGTTGTTCCAGTTTCCTCTCCCTTGTGCATGTACATAATAATCTACACAGCCACTCCTTCCCTTGGTGGGCAGTAGCTAAACTGAGCAAGGGCTGCTGCTGGGCAGAAAAATGGTGGCTGCCACAAAGAGTTTTTAAGAGGAACTCCATCTATGTGTGTTATTGGATCCTGCATGGTAGTCATTGCCACTTATTCCCTACAAAAAGCATTTTGGCTTCCTGTCGCAAGTTGATCCGAAGTGTCTATTTTGTCTGAAAAATTCTTATTATTTATTAGTGTCTAGAGGTCCCCCACAGAGATCAGGGCCCATTGTCCCGGGCGCTGCCCAGACACACAGCGAGAGACAGTCCCTGCCCCAGCTGAGATCAGGGCCCCACTGTGCTGGGCGCTGCACAAACACACAGTGAGAGACAATCTCTGCTGCAAAGATCTTATAATCCAAATACCTCCTTGGGATGAACGCTCATGACTAATTGATTTTGCAAAGCACATATACTAGAGCAGGTCAAAAATTGTCAAACAGAACAGTCGGGAAATGCTGGGTCATCGAAATATTTTTCTAGAATTTGTCAATTTAAACAGTTTTTGATGGAAAATTATCAGAATGAATCAGTTTGATAAGGCTGAAATGAAACAGTCCTATTTTCCCAAAATGAAATATTTCATTCCATGAAGAATTTCGAACTTTCAACCTTTTGTCCTGATTCGGGACAAAACTAAAATTCAGAATTTCCCACGGGATGGCAATTCCATTTTCCCCTGCTCTAAAATATATACATACAGTCGTCGTCAAACACGCATAGTCCACTAAGGACCGTTGCGCCAGTCTGAGTGCCCGTGGCAGCTGGCGTTGCACCAGGTGTTGTGTGATGAAGTTCCCAGCTCTTGTTCAGTCCCGCGAACCCACAGCTCTCTGGGGTGGCCCTGGATGTGGTGCCAGCAAGGGTCAGGAAACAGTCCCCTTTGCACGTTGCTGGAGAGTTTGAGAGCACGATGCGCTGGGTTACTTTTGTCCATCCTGGTGACATGGCTGAAGAGCCTGCAACACTACTTTGAATAAAATGAGTGACTGAAGAAAGGCCGGATCTTTGCGACATTGTGACATTTCCCACAAAACCAAACCACTTTATGCTCCGGAATGGGGCTATATAGAGTGATGGAACGATAGTCTTCTTCGACAAGAGTGGGGTGGAATGATGCTGTGTGCAGTCACTGAAGGCCGTTGTACATAATGAGCTTCCTCTTTGCTTCTTTATCGCCCTAAGGATTTCGTGCTGCGATATAAAGGCACCACAGATCCGTGGATTGGTCTCCAGAGGGGCTCCGATCATCACTGGAAATGGGAAAACGGCACCAAATTCAACAACCTGTGAGTTTCTTTGCTCATCTGGAACGTTGTGTCAGGCTGTGCTGTGTTTAAAGCTGGAACTCAGGAGGTCTGGTTTCCATGTCTGGCTTTGCCATGGGCTGTGTGTGTGTGATCGGGGCCTGCATGGTAGAATAATGCTTTGGCCAAATCGCTGGGTGGCTGGGTGTCTCAACCCCGCCAGTGATGCAGCCAACTCTTCTGGGTGGGGGAAAATGGAGGTCATGTGACCTAATCAGGTGATAAGGGTGAGGCTTTGGGTGAATCAGAGGCTGAGCTGCTGGAAAAAAAGCACTCCGCCAGCATCTGGTCCCTGGAAAGAGGGCAGTGAAACCCTGGTCTAAAGGGAAGTATGTTTGCAGGCTGGAGAGGCCGACTTGAACCACCCAGTCCCAGGAAGCAGGGCTGTGGAAACCCTGAACCTAGAGTGGTGAGTGAAAGGAGGCTGACTTTGGGAGCCGGACTATGTTCAATACATTAGACCCCAAGAAGACGGCGATACAGTTTTAAAGACTTTTGTGCTGAGCGGCTGATTTCCAGGAACCTCGGAGGGAAACTGAGGCAGGGTCATGAGGGGTGCGTACAAGCCACATCTTGCTGTTCTTTCCAGGTTTGAAGTCAGAGGAGATGCAAACTGCGCATTTCTGATGGAGACTGCTGTCAGCTCTTCAAGGTGCTACACCGTGAGAAGCTGGATCTGCAACAAACCGTATGCATAATAGATGAAGGGAAAGTAACATGGGCATACAGTGGGGCTGCCAGAAATGAAGGACTTAAATCACAGTTCGACTCTGAAAACCGAGAGCAAAAAACTGCACCTTTGGAGTACTGATTTATTATCTCTTGGTGTCTCCAGATCAGATGGGTTCATTTTACAAGCAAACAGATGCTGCTGGGGTTCCTCCCCACCCCCACGCCCCCTGTTAGCAGCCAGCATCAGAAGCTTGTCTCTGGGATCTGAGAGTCAAGCTGGGGTCTCAATTTCATACAGCATCTCCAGGGATAAAAGTTCTGCGGGGCACAGCTGCTGCCCTTTGTGGACGCCCATGTTGTTCCTCTGTCCCTTTCCTGTCCTACCCTCCGTGACCCCCATGTGGCCCCCTGTTGCCTTCCCATGCTGCCCCTCTGACCCACACAGCCCCCGTCCCCTCCCTATCCTGCCCTCGATGACTCTCGCATCATCCCCCCCCTCACCTTATCCAGCCCTTTACTGACCCTTTACTTCCATGGGAGCTACAGCTGTTCGGCACTTCTGGAAACTGGACACCTAAAGAATTGTCCTAATTTTAGGCACCTGTGTTCCAAGACTTTGGATTTAGCCTCGCCATGCCTCAGTTTCCCTCAGTCGGAGGGATGCTGCCTGCCGATTCAGGCACCTTGGTGCTATCAGACTGAGGCGTGTGGTGCCTCTTAGCCCTGGGCTGCTTCTAGGTCACATGGCTTTTGTTTCTTCTTTATATTCTCCTTCCAGCATAGGTACATTGTCACTGTTGATATGGGCTTGGAGGAAGGTAAATCCTAGATACAGGTTTAATTCTATTATCAGCGAAGCTTCAGCCATCTGTAGAGCAATTTCCCAGAGTGCTGGAGGTCACAGACTCTTTCGCTCCGAGGAGTAATGAGTCAGCACGAAGCTCCAGCCGTTCACAGCCAAATCCCCATAGAACAGTTGTCTTCATTGCAAGGCCCGGGAGCCAGTGGCTGCTCCCATTGACCCTGAAGTGCGGCTCCCTAAATTCCCTCTAAGAGCGAGGGCCCTGTCCCATGGAGCCTCGTGCTGCCTTCCAGCAGGGGGACAAAGAGGCCCCTTCCCCGGAACTAGCTGCTGCCCACAGGGAGAGGGCTGGGGGAAGTCCTCTGGCCCCATCCCCTGGGCAGCCTGCCTGCGCCGCAAACTCCTCATTCCAGGCCCCACCTCAGAGCCTGCACCCCCCGCCAGGGCCCTTACCCCCCCTGCATCCCAGTGCTCTGCCCCAGCCCTGACCCCCCTCCTGCACCCTGAATCCCTCATCCCAGCCCCGCCCTGCAGCTCTCACCACTGAATCCCACACATTGGCTCTCACACTGAAGGTTTTTTGCCAAAGTGGCCCCCACTTCAAAAACACTGAAGAGCACTGCCATAGGAGTTTGTGAATTTAAGAACTAGACACTGCAAGGAAGCCCCTTAAAGAGCAAACTTGAGCAAGTCATTTTGCTGCCCTCTGCCTAAGTTTCCCCATCTGTAAAATAAGGATAGCGACGCTGACCTCCTTTGTAAAGTGCTGTGAGCTATACTGATGACAAGCAGAGAGTGATTATGACATTGGTGATGCATTTTTTTAAATACTTTATTGGACGTAGGGCTCGGTGCGGTCTCTGTTGCTTCATTCCACGTCAGCTCACACTTACAGTCCAGTTTCCCAGTTCACAGGATCTTGGACTAAACCACGAACAACCGTTTCGCTTCCTTCTGAACTTTTATCCGCATTTTAAGGAATTTTTATAGGCCTGGATTTCAGCTGTATGGTTTGCAAGGTTTGGGGTTTTTCTACTGTTTAATAAAATGTAATACATTTGAGTATTTTCTCTATGTACATTATCCATAGGAGATGTGTATTGTCAAGGGATGATAGTTTCATGGGTATTGTAGACTGATGGATAGAGCCCTGCACGGATACAAATTTCTATCTGCGGATGCGGATATCCGCGGATAGAAATGTGTATCCACACAGAACTCTACTGAAGGACAGCCAGTAAGCAATTGTCCTTCCACTAGCAAATACATAAAACCAGTCTTCCACTACCCCACATCATAGTCAAACGCCTGACTAGAGCTAGGTGAAATTTTTTATATGAATTTTTTTTTCAGCAAACAAATGCAGATTCGCTGACGGTGAAACGTGTCCCACATTCAGACTGGTTTCACTGAATTGTTTTGGGCAGAAAAAAACTCTAAACAAAACAAATCTAAATTTCAGGAAAGATATGGACAAATTGGAGAGAGTCCAGCGAAGAGCAACAAGGATGATTAGGGATCTGGAAAACATGACCTATGAGGGAAGATGAAAAAAATTGGCTTTGTTTAGTCGGGAGAAGAGAAGACTGAGAAGGGGACATGATAACAGTTTTCAAATACCTAAAAGGTTGTTACAAGGAGGAGGGAGAACAATTGTTCTCCTTAACCTCTGTGGATAGGACAAGAAGCAATGGGCTTAAATTGCAGCAAGGGTGGTTTAGGTTGGTGATTAAGAAAAACTTCCTAGCTGTCAGGGTGGTTAAGCACTGGAATAAATTGCCTAGGGAGGTTGTGGAATCTCCATCATTGGATATCTTTAAGGGCAGGTTAGACAAACGCCTGTCAGGGATGGTCTAGATGGTGCTTGGTTCTGCCATGAATGCAGGGGACTGGACTTGATGACCTCTCAAGGTCCCTTCCAGTTCTATGATTCTGTGATAAATGTTTCGTTTCGACATTTTTGAAATGAAGCATTTTGATATTTTCAGTGAAATATAATGGGGGAACTGTGATGGTTTTACTTGGGGGGTGGTGGTGGGTGGGAAGGGGGTGTGTGCGCACCTATATATGCTCCGTGAAATGTTTTTTATCTTGGTTATTCATTAAGGCAGTAATGGCTGAGCAGAAGCGTATTACCCCCCTGCCCTAAGTATTACACCTTGCTCGTTTTGTGATCTCTGAGCCCCAGCAATTCCAGGCTATGAGCCCATAAAAAAAATTGAATCAAAAGTGTGAGCAGAAGTGTTGTCATCAATGTAGGGTTCAGAGTGAAATCCTAGTCCCACTGAGCTCAATGGGACTTTCGCTGTTAATGTCAAGGGGGCCAGAATTTCACCCTCTGTTTATATACTCTTTGGGGTATGGACCATCTTTGTGTGCTGTGTTTGTACAGCCCCTAGCACAGTGGGGTCCTAGTCCATGACCGAGGCATTACTACAGTACTACTACTACTGAAAAAGAGTGATCATATGGACCTTTAGATCAATACAATAATCAAGATCAAAGCAGGATTGCATTCACAAGAGTCTGTTAGCCACTATCGCCAATCCCAAGTGTTCACAAATCAGGAGTCAGAACAGTCCTGAAAATCATGTGTGTGATTTTAAAACCATAAGACTTAAAAAAAAAAAAATCTTTTTATTTGACTTCTGGTTTTTGAGCCTACAGGGGCCCCTGTTTTCAAGCGTTATGTCACAATCACAGGGGCTAGAGTAGTGGTGAGCAACCTGCAGCCCGCAGGCCGCATGTGACCCGTCAGGGTAATCTGCTGGCGGGCTGCGAGACATTTTGCTGATGTTGCCCATCCGCAGGCACCTTCCGCTGCAGCTTCTAGTGGCTGCAGTTCTCTGTTCCCGGGCAATGGGAGCTGTGGGAAACGGTGCCTGCGGATGGTCAATGTCAACAAAATGTCTCATGGCCTGCCAGCGTATTACCCTGATGGGCCATGTGCAGCCTGTGGGCCACAGGTTGCCCTCCACTGGGTTTGAGACTTGCTTTTATTTTAATTCAAGCTGAGATCATCCTATAATCACATGAGTCCAGGAGCTGGGGCTTTAAGAAACAGGCTGTCACAGGGCATGGCTGCCCCGTCATGCCCCCTTCTGGTGGAGTGTGCCTCTGCAGGAGAAACCTGCCTCAGAGTCAGTTTCCACCTCTGATGCAAGTCTTCTTGGCCTTCTGCACAGGGGTCTGTGTTGGCGATTTCACTCTGTCTTGCAGCGAAGTCACTACACAAATTTAACCCCTCCCTGGGTAACAAAAGTTCAAGCCAACAAAAGGTGGTTCTGCTCCTTTTGGGCTCCTCTTTAGCCCACCTTCTAGGCTCAATTCTCAATCCTCTTTGGGCTACCTTTAGGTGCTTCCTTGCTCTGTTACAGAGCATTGACTCCCTGGTTGCTTTCCCTGGAGCGCTCTCAGTCTACCACTCACTGGAGTTTCCCCCAGAAAATGCTGATTTGGCAAAACTTAAAATGTTTTGCTGGAGTCTGACCTCCTATATAATACAAGCCATTAAATTTCTGCAGCCCAATTACTTGTGTTTGGCCAACATACATCTTCCAGAAGGGCAGCCAGTCAAGGCATCAAAAGATGGAGAATCCAACACTTCCTTTGGTCGTTTGTTCCAATGGTTAATCACGCTCACTGTTAAGAAGGTCACAAAGGATCATCCCAGATCTCCTGAATCCCACCCTACAAGACCAGCTTCCCTCTAGAAGAAAGCCCCAAACAATTTCCTCCACTTATATTTGGAAATAACTTTTCTCCTCCCTTTTCAAAACCACGTGGTGATCAAGCCATGGGTTTAAAATGTATAACTCCAACTCGTAAAACTCATCACGGCCCATATACTAAAATACAAAGCTTTCATTTTTTCCAAGCAGGGACCACCAGGTTTATAGCAGGATGGCTCCCATCTGACACATCCACTTGAATTCAGAGTTGCAAGATTCAGAATTAATCCGATTCCTTCTGATCATCCCACAGCTGTTTCCTTCAGCAGAGCCAGTTACCGGGAACCTGCAAAAGATCTGTGATTTAAAATGTGATTTATTACTATCGATATGAGAAGATTTCAGGAGCATCACCTGTTTGTCACTCTGAAGTCTAAAATGTCTGTGGAGTCAGTGTGAATCGATTGAATGAGCTACAAGCATGGTTGAGGGTTTCTTTTGTTCAGAATATCGCCATGTTCAGTCACTAAATATCTTACAACTGATTGTGTCAAGATTATGGCTCCAAATGTGGCTGCAATTAGTGCTGGGTGAATAATGATTTTCCGGTTTGTTGGCAATTTAGTCCACACACAAAAAATTTGTTTCTTGCTGGACCGAAACCAAAACTTGCTGAGATTTTTGGCGAAACATAAAATAAAATTTAAAAAAGTCAGTTGGGATCCAACTACACATTTTGACAAAATCAAAATGTTCCGTTTCGATTTTGACCATTTTAAGCCTTTTTTTCAATTTTAAAAACATAAAGTTAAAGAAAATTTTTAAATGAAGAGTCATTTCAAACCGAAAAATTGATATATTTTGTTTTCATAGGTAACACAGGCAGCAAGTACCATTGTGATCATTTAGTCTGACCTCCAGTATAACACAGGGCAGAGACCAGCTCCAAAGTAATTCCTAGAGCAGATTTTTTAGAAAAGCGTCCAATCTTCATTTAAAAATTTCCAGTGATGGTGAATCCACCAAGATCCTTGGTAAATTGTTCCAATGGTTAATTACTCTCGCTGTTAAAAATTTACACCTTGTTTCCAGTCTGAATTTGTCTAGGTTCGGCTTCAAACCACAGGATCATGTTATACCTCTCTCTGCTAGATTGACGATCCCATTATTAAATATTTGTTCCCCATGTAGATACTTATAGACAGTAATCAAGTCACCCCTTAACCTTCTCTTTGTTAAGCTAAATAGATTGAGCTCTTTGAGTCTAGCACTGTAAGGCATGTATTCTAATAATGTAATCATTCTTGTGGCTCTTCTCTGCACCCTCTCCAATTTATCAACATCCTACTTGAATTGTGGACACCAAAACTGGGTACAGGATTCCAGCCACTGTCGCACAGTGCCAAATACAGAGGTAAAATAACCTCTCTACTCCTACTTGAGATCTCCGTTTATGCATCCAGCATCGCTTTAACTCTTTTGGCCACAGCGTCAAGCTCATATTCAGCTGATTATCCACCACAATCCCCAAATCTTTTTCAGAGTCCCTGTTTCCCAGGATAGAGTCCCCCATCCTGTAAGTAGGGCCTGCGTTCTTTGTTCCTAGATCTCTACATTTACATTTATCCATACTAAAACGCACATTGTTTGCTTGCGCCCAGTTTAACAAGCGATCTAGATCGCTCTGAATCAGTGACCTCTCCTCTTCATTATTTACCATTCCCCAATGTTTTGAAAATGTCTAAATGGAATGCTTTGATGGATCGATCAATCGATTGATTTTCTGAAATGAACAATTAGGTGGAGCCTCCATGAATTTGCAGAACATTTTGGTGTCACTGAATCTCTCTTTTTTTGCTCAAAAAAGTTTTGGCAGAAAGTTTTAGCCTAGCTCTGTTGCATTCCTCATGCATCCATGAGTGGGAGGGAGAGGCATAAAAAGGAGTGAGTTTAGCAATTGCTAGAAGAAGACCTTTCACCATCAGCAAATGGTCCAGTAAAAGATATTACCTCACCCACCTTATCTCTCTCAAATCCTGGGACCAACACAGCTACAACTTTCCTACCTCATGTAAACCAGTAACCACTTACAAACACTCACAGACTTTGATCTAATGGGGAAGTGTTCACCCAGGTCCATTTCTTCTCTGGCGATTTAATGGTGAGTCCAATCCAAACAAGGTTTGTCCCTTGAGTAATGTTCTGTATGAACTCCTGCCAAATGTGAGACAGATGCATCAGGGTGAATATAATTCTCTGGTTTCTTGTGTTCTCCTCATGGCCCATGGGAACCCCATGTCGTTGAGAGCCCCATGGGACTGGAAAGATGTAGCTGGATGCGGTGGAGCAGTGACTTCACACAGCACTGTACCCTGGCATCCACACGCTACAATAGGATCAGCCTTAACTCCAACAAAGTCCCATCTCTGAGCCCTCTGGATAGAGGAAAGCACAGGGATAGGCTAGAAGGCCATACTCGCTCCTGAGAGTGGAAGCAGGAGCATGTGGGGGGAAGAGTCAGTGCAATATTCCTATGGCTCTTTAGACCAACAGCCTGGAGCAAGACCACGTCCTCTGCCCCTCCCATTTACCCACAAGCCCCTTCCTCGGTAGGGCTGTCTCTGCTGCCTGCAGTGGAGATAAGCTGATTGAAACCAGCTGGGGATCAGGCGCATGGAATTTTCCGTTGAGGATGTTTGGCGACATGGCACAGTCTAGCCCAGCTTGTTAAACCAAATATTCCACCTCTGAAATTCACCCTCATCCGCTGTGTTAGCAACATCCGTGGTAAACCATAACAAAATCTCCCCAGGCAAAGTTAAACCCTCAGCTTAGTTTCTTTACCATCTCCTCCCTGTCCTGGATCACCAGCATCTGAGACTTCCTCCTTTCACAGTCTTTAAAGCTCTCACTCCAGAACTTACTCTCTTTAGAGACCCAATAGCATTTGTCCCTGTGAGGCAGCCAGTCCCGGGGGCAGACTTTGCACCCGGAGCCATCTGGAAAGAGACATAAAAGCAGGGACTTCGTCAGCGGAGTTGAGGATTCTGGGGGGGGAGCTCAGGCTGGGAGAGCAGGGATCTGCAGTTTGGGACTGAGGGTCACTGGCCGAGTTGGAGGAGAGGGGGGATGCAGGGATGGGATAGAAGGGGGGCTTCTGGTCAGGACCTAGCTAAAAACCAGAAAAATGTGACAGGTTTCAGCGTGGTAGCCGTGTTAGTCTGTATCAGCAAAAACAACGAGGAGTCCTTGGGGCACCTTAGAGACTAACACATTTATTTGGGCCGAAGCTTTCGTTTTTTCCACTCCATGCATCTGATGAAGTGGGTTTTAGCCCATGAAAGCTTAGGCCCAGATAAATGTGTTCGTCTCTAAGGTGCCACAAGGACTCCTGAAAAAAGAAAAAAGAAAAGGAGTACTTGTGGCACCTTAGAGACTAACCACGAAAGCTCATGCTCAAATAAACTGGTTAGTCTCTAAGGTGCCACAAGTACTCCTTTTCTTTTTTCTTTTTACGAATACAGACTAACACGGCTGTTACTCTGAAACCTGTCAAAAGGACTCCTGATTTATTTAGAAAAATGTGAGTAAAGGCTGAGAACTACCCTGAGTGACCACTAGATGTCTCAGCTGACCCACAAAACTGGCCCCAAGAATGCGTTATGACTCTTAACAGTCAGGCCACACCAAGCAGAAATGATGGGGGCTGGTGGAGGAAATTACAATTATGGGCCTATGGCCTATTTCTGCTGGACACGCCACCTTGCCACCTCTGCAATTGGTGTAGGTGCCAAATCTAGACGCAGCCAAACGTCCACAGAAATATTCCAAGGAATCGGTTTGAACTTTGAACCTCCCAGTGGAAATTGGTTACCTTGTGCTAGGAAAGTGTGTGCCGCATCCCCCTCCGATAGCGAGTCCACAGAAAGGAGAATAACTTTAACATAAGAACATAACAATGGCCTACTAGGTCACAGCAAGGGTCCGTCTAGCCCACTGTCCTGTCTTCCGACAGTGGCCAATGCCAGGTGCCCCAGAGGGAATGAACAGAACAGGTAATCATCAAGTGATCCATCCCCTGTCTTCCATTCCCAGCTTCTGGAAAACAGAGGCTAGGGACACCATCCCTGCCCATCCTGGCTAATAGCCATTGATGGACCTATCCTCCATGAATTTATCTAGTTCTTTTTTGAACCCTGTTATGGTCTTGGCCTTCACAACATCCTCTGGCAAGGAGTTCCACAGGTTAACTGTGCATTGTGTGAAGAAATACTTCCTTTTGTTTGTTTTAAACCTGCTGCCTATTAATTTCATTGGGTGACCCCTGGTTCTTGTGTTGTGAGGAGGAGTAAACACTTTCTTATCTACTTTCTCTACACCAGTTATGATTTTATAGACCTCAATCATATCTCCCCTTAGCTGTCTCTTTTCCAAGCTGAAAAGTCCCAGTCTTATTAAACTCCTCATACAGAGACTGTTCCATACCCCTAATAATTTTTGTTGCCCTTTTCTGAATCTTTTCCAATTCCAATATATCTTTTTTGAGATTGGGTGACCACATCTGCACGCAGTATTCAAGATCTGGGCATACCATCAATTTATATAGAGACAAGATGATATTTTCTGTCCTATTATCTATCCCTTTCTTAATTATTCCCAGCATTCTGTTTGCTTTTTTGACTGCCGCTGCACATTGAGTGGATGTTTTCAGAGAACTGTCCACAATGACTCCAAGATCTCTTTCTTGAGTGGGAACAGCTCATTTAGACCCCGTCATTTTATATGTATAGTTGGGATTATGCTTTCCAATGTGCATTACTTTGCATTTATCAACATTAAATTTCATTTGCCATTTTGTTGCCAGGTCACCCAATTTTGAGAGATCCTTTTGAAGCTCTTCGCAGTTTGCCTGGGTCTTAACTATCTTTAGTAATTTTGTATCATCTGCAAATTTTGCCACCTCACTGTTTACCCTTTTTCCCAGATCATTAATGAATATGTTAAATAGGACTGGTCCTAACTTTCTAGTGCTGTCAGCTATTGGAGTTACTCCTTTAGCTCACCCAGTAGAAGTCTGTGCTATAGGACCTGGGGTTCAAACCCCACTGATGACCCTTCCCGGTGGTGTGAAATGCGCATAGCAACCCAGCGTCCGAAGGCGGTGAGGTTACCTGCAGAGCTGCCGGGTGGTGTGTCACACAGACGCTGCCTCAAGTGAGACACCAGCTCCTCCAGGGATGCGTTCCCTGCTGCTCCAGCCTGTTCTTCATGAGCTGGACCCTGGAAAACTTAGCAGCATCCAGCAGAGCTGGGGTTAGGAAATTGCCTTGCAATGTGTGATTGTAATAAAGCATCAGACAATGTGGATCGGGGTCAGTTAGGCAGAAAGGCAGAGGGAGAAGACCAGACGTTAAATATTTTAGTGCGGGGGAATCTGTGGTTCTCCTGCCTTGGATTATTGCTAGCTCCAGCCTAAATATCCAGTTGAAACTGTCAAGGGCTAGTGTACCGGGTTTTCCTTTTGGGTGTTTGGAGAGGATAAAGCTGGTGGGACAAAAAGAAAGGAAGGGTCGTTTGCGGCTCATATTCATGCAAAATTTCCAATGAAGTTGATGAGTGTTTGACTGACGTAGGGTGGGTCTTGTGGTTAAGGTAGTGGATGGAGGTGTGGTTTCAATTCCTAGTTCTGCCACAGAATCAGTGACTGTGGGCAAGTCACTGCATCTCTGTGTGCAACCTGTGCCTCAGTTTACCACCTGTATATGGGAGTACAGAGCCTTCCTTTGTTTTTCTTGTCTATCGAGATGGTGAATTGTTTGGGGCAGGGACTGTTTTTCTCCATGTGTCTGTGCAGCACCTGGCACACTGGGGCCCTGATCTCAGCTGGGGCAGGGACTGTCTTTTCCTGTGTGTCTGCCGCGCCCAGCACAACGGGGTCCTGATGTCAGCTGGGGCAGGGACTGTCTCTCGCTGTGTGTCTGTGCAGCTCCTGGCACAATTAATTGAGTTAGAGAAAAAATTGTAGTACATAGGCTTGGAAGAATTTGATTTTTATCGGTAAACGTTGACTTCACCAAATACACACAAACTAATGAAAAAATATTTTTGGATAATAATCTAATTTTACTTATATATTTTGACATGTGATATTGACAATTTCTATGTGAACTGTTATAAAGCTTTCACTTTTAGAATCATGTCTGCCGTCATTAAATAGTTGTTGTCTGACCCCATTGTTGTCCTACCACCCCATAATTTCCCACAACTGTGAACATTTAAATAGATAAAAATACAAAAAGCTTAATACCCATAATTTTTCCCAGCTGTGAAAATGTAGCTTGCAAAAAATTTTAAAAATGCTTAAAAATAAACGTTGATATTATCTGTCGAAATTATAAAAATCAATTGAAATCTGCCAAACCTAGTTATACTGTTACTTAGTGAAGGTGTTAGCACTCTAGAAATCTATCTAAAACAGACTGCATTTGATCAATTTTAAAAACCGGTTGGGATCCCAGACACTTACCCCAGGCGCCGATTGTAATCCCCGCTAACGTCAGAATGATACACCAGGCCCCCAAAGCTCCTAGGGCAATTTTGTAACAACGGGGACTTGTAGGCGACTCTGGAAGATGAAAGATTTAGTGAAACATCATCATTAATTCATTAACTCTAGCAAAGGGGTCTGAATAGGAAAGATACTAGGTCAGAAGTAAATGTCGTCATCGGCCCTGAATATAAGTTCCAAAATTCTCCCTGCAGCCAATCAGCGTGTTGCCAGAGGACGCCTGGGCTTGTGGTTAAGACACTGTGGATTGTGGTTTAGTTCCTTGCTGGGCCAGGGCCACAGATTCCTTGTCTCACTCTGGGCAACTTCACTCAATCTCAGATACTGCGGTGATGAGCGTGGGATTGGAATCAAGTAGAATCTCCTATGTCTCATTTCCCCCCATCTGGATAGGGAAAATAATTCTCTCTTTAGGCTGTAAATTCTTTAGGGGAGAGACTGTATCTGGTTATATATCTGTATATCACCTAGCGCATAAAGGTACCGATCATGGATGGCGTCTCTAGGCGCTATTGTAAAACAAAGACAAAATAATAACAATAAGAAATACTATTGTCAGCTCCAGCGGCTGGTCGGTAAGATGGTCGTTTATACTGAGGTTTTAAAAAATAGCCCTGCCACATTATTTCAGCGGGAAATACTGGAAATCTGCAAACCTAACCTGCCTGAGAAGAGGAAGCCTTCAGACCAGAATAATAACTGCACATCGAGCACTGACAATACCAGAGTCCAGATTCAAGTAAGGCCTCTCTCTACTCCAGAGTATTGTCCACACAACCAGTGGCCCTAAACTCCGTCATCACGAACGCTGCAGCTGTATATTATGTTAGTAATATAATTACACCAAGAGGTTCCGACTGAAATTGGGGCCCTAATTGTGCTGTGCCCTGTACACGTTCCTGGTAAGAGACCCATCCCTTCCCCAAAGAGCTTACAAAATAAGGAAGCAAGACAGACAAATGGTCGGAGGGGGAAAGGATATGCCCAAGGTCTCAGAACCAGGATTAGAACCCAGATCTAGCCCACACGGCCTCTCATACCCAGGGAAAATGCTTTCTACTCGTCCTCTCCTTGAAACCTTTGGCATAAAAATCAGATCTCAACGGTGGTATGTCTCAAATTGAAGACGTTCTACGTCAATACCTTGGCGTCCATCTGGAGATGGACTGGCTGAGTTTCCCCTCTTCGGTCGGAGGTTCAGTACCGTGTAACCTTCGTCGTCCTCCATCTTCCCCAAACTCAGCGGAGCTGCACCTTCAAACAAACAGATCGAAATGAGAACTAAGTGCCCACAAGAGTGAAACTGACCCGCTGCAGCCTTTACGAGAAGTCCTGGCAGCTTCTTGGGACTGTGAAACCACACAGGAAATTTAGATGCACGAGTGGAAACATACGGCCCAATTCTCAGGTCCAGCTGAGAGGCGCTCTGGTGACCGAAGTCCTTGGTGCTGCTGTTTTTTCATTCAGAAACATTTTCGAACAGAAAATGTCTTTTTTTCTCGATCAAAATCTTCATGAAAATGTTCATTTCTTTGAATATGTTTGCTGGTTTTTGACCCCCGTAGCGGTTACCCCGCTCCTATTAGGAAAGGAGTGAGAGCAGCTGAGGGAGGCTGGCCACAGGTGTGGCCAGCTCAGTCACGGCACAGCTGGCCCTCATAAAAGGGCTGTGAGTGAGGAGCCAGGTCAGTCTCACTCCAGCCTTGGATTGAGATGGGCCTGGGTGGCACAGGGTACCTTCAACAGAGCAGGGCAAGGGCAAGGGCAAGGGCAGGGGCAGGGGCAGGCTAGGCTAGGCTAGGGAGAGGAGAGGAGAGGAGAGGAGCACGCCTGGTGACCTCCCAGGCTGAGGCCTTGCAGGGAGGCCTAAGGAGGTCTGGAGCTGCAGAGGGGCAGCCTGGGAATAGGCAGAGGCAGCTGGTCCAACCTCCTTGCCAGTGATGAGTGGCCATTACAGACTGCAGTTTGCCCTGGTGAGAGGGGGCTAGATGATGACTGGCAGTAGTCACTGTGGCGGGGTGGGGTTCCCCTCGGAGGGGAGACCAAGAATATGGAGGTGCTGCTGTGGGGCAGCACCCCAAGGGAAAGGGGCACCGGGGGCCTGAGGCAGGAGGGACACTGGCCAGCAGGGGGCGCTCCTGAGTTGGACGAGCTAATTCCCAGGACAACCAGCAGGAGGCGCCGCACCGGTGAGTCTGCACCCTGTTACACCCCCAAAGAAGTGCTTTTCTGCTTTTTTTCCTCTCCTTTCTTTTTCTTTTTGTTTGGATTTGGATAACAATCTTCAGGAGAGATCACAAGATGACCATTGGTAGCTGGGGTGAAACGTTAGCGACTTCCTTAAGGTTACTATGGTGATGTGGTGACATCAGTGTTCATGAGTATCAGGGGAACGAATAAGTTGGCTTATGAGAAATGGGTCACCCCAGAAGTAATGGGGTGTGGGCGTTCAAATGAGGAAAGGGGGTGGAAACCTTCATCAATATGGGTGAACCCCAGTGGGCGCCACTTAACACATTATAAAAGCTGCGTGCCGTGGTGCAGGCCAGGATGCGGAGGGAGAGGGGGAGACGGCAGGAGGATGGCCCTGGTGGTGGTGGTGATGAGGTGAGGATGAACACATTGGGGTTTTCCACAAGGCAGGGTGTGAGTAATGCAAATACTATGCGTGCTGTATTATTGTGATAGAAAAGGCCTATCCAGTGACAAGGTGTGACAAGGTGTATAACCCCTCACTGGACAGGAGGGGGTCAATGAACAGCTATGGGCTAAGGAGGCCCCACCCCTATACCCTTGCCGAGCATGCTCGGGTTGGAGGCGGGGTTTAAAAGCCAGCCAGGGAGCTCAGTCTGAGGCTGGCAAGCCAGGGAGGAGGACGTTCCCTGGGAGCTCCAGGGAAGAACCGCAGCTGAGTCCGCATCCAGCCGACTACATCCAGTGACTAGAAGCTCTGAAGGTGACACCTCCCTCAGACGCAGGCAGTGGCTAGGTAGGATACGGACTGAGGTAGGAAGAGATCCACGGAAGCTGGCTGAAGGCTGAAGCCAGACAGATAGGTGCACAGCCAAACCGGTCTCTCAGAGCCCTGGGTCAGAACCTGGTGGAGTGGGATGGCCCAGGTGCCCCAACCCCACCTGAACTGGGGCCACCAGGCAGGAGACCCCTAAACCATGCCCTGATCACACATATCATGCTCTTCAACTCCGAAGAGAGGAGATGGTTAAAGTCCCTTCACTTACAAAATGAGCCTCCTTTTGAGCACCTTGTCTCTTTAGATTGTACATTCTTTGGCTCAAGGACTGCATCTCACTGTATGTGCAGCCGGCTCCCAACAGAATGGGTTCCCCAGCCTAATTTGACCCATTTGCTGTGCTGCCATAATATACATAGAATTGTAGGACAGGAAGGGACCTCGAGAGGTCATCTAGTCCAAACCCCTGCATGCATACAGTGTTATTAGGGCATTATTGCTGATAGAAACTTAGCACTCTAAGATGCTGACCGTTAAGCAAAATATCACTGGGGTTTGAACTTGTGTATTAGCTTATTAAGGAGACTTATGATGGCTGCCTAGATACTTATTGTTCTTTGTACTCTGCTAGAATTTGGGAACATAGGAATTGCCAGACTGGATCAGACCTGAGGTCCCTCCAGTCTCCCTGTCTCTGACAGTGGCCAGTACCAGCTGCCACAGGGGAAGAACCCACGTGAGTTTTCATCCTGATTTATAATAGATTCTAGATCTCTCAGAGAGAGACTAATGGCTTAAACCCTGCAGCGGGAGAGTTAGTGTCCTGCTAATGGCAATCCGATAACGATAACATAATGGAAATCCATTGTTCTCCATGACCGCTGAACATAGGACAAGAAGTACAGACACAGACTCTGCCCTAGCTGAGATCCAGGGTTTTGTGCTGGGCGCCGCACAGACACAGAGCAAGAGTGAGTCCCTGCCCAAAAGAGTTTACATTCAGAGGCCGCACAGTCAGCTGGTGGCAGATCCGCTCCACCTGTCATCTCCGGCCTGTTCTTACAAAAAGAATTTCTACCCCAGTTGAGATCCCCGAAGCTCAGAAACCTGTCAACAGATCCAGCTAATTTCCACTGCCATATAATCCTCCTTCTGTGCTGTTTCCCCATCTCACTTGCCCCACCTTCAGCTACCACTGCCCCCTAAAATGTACACAGCCACTCAAAGGACAAATGATAGGGAGATTTTGGCAATTGCCCCCTAAATGAAGATTGGGACTACATCATCTCCTAGTCATTTGTAACTGTGACCTTTGTGTCTATGTTTGCAAATTTTGTTAATGCCAACACCATGCTTTTAAAAATAACGAGTCAGGCCCCGCAAAATGACAAGGTTATTGTAAAAAAAAAAAAAAAATCTTGAGAAATTTTTTGTTGTGGGGGGTGGGGAACCAAACAAACTAAATCATGGGTTCTTTTTCTGATTTCTGAGCCTCTAGGGGTCAGGGTTTTAAGTCTTTCTCCATAACTGTGAAAGGTAAAAACTTACTGTTTATTAAAATAAAAAACCTGAGCTGCTCACATGATTCCAGGAGCTGGGGCTTTTCAGAAAAACACCAGCTTGAGGTGCACGATAAAATCAGGCAAGTGGGCAGCACTGAAATATTAGGGGAGAATGTTAAAGTTGGGATTGTTCTGCAATTCAGAGGCTGTGATCGTGAGCAGCGAATGATTATGTGGCTTATTGGTGGAGTCCCTTCATTGTTCGTTCTCAGACATTCTACGGTGGCGAGGGTTGAACTTCTTTTACAAAAGTGTTAAGATGGTTTTTGGGATATCAGCGGGGTTCCCACTGCACCCCACTTTCACCTTTGGCTTATTGAATCTGGCATTTTATTACTCGTTTTAATTATCGAGCCATTTTATTATTGGGATTGTGATCTTGCAAACAGTTAAGCACACAGTTAGTGATAAGCATGTGTGTAGCTGTTTACATTGTCCGAATCTTGAACTGTAAACTCTATGGGGCAGGGACTGTCTCTCGCTGTGTGTCTGGGCAGCGCCCGGCACAATGAGGCCCTGATCTCAGCTGGGGCAGGGTCTGTCTCTCACTGGTTGTCTGGGCAGCGCCCGGCACAATGAGGCCCTGATCTCAGCTGGGGCAGGGACTGTCTCTCCCTGTGTGTCTGAGCAGCGCCCGGCACAATGAGGCCCTGATCTCAGCTGGGGCAGGGTCTGTCTCTCGCTGTGTGTCTGGGCAGCGCCCGGCACAATGAGGCCCTGATCTCAGCTGGGGCAGGGACTGTCTCTCGCTGGTTGTCTGGGCAGCGCCCGGCACAATGAGGCCCTGATCTCAGCTGGGGCAGGGACTGTCTCTCCGTGTGTGTCTGGGCAGCGCCCGGCACAATGAGGCCCTGGTCTCAGGGCCTCTATCCCACTTCACAATATTAACAGTAAATAAATAAAAATCTGGACAGCAACATAATGTTTTTACAAAAGTTTATTTTCCCATAGAAGTGAACGTTCAATGCATCCAGCCAGGACACACAGACGGGGTCTGCAACAAGGGAAAGGCGTTGCAGCCTGTAAAGGGTTAACTGGTCACATGGCTAGTTGGGGCAGCATATTAGAGAAAGCTGGGTTAAAGGGGAACAAAGTGGGGGTGGAAATGGAGGTTCCCTGGGAATGGGGGCAGGGAGATAGGAAGGAATTGTGAAGGGAGGTTCTGAGACTTAGCATTTTGGGGGGAAGGGGCTCCAAGCTGGGAGGGTTGGTCCCTACCTGCTCCCAGGCCCGTTCCAGCCTTCTTGGTCCCACTCTTACCCTCCAGCCCCCCAAGCTGTGCGCCAATTGTGCAAAGTTGCAATATTTCCCTTGCGGGGGCACTAGCTCCCTGGCTTTGCCACCCCTGGGGGAAGGTGCGTGTCCTCTTTATTCCTGGGGGGCTGGAGTGGGAAAAACCTCTGGCAATTAGGGCCCAGTGGGTGGATTTGCTTTTTTTTTTTTAGTGGGCAAAGGCACAGATGCACGTCAGCTGGGGGTCTGGCCCCCTTGTCTCCGGTGGAGCTATGGCTGATTCACACTAGCCTGAGCTCTGGCCCCAGATGTGCAGCAATCCGACATTACATTTATAAGTAAATGAAAATACTGTAGATGTTTCAGAGACTGAAAGCCTTTTACTTTCCCGCTCAGTCGTGCCGCAGTCTATACCAGGAAAGCTGCTTTCTGGCAGAGCCATTTTAATTCACTGCTGCAGATTTCAGACTCAATCTTAGTCTTTCCTAACTGTCCACAGCTGTTCGCTTCAGCCTGACTTAATCCTGGGACCCTGTGGAATGAAGCAGAAAGTCACAGTCAGTTTGTTTAGGTTGATGAACGAGCCTGTAGCCGCTCTTCCTCGTGGGGTGTCAGGTTGTGGTTTCTTCTTTCATCTCTGTATTTTCCCCCACAGACCCATTGTGGGAAATGGGCTGGTCAGATGGGGTCCTGGAGAACCCGTGTCCATGTTACCAAACCTTAAGCAACACGACCCCATTATGCCCGTCTGGGTGCACCCCCGGGGGACTCAGCTCTGTAGCACACCCAGTGTAGCTCTGTGCCTAAGAGACACAATCTGGTCCTGAAAGCGAAGGTACAGCCCAGCTACTCGAGCCCTGACCGCTTCAGTTTAACAACCCAGGGCCTGTCTACACAGGAACTGGAACGGAAATAAGGATATTAGTTGTCATTCACACCTTGCTGCAAGTCTGCCTGGGGACTCTTTTATTGAGGACTAAGAAGCAGGGCCGTCCCTAGCTATTCTGGGGCCCTATGCAGCCCCCCCCCCCCCCAGCAACCTGCAACTCGCGCGAGTAGTTTAAACACACCCTCTGCCAGTAGTGTACTGAAGGTCAGAGCCTTCAGTCCCGGGTGACTGTTTCACATTCTCAGGGCACATGGGGCAGTCGTAGGGTTCCCAACTGTCCCGGACCGGACGCCATTTTGCCGCAACAGCGTCCCCCTTTGCATCAATGGCGTCCAGGAGAGTTGGCAACCCTAGGCAGTTGAGAAGCGTGAAATGCACAGACAGGCTTTTGTCTAGGACAAGTATATTTCAGTGGTCAGGCATTTAAGTGATTGACCCTCTTTTGCTTGTCCTTTGCCTCCCCCCACCTCCATGCCTTGGATTTCCAGGTCAACCTGGAGGCAAATACACAAAAAGATAACTAGCGCCCACCCACCATTTAAAATACAGTTTGCAGCTTGGTAAAGATACCAGGAGAGTGCATAATCTTGCTCAAATTCCTAAACTGGACAGTTTCCACAAAGCATTACCGGTGCAAGGCTTAAGTAAGCCGCGGTTTGAGGAGTGGGCATCTAAAGCAGTCTTAGATTATCACGACAGCTGAGTCAACCGTGAAATCCGTTCCAGTGCCCTACATTGTGTCTCTCAACTGCTTCAAGTCCCAGAGGAGCTGGTGTGGGACAATCTGCATGGGCTGAACCGGCAAATTACATGGCAAGGCATTTTCTAAACATGAAATAGTAAAACTCGGGAGACACTCACAGTTCTTCACGGACAGGGGCACCGTCCGCCCAGGTCCACTTCCTCTGTGAAGAGTTGAATGTTAATCCAATCCAAACACTTTGACCAGCTGGTACGAGAGACTGCAGGTAATCCTGCAACAGAAGCGTCTGGCTGAAGGTACGGTTCTAGAAGTCTTTTATTTCTGCCCCAGTGTTAGCCGCACATGGTATTAGCCAGACCCCGAGATGCCGCAGTGCAGAAAAATCTAACGGCAATAAACCGGCACAACACGCTGTGCTGGAGAAAGTTGCTCGACTTCTCTGGGCCTCAGTTTCCCCTTTGTAAAATTGGGATCATGAGCCTTTGTTTGACGGTCTGGTCTATTTGGATTGTAAACTCTTTGGCTCAAGGACCATGATGTCTCCTGATGGGCACAGCCAGCTCCCCACAGAATGAGGCCCCCATCCTAATTGGGCCCCACCAGTTGTGCTACCTTAATGGAAATAAATAATGATGATGATGATGATGACGACATTATTATTCATGCTAGATCTAGAATCAAAGCTCTCTGAGCTGCTGACCTGTCAACAAAATATCTGTAACTCACTGCTCGGGTTTGAACCACATTCTTACCCATTATCTTTTCCTGGAGATGCCTGGCAGGTACTTAGATAAGTATTGTTATTTGTGCTCTGGTAGAATTTAGGAACACAGGAATGGCCAGATGGGATCAGACGCAGGGTCCATCTAGCCCAGTGCCCTGTCTCCCACCGTGGCCGGCACTGGCTGCTTCAGAGGAAGGCGTAAGAACCCCGCAGTAGCAGACATAGGATGATCTCACCCCACACTGGTTCCCATCCTGATCTCTAGTAGACAGATTCTAGATCTCTAACAGATCAATGGCTTAAGCCCTGCAGCGGGAGGTTTACTATCCTGTACAAAGCTCTTCCAGCATTAACTGATGTCTCTGGATATTCATTATCCACATTAGCTTCCAATTTCTTTTTGACTTTTATTTTTGAGCCCCAATCAATTACCTGGGCCCCATTGTGCTAGGTTATGCAGTGGTTCTCAAACCGTGGGTCAGGCAGGATCCCCAAATGGGTTGTGACCCCATTTTAATGACTTGCTGTGGCACGAGGGCTTCAGCCTGGGGCAGCGGTGCTCGGGCTCCGGCTCTCCCTATCTGCCCGGGGCAGGGGGACTTGGGCTCCAACTCCATCCCCACTCCCCCGCCTGGGGTCATGTAGTAATTTTCGTTGTCAGAAGAGGGTCGTGATGCAATGAAGTTTGAGAACTGCTGTATAGAGACACGTAACAAAGAGAATAGAGACATGACGAACGGTTCTCTCTGTGCCCCTGACATAAAATGTACGTTACCATCTGTTCCCGGTCTTGGATCACCAGCATTTGAGACCCCTTCTTTGAACAGTCATCACGGCTCTTGCTCCAGGTCTTAATCTCGTTAGACAGCCAGTAACACTTGTCCCTGTGCAGCACCCACTCCCTGGGGCAGAATTTGCACCCGGATCCACCTGCGGGGGGCAGTGGGAAGAGGCGGAGGTCATTAATGCTTCTGAAGTTTCTGAACACTGAGGGATTCTTTCCCTCCAGTCCACTGCAGAGTCAGAGAAATCTCCCAGAGCTAGACCCTGCAGCCTTTCCTGTGGGCTGGCCTGCTCTCCCCTCCTGGCTAACCCACCACCCTCCCAATTCCCTGAGCTGAAATCGGGTTATTTGTCAGTAAACCACTGCCAAGAAAACATTAAAGACACAGTGCATTGCAGCAGAGGAAACAGAACAAGTCTCTAGTGCCTGGTGCTGCTGAATGGGAGGGATTTGTTGAATAGGCCAGCGTGACACCCCTCCATGTCAGTCCTCAACGGAAATTGAACGCTAAAAGCACACTCACTTGGACTAAAGAAGCAGCTCCCTCATCTAGTAGCGCTTGTAGACTCCTATCCTTTATCTGGAACAGCCACTAGAGAGAGACACCCATAGCTCACACCCAACCAGTGAGTTATGCCATCAATGTGAATGTAGTTGGGGGGGAGTATTCCTATACCCAGGGCTCACACAGCACAGCACAGCGGTGAGTGGGCCAGGCAGCAGTCCCTTTGTGATGCAGGTGTGACACGTGCCACAATGAACTGAGGTTACCTGCTGAGCTTATCTGGGCCGGATCGCACAGACTCTGCTTCAGACGAAAAAACAAGTCCTCCAGGCTGGCATTGCATTCTCTTCCACCTCCAGTTCTCTGAATGACACCATCGCTTTCTGCGGGGTTTCCTTTCGGACAGGGGCCCTGACAAACTTTGTAACAACGTCTTCTAACAGACAGTCAGGGATGGGAACACTGAGAGCACAGGGTTGTGATAGATCAGTGATGGAGGAGTGACTCTGGCTTGGCTGACACACAGACTTGCACCAGTTTAACTTAATCCGTTTTTAAATTAGTGCAAAAAGCTTAAGAGTTGCTTATCTTGTTTTTGATTAACTCTCTTTTAACCCAGTGCGGCCCCTCTTGTGCGCACAATTATACTGACACTCGAGTGTTTATATCAGTTAATTCACATCAATGTAAACACTTTTATATTGGTATAACTACATCCACATTCGGGGCTTATACTAGTTCAGTACATTGGTTCCAAACGTAACTCCAGACTCATCAGTGAAAAGGCACAGGTGAAAAATAGCCAAAGCTCACAGTCTGTTTCCATAGAAGCCGTTTATTTCACTAGGTCACTGTGTCAGTTACATCATGGCTCTCAGAGCTATTGGTTCAGGCTCTTTGCAGACTCAGGCAGTTATCCCTGCATCGGCTATACTTGAGGCCCTTCCCCTGCTCAGAGCAATTGGCAGAGGCTCTTTTGTAGACTAATTATAAAGCTTTAACTGTTAGACTCTCAACGTCCGCTGTCAGTAAATAGTTATTGTCTGCCCACTGTTGTCCTACCTCCCCATAATTTCCCACACCCATGAAAATTTAAATAGATACAAACACAAAAAAGCTTAAAACCCGTAATTTTGAAAGTTTAACTTGATAAAAATAGAAAAAAAGTGTTTAAAAATAAACACTGATATTATTTGTTGAAATTATAAAAAAAAAAAAATGAAATCTGCCAAGCCTAGTTATATTGGTGCTTAGCTAGGGTGAGAGACTCTAGAAATCTACCTAAAACAGATTGGATTCGATAGATTTAAAAGATTACTTGGGATCCTGGACGCTTACCCCAAGCGCCCAGTGCAATCACTAACATCTGTATGATACAAAAGGCCCCCAAAACTCCTAGGGCGATTTTGTAACAACGGGCACTCATAGGAGACTCTGGAAAATGAAAGATTTCGTGAAACATCATTGTTAATTAGTTAACTCCAGCAAAGTGCTTTGAATAGGAAAGATGCTAGAGCAGGAGTAGATGTTATCAGCCCTCAATCTTAGTTCCAAAATTCTCCCTGCAGCCAACCAGCGTGTTGCCAGATGATACTGGAGATCGGGGTTTAATTCCTTGCCAGGCCACAGATTCCTGGCATCAACCCAGACAACTTCACTCAATCTCAGACACTGTGATGATGAGCATGGGATTGGAACCGAGGAGAATCTCGGGTCTCATTGTCCACTATCCTCTCTTTAGGCTGTAAATACTTTAGGGGAGGGACTTCTTTCTGGTTATATGTCTGTACAGCACCTGGCACAAAAGGATCCCGATCATGGATGAGGTCTCTAGGCGCTATTGAAAAACAAAGACGAAATAATAACAACAATAACAAATGCTCTTGTCAGTTCCAGCAGCAGGTCGGTAAGACTGTCATTTAAATTGAGTTTGAAAAAATTAGCTTGCAAAATTATTTCAGCGGGAAATACTGGAAATCTGCAAACCTAACTCTGACCTGAGAAGAGGATTTCTTCAATACCAGAATAATAACTGCACATCGAGCACCAGCAATGCCTCAATGCCAGACTCAAGTAACAGTTTTTTCAGATGGGGCCTCCTTCTACTACAGAGTATTTCTGTACAGTCATTGGAGATGCCCAAGGTCACAGATCCAGGATTAGAACCCAGATCTCCTACTCACTAGACCGGACAGCTCTCATATCCAGGGAAAATGCTTTCTACTCATTTCCTCCTTGAAATCTCTGGCATAAAAATCCAGATCTCAATGGCGGTACAGGGGTATGTCTCAAACTGAAGACATTCTACGTCAATACCTTGGCGTCCAGCTGGAGACGGACTGGCTGAGTTTCCCCTCTTAGGCCGGAGGTTCAGTACCGTGTAACCTTCGTCGTCCTCCATCTTCCCCAAACTCAGCGGAGCTGCATCTTCGAGCAAACAGATTGAAATGAGAACTAAGTGCGCACACAAGAGTGAAACTGACCAGCCTTTACAAGAAGTCCTGGCAGCTTCTTGGGACTGTGAAACCACACAGGAAATTTAGATTTGTGGGTCGAAACGTGCTGCCCAATTCTCAGGTCCAGCTGAGTGGCGCTCTGGTGTCGGACGTATTCAGTGCCCCTGTTTGTGATTCAGAAACATTTTTGATCAGAAAGTGGCTTTTTTTCTAGTTGCAAATCTTCATGGGAAATGTTCATTTCTTCGAAAATGTTTGCAGTTATTTGACAAAAATAGGTGCTTTTCTGCTTTTTCCCTCCCCTTTCTCTCCCTTATTTTATCTTTTTACCATTTTACCTCTGAAAAAGAAGGAAAAAGAGAAGGGGAGAAAGCTAGAGAAAGAGGGGGTGGAACTAAAAACCTTTCCCCCCCTTCTTATAAAAGATCTGGGAAAATATTTTTTTAAAGATCTTCTGCAAACATGCTACCTTCATACTCTACGGACCCAGAGGCTGCCTTCCCACGTGGTTTGCATTGTGCCAGCTACAGGCATGCCTGAAATCAGGGCATTTCTCCAGTGCAGGAACCAGGGGTCACCCAATGAAATGAATAGGCAGCAGGTTTAAAACAAACAAAAGGCAGTATTTCTTCATATAATGCACAGTCAACCTGTGGAACTCCTTGCTAAAGGATGTTGTGAAAGCCAAGACTATAACAGGGTTAAAAAAAGAACTAGATAAATTCATGGAGGATAGGTCCATCAATGGGTATTAGCCAGGATGGGCAGGAATGGTGTCCCTAGCTTCTGTTTGCTGGAAGCTGGGAATGAGCAATAGGGGATGGATCACTTGATGGTTACCTGGTCTGTTCATTTTCTTTGGAGCACCTGGCATTAGCCACTGTCAGAAGACAGGATACTGGGTTAGATGGATCTTTGGTCTGACCCAGTACGGCCGTTCTTACGTTGTGGCTCAAACCAGGCAGCAAATGGGATCTAAGAAGCCATTATGTCAGCTGGAGATCACCAGAATGCAGCAGAATGCAGCAGCTCTCTGGCCACATCTCCACAGCCCCTATATCACCCTCTGTGTCAAGGGGAATAGAGACATCTATGCCCGCTCTGCCTATGGTACTGTTATGAGTATCTCACAATCTCTGTTGTATTTCTCTTCACAACACCCCTGTGATGTAGGACGATGCTGTTTTCTCTATTTTACAGATTGGGAATGGAGAGACAGAGAGGCTAAGTGACTCGCCCAAGGTTACACAGGAAGCATGTGTCAGAGCAGGGAATTGAACGCAGATTCCTGAAGTTCTACACTAACAACTTCATTACTGGACCGTTCTTCCTCTATGCCAGCCACTGGCTCCCCCATGCCAACGTATTCTCAGCTGCACAGTGGGGGCAACTTGATGGACGGACGCTTTGCGCTGTTGCACGAAGGAGCCATATAGAGGGCTGAGAATCTGGCCCAGGTGATATAGTCCTATGGATGTATTAATGAGGCTGGAGATTTCAGCTCTTTCAGATGCAAGATGATTATAAGGAGGATAAAAAAAAAATAAACGTAACCTCAGCCTCATCAGTGAAAAGGCACAGGTGAAAAATAGCCAAAGCCTGCAATCTGTCTCCATAGCACCTGTATATTTCACTAGCGTCGGTTACACCAGGGCAGTTCCTCCTTGAGAGCGATTGACTCAGGCTCTTTGCAAACTCAGGCAGGTATCCCTGCATTGGTTACACTGGAGTCACTTCCCCCGTTCACAGCAATTAGCAGAGGCTCTTTTTCAGACTAAGGCAGTGTTAAACTCGTTGCAGATCCCCCCCTTTCAGCGCACTTGGCTCAGGCTCTCTGCAGGTTCAGGCAGACATTGCAGTGTTGGTTACTCTTGGGGCAGTTCCTCTCAGAGCAATTATCTCAAGCTCTTGCACACATCACTCAGGTCACCTTTTCAAGCTTTTCTTCCCAACCATGAGAGGTAGAGATCTACTCTTTTTTTAAAATGAAGGTTGAGATTCTGCTCTAATCACATGACTCCGGAAACTGGGGCCCTAATCTTGGGCCTTTAGTTTCTAGGTCTTAATAATCCCCGTGGGTCCTCCAGTTATCTCTCACATCTCCTCCAATCAAACCCTCCCACCCCTTTTTCTCACTTGCTGTCCCATTCTGAGGCCCTATGTAGATTTCTCTCCCACAACAACATCCTTGGCCTATACCACAATGGTTCTGTTTATCAAGAGTATGCAGAGTGCAGGGGGTCCTTTGCAAAGTGTTTCTGAAACCAGAGCACTTTTTTGACACATTTTTGCAAGCAGGCAGAACAGCAGTGGCTTGAGATCACACAGGAAAAGAAAGAATGAAGCAAGTTGCTGGTCAAGGCAGCATTTCATCACCTCGCGGCTTCTGCGGTGCAGATTTTCCATTAGACAAATAGGCCTGAAGCCGGAGAATTCGGGGCTGCTCTAAAAATAAATCGCTCTGGCTTAAAGCAAAATCTTCCCCCAGTTCACATGCATCTGGGGGAAGGGGGGTGGGGGGAGATGACCAGGGGTTTCAGCAATACGTGGGACTAGAAATTCTGTTCTATTCCATATAGGTTCTTATACCATGCTCATCACCATAGCATTTGAGCACCTTCCAGTCGTGCATTAAGCAACATGACAAACATCCGTCACACTTGTTTGTTCTCTCACCCTGTCCCCAGGGGGAAAATTGGGTGCACCGGAGTCATGTATTTAAATTAGAGAAGGCCAATCAAAGAAGCGCTCCTTTCCCTTGGAGCAGAAGGTGGGGCGGTTTGGGAAGGTCCTTTATTCCTGGGAGAATTCACGGCAGTCTGGAGAGAGTTCTGTCTCCTGCACGGGTGAGCTTTCCCCTTATTTTAGAGTCCAGTCGGCCCAGAAGACCAAAGTTGTCGCCCATGGTTTTCACCCCAGAGGTGTAGACCCATTCGGAGATCCTGGGCCCAGGCCACGGAGCGCCTTGACGATCAGGACCAGAAAGAGCTTTGGCTTCCTAGAAGAATGGATCGAGCTTTGTCGGTGAGGCACAGAGGTGTCTGAGCCTTAGGCATTAAGATGTGTTTGTGAATGAATTGAATGCTCCTGGGGTAGGAGGGCCTCCTGGATCTGGCACAGTCTGCTGCTGTCCTGGGGTGTTTCAGAGAATGATTTAATAGCTTTGTAGATTTCAAGGCCAGAGAGGACCTTTATGACCATCTAGTCTGACCTCTTGGATCATAGGCACCGAATCTGTGGGTGCTCCGGGGCTGGAGCACCCATGGAGAGAAATACTGGGTGCTCTACACCCACCGGCAGCCCTGCAGGTCAGCGCCTCCCCCTCCCGCAGCGCCTCCGCCTGCTGGCGGTCAGCTGTTCCATGGCGTGCAGGAAGTGCTCGGTGGAGGGGGCGGGGCAGGGCAGGAAGAAGCAGGGCGGGGCAGGAAGAAGCAGGGCGGGGCAGGAAGAAGCAGGGAGGGGGTGGAGTGGGGGGCGTGGCCTGGGGCGGAGCAGGGGTTGAGCATCCCCCCGGAAAATCACACAGTCGGCGCCTGTGTCCTAGATATTATTAATTATCTATTGTCCCATAGCACCTAGGAGCCCTAGGCATGGACCAGGGCCCCCACCACGCAATGGCACGTTATTGGGCCTATTTTGGAAGCCTCTAGAAGCCCCAGTCATGGATCACACCCCGTTCTGTTGGACACTAGGTGTATTACATTAGGTGTATTATAGGAGCACCTAGAAGCCCCGGAGTATTTTCTACACTGCAAAAAAAGACCCACGGATGTGAGTCTCAGAGCCCGGCTTCACAGTGCTCAAGTCCCGGGGCTAAAAATAGCAGTGTGGATGTTTGGGCTCAGGCTGTAACAACCTGGGGTCTCAGAGCCCAGATTCCGTCCTGAGCCTGAAGGTCTGCTCCGTTATTTTTAGCCAGTAGCGCAAGCCCGAGTCAGGGGATCTGGGCTCTGCCACTCACTGGCATTGTTTTTTTGTTTGATGTGTAGACATACCCCCAGTTGTGGAGGAGGTTGTGTTAACCAGTTGTGTTAGGCGCCGTACAAACACAGATCAAAAGATGGTCCCTGTCTCAAAGAATATAAAAAAAAAGACAATCGATGGATACAGACAGACAGACGTGAGCACGAGGAAACAATGCGATGCTGCTGGCCAGCATGACAGGTCCGAGCACACCAGCAGCATTCCCGCATCAAGCCCATAACTTTGGCGGGAACTAGCAGACACCGAGAGGAGGAGACTTAAAAAACAATAATGTGTAGGTCTGTTTATTTGCCTTCTGGTGTTGGAGCATTTAGGGGTCTCATCTTCAAGCTTTTCTCTCCAATCATAAGGGCCAGAAAATTACTTTCTTTTTTCAAATGAGAGTTGAGATTCTTGAGGAATAACATGACTCCAGGAGTTGGGGTTTTAAGAAACACACCAAATATTGCACAATTAATTCATGAGCTGGCAACACTGAGTATCTAAAATGTTATAGATTCCTAGATTATCGGGCCAGAGTGGGCCACCAGAATCATCTAGTCTGATGTCCTGCATCTCTCAGGCTGTAGGACTTTCCCAAAATAATTCCTGTTTGACTAGAGCATTTTAGAAAAACATCCAGTCTTGATTTAAAAATCGCCAGTGATGGGAATCCACAACTGCCCTTTGGTAAATTGAACCACTGTTAAAATTGTATACCTTATTTTCAGTCTGAATTTGTACAGTTTCAACTTCCAGCCATTGGATATTGTTTTGATGGAGTTTTGGTGAAACGTCATTGAAATTGGTGGGCACAATAGCTGCCCTTCAATCAGAATAAATGTAAAAAGCAATTAAGCTTCTTCTTGGAGTGAGATAGCTGAAAGAATAGGAGCCACCACCCAAAACACAGGCCATATGCAAGGCCTCTCAGAAACTGAGTTGCTTGTGTGGATGGGTTTTGGTGAGTGTTGGCCGATTGAGAGATGTGTCTGGGAGTAGGAACATGCAGCAGCAGCCAAGCAGACAGCAAGATCAGGACTGGAAATGTGTCCCTGAAAGCAAGCAAAGTGAGAGAGCTTTTTGGGCAGAGTGAGGGCCAGAAAGAGGCTTGGAACTGTACATAAAGAAACTTCCTCCTGTTGTTTGATTCTTGCTGGGTTCTGGGAAAACAGGATATCGTGAACAGGCTATGTAAATACAGAGGATTGAATCAAAGACATCCCTTGCTCTTCATCAGTCTCTCTTAACCAAAACAACCTGCAAGGCCTTGAATATTGGGTAACCACTCGGGCTAAAAGGGGTAACAATCTCATCTGATTTTGCCGATTCCCCTACCAAGATTATTTAGCTCTGTTTTAGCATTTTGTAGGAAAAACTGTGTAAAAAATATCGCTGTTTTCTATCTCCTTACCAGAAAAGGTCAAAACCACAGATATCCGGCTGGTAGCTGATTTGCTGTTCAGAGGAGGAGGCTGGGTTTGCTGCAATGGATGAAAAATTCAGCTTCTGTTTTTTGGTCGTCTGTTTTTGCAACCAACTGGTCAATAATCAATCAAGAGGTTGACAAGCTGTTCTGAGGAAAGGTGGTCCCCAGCGGTTAGTGCATGAGCCTAGAATGTGGACAACCAGTGTTCAAGTCCTTTCTCTGCTATGGTAACTCATTTGGTGTCTCTGTGCCTCAAGTTCCCCGCTTTGAAATAGGGCTCATAGTACTGCCCTGTTTCAGAGGGGCATAAAATGAGTATGAGGGGCTCAGATACTATAGTGACGGGGCCATTAAGATACATAGATGGGACGTTGCGGATCTGTTACCCATTGGGGAGGTCCTGGGAACCTGATCATTTAACTTTCTGACTGTTACGACCAGAAATTTGCATCCCAAGTTAAAGTCACCACCCTCACAATGCAGCAGGGGGCATTGCCATAGAGCATGGGAAAGGAGACTTCACCAAAGCTATTCCATCTCTACACACCAATGCAAGAATCTGATGCTCCCAAATCTGTGGGGGAAAAGGGTAGGTGGCCATTTCTAGATTCAAGATGGCCGCCTGCCCCACTGGTGCCAATTTCCACTGGAAACTTTATCGCCGCATCCATTTCGTGCCTCTGGACCATTCAGAGCTGCTTCTGCCAACACAGCATGGGGCACGACAGGCCAACACGTCAGTGTGTTTATCGTAACTCCAGTCGCCCAAGTTCCTCCGGGTCTGTAGCATTTAAGGTTCACCTGGGCTGAGAATGTTCAGCCAGCAACCTTAATTTATGAGGGAAGACCACAGAGCAGCAATAGGAAAGAAATTCAGTGGCCACCCCGAATGACGCTACTTCCTGATGTTGGGTGTGTCGGCTGGCTTAGTTCATACATAGCTAGACAGTTGTCTTTGCACAACACTATCGGGTGGGTGTTTTTGCCTCCTCCGGTACATGCCATGGCTGGGGAGATAGTGTATGCTGATTTAAACCTTCCTGGGGCCAGGCTGTCACCTTCATCTAAAGCTCACAGTAAGTGGGGGTTGATTGCCTAGTTTGCTGCCAAAATTGGAAGGATTTTAGCTGGGATCCCAGTTTTCTAATAGCTGGTGAGTGCGAAGAGACATTTGGAGTAGCAGTAGACTTTTGTAACAATATGTTTTATACTTTCTTTTGGGAAAGATACAGGGTAACAAAGGTACTTAAGGGGCATAGGGCTGGACTTTTAAAACTATTTAAGTGAGTAGGTGAATTTTCAAAAGCACCTAGATTCCTACCACCCATTAATTTCAATGGGTCTTAAAAGCACCTGGTTGCTTTTGTATATCCCACTATGCTCGTAAATACCTTTAAAAATTTTGCCCTTAGAGGCCAAAATCTCTTTGATTTTTAATTCAATGTAGATGCCTCTCTTTCTTAGGAACTATTGAAAATTTCACCCGGTTTATTCGCAGGCTACTTGTAGGTTTGTTGTTTCTCTCTCATAGACGGTCTCTGTTTGTTTGTTCTGTGTTGTTTTCCTGCATCTCAGATAGAAGTGATCTAGACTGAGGGTGCATGTTTTGCGCTTTGGGTGTGAAAAACCTGACCATTGGGTTGGTCGGCTTGATGTAATTTGGGGAAGGAACACTGGCTTGTGCCTAAGACACTGGAGTGGGACTTGAGAAGAGACCTGTGTTTTCCCACGCACTCCCTGTACAACCTGCGCTAGGCACTTAAATGGTAAAGTTTTCAAAAATGCCAATAAATCGCATTTTCAAAGTGACTCAGCAGCCAAGTCCCACTGTCTACCAATAAGGCTTAAGCTCCTACGTCACTTTGAAAGTCAACAGGACTTGGACTCCAAAGCCATTTAGGCTCCTGCAAAAACTTTTACCTTTTAATCTCTCTCTGCCTCAGTTTCTTCATCTGTAAAATGGGAGGGATTGACAAGACATAATGGACAAGACATAATAGGTGGATGAGAAAGAAGCAGGTTGGGGATGGGGTAGTAATAAAGACACTATAGGATGTTAAACAGAGTAACTGATAGTACATGGGGTAATTGAAACTACAACCAACGGGGGCTATGTAAGCACCTCGTTAGCCAGGTGTGTAATCGTTGTGCGAGCTCTCAGAAGACAAAATAATCAGGTAACCACCCAATTTCCTCACATTTAATCAATCAGGGAATGTTCTAGAATCCCGTCAGTGCCCGCGGTGGCATGGGGTCGTTCTGAAGGTCGGGTGCGCCGGGGTCATCATCCTGCTGGTGATGGTAGCCGTGCTGAGTGCGTGGGGTAAGTCGCTCCAGGCCATTTATTCAGTTGTGTGAGTCTCCTGCACCACGTTGAAGTCAATGGGGCTACTCGTTTGAGTAAAGACACGTCTGTTTGTAAGATCAAAGCCCCTAACGTTATTTTAACAGAGGATTTTTTTGGGGGGACAATGAGTGCGTGCGATGCAGTGTGATGCAGTGACTGTCGCGCAGAGAGCTCGCTTAGCCTTTTCTTATATTCAGCAGTAACGCAAGGAAGCTACAGGCCTGTGTCCTGTCAGACATGAGCTTAAGTAAGTTAGCGTAAGTATAGTTGAGTAGAAGTGGTCCGTGGCCCTTGGCATAGATGAATGGGGAACTAGGAACAGCTTGCACAATAGCAGGAGTTGGAACCTCACGGAACATTGAAGTGATACTGGGCTGGGACATTTTAGGATAGAATCATGGGGCAGATGTCTAACCACAAACTCGCTTGAGAAACAGGGGACATATAGGATAATGAGTTAAATGGCGTTAATAGGTTAACCTATAGGAAAAGGGCACCCCAACAGTATGAGGGTGAGGAAGTTAGATTTGGACATGGAAGGCTGGCTGACAGTGCTCTGGCCCTATGTGACGGGGCCACTCACCTCTCGTGAACACCCGGGCCGGCCAGGCGTGTTTGCCCCTGCACTCTGTTTCACATTACCTGTGGTGGCTTCTCACGGTGCCCTCTGTAACGTCTCGGTCTGGCACCCCGTCTCGGGGCTCAGTAAGTCTAACAGAGCCTATCGCGGTACCCTCAGCCCCTCCTGGGCTAACTTCCAATGGTGGCTGCTCTGTTACAGAGCAGTGTACCAGGGCCCCTGCCTGGTGACTCTTTGCTCCATAGAGAGCCCTTCTGACCCCAGTTTTCCAGCTGAGTCACTAGTTAAGTTCGACCCTTCTCCCTTTCTGGGGTTAACACAGTTCAATTAAATGCTGACCCTCCCCGTGCCTCAGTTTCCCCTCTATTGTGTGATCTCGAGCATCTCATTTCCCCTCTTTCTGCCTCCCTTCCCCTCCTATCCTCTGTCTGTCTGGTCTATGTACTGTCAGGTGTTCGAGGCAGAGGGTGTGTCTGCATTGCATAGCACAGCAGAACACCAATATGACTCTGAGTGCTTCTGTAACACAAATAATGTGTTTTCTTGTTCAGCTGTAAATCCAGTCTGTCTGCCAGGTGAACTGTGTGATATGTCCTCACCCCCAACAGGCAGGGCAAAGTGTTACATGGACCAGACGCAGCTGTGGGCTTGGCGCATTAATCTCACATCATCTGCCATAATGAAGGAGGCTTTCTCCAGAGCAGATCAAAACATTTTTAATATACAAAGGACTTTTTAAAACCCAATTTCCCCCCGTTTTTAAAAACTTTTTGATGAAATTGAAATCAAAACAAAAAACAGCCTTTTTCTCCCCATTTTTGGGTTGTTTGGGGTTTTTTTTCTCTCTCCCCTTTTTTATTCTTTTTCATTTATCCATTTGCTGATTTTTTTCATGAAATTTTTCAGATTATTTTTTCTGACCTTTTTCATTTATCATTTTTATCCTGTTTTTTTCCATCTTTCCTCTTTAACCTTTTTTTTTTCTTTCTCCTTTTCCTTTTCTAATCACTCTCAGATAATGCCCTGCGTTGTTGAGGGTTTGGGGGTTGGGTTGTTTTTTTTTCTTTCCATTTTTCGTTTCTTTTCACTTTGCAACTTTTGAAAACTTACAGGGTGGCAAACAGAAAAATGAGAAAACCGTGGCCAGCATTTGTTCTGTTGCATTCAGTGGCAAAATGGGAAGGAGAAAAAATGAAAAAAAAAAAAAAAGGGAGGAAAATAAAAATTTGAAAACAAACGTTTTCATGGAAAACATTCAAACCATGAAAAAAATATTTCATTTGGAAACCTGAAGAACAAATCTAACTTTGATGGTTTTTTTTTTTCATTTTTCAACCAGCTTGCTTTCTCTCCAATCCTCTTTTCTTTCAGCTCCCTGTAAATTTACCTTTATACCAGCATTACTATAGCCACGCTATATCCTAACCCTAACCCTTTAGTTAGTTCAGTGTAAGTCTATCTGTAGACCAGGCCAGAGTCACTGATCTGTCACAACCCCATGCTCTGTCTCTCCTAAGCAATAAGCAGTAACAGTCCTTCCCACGGATGCTGTGCTGAAGTTTTTCAGGGCTTCTCTAATAAAGCGGAGGAAGGACCGGTCTCGAAGAACGACAGTGTCACTCAGAGAACCGGAAGTGGAAGAGAATGCAACGCCAGCCTGGAGGACTTGTTTTTTCGTCTGAAGCAGAGTCTGTGTGATCCGGCCCAGATAAGCTCAGCAGGTAACCTCAGTTCATTGTGGCACGTGTCACACCTGCATCTAAGGGACTGCTGTCTGACCCATTCGCTACTGTGCTGTGTGGGGGACCTGTCTATAGGATTTCTCCCTCCCATCTACATCCACTGTGTTGGTACAACTCAATGGTTCAATGTAAATTATGCGCCTCTGTCTGGTGGCTGGCGAGACAGAGTGGGGGAGGTGATATCTTTTATTGGACCAACTTCTGTTGGTGAAAGAGACAAGCTTTTGGGCTACACAGGGCTCTTCCTCAGGGCTGGGAAAGGTACTCTTGAGAGAATCATAGAATCATAGAATATCAGGGTTGGAAGGGACCCCAGAAGGTCATCTAGTCCAACCCCCTGCTCGAAGCAGGACCAATTCCCAGTTAAATCATCCCAGCCAGGGCTTTGTCGACAGTGCAATAAAATACCCGGGGCTGGCCCATTTTAGCTGACTTGATCTCATGCGGCTCAGGCTTTGGGGCTATAAAATTATGGCGTAGATATCTGGGCTTGAGTCAGCTGGCACAGGTCAGCCGTGGGTGTTTTATCGCAGCGTAGACATCCCCAGAGTGTCACAGCTAAATGCCAGGCAGAACAGATTGTTTAGCACAAGTAAACACATCTTGTAAGAGACCGTTCAAGGTGAAGTGGTTGGTTAACACCTCTGCAGTCGTAGGACAAAAAAGAGTTACAGCTTCTTGTAATAAACCATAAATCCAGTCTCTTTACGAAGACCAGGGGTTTTAGTGTTCAGCCAGGTTTTGAATTTAAGCTCCCAGGCTCTTCTTTTGAAGGTGTCCTGCTGGTTTCCTTTGAGGACGAGGACAGAGAGGGCAGATATAGAGCAGTCGCTCGGTGAAAAGCGTTCGCCGACAGGTGATGTGGTGTTTTTGTCTTTTATCACTTTCCTGTGTGAGTTCATTCAAGAGCGTAGCGATTGTGTGGTTTCACCCATTCTTTTGAATGCAGGGCGTAGGGCACAGGATGAGACAAACCACATGTGGCGACAGGCCTGTGCCGGCCTCGTGGATCTTGAAAGGGGTGTTGTGGGGGTGTTGATCACCCTAGCAGTGGAGAGGAGGCTGCAGGTTTTGTGCCTGTTGTTATGGCAACAGGTCTCTCTACATATCACACAGGCTATGCTGAGAGCTTGTGCCACACGCTCCCAAGGAAACTGCGAAACCACCTGATCAACATCCTCTACAGCAAACAGGGAAAGATTAAGAATGAGCTCTCAGAACTGGATACTCATCTTAATTAATTAGCCTCTCACAGTTGGTATGGCTACTTCCACCTTTTCAGGTTCTCGGTATGTATATGTATCTTCATACTGCATGTTCCATTCCGTGCATCCGATGAAGTGAGCTGTAGCCCGCAAAAGCTTATGCTCAAATAAATTGGGTAGTCTCTAAGGTGCCACAGGGACTCCTGGTCCATGAAAGAGTCAAGGCCAGCTACCAGGGGAGGGCAGTGTGATGGAGCTGCAAAGCTGGATACTACAACTCCCATCAGCCCCCTCACCTCTGTATAGCCCCGTCCCCTTGGCCAAGCAGGGACTATATAACATCCCCCAAATTGCACTGCTCCTACCCCTGCCCAGGGAGGGGGCAAGGTCCTGGCCCAGGAAGTGGCCAGGTTCTGTTTGAAAAGGGGAAGCCACGTGGCAGCAGGAGAGAAGCCCCAGGAACTGGGGGCAGAGCCACCCGTGGAACAAGCTGGGCCGGCCGGACATCACAGCTGGGTGCAGGCCTGTGCGGGGCTCATGGGGGAGCAGCCGCGGCTGGGCAGGGAACTGGTGCAAAGGGGCCTCAGGGAGAGACGCCACCTGAGCCTGGCTTGGGAACCCACAAACGCTTATCTGCTGGAGTAGAGGCTGGAGCGGAGCGGACAGCCCAGGCACTGGGGATGAAGACCCTGCCTCTCAACCGGACGGCCCGAGGGACCCCCCCAGGGTCCGCTATTGCTCACGTTGAACTGTAACCACGGGTGCTGATTTTAATTTTTCCGGGTGGCTATGCCACCCCACGCTCCGCCCTGAGGCCCCGCCCCCACTCCACCTGTTCCCGCCCCTGCTCCTCCCCTTCCCCTAAGGCCCCGCCCCCCACTCCACCTCTTCCCACCCCTGCTATGCCCCCCTTCCCCCGAGCTCCTCCGACAGCTGTGGCTGCTTTTGCCCTGGAGCCCTCACGGAGTCGGCGCCTATGACTGTAACTGTTTAAACCTCTGCACCGAGGCGACCTGCAACCTCTCCCCTTCCTGCCTAGTCAAATCCCCTTTCCCTGAGCCACGTGCCTGAGGGGTTATTGGCACCCACCGGGGCTAGCCCCTACATGGCCAGACTGCTGAAGTGCGGACAGAGCTTGCCTCCGAGATGCGATACATCGGGCACGCCACCGGCCTCCTAAGAGTTTGGGTCCAGAGTAACGCCAAAACTTACAGACCTACTTTAGCTCAAGTGGCGTGTGCTCTTAGTGCTGAAGGGCTGGGGTTCAGTTCCGCTTGAGGACCCGTGTCGGGGTGTGACTCTGGCCTATTCAACAGGGGAGGCGGCTTCCCTGCCCTTCCTCCCTCCCATCCAGAGCAACTGGGCTCTGAGGATTTTGGCAGGTTCCCCTGCTGCAGCTGCGCTGGGCCTTTTTCTCTGAGCCATCCCCATTTCAGCTCAGGGAATTGGGAGGGTGGTGGGTTAGCCAGGAGGGGAGAGCAGGCCAGCCCACAGGAAAGGCTGCAGGGTCTAGCTCTGGGAGATTTCTCTGACTCCGCAGTGGACTGGAGGGAAAGAATCCCTCAGTGTTCAGAAACTTCAGAAGCATTAATGACCTCCGCCTCTTCCCACGGCCCCCCGCAGGTGGCTCCGGGTGCAAACTCTGCCCCACGGAGTGGCTGCTGCACAGGGACAAGTGCTACTGGCTGTCTAACGAGACTAAGACCTGGAACGAGAGCCGTGATGACTGTTCAAGGAAGGGATCTCAAATGCTGGTGATCCAGGACCGGGAACAGATGGTAACGTACATTTTATGTCAGGGGCACAGAGAGAACCGTTCGTCATGTCTCTGTTCTCTTTGTTACGTGTTGCTATACAGCGGTTCCCAAACTTCATTGCATCACGACCCCCTTCTGACAACAAAAATTACTGCATGACCCCGGGCAGGGGAGTGGGGATGGAGTTGGAGCCCAAGTCCCCCTGCCCCGGACAGATAGGGAGAGCCGAAGCCTGAGCACCGCTGCCCGAGACTGAAGCCCTCGGGCCACAGCAAGTTATTAAAATGGGGTCGCAACCCATTTTGGGATCCTGCCTGACCCACAGTTCGAGAACCACTGCATGACCTAGCACAATGGGGCCCAGGTAATTGATTGGGGCTCAAAAATAAAAGTCAAAAAGACTTTGGAAGCTAATGTGGATAATGTCAGGTTTCAGAGTAACAGCTGTGTTAGTCTGTATTCGCAAAAAGAAAAGGAGTACTTGTGGCACCTTAGAGACTAACCAATTTATTTGAGCATGAGCTTTCGTGAGCTACAGCTCACTTCATCTGTAGCTCACGAAAGCTCATGCTCAAATAAATTGGTTAGTCTCTAAGGTGCCACAAGTACTCCTTTTCTTAATGCGGATAATGAATATCCAGAGACATCAGTTAATGCTGGAAGAGCTTTGTACAGGATAGTAAACCTCCCGCTGCAGGGCTTAAGCCATTGATCTGTTAGAGATCTGGAATCTGTCTACTAGAGATCAGGATGGGAACCAGTGTGGGGTGAGATCATCCTATGTCTGCTACTGCGGGGTTCTTACGCCTTCCTCTGAAGCAGCCAGTGCCGGCCACGGTGGGAGACAGGGCACTGGGCTAGATGGACCCTGCGTCTGATCCCATCTGGCCAGCCCTGTGTTCCTAAATTCTACCAGAGCACAAATAACAATACTTATCTAAGTACCTGCCAGGCATCTCCAGGAAAAGGTAATGGGTAAGAATGTGGTTCAAACCCGAGCAGTGAGTTACAGATATTTTGTTGACAGGTCAGCAGCTCAGAGAGCTTTGATTCTAGATCTAGCATGAATAATAATGTCGTCATCATCATCATCATCATTATTTATTTCCATTAAGGTAGCACAACTGGTGGGGCCCAATTAGGATGGGGGCCTCATTCTGTGGGGAGCTGGCTGTGCCCATCAGGAGACATCATGGTCCTTGAGCCAAAGAGTTTACAATCCAAATAGACCAGACCGTCAAACAAAGGCTCATGATCCCAATTTTACAAAGGGGAAACTGAGGCCCAGAGAAGTCGAGCAACTTTCTCCAGCACAGCGTGTTGTGCCGGTTTATTGCCGTTAGATTTTTCTGCACTGCGGCATCTCGGGGTCTGGCTAATACCATGTGCGGCTAACACTGGGGCAGAAATAAAAGACTTCTAAAACAGTACCTTCAGCCAGATGCTTCTGTTGCAGGATTACCTGCAGCCTGTCATACCAGTTGATCATACTGTTTGGATTGGATTAACATTCAACTCTTCACAGAGGGAGTGGACCTGGGTGGACGGTGCCCCTGTCCGTGAAGAACTGTGAGTGTCTCCCGAGTTTTACTATTTCATGTTTAGAAAATGCCTTGCCATGTAATTTGCTGGTTCAGCCCATGCAGAGTGTCCCACACCAGCTCCTCTGGGACTTGAAGCAGTTGAGAGACACAATGTAGGGCACTGGAACGGATTTCACGGTTGACTCAGCTGTCGTGATAATCTAAGACTGCTTTAGATGCCCACTCCTCAAACCGCGGCTTACTTAAGCCTTGCACCGGTGATGCTTTGCGGAAACTGTCCAGTTTAGGACTTTGAGCAAGATTATGCACTCTCCTGGTATCTTTACCAAGCTGCAAAGTGCATTTTAAATTGGGAGGGGGGCTAGTTGTCGTCTTTGTTGTGTGTTTGCCTCCAGGTTGAACTGGAAATCCAAGGCGTGGGGGTGGCAAAGGACTAGCAAAAGAGAGTCAGTCACTTAAGTACCTGACCACTGAAATATATGGAGGAGTTGGGGGTGTGTATCAGGAAATCCCTGGACTTCACCTTTTCGTTCCTAAGATTTGACAGCCCTATAGTGGTTGTTTAGCTCTGTAGCTGCTGACATCGATAGGACAGGTGAGCTGGGAAGAAAGAAAAGGTAGCAGGCAGGATGCAAGCAGGGCGAGAATGTATCTGGGGCTAACCCTGTGCTGAGGGTGTTTTCCTGGCTGTATAAGTAAAGGGTCTTGCTCTGCTAGCATCCACGAGGCATGTATTTTAATTGGTTCAGCAATGCAACATTCCTGGGTGGGGTGCAGGTATTGAACTCATGGCCCATGTGCCTAAAAGGCACAGATCACTCCTGTGGGAGCTAAAGGATGCAGCTCGAGCAGCTTAAAGCCACTAGCGGAAACTCCTAATATCTGTCATGCAGCCACTAGCCGGAGCGAGAGCCAGACCAGAAGCACGGGTGACGGCTCGGCTTTTGTGGCCTGGACACCCAAGCTACACCCGTAATGGGGTCAATGGTGTTGCTTATGGTTTGGTAACACGGACAGAGGTTCTCCAGGACCCGCAATGGACCAACCCATTTCCCACAACGGGGCTGTGTGGGGAAAATACAGAGATGAAAGAAGAAACCACAATCTGACGTCCCACAAGGAAGAGCTGCTACAGGCTCGTTAATCAATCGAAACGAACCGACAGTGACTTTCTTCTTCATCCTACAGGGTCCCAGGATTACATCAGGCTGAAGCGAACAGCTGTGGAGAGTTAAGAAAGACTAGGATTGATTTTGAAACCTGCAACACGGAATTAAAATGGCTCTGCCAGAAAGCAGCTTTCCTGCTATAGACCGTGGCAGGACTGATGTGGGAAGTAAAGAGTCTTCAGTCCCTGAAAGTATGTTTACTTATAAATGTAATATCAGATTGCTGCATATCTGGGGCCAGAGTGTGAATCTGCCATCCTGGAGTCAAAGGGACCAGGACCCCAGCTGACGTACATCTGCACCTTCAAAGTCAATGGTTTTATTGTCCACTAAAGAAAAGCAACCCCAGTGACGCACTGGGCCATAATTGCTAGAAGTTTCCCCCACTCCAGCCCCCCCCAGGAATAAAGAGGACACGCACCTTCCCCCAGGGGTGGCAAAGCCAGGGAGCTAGTGCCCCCGCAATGGAAATATTGTGAGTCTGCATAACTGGCATGCTCCTGGGAGGTGAAGGGCAAGAACGGGACCCGGAGGGCTGGAACGGGCCTGGGAGCAGGTAGGGACCAACCCTCCCAGCTTGGAGCCCCTTCCCCCCAGAATGCTAAGTCTCAGAACCTCCCTTCACAATTCCCCTCCTGTTTCCCTGCCCCCACTCCCAGGGAACCTCCACTTCCACCCCCACTTTGTTCCCCTTTAACCCAGCTTCCTTTAATATGCTGCCCCAGCCAGCCATGTGACCTGTTAACCCTTTACAGGCTGCAGCACCTTGTCTTTGTTGCAGACCCTGTCTGTGTGTCCTGGATGCGAAGCATGGGTCACTTCTTTGGGAAAATAAACGTTTGTGATAACGTCATGTTGCTTTCGAGATTTTTATTTATTACTTAATATCATAAAGTGAGATTAAGGCTCCAGCTGAGATCAGGGCCCCGTTGTGACGGGCGCTGCCCAGACACAGAGCGAGAGACAGTCTCAGCCCCAAAGAGTTTGCAGTCAATAAGTATGTTTGTAGCTGATCATGAATTGTGTGCTTAATTGCATGCAAGCTCACAGCCTACACAATAACATGGCCATATAATAATGATGGGTGGAAGGTTATGTAATAAAATTGCCAATTCAATAAGCCAAGGCTAAAAGACAAGTTCAACCCCCCCACAAAGGATGGCTGAGAAAGAACAATTAAAGGATCAATCCTATAATCCTCTGCCATGTAATCAGATGATGCTGACCAGCACAGCCCCTGAGTCGTAGCACCCTCCCAACTTTCCCAAGCTCCCCTAAAATTTCGGTGCTGCCAGGGCTCCTCATTTGATCGCAAGTCCCAGCTCCTGGAATCCTGTGAGCAACTCGGCTTTCGCTCAGGGCTAGAGTTGCACAGCCGTGGTGCCGCATTGCGCCTGGTGAAGACGCTCTCTGCCGATGGGAGAGCGCTCTCCCGTCGGCATAATAAACCCACCTCGGCGGGAGAAGCGCTCCTGCCAACGCAGCCCTGTGCGCGCTGGGGTTTAGGTTGGTGTAACTTACGTCACTCAAGGGGCTGGCAATTGTGTACACCCCTGAGTGACATAAGTGATGCAAACATAAGTGATAGCATGTACAAGCCCTAAGCAGAGGCAGATTAAGATTTATTGGGGCCCTGGGCACAAAGAATATTTGGACCCCTCCCTCACAGCTCCCTCGCCACGGGGCTCCGCCCCCTGCTCCTCCTCCCTCCACGAGGCCCCGTGGTAAGAGCCATCCAGGGAACTCAGGCTGCTGTAGGCTGACCAGACAGCAAATGTGAAAAATCGGGACGGGGATGGGGGGTAATAGGAGCCTATATAAGAAAATGACCCCAAAATCTGGACTGTCCCTATAAAATTGGGACATCAGGTCACCCTACTTCCACCTACTCTGGCCGGCGCACCCCAGGAGGGTGGGGACACAGGCTGGGGGGGCTGCTCTTGGGCCCACCAACCTCCGCCACAAGGCAGGTGGCGGGTCTGGTGCGCCCCACAGTGGCCTGACTCCCTGGGTGGCTCTTTACCATGGCCTGGGTCTGGCTTCTGGCCTGACCAGGGGGGTGGGGCCTTGGAGGAAGAGGTGGAGCAGGGGCAGGCACTAGTGGCCCCCCCGACTTCCACACATATTCCGGTGGACCTGTGCATTAATTCGCCCCTGGCCCTAAGTTTCTACCTCTTGGGCTTATGGAGAAAAGTCTGGAAACATAACCCCCAGCGGCTCAGAAAACTATTAAAACAATCCATGATTTAGTTTTAAAACATCTCATGATTATTTCCAATAATCTTGTGATTTTGGAGACCTGACTAATTTTTAAATGCAGGGGGCTGGCGTTAACATCATTTGCAAATATATACACAAAGGTCACAATAACAAATGACTAGGTGATTGTGTAGGCCCAATCCTCATTTAAGGGTCTTCCAATAATCTCCCAGGAATTTGTTCTTCTCACGATTGTGTATGTTTTAGAGAGTAGGGTCCACTTTGGGTAGATGGTGTAAACCAAATGAGGCAACAGTCAGTGCTGAAGGAGGATTATGTGGCTGGGGAAACTGGGCTGGATCCCTTAACAAATGTCTGAACTTTCTTACCAGGTACAGAGATTCTTAGTGTAAGAAAAGAACTGGGTGGGATAGGCAGAGGGGATCTGGCTATCACAACACACCCTCAACCTGTGGAACTCATTGCCAGGGGATGTTGTGAGGGCCAAAACTATAACAGGGTTCAAAATGAAGTCGATAAGTTCCTGGAGGACAGGTTCAACAATGGCTGTTAGCCAAGAGGCTCAGGGATGCACCCCCATGCTCCGAGGGTTTGTACACACTAGTACTAAGGTCGGAATAACATATGTCGCTCGGGGTGTGAAAAAAACACCCCCCCGAGCGATGTAAGTTACACCGGTCTAAGTGCTGGTGTGGACAACGCTATGTTGGTGAGAGACATGTCTCACTGACAAAGCTATCGCCAGGCGCAGACAGGGGTGTGTGCAGAAATTTAACTCTGACCTCATTTTGGGTGCTACGCATTCTGTGCTCCCCCCTGGCTCTTCCCTCTCTCCCTCCCTGTCCGGGCTCTGGCAGGAGCTCGCTCTCCTCCCGGCAGCCAGGAGGAGCTTGCTTTCCCTGCCACCACAGCCCCTGGGCTGGAGGAATTCTGTGCCCCCAATGATTAGTAGCAATTCTAGTGCAGACTAGCTTTGAATGTCCCTAGCCTCTGTTTGCCAGAAGCTGGGAGTGGATGACAGAGGACGGATTGCTCAAGAGTTGCCCAGTTCTGTTCATTCCCTCTGGGGCACCTGGCCCTGGCCACTGTCAGAAGACAGGCTACTGGGCTAGATGGGCCATGGGTCTGGACCAGTCTGGCCGTTCTTATGCTCTGCCACACACTCCACTGCCTCTGATTAAGGCATTGGGGCAAATTCAGAAGCAGCACAGTGCTTAATTTGTGCCATGGCATTACATCAGTTATGAATGTAAAAAAAAAAATGGCTTAAGCCCCGGCAGCTCTGTCATTACTAGGGTGACTGGACATCCCGATAACATCGGGACTGTCCCAATATTTAGTTGTTTGTCTCGGGTCCCGACGCCATTTGTCCCGATGTTTTGGCTCGGGGCTGGAGGAGGACACTGGTGAGCACTCACCTGGGGTCCCGGCGGTGCTTATTTGGGGCGGCTCCCGGGAAACGGCGGGCAGCAGGACCCTGCGGCCCCTAGGCACAGGGGCGGCCAGGGGCGTGTGCATCTGCGTGCTCCACCTACCACGAGCGCCGGCTCCATCGCGGCCAATAGGAGCTGCAGGCGCAGACAGGGGCGCTGCATGCTACTCACACCCCCAAGTAAGTCCCGCCCTGACAGCTTCCAGCCAATGGCAGCCGGAGCCAGTGCTTGTGGCAGGCGCAGCACGTGGAGTGGAGACCCCGCTGGCTGCTGCTGACCTGAGGAGCCAGAGGAACCTGCCAGGTGCTTCCCAGTGGGTGGGAACCATCCCCCAGGTAAGCGGCGGGGCTGTGGGCAGGAGCCGGGGCCGTGTGCTTGGGGGGCAGGGAGGGCACGAGGCCATGCACCCTCAACCCGCGGCTTCCTCAGGCTTTGTATCCCCCTCCCCCGATGGCTCCAGTGGGGGCAGGAGGGGGGTGAGCCCGTGGCTGCCCCCACCTAAGTGTCCCGATATTTTGTTCTTGTCATCTGGTCACCCTAGTCATTACAAATTAAGCACTGAGGCAGCATAAATGGTGTTGCAAGCTACATGTGGGAGGAAGGGCGTCGTTTACATGCCAACAGCACAGTGAGCATAGCTGGGAAAGCAACCCGGTGGTTGTCGTGGGCCATATGCCTGTCGGCTGCCTTCGCCAAGGGTGAGCCTCACCCTTTCAAGGCCTCTTCTGTTCCATCCTGGTCTAGCCCTTCTTCAGATGCAGGCTGGGTTTGCTACAAACCCAGTTCTTCTCCGTCTGGCACCTCGAGGAGATGACGGCCACGTCGTTCAGATACGCGCAGCTTCCTCCTCCCTTCACCTCAAACCTGCAAACGGGAGACCCCGAGGGGAGAGCCAGTCAGTGCTAGGCAGAGGCAGAGAGAGCCGAAGTCAGAGACAGACCAGATTTCGGAAGGGATTTCCCTTTTCTGGACCACTGCCAAGCTCCTCCCTCCCCATCCAGAGGGGGAACTTTAACAAGGGCCAGAATGGGAGCCAGGGGAGAAAGAGGCCAAGAGCTGGGTGTCAGGGTCCTGGGCAAAGGAAGGCAGAATTAGTGGCTTGGGAGCCAGGAACTGAAGCCAGGGGTCAGAGCCAGTAACAGGGTGAAGCGTGTCAAGATGAGGACCAAGCCGGAATCAGAAATCGGGGTCCGTGTGGCGGTTCCAGGGGTCACACCGGAGTCAGACTCTAAGTCAGAGCCAAGGTCTATACCAAGGTCCACGTTTAGCAGCCCGTTGAGCAAATTTAGCACCAGTGAACGAACATGGAGAAACTTCACAGAAAGCAAGCGGGACTCACATGCTGTTGAATTCTGTCCCGTTCATCCACTTCCAGGGCTGGTTTTCTTCCCGCCGCAGGCCGATCCAGTGGTAAGTGCGCCCCTTGTAGCGCATCAGGAAAACCTTTAAAACAAGGTGTCTTCATGAATTTGGTCTGTTTAGAAGCATTTCCAGGGGGCCCACCACCCGAGCACGTAGATCTACTAAAGCCCACTGCCGTCTCCATGGACCTCTGTGTGCAGCCTTTGTGCAGAGCACAGCTTTGTAGGGGAAAGAGAGAAGGCTCCGGGAACGCCAGAGGTTGAGTTGGGTAAAACTTTTCACACAAAACGGCTTTTTTGCCCCCTCCCCCCCCCCACTGGAAAATGTGGATTCGGTGACGCCGAAACATTTCACGAATTCGTCAATGTCACCGAATTGTTCATTTTGCAGAAAAACACCCCAACATTTTATAAAAACAAACCATCTCCTAGGGTGATTTGGGGGGGTTGAACATTTCTTTTCATTTCAAAATGTCTTGGATTAAAAAAAAAAAAAATCAAGAGATTTTGAAATGAAAAGAAATAGTCGAACCCAAAAATCGCCACAGGAGATTGTTTTCAATAAAGGACCATTTGAAAATGCTCAGTCTCTAAAGGAAACTTTTTGACTTTTTTTCAACTTTTTTTATTCACTGAAAATGTTTCTTTTGCGGTCTGATCTGAAACGAGGGGTGTTTTTTAATCGGTTTTTCAAAGTGCACCAAAAAACACAGCTTTGCCCCTCTACCTCCCCTTGGGGAGGTTCTGGTGTAAATCAAGCCATCTTCTCGGCTCAATTCACTTTACTATGGCCAATCTGCATGGAAGTCCTGAACTGGGGAAGGAATAAGGTCCTCTTTCCTCCTCCAGCAGATGACCAGGGCTGGAGCTCTGCTGGGCCATTCCTTGAGAGGAGAGGTTCTCCCAGAGGGATCGGAGGTCCCTACAATTGCACGCTGACTGGAGCACCTTGGACCTAGCCAGGGCTGGGTTCAGTGGCCAGAACTCTCAGACAATGTTGCCTCCCAGTAGAAGAAGCACCAGGGCCCCCCCACTGCACTTTCCTTTCATTTTTATTTTTTTTAAGTGTTCAAAAAATACTGGAAATCAAAACAAAACATTTCAATTGACCCCAAACGAATTTCGGGCCCTCCCAACTTTTCAGTTTGATGACAATTTCGAAAGATTTCCTTTTGAGTTTGACTCTATGATGCACATCGTCAAATCGAGGGCGCCCCCTCCTGCCCGGATACGGCATTGCAGGGGACTTCACCTCTCATGCCCCAGGGTCCGCTTCCTTGGCTGGCCATAGCCTTTCTCCGCCTGCCTCTTCTCCCGACTCCCCCTCAGGATATTCTGTGGCTCGGCCGCCCGGCCAAGTCACGTCAAGGGTTAAACCCCTTCCAGGAGCAGCATGAACAAGGCCAGATAAAGATTCAAACAAGGCTTCAAATTAACAGCCCTTCCGCCCCTCTCCCTTCTTGTATCCTGTCTGTTAAATGCTAGCCCAGGAGACCTGGCTCCTCTGCAATTTCTCCCCAGCTGAGCTCCCCGAGTCTACTTACAAGTTTTGGCTTCACCTCCCTTGTTGAAGAGGCAGGTAGCTACTACCCGCCAGGTGGAGAACATGATTAATTGGGTCCTTTCCCTTGCGTGGCAGGTGCTGGGGACAAAGCCCCATCACAGCTGCAAATCGGGTTTTTTTTTCAGACTTGTCCTAGAACCGAGCAAACCCCAACCACGTTATTTGCCCCAGTCCCTTACCAGGTCCTGCAAAGTGTTGATCTCAGCCAGGGAGGCACCCAGTGAAGAGCAGTGGTGCTGACTGGATTCCCAGTTCCCTTCCATTTCTGAGAAATAGTAACATTTCCCTTGGTACCCGACCCACCTGTCCGGGCAGCAGGGTTCAGAAAGAAGAGGCTCAGGGACACGAGACATTACCACTGGAAATAAGAAAGCAATATAGGGTGAGAAATCTTTCCCTTTCCGTCTCAGGGCCTGGGTCTCCATTGGCATGCGGCGTGGGAGGGAAACACCACCCAAGCATGAATGTCAGCACCTTTCGCTCTTTCTGAGCTGCCTCAGTGATTGTCCAAGGCAGAGCGCCACGGGGGACTGGACCTTCTGTATCCATGGGGAATGAGTAGAAACAATCCCCTCAGATCCAGGCCTTGCTGAGAGCTCAGGCAATGGCTTGGAGGGCAGAGGGAGTTAGAAATGAAGCCTCCATGCCCCTGATTTCAGGGGTGCTCTAGGAGGGGAGTGGGGACAAAGAGTCAGGACTCCTGGGTTCCATCCCCATCTCTGGGAGGGGAATGGGGTTGAGTGGTTAGAGGGGGTGGTTGGCAGTCAGGACTCCTGGGTTCTATCCCCGTTCTGGGAGGGGAGTGAGGTGAAGTGGGTTAGACTGGAGGGAAACTGGGAGTCAGGACTCCCGGGTTCTATCCCCAGCTTGCTTGATGTGAATCAGTGGCAAATTGGCTCCCCCCCGTGCCCCAGTTTCCCTTTCTATAAAACAAAGGGATACTGATACCAGCCTTTATAGAGTTGTGATGGGGTGTGTAGACCCCATGCTGTGACAGCCAGGAAAAGAGTTAACAGACGGATCAGTTATTCCCGCAGCTGAGACTAAGGGGCCAGTTAGCAACAGCTGCAGTAAAAGGCTGCAAACTGCAGCTGAGAAGGCTGGCTGCCCGAGAGGTTTCTGCCGGGAGCCAGACTTCCAGAGGGAAAAGACGGGAGGACATAGAATGCAGAGAGGTGGAGGTAAGAAGGAGCAAGGGTTTTAGCTGCTTAAACCAGGGCCCTGGGCTGGAACCCAGAAAGGGCATTGCAGGGTCCCCCCACCACTCCCAGAAGGGGGGCGGTCTCAGAAAACCTCCCTGAGAAAGAAAGAACAAGAAGCTGATGACCTGATAGAGGGTGATGGACCTTTATGGGCTGTGGGACTCAGAAGGGGTGAGATTACTAATGACCTGGATTTGCGAGAAGAGCCCAGAAATGAGTCCCAGGGGGAGGCTTAAAGGGCCTGGCCATTAGACTTTGGGGGGCGGGGGTGGAGTAGTTTTGCACTTTTCAGCTAACCCTGGAAGGGAACCGGACTGAGGTGCCCTGGCTGACCACAGAAGCTTCAAACCATGGCAGAACCAGGTGTTATAATAATAAACAGATTTATTAACTGCATAAGGATAGATTTTAAGTGATTATAAGTAGTAAGCGTATAGATCAAAGCTAAAACAGACAAACCCCTGCAATGCCCCATCCTGGCGAAAGGGGGTGCTGTGGGAGTGAGCTCTTGGGATAATTATGCCTATAATAGGTGCTGATTGAAGCCCTGGAGCCAGACATTTTCAAACCCATCCTGTTGTGGCAATTGCAGTTGACCAGAATGTTCCTTTAAGTCACCGGGGTTGATCTCTAGGGGATAGGGAGGGGGATGAGATGTCATGGACACTGAGTTTTTTCCTGCCTGGGTAGCCAGAGACTTATCTGTGTGAGGAAATACAAATGGGGTCGGGGGGAGGGAAGCGAGGACCTAAAACAAAACTGCGGCATGAAGGAGCCATTTGCTAAGCTTCCACTGCTCAGACAAGTCACTTTTTACACCTTCCACAGGTTCTGTCCTGCTCTGCTACACTGTAGGGTGTATGGGGCAGGGGCTTTGTCATACGGTGCTGAGTTCGTAGAGTTCATAGAGCAGCCCTATAGAGCTCACAATCTAGATTGAGAAAGGCTGGGAGAAAGGAAAGCTCATTCACCCCATTTTACAGATAGGGAGCTAAGGCACAGGGAGATGAAAAGACTTGCCCAGGGTCACCCAGACAGCCTGTGGCAGAGGCACCATTTGAACCCAGATCTCCTGAGTTCCACCCCAGTGCCTTTCCTCTCCGGCCAGCCTCCTGCCATACAGGTCACAGCTGTGTGTCCTGGGGCATTTGACACTGGGGAGGCGTAGAGGGGGCTGTTTGGAGATGGTGGAATATGCACATCTTTGTTATCGGTATTATATTAGCCCCTAGAGGCTCCAGCACGGATCGGGCCCCCATGGTGCAGGGCGCTGTATGCGCATGTAACAATCAGATGGCCCCAGCCGCACAGAGCTTCAGTCTAAATTTCGGCCAAAACGAGATTATCGGGGGGAGGTTGATTCCAGTCATTCTCAGCTCTTCCATGGCTTTACTCCTCCATGGATCTGGGAGCAACCTGCCAAGGAGCCCTCGGGGTCACGGTCCCCATTTGTCAGGTGGGGGCATGACAGCATTCACGCTTGAGACTGCTAGGACACGTCACTGGGCTACGGAGGAGAGAGCGCATGGACTGTGCAAAGCCCCCTGCTGCCCTCCCCAGTCCTGACCCTCAGCAGCCCTCCTCCCTCGTCCCTCCCATCCTCAAAGGGTGATGGGGTGTTTCCACCGCATTCCTCCCCCTTGGGTCAGCCACCCTGCTGCTGGTAGCTCACGGAGGTACACGGAGAACCTGCCTTCAAGGGGCACCAGCATTCGCTACAGCATTATGGGCTGGCTGATGAGCTCCTCGATTGGGGGCCGTTTGGCCCTGGAGCCCTCCATGCCCTCCCCCAGCATTGCAGGGTGCAGGAGCTATAGATCCGGGACTGTGACCACAACAGCTCCAGGGGGAAAGGGGAGCCACAGAGACCCAGGCATGCAGGCTGGCAACTCACCTGCCAGAGCTACTATCAGAATGAGGATGACGATGGTCATGATACTCATCAAGCATGCGACTGCAGTTATGGCTTTACGGGATGAGAGAGTTTTGCAAACGGCGTCCGGGGCATAATCTGAAAGAGAAGAGGAGATTAGCGCTCCCACTGGAGGGGCAGCTAGGCTGCCCTAGGAATTAGCTAAACAGTTCCTCTCTCTGTTTAACACAACAGCCCTGGATGGGTCGTTGGCAGGATTTCAGTCCAGGCCTTTCTTAGGGCTTGTCTACACTGCCAAGTTGTCATCAAAACTTTTGTCTTTCCCGTGCATAAAAAAGCCCTCCCCTGAAAGACAAAAGTTTTGCGAATCGTAGGCGCCGACTTCCCCTCTTTCCCCTGGGTGCTCGACCCCCACTCCACCCCTTCCATGAGGCCCCGCCCCCCATTCCAACCCCTTCCCCAAAGTCCCCGCCCCCAACTCCGCCCCCTCCCTGCCAATATTGCAAACTCCTTCCCCAAATCCCCGCCCCGTCCCCGCCTCTTCCCCGCCTCCTCCCCTGAGTGCGCCAGAGTGTGCTAACACGGCCAAACTGCTATTTGGTGGCAGCCAGGCGGGAAGCGCTGGGAGGTAGGCGGAGGAGCGGGGATGCGGGGCGCTCAGGGGGTGAGGAGGAGGTGGGGCGGGGGGGGGGAGAGGAGGGGAGCTTGGCCTCCTCTGTGTTGACACAGCCCTGTCGCTGAAAGCTGCGTGGTGCAGACAAGCCCTTACTTGAGCTAAATAACCCAGCTTCCTGCCGCAGACTCATGTCCATACCGTGGCTAGGCACTAGAGGTGCCCTGTGTTTAGCATGGCCATGCTTAGGGACTGGAGTACTGGATACGGTATCAGGCTACTCCAGGTGGCATCATCCTAACTACTGTGAAACCAGCCATAGATTGCAAACATACTAATTTCTATCTTCGCGCCATGAGCGGGGTTTGAACCTGGGGATCTAAAGGCATGAGTTGCTCCAGCTTGAGCTAAAGGGGCACGTCCTCTAATGTAGGAAGCAGTAGCAGACTCGTAAATTTCATACAAGATCCAACCTCTAGAGAGCCCACAGCGTGTTGACTAGGTATCACCTACACTGTCAGCTAGACGAGTTACAACAGGGGCACCCAACCCTTTCAGCCTGACGCTGAAGATACTTCAAAAGGTCGTCCTTTGCCATGCGCTCCCATAGACTCGGGCAAAGGCAGTCAAGCTTTGTAGGGAGGCAGCAAGGTAGCTCCGATCCCTCCCATTGCAATGCAGCAAACAGCCAGCGGCGGGCGCTGCAGGCCAGAAGGGAAAGCATCTGCTTAAGAATGCTTGTGACCCCAGAATTGCTCTAGATGTCTAAGATGCCTGCCTGGTGTGTCTTTCTCATGTGCTCCGGGTGTAACTGATTATCAGATCTGGGATCAAGAAGGAATTCCCCCCCCCCCCACCCCAGGTCAGATTGGTAGGAGCCTTGGGGGTCGGGTCTTGCCCTCCTGTGTAGCATGGGACAGGGGGTTGCCTGCTGGGACATCTAGACCCGTTTCACAAAGTTCTTGAACAATACCATCAACGGTGCCCCCGCGAGATCTTCCAAATCAAGTGGGATGACCGACGCACCAATAACAGTGTTCTGTCCCAAGCCAAAACCTCCAGCACTGAAGCTACGGTCGTCTGCCACCAACTCTGTTGGGCTGGTCATGTTCTTTGAATGCCAGAACATCGATTCCTGAAGCAGGTCACATTCTCACAACTGAACCTTGGCCAATGGTCGAGGGGCGGACAAAAAAAATCCACTTCAAAGACACCTTCCAAGCCAATGTGAAGAAGTACAATATTGACATAAACTCCCGGGAAGCCTTCGATCCAGCAAAATGGAAAAGGACTTTGTGGCAAGGATGCCAGTATTTCGAGATCCAATGGAGACAACAAGAAATGGGGACAGGAGAAAACAATGCTCCGCAGCCTGACTCGACAATCCAGATCCGCCCCTTCCATTGGGAAATGTCTGCCCCAACTGGGACAAGATCTGTGGATCCTGGATTGGTCTCGTTAGCCACCTGCAGATCCACTAGCGATAACTAGCTATCATTTTATTGGGAGACCATCATCCTTGAATGTTGAGGGATCTCTGACCTCCCTGGTGTTCCAGGGAACACAGGTGTGTCGGGTTCCCCAGGGTGCAACCTGGACCTGGGGTACCGCTGGGCCCTCTGTCTTACTAACCTGGGCTCCCTCTCAGCACTGTGATGCTGTGACACGCTTCAAACCTCTCCAGGTACTGAACTTACACAGACATCCTCAGGCAGGGACACACCCAGCTGAGTTACACGAATGCTTCTCCCAGCCACTCATGAACCAACAATAGAGAGACTCCAGCCAATTCCCCCAGCTCCCCAGCCTTGGACCCATGGGCTGTACCATCATCTTGCCCTGATCAGACGCCTGACCAATGTAGGTTCATTACTCAGTCTGTCCCTCCCTCAGTGTAGAGAGGACATGCACCAGCCCTTGAAACCTGAGCAGAATTCCAAAGCACTTCAACCAAAGCACACTGTTTTAGGAAAAATATAAAACAGATTTATTAACTACAGCAAGATAGATTTTAAGTGATTATATGTAGCAAGCGTAGAGAGCAAAGTTGGTTACCTAAGAAATAAAAGTTATATCAAAACCTGAGTTCTATAAACTAGACTGGATTTGAATCAGGCAGTGTCTCACCCTGATAGATGGTATAGTTCCTGAATACACAGGCTTGGATTCTTCTTTCCAGTCTGAGGCCAGCTCCCCCATTCAAAGTCTTTTTTCTCCAGATGTGTTTCCAGGTGTTGAGTTGTGGGGGGAGTGAAGCCAAGCGATGATGTCACTTCCCCTCTTTTATAGTTTCTTACCCACTGTGTATGTCCTATCTCTGAGAAGTCTTCATTGTATACAGTTCCTGGGATAGACCTTGGGAGTGTGGATTCCTTTAGTGGGCCATCAGTGTGTCTGGCTCTCCTATTGTTGCACCTGAAAGGCTGGTTGTGGGTGTTCCCAACCTCACAACATATTTCAGTCACACACCTGTAGCAAAACTTCATAACTTCTCATCCAATGACAGCACAAACAATCCAAGAGGCTATTAATGTTCAACAGATCGAGCCTTTTAAAATGATACCTCACAAGGCATACCTTGTACAAAACATCGCATAACTATCTGACAGTGGTGAATATGGGGGTTCTGGGATGCTGCTTGGAGCACAGCGGGCACTGATGCCACTTCAGTCTCTCCTGATCTCTGAGGATTAAAATACTTTAGTTTAACTGAAGTTATTGGCCTCAACGTAGGGGTATTTGGGTGAGATGTAGTGGCCTGTGCTATACAGGAGGTCAGGCTAAATGATCTGATGGCCTCTTCCAGCCTTCAACTCTATGAATCTATCTCTTGGGCTGCCAGGGGAATGCTGAGAACGAGTCAGAGAGACAGTGCCCCTTACCTCTTCTCAATAGCAGTAGATCACAAGCAGACACTTCATGTTGTGGGATCCAGCCAATGGAGACACATTTTCAATCATAATCGAATGTGCACTTTTGCTGAACACACAGAGCTGGCAGGACAGGGGTAAACATATTTTGTGAAAAATGTGATTTATTCTGGGTTGGTTTTTTTTGCACAGACCACACCAGTTTCCAGTTTTGAGCAATGAAACATTTTCAGGACTTTTGGAAAAAATAAAAGGACCCTTTTCGGGGGGAATGAATGAGAAATTTCAATCAGTTCTAACACTACGGCTAGTTGAAACTTCCAAATTTCTGTTGGAAAATTCTGATCTGACGCAGTTCAAGCATTTGGGAGGAACATATTGATTTTGTTGAAATTGTCTAGGGTAAATTATCAAAGTATATCGTTTTCACTCTATCATATTCAATATATCGTTTTCAGCACAGTTGAACGTTTCAGTGGGAAGTTATGAAAGTATTATCATTTTCAGGACATTCTAATGAAGTAATCAATGTAAAACATTTCAGCAAGGTCTGTTCCATTCAAAATTGGTATTTATACCATGCTCATCACAGTACCTGAGTGCCTTCCAGCCGCGCATTAAGAAACATGGCTACACATCTGTCACTCCCCAGAGGGAGTAGCATGTGCAGTGGAGTGTCTTGTTGTGGCAGGATGCATCTTATTTTATTATAAATATACCCGTTGCGCTGTGTCTAAGAGAAGTCAAAGGCCTGTGCCTTGCACTTGGAGCGGAAGGTGCTGAGGTTTATGATGGTCCTTAGTTCTTGGGGGAATTCACACCACACAGACCAGCATTACCGTATAGTTGAGGGATCAGGTGGGCCAGAGGAACAGAGCTGTCCACCACAGTCTTCATCCCAGAGTTTTAGATGGACTTTTAGGTATATTGGGCCCACGCCACGGCATGCCTTGAAGATAAGGATGGAGACCTTGAACAGTCATACGTGAGGGCTACAGTTTAGAGAGATTATTGGCCCCCCCTCCCAGTATCTAAAAAATAGACCCTCATCCTTTCCCCCTCACCCACATCCCTTCCCTTAACAGCTTAGACATCTGCTGCTTTTTAAATGTCAGCACAAAACCACTGACTTTGTTTATTCATCATGAGCTATTTTATCAGCCCAATCAAGTTCCGCCAGCTAGTTCTGCTAGCTTCCTCTCTCACTCACCAGCTCTATTCAGCAATGGGGACCCCTGGGAAGCCCAGGGGTATTTTGTGGTGCTGTCCAGAGACCAGCACTATGGACAACCAAAGGGCAATTTGGGACGTAGGTAGGAGGACAGCATGTGACCAGCCTTCAGAGGGATAGGATAGAGTAAGGTTTCAGGCAGACAATACATGCTTATGCTTTTAGAGCCAGAGATACTGGGTTCAATCCCCCTGATAAACCAAGCAGGGACCTTGTTACGAGTAGATGTGGAATTGAAGTGCGTCTGCTGCCTAACTCATAGCGTCTAAAACCAGAAGGACCCCCTCTGACCATCTAGTCCGGCCTAATACAAGCTAGAGAATTCCACCCACTGAGCTCATAATGTCTCTTCGAGTTGGAGCAGAGATGTTAGAGAGAAACCCAGTCTTGACTTAGACTCCAAGCAATGAATAATCCACCATGTCTTCAGACAAGATGTTCCAAAGGTGAATCACGCTCATCATTAAAACTTCACACCTCATTTCTAGTGTGTATTTGTCTCGCTTCAGTCTCCAGCCATTGGATCTCGTTCTGCCTTAATTTTGCTAGCTTGAAGAGCCCTCTTCTCTCAGAAATCTTCTCCCCGCGTAGATGCTTACAGAACACAATCAAGTCAACTCTTAACTTTCCCTGTGTTAAACAAACTGAGATTCTTCAGGCAGGTTTTCCAGACCTCAAATCAGACCTGTAACATTTTTCTGAACTCTTTCCAATTTGCCAACACCCTTCATGAAGTGTGGGCATCAGAAGTGGACACGGTATCCAGTAATGGTCTCACCAGCTCTGTATACACAGATGACACCACCTCTATTTCTGTTTCCCACCCTAAGTAGAGATGTTGTTTATAAGACACCCTTCCCCTGGTATTCGGCCCCAAATTTCCAGAAGGTTGAAAGGTTGCATGAACCAAAAAACAAGGCATGTTTCTGTGTTACACTTACACCCACAGAAATCCCCATTTGCAAGAACCAGTCAGGCAACCACATGCCCCAGTTGCTCAGCTGGCCCCAACCACTATTCAATTGCATGCATATGTGTGAGATTGCGGGTGTGCACAACCTTTGCCCAGACAGGTTGTTTGGGGATGTGCCAGCTACATTTTAAAGCTTAAAGACCTTGGCCCTCGTCTTTTTCCACTTCACACCCTGCCCGGGGGGTGATCTCCCATGTCTTTAAGTATCCTTTTTGTGCCATTCACTCCATCTATCTCTCTTCATCCGATCCCACACCTCGTCCTGCTCTCAGTCGCATTACGGGGACGGCGACAGGTTGGACATAAATTGGGTGCCAGTGCAGATGACTCCACTGAGGTGACCATGGCCCAGCTCCACGGTGGAATTTAGGCTGCTATCTTCCACGGATCTTGGCCCAAATACCTTTGTCCCCCCCTCCCTCTTTGGAAAGTTTGGTTCTCTCTCTGTGACTCAGTGACACTCCCCAGCTTTTCCCCAGGGCATTTATACTCAGTTGGTTACCTGGCTTTGCTCCTTTCTCTGCATCTCGTTGGTCTTTAAGCGGCTTCTCTGGCTCTGTTTTCTCCCTCTGCGTGCCTTTCCCCATCTCTTCCTAGGAGCTCTGGGGTGTGTTTTGCTCTATCAGTTGCCCTTCTTTGGATGCTGCCTTATTCCAGACTCAGTGGATGTCCAATCAGCCAGAGGTGGAACCAGAGCCGAACCCTAAAGCCCTGTAATATAACAACCAAGAGTTTTTACAAGCTGTGACTTCTGCAAAACTATTTGTTTTAATAGCACCTCATCTGCCCAACTCACCCCCACCCCATTTGTCCCTTTCAACAACCAACTGCATCCTGTCAGACCCCTAGATTTTAAGCACTCTGGGGCAAGGACTATCTTCCTCATTACTGGTATGTACAGCGCCTAGCACAATGAGGCCCTGACCCTTGATTGGGCTTCCTGGACTCTGCCATAAGATAAATCAATAATGATATGATTTAAGGGCTAATGAGCTTTATGGGGATCTTTTGTCATTCATCCTCTGGTTCATTAATTCATCACTCAGAACAATGGGTAGATTAATAATAAACCTTCCTTTCTCCCACCTTATAACTTTAAGCGAAACAATGTTAAGCAAATCCAATTTCCCCATAAGAATTAATGTAAATAGGGGGGTTAGGTTCCAGGGAAATTTTTTTTTGCCACATAAAAGACTATATTTTATATATATACACACACAGTATAAGTTTTAAACAAACAATTTAATACTGTACACAGCAAGGATGATTGTGAAGCTTGGTTGAGGTGGTGAAGTCAGAGGGTGGGATATTTCCCAGGGAATGCCTTACGGCTAAATGATGAATTAGCACTCAGCTGAGCCCTCAAGGGTTTAACTCCTTGTTAATGTAGCCTCACGCTCTACAAGGCAGCAGGAATGGAGGGAGGGGAGACAGCATGGCAGAGAGAGACAGAGACACACACCATGTGTGTGTGAGAGAGAGAGAGATGCGCATTTCCCCTTTAAGTACCCTGACCCACTCTTAAGTACACTGCCTGGTTGAGTTAATCAGCAAGCGGAGACTTCAGCAGCTGCTGCCAGAAAGCTCCCTCCGTCCTGAGCCCTGTTGTGTGGCCCCCTGCTCTATGGAGATGGGATAAGCAGGGTGCAGGAGCAAGGGGGAGGGGGACACCCTGACATTAGCCCCCGTCTTCTCCCACCCCCAGCAAGCAGGAGGCTCAGGGAGCAGCTCCAAGGCAGAGGGCAGGAGCAGCACATGGCAGTGGGAGGAGGGACAGCTGAACTGCCCGGCCGCCCAGGGAACTTAAGGGAGCGGGCAGCTGATGGGGGGCTGCCGGACCACCCTGGTTCCAAGCCCCCACCAGCTTCCTCCAAGCTGCTCTTCCTGCAAGCAGGGGACAAAGCAGGCAGCTGCCAAACAAAGTTAAAAGGGAGCATTGCACAACTTTAAAGGAGCATGTTCCCCAACTGATCAGCGACGTAACAAGGAAATAACGTTAACCGGGGACGACTTTAAGTGAGGAGTTCCCGTAATCTGCATGTTCTTGAAAGCCTGGGACTGTTTATCTCAGAGAGGAAGCAAATAAGAGCGATATGACAGGAATCGCCTCTCGTTATTTTATATTGTGTCGATCGTGATGTTAAGTCCCTCTAGTCTGGTTTTATAAAAACAGACCTTCTTTTGCAGCTCCTTGGTTGCATTTTTGGCAAACCCAATTTAATAATAATACCCCGTGCATTTCATCAGTAGATCAGGAAGCACTTTACAACGGAGGTCAGGATCCTTATCCCCACGTTACAAGTGGGGAAACTGAGGCACAGAGCCCGGAAGTGACTCACCTAGCAGACCAGGGGCAGAGCCACTGGAATAAAGGCCAGTATGCACTCGGCCACACTGCCTATGCAACTGCGAATTGCTAGCTTTAGGACCTGTCTCCTCTGGAAAAAGCTAGAGGCTTTAACCACCAGTGTCCGATGCAGAGCAGACGGTACTGTTTTGGGTAGGTTTGCTGCCAGTCCAGGGCTTGCCTGGACTGGCTGGGACAAGCACTTCTTCTGCTGCACCTTGGTAGTTAAACTGTATTCAGCTGCTCCCAGTGTCAACAACACCCACACAAGCTTTCGACAAGAGAAAAGGCTTTTGTTGGATACAGTGACTTCCTGGCGCCACAGAAATGAAAGCCACTAAACAATGCTCCAAGCTTTTATTACGCTTGCTTTCCTGGTTGGCACAATGTAGCTCGGCAAAGCATTTTCAAAGGGACTCACCCACAAGGGCGTCCAAGAACCAAATAAAATGGCCCCCCTTTTTCTAAAGAGCTCAGCAGCGGCCACCCCCCCTCCCATGCTGTGCTAGGAAGGGAGGCAAACCTCAGTTCACTCCTGAGGTCCTGAGAAGTCTGGAGGGGGACAAAGAGACAGAAGCGAGGGGGAAGCACAACACGGGGGACTGGGTGGGAGGGCCAGGGGGAAGCCCCAGGTACAAGGAGAAGGAGCTGTGCGGGACAGCCAGACACATGGGAACTTGGAGACCGCAAAGCAGTCTACAGAAAAGGACCTGGGGATTACAGTGGACGAGAAGCTGGATATAAGTCAACAGTGTGTGCTTGTCACCAAGAAGGCTAACGGCATTTTGGGCTGTATAAGTAGGGGCATTGCCAGCAGATCGAGGGACATGATCGTTCCCCTCTATTCGGCACTGGTGAGGCCACATCTGGAGAACTGCGTCCAGTTTTGGTCCCCCCGCTATGGAAGGGTTGTGGACAAATTGGAGAGAGTCCAGCGGAGGGCAATGAAAAAGATTAGGGGGCTGGGGCACATGACTTCCGAGGAGAGGCTGAGGGAACTGGGGTTATTTAGTCTGGAGAAGAGAAGAGTGAGGGGGGATTTGATAGCTGCTTTCAACTACCTGAAAGGGGAGTTCCAAAGAGGATGGAGCTCGGCTGTTCTCAGGGGTAGCAGATGACAGAACAAGGAGCAATGGTCTCAAGTTGCAGTCGGGGGGGGGGGGGGGGTCTAGGTTGGATATTAGGAAACATTATTTCACTAGGAGGGTGGTGAAGCACTGGAATGTGTTACCTAGGGAGGTGGTGGAATCTCCATCCTTAGAAGTTTTTAAGGCCCGGCTTGACAAAGCCCTGGCTGGGATGATTTAGTTGGGGTCGGACCTGCTTTGAGCAGGGGGTCGGACTAGAACCTCCTGAGGTCTCTTCCAATCCTACTATTCTATGATTCTAAGCAGAGGCACTCACTGGGAGGCTGGAGGGGATGTGGGAGCTGGGGAAAGGGCATAGAAGGCAGAGCAAAGCAGTGAGGGGGTGAGGGAGACAGCAAGGCAGAGGATCTAATGGGGGGCGGGGGCAGCAACCCATTGAACCTAGCCGCCAAAGAACTGGAGGAGAATGTAGAAAACCTATATCATGCAAATTAGAGAGAGAGACTCCCCTGGCCATGGGCGGAATGGGTGTAAGTCAAGGGAGTGTAGCCAAGGGCCTGTCTGCACTAGAGAGATACAGGACTGGTCTATCCTTTAGCCTGTTCCCTCGTATCCACACTCCAGTTTGCATCGGTCAGCGTTTTACTGCACATCCACCCATCCAAGATCCCCCAGGTGCAAGCAGAGGGAAGCATCTGGTGCTATCGGGGTCGCATCATCAGGGCAAACGGCCCTTCCCCTTCCCACGCTGCTGTCCCATGGTGCCCAGGCCATTGCAGAGCGGGCCTGTAAAATTACCCAGCATGCCCCGGAATTCTGGGAGTCGGGCAGCGCACCATGGCAGTAAGTGGTACTTAACGCTGGGGCTGCACCCACAGCAAGGCACTCCCATAGTAGTCAGAGCAATTGGGCTGCCTCTGTCAAATGATGTTACGCCGGTGGATTCCTCTATAAAGGCAGGGTCTGTGGGGGCTTGATCCTGTACAGGCTTTGTCTACACTGCGGGATCTGCCCCGATTGCAGTCACCAGTGTAGCTGCATCGGTCCAAATCCTAAATGCAGACAGAGTGATGCACTGTAAAGCACGGTTTGCGTCCAAGCATCTAATCCCAGTTTGGAGTAAAAAACCCAAGGTTTCCTGGGACCACACAACACCCGGCACCTCGGACAGTAACTGACGCCAGTGCAAAGTTGTTGCATCCACTCTGCGCTGGTGGAAATGACTGCACGAGGTGCTGGGCAACAGAAATCAGATCCCACCAGCCTGCGCTGTGCATGCACTTTACTCCAGGAGCTGCAGTCAGCGTAAACACTCAGGGCAAACGTGCCTGTCAGTTTCTTAGCGGGAGCATTGTGGGTAAAACCAGAGATAAAAAACACAATCTGCTACGGCCCAAGCAAAAGCTCTGTAGCTAGGGCTGTACTAGACTCGTATCCGCTGGATCAGCACAAAGGGGTGCGTGTAACATACACTCACCAGTGGGTTACACCAATATAGCCTTAAAGCCCTTTCACAGCCCCTCCGAATTCAGCCTGCGATCCCTGCCCCAAGGAGGTGCCAGTATCTTATACTCCCCATCTAGGCTGCCTCAGGCCACATTTGCCAAATTCCTCAGCTCTGAGAAACAGGTGTGTTCTGTTTTGCATTTGCTGTTTTATTGGCTGGTTTTAGTTCCTCTCCCAAAGGGGATGTGGGGGGAAGGAAGTCCCTGACTTTTGCTTCAGCCAGCAGCAACTCAGATCTGTCTTTCTTCCTGCTCTGCGACCTTGGCCGAATTTCAGAGCAAGGCAGGGGCACTGTCCCCACTTCAGTGATTTGAAATACAAGAACATACAAACTAATCCAGAGTGGAATCAAGAGGCTCCCACCCATTTCCTCCCTCCTATCTCGCTCCCAAGCAGCCTGTCTCCTGTCCCCTGGTTTTGAACCCAAGCACTCTGTCCTCTGGTTCTGAACGCGTCAGCTCTGGATCCTGTCCCTGTTGGGGGGACTCAGAAAGAAAAAGGGTGAGAACCCAGTCATAGGGGATAGGGGGTATTCTCCCCTCACCCAGGGGGACAATCTCCCCACTAGCCCATATAGACCAGGAAGGGTGAGCTGCTTCCGGAGCTGCAATCCTATTGTTCATTCCCTGGGAGGTCCTGCTGGGAGGGGGAGGGGACTAAAGGGAAAGAGCCCCACGTGATTTCTCAGAAAGGGCTCAGACGAGAAGAAATGAAAGCAAACCAGTTAGTTTCATGGGAGGTGCCAGAGGAGGAGACATCCAAAACAAGGAGCAGTCCTTGTGGCACCTTAGAGACTAACAAATTTATTCGGGCATAAGCTTTGGTGGGCTATATCAGATGCATCTGATGAAGTGGGTTCTAGCCCACCAAAGCTTATGCCCGAATAAATTTGTTTGTCTCTAAGGTGTCACAAGGACTCCTTGTTGTTTTTGCTGATACAGACTAACAGGGCTTCCCCTCTGAAAGTAGGAGGAGAGGGGGTTGCCATCTTCCTCTTTTCTCCGGCTGAGGGGTGCGTGCTCTCAGGTGGGGCCAGAAATGAGGGGTTCAGGGTGCGGGAGGGGGCTCCGGGCTAGGGCAGGGGGTTGGGGTGCGGGAGGGGGTGAGGGATCCGACTGGGGGTGCGGCTCTGGTGTGGGGCCAGGGATGAGGGGTTTGGGGTGCGTGAGGGGGATCCAGGCTGGGACGGGGGGGTGAGGGCTCCGGCTCTGGGTGCGGGCTCTGGGGTCGGGCTGGGGTTTGGGGTGCAGGAGGGGGCTCAGGACGGGGGATTGTGGTGCGGGGTATAACAAATCTGGTGATATTTAAAGAGTTGTGTTTTTTTTTTCTTAAAGCCCCAGGTAGCATTTAGCTATTAGGACAATATAAACGTCAAACAACAATAATAATTGTTCTAAGCAATAAATTCTCTACACAAAAGAATAAATGGACGCAAATCTGACATCAGGAATTACAACATTCAAAAACCAGACGGTCCCAATATTTGGGGCTTCATCTTATATAGGAGCCTACTACCACCCCCACTCCACACACACACCCCCAGTCGGGATTTTTCACACTTGCTAGCTGGTCACCCTACTCCTGTCTCTTTCTCGGTGCGCCCCACACTTCGTTCGATTTCAAGCCCTCGCCCCACTTTAGAAAGTTCAGCGACATGTAATGCAGGAAGATTCAAACATAAACCGGAGTGGAATGTAGTGGCTCCCTCCCATCCAGCCCCCCTCCCCGCCTAGCCCTCCACCCGCAGTGGGGGGAGGCTCCACACAGCCCTTCCCCAGGCCGAACTGGGTTAGAGCCCCCAATCTTAGTGCAGCCTCAACCCTTAGCTTACAGTGGAAGATACAACCCCCCCACCCCAAGTCCCCTCCTTACTTTGCTGCTGCTGCTAAGGCAGCCTGCAGAAAGGCGATGAGAGTTTCCCGGTAGAGGTGGTTTTTTCTTGTAGTTTGACCCACCCCAGAGCAGTTTCCTGTGCAAAAGGGAAACCAGCAAAGCACAGTCATTGTGTGACTCCTGTCCTAATAATGGCCGGGGGGAGGAGCTGCTGAGAGCCACTGAACCAAACTGTAAACCCTGCATATGATGGAAACGACTTCAAGCCAGGGGGTGCGGCAGCCCCCCTAGTTCCCGCACCTCTGCGGGTTAAAGGAGAGCACCAGCCACTAGCTGCCATGGTTTTGAGCCCCCTTCTCACCTCCACACATTTCACCCCACAGGGGGCTATTTCTGTGTGTGTGTGTGTGTGTGTGCGCCTGTCCCCAGTTCTGCACCCCAAAACGGTCAGGATTTCCAAGCTGACTTTATGGGGGCGGGGGGGTTGGGGGTGGGGGTGCAGCCACTCATGAGTTTGGGATTGGCACCGCTGGAAAGATCAGGGCATTTCTGAAGGCAAGAAAGAAGAAGGGGGTGGTGGTTTGGGGGGAGGAAGAGGAGAACGGGGGGGGGGGGATCAAAGGCACAAAGAAGAAGAAGAAGAAGGAGAAGAAACTGAAGCTAAAAGGCTTCACTGCAGTGAACTCAAGCTATCCACACTTGCGTGAGTGAACTCCTGGCAGCTGGGCTGAGAGCAGTCCCACTGTGGATTAACCCTCGCCCTGCACGGAGCGGTTGTGTGAGCGGCCGCCGAGTTGTGCCAGCACGAAAAGCGCCACCACAGTGGGGCGAAGGGGCTTTGGGTGTGGACGGGACTTGGGTTAAGGGCAGCCCTTGGGGTACAGCAGGAGTTAACTCGGCAGGAGCACCTAGAAGAGGGGAACAAACCTTCCCGCTCGGACTAATCCCGTTTATCGGGGGCCCGGAAACAAAGGAGAAGATACGCAGCACCCTTCGCTCTGACTGGGAGTGCAGCAGAGGCCTGCCCATGAGACAGTTGCCCCACTTCTTCTCCGCCTCCTCCCCCCAAGTGCGCGGCAGCCCAGCTTCTCCCCCTCCCTCCCGCGAGGGCGGCAAACAGCTGTTTGGCAGCGGGGGAAGCGCTGGGAGGGGGCGGGAGCGCGGCAGGCTCGGGGGAGGAGGCGGAGGAGGGGAGAGCTCGGCTGCCGGGGGGGCAGAGCGGGACTCCCAGGAGCCGGCAGGACCAAGCTTCTGCCCCTGCAGCCGCCTGGCCGTGGGGCCCCCTGTCATAGCGGGGGCTCATTCAGACCTTGCTCACAAATCATAATTTGAAAGGATTAGGCAAGCCAATAGAGCCGAAAGAAATGTGCCGACAGTGTCATAAACAGCAGCTGTGTGAGGAAGCTCGTCTTGGTTCAGACTTTTCAAACCTGTTCTGCTTTCTCGGGTACGAGAATTTTCTCATATACTGCAGATGCCTTTAAAGTGTGTATTAATGTTTGAATTTCCATTCAAATTTCCAACCAATGACTAAATTGGCAACACCGCCTGAAACGGTGGGGGGGGGTGCTGAGGAAATTATGGGGGGGGGGGATTTACACCCCTCCCAGGAGGGGTCTGGGGAAATCCCTGCTGCCTGGTGACTCACTCTCATGTAGGGCGACCAGACAGCAAGTGTGAAAAATCTTGGGTAATAGGAGCCTATATAAGAAAAAGACCCCAAAATTGGGACTGTCCCTATAAAATCGGGACATCTGGTCACCCTCCTCTCATGCCGTATGTTTGGACCTATCACAATGAGGATTTTTTGTTTCCAGTGGGGTTGCTTGCTGCCGGGATCAGGTTCTCGGTGTTGAGATCAGACAGTGAGTCATGGGACTGAAAGATGATTTCACTAGGGATGTTTGTATCTTTCTTGCTGTCTGTGTCTTTTTTTGCTCTGAGAAGGATCTAGCAGCCACAGTGAACAAACAACTCAACCTGAGCTCCCGGTCATCTGCTGTGGCTAAAAGGGCAAATGTTAGCCTTTGGATGGACAAACAGGGGAGTAACAGGAAGGCGTAGAGAGGTGATGTAAGCTCCGTACAGGCCACTGGTGAATACTACGCCCAGTTCTGGTGTCAACCTTTTTAAAAAGGATGTTGAAAAATTGGAGAGGGTGCGGAGATTAGTCTACAGATTATTCAAGGGCTGGGCAAAAATGCCATATGGCGAGAGATTGAGGGCTTAGCTTGTTCACCTGAAGATCCAAGAGGTGACGTGGTCACAGTGTATATGGACCATCCTGGAGAGAAATTACCAGGTGCTAAATCGTGACTCTCGTGGCGGAAAGTGGAACAAGAACCAATGGCTGGAAGTTAAACAAGGCAACTTCAAATTAGAAATGAGGCCCGGCCAGCTGTTTGCTGACACGAGCAGACGTCACCACCGACTGTGGACTCGGTTCTTGTTTGGGAGGTTTTCTTTGCTTCCATCAGTGCTACAGGCTTCTTTAAAAAAAAAACTGTCATGCTTAGGGTCTGTAGACTCAGTTCCACTTTGTATAAAGGATTGGAGCAGGGGGACACCCCTTCTTTGGGGGTGTACTAATTATGAAGCTTTAGAGTCATTTGCTCTCTTATTCACTCTCTGGCCCAATGATTCTTTAGTTATTTATCCACAGTGGAACAGCTTCAGGGGAAACTCCACATCAGCATATCCCATAGCTCAGTGAACTCACCTGAGTAGTGGGGAAACCCCTGTTCAAATCTTTTCCTCCCCCTTGGGCAGAGGGGGGGAATTGAACCTAGATCTTCCACATCCCAGGGGAGCATTCTAACTAGGGTCTGAGCTGGTAGGCCTGGTCAGAGCACGCCTACTGGATCCATCCCTGCATGTAACTTAGGTGGGTGAGCAGCAACGATCTTCCCCTGCTTCATAGATCATTTGACTAATGAGACTGAGAGGAAAACATGTGTAACTTCTGTGAACAGCGTGTACTGGAGTCATGGGAACAAGCGACAAGGCTCAGGGGGTGGGCGTACTTGGAGGGGTGAGATTGAGCAAAAGAGACAATTTCCATCAGGCTATGGCACATTCTCCCCCAGGGAAGCAACGGAAACCCCATTAGTGGAATGGCTTAAATGGGACAGGGCGAAGCCCTGGAGAATCAACTGTAGGGAACATTTTTGCATTGCTTGGAGGGTGACAAGACGGGATTGAACCCAGGCTCTTGCATTGTTGATTTCTTTGAAAGCTTCTCACTCTGCTTCCTCTTTGCGAGGTTAGCTGCAGAGCTGGAGTTCTCTGTGTAGCACCTCAAAGCCGCCCCAGGAAGAAAGCAATTTCCTTCCCCCTCTCTTATCGCCAAGCTGAGACAGAAAACAGAATGTAATGTCCATATATAGCCACAGAGTGAGAGGCATTCAAAAACACAGCACTGGAAAAAATGGTGGAAGAGAGCCACGACGGGTCAGATGCTCGGCTGGTGTCGCTCCACCATAGCCAACGCTGATCTGCAATAGCTGATAATCTGGTCCTATATAAACACAAGGGCTCCGGATTTCCCTCTGGAGCCTAATCTCTTTCCGGCCAGCGATCGAACAAGCCAAAGGGGAATATCAAAGGGATAGAATGGTGCAGGCCTGGGCGGAAGGGACGGGAAGGGGCAGGGCATTTTCTAGTGAGGGACTGATGGGGCTGGTTTTCCATTCGTTTACACTAAGGTAAATCAGGAGCAATCCCACTGCAGTCAGCGGAGTTACACTGGTGTTGAAGAGCATCGAGCTTGAATCTGCCATGCTCCTCTGGTTCCTGCTAATGGTCAGAATTCTGTGTGGACGGGGCCAACTTGTTGGCAAGTTCAGTCCATCTGTGCCCAGCACAGACTCAGTCTGCCGGCCCAGGGGTCAGCATGAAAAAGGGGGAAGCGTTTCTGGAGGATCAGCAGAGTTGCCACTAGGGTGACCAGATGACAAGAACAAAATATCGGGACACGTGGTGGTGGTGGGGTGGGGTGGGGCAGCCACAGGCTCATACCCCCCACCCCACTGGAGCCATGGGGGGAGGGGGATACAAAGCCTGAGGAAGCCACAGGTTGGTGGTGCAGGGCCCCGGCTCCGGGCGCAGCCCCGCCGCGGGTCGGGGGCTTACAGCCCCCGCTCCAGCCCTGCTGCAAGGTTGGGGGTGGGGGGGCATGGCCCCGTCCCCCGCCACAAGCACAGGGCCCCAGCTCCTGCCCACAGCCCCGCCGCTTACCTGGGGGACAGTTCCCACCCACTGGGAAGCACCTGGCAGGTTCCTCTGGCTCCTCGGGTCAGCGGCAGCCAGCGGGGTCTCCACTCCACCCCGCCGTTTCCTGGGAGCTGCCCCAAATAAGCACCGCCGGGACCCCAGGTGAGCGCTCACCAGTGTCCTCCTCCAGCCCTGAGCCAAAACATCGGGACAAATGGCGTCCCGAGCGTACATCGGTCGGGAAGCGGGACAAACAACTAAATATCGGGACAGTCCCGATGTTATCGAGACGTCTGGTCACCCTAATTGCCACTACGGCCAAAGCTTGATTTGACTGAGAGGCTGGTTCTGTCCTGCTACGTCAGGAAACTCCTCGTGAAGTGGATTTGCTCATTACCCTAGCTTTTCCTTTAATTTGCCTTTTGGTGCACATTGTGATGAACGTAGGCTTCTCTGCACCGGCTAGGAGACAAACTCCCCATAGAAACAGGCCATTGGTTTAGCAATACAGGGCATTATTATCTGCCTAACACACGGGACCTCCTGCTCAACCTCCTCCTGGCCCTGGCTAAAGTGGCCATCTATAAAACCAGGGTGAGGAGGTTGGCCGATGGAGTCTCCTGTGACTGTGGGGCCTATTTCCGACCCTCCGTCCGTTCACGCCTCCGGGCAGAGTTCCCCTGGGCAGCGTCCGCTGACTCCCTTGACGCCTTCGAGGAGCAGTGGGCGCTGTCCGGGGTCCTCTGCTCGGTGTCCCCGTCCGGTTCCCTTCATTTGACCCTTTGACCGCACTCCTGTCCCTGTTGTTCATTAGTTGTCCCCCGTAATTATTTGGTTTTCCAGGTCCTGTGGACCCCCCTCTTAGGCTGTGGGTGTGTGTGTGTGTGTGGATCCTTTAGCACTTCCTGGATCCCAATAAGACCGGTGTTTAGAAGCCCCAGCTGAGATCAGGGCCCTTTGGTGCACGGTTTAGAAAAGCCTCTTCCATCAGTGACCCCAAGTGTCCACACAGGGGCGCCAGAACCTCAGAAACCCCTACCCTAGCCATGCCCCTGCTAGGCCCCCCCCCCCCCCCAACTTGATCCTCTTTTGGCTTGAGACATTTGGTTCCCCTAATGCAGCAGGAGGTGGGATTTAAAGGAGAAAACTTCTTGGAGGGCAGGCCAGAAATGTAACCCTTTCAGTGCCAAGGTGACGGAGCAGCAGTGCAGTTGCCCATTAATTATTATTTATATTATGACATTGCCGGAAGGGCTGGGGCCCCATTGGACAAGGGTTTGTATTGATGGACCTGAAGAGTTTATAGGCCAAGGCCCCTGACCTACGTGATTGCCTTTACTACTATGAGCCCTGATCCCCAGCTAGTGTAAAGGGCATAATTGCTTGGAGGACTGAGGCATAGATTAGGGTGACCAGACAGCAAGTGTGAAAAATCCGGACGGGGGTGGGGGGTAATAGGCTCCTTTTTAAGACAAAGCCCCAAATATCAGGACTGTCCCTATAAAAGTGGGACATCTGGTCACCCTAGCACAATCAGAGGCAGGATTCTTTCCTAGCAGGGAGGGGGAAGACCTGGGCCATGCAGAGTTGAAGTGACTTTGCCCAAGGTCACCCAGGGAGTTGCTGGTGGTATAATACAAGTGGTATTTGAACCCAGGTCCCCAGGCCACTGCCCTCACTGCAAGGCCACCCTTCCTGACCCCAGGAGGGGGTTTGAAATGGGGCCCCTAAGAGGAATGGTAAATAGAGAAAGTGGGGTGCAAAAAGGAAGGAGATGGTTGTTACCTCCATGGCTCCCTGCAGCCTGGTCCCAGCATCCTCAGTGCTTCGCCGGATGGATGTCACTGTGTCAGACTCGCGGTGCCAATTCCAGGAAGAGGTACCACCCTGACCTCCTTCCTGCTCTGCGCTTCCCATTGGGTCCGGAATCCGAGATGTAGCAATCAGGGCGGGTTTACCGTACATTTCCCCCCTCCCATTGTCCTCTTCATCGACACGACCAACCAGCATTTTCAGTGACATAATAAAAATAAAAATTCCATATCCCCAGCTCCATGAGAGTTAATAGGTGCAGATCCCCAGCTGCTGTGTCAATCAGGTGTAGCTCCACTTAGGTCTGTCTACACCAGCTGGGGATCTGGCTCATCGCTGGTGCAAATACTCACCTGGCTGGTGGAGCAGCAATTCCCCGATAATCCTCTCCATGCTAGAAAATAAACCGGCTGAGACTCCTCTTCGCCAGATCAAAGTGTAAAAGCCCCAGCTTGCCCCGTTTGGAGGTGTAGAGAGAGCACCATCCCCTTAGAGATGCTGAAGGGTGTGAGTCTGGGCTAGTCAATTTCTTTTTACCCTTGCCTCTCCAGCTGCTGACTCAGCCAGTGGCGTGATTGCAGAGGCCCAATGGCTGGTGCCATGTGTCACCACAGCCCCTCCCACCCCCTCCCCGCAAGCCCTGCTCTGAAAGGGACGCTCCCTCAGTGTTCCTTAACCTTTTTGATACCAGGCACCGGCTCACTGCCTTCCTAAACCGTGTCAGGGAGATCTCAGGGACTGGCACCAGTCCTAGGGTGACCAGACAGCAAGTGTGCAAAATCAGGACAGTGGGTGGGGGGGTAATAGGAGCCTATATAAGAAAAAGACCCCAAAATCGGGACTGTCCCTATAAAATCGGGACAGCTGGTCACCCCAACCGGTCCACGGACCGGTCCTTGAGTAACACTGCTCTGCATCACAGAAGCAGGCAACATCCTCGCCCCCTGCAGATTCTATCCCTCCCGGGGTGTCTGCAGCAATGAGTCCCAGATCCTGCATCTCTCAGCCAGCAGCTGGCTTGGGGGGCTCCTGCTGTGGGATATAGACTGGCTCCCATCCTTATGGAGGGATGGGCTCCCTGTTGCTCTGCAACACCTAGGCATCAGTTGTACTGGTCCACTAGTAAGCCCAGACCCTGAGGAATCCCCAGCACAGGGAGTGGGGCAGGGTGGAAGAGGCAAGGGCATAGCTATGGGGTATTTTGGGGAGCAGGGTTAGGGACTGGAGGAGGGTAGGGCCAGCAGGGGCATGGCCATGGGGTACAGCAGGGATGGGTGGCTGGAGCAGAGAAGGCTGGAAGTGGGAGGGGCTATGGTGATTTTGCTTCTCCCTAGTGATGGCCCGGAAGGGGTACAAGTTAGGATGGCCCTGGTCTGTGAAAGGGACCAAACCGGCCTCTGGCTATCTACGAATAAGAGAGATGCAAGGTGCCATTGCACCTCCCAGGTTCTGGGCTGCTCTGGGGGCTGGTGCATACCCCAGGATAAGTTAGAGCAGCCTCGGGGGTGCTGTAACTTATAGCAACTTCACAGCCTGGAGTGCAGAGTGCTCTGGCCACGCCCACTCCTGTCATGGCCCCTCCCCCCAGCAGCTGAGCGGGAGGGCAGCACGTGCTTCCAGTGAGCTCCAATACCACGAGCCTTTGGATCCGGAGACCTGGGCTCTATTCCCAGCTCTGTCATGGGTCTGCTGGGTGACCTTGGGCAAGTCAATGTCCCCACCTCGTGCCTCAGTTTCCCTATCTGACAAAGGGAGATAATGATCCTGGCCTCCTGTAAAGCGCCTTGCGATCTACAGCTGAAAAGCCCTAGATAGGAGCTCTCTCCCATTCACTTCTCCCTGCCTCCCATCCTTGGGCAGGTTCTCATCCCAGAGGCAGCATCTGTGAGACCCCTTCACCCGGCACGATTCTGCCTTTCGGAAAACATCAGCTACAAAGTCAGACCCGATCCAGGGCTGAGCCTGCGCTGAGGCTATCGGCTTTCCACTGCGTATCAGCCTGTGCCAAATTAGAGCTTTAAAAGGGCAATTTTTCAGCCTTTCATCATTTTCGGGTTGTTTTGAATGATTTCCATCAGGTTTTTATTGAACATTTTCTGGTTTCAAAGTAGCAAATATTTTTAAAATTAATTTTTTAGTCAGTCAAGGCCCCCTGTGTCCACATTGCCGATGGGCAACAGAAACTTTCTCTATTTCAAATTGATCTTCCAGAGATCAATGCACAATACAGATGGCTCCATTATTATGTGTATTACGGTAGCACATGGAAGCCCCAGCTGAGATCAGGGCCCCACTGTGCCGGGCACTGCACAAACACACAGCCAGAGACAGTCCCTGCCCCAGCTGAGATCAGGGCCCCGTTGTGTCGGGAGCTGCACAGACACACAGGGAGAGACAGTCCCCGCCCCAGCTGAGATCAGGGCCCCATTGTGCCAGGCGCTGCACGGACACGCGGCAAGAGACAGTCCTTGCCCCAAAAGCTTACCACTGAAATAGTCAAGACAGGTACTGACCAGGAGGGGAAACAGAGGCCCAAAGCACCATGCCCAAGGTCATACACCATGGCAGCATCCCATTAGAGCTGGGAATGGAACATATGTGACTTGATTACCAGTCCCATGCTCTAGCTACTGGATTTCCTTCCTGAGGGTGCTGTGAAACAGGGGAAAGAATGGGTAGGCCTTAGATAGGAGTCAGGACTAGAACCTACAGCTTCTTGAGGCCCATGCCAATGCCCCTACCCACTAGATCATGCTGTTCCTATATTCCCTTCCAGTGGGTGCGTGGGTCGGGGGAAGGGACAGGGAGGTCATTTCTCCCCATCTCCAGTTGGTGGACCCCTGGCTGATGCCGAGGGCTTTGATCCTGCCATTCCGCTGTCTAACCCTTGCTGTTTTTCTTTTGGCAGCTGAACTCAACAATCTACTCAGCTGAAGGGCAGAAGCAGCTATCAAAGGACAACTGCTCCCTTCCCAGCTGAGGCCACATTGCATCATATCTGCTGGCTGATTTCCCATGAACTCTAGCTGAATTTGCAGCCTGAAATTGGCTCAGATGTAGCTGCCAGGACAGCAGCTCATGCAGGACGAGGAGTTTATGCCTTTTAACAGCTGATGCTGGTCCAGAAAGCTGGAGGCTTCATGCAAATGCTGCAATGCACTTGTTGATTAACGTGCCTTGCACTGTTTGCATAAAAGACAGCAAATGGCCTGATTACCAGAAGTTTGGCCTGATGAGATTGCAGCCTTCAGTTCCTGGCTTGAGTGAAGGGCAAGGCATGTGGCTAAATGGCAAATAGCTGGGCCTTGAGAAGGGGGAGGTACCTGCATGTCCCTCATTTCCCTTTGGATTGTCTAAATTTTAGAGTCCCTTGTTCTCCCTCCAATTGCTGATTAATGGCCAGAGTCAACTGGAGCCTGTGTTGTTGTAAAGGAATATTTATTTGCATATAAATTAAAGTATAAAAAACAAATAGAAAAAGCCATGGGTGCCCTAACAATTAGACTTGCAGTCAAATAACAATAAGCATTTAACAGCATCAAATGCCCACGTGCGGGCAGTTAACTCAACACCCAGCAGCGGGAAGGATGAAATTTTTAAAGCAGCTCACAGATTTTAAATGTCCATTGAACAACCACAGCTACATACAGCCACCCTCGTGATGAAGGAGGTGGCTCTTTATATGCTGCCCCTGGTTCCCAGCATGCCCTGTTGTGGCGGCCTACAAATCCCAGCATGCCTTTGGGACTACATTTCCCAGGATTCCTTCTGCCTGATGGATGAGGGCGGCCTTGGCCCTCCCACCCCATTTCAAGGCTTTGATTTCTAGGCACAGTCAGCAGCCTGGGTTCTCTCCCAGAGCACTGCATCCTGGGATCCATTCCTCTAGGGCAGATCTCTTTTCTCCCATATCTTTGCAGCTTAATCCCTGGAATGAATCATAGACCATTAGGGTTGGAAGAGACCTCAGAAGGTCATCTAGTCCAACCCCCTGCTCAAAGCAGGACCAACCCCGACTAAACCATCCCAGCCAGGACTTTGTCAAGCTGGGCCTTAAAAACTTCTAAGGATGGAGATTCCATCACCCTTAGAGGTTTTATGAGTCACAAAATGGCCTTCCTCTGTCCTATGTATACCTTGTCACAGGATAGCTTGGCAAAGGGGTTGTTGACTCGGTCTCCTGATCCGTAGCCACTCAGGGGTTCAGTTTCCGTCCGCTCCGTTGGGCGGCTCCCTTATTTATACACACAGAGAGAGTGTCATATACACAGCGAGCAGCAAGAGAAGGAATTGCAGTGCCAACACTCCAGCCACCACCAGCGCAATCCTGGCCGCGTCGCTCAAAGTCCCTGAAATGAAAGAGGAGAAGGGGAGCGTTGAGAAGAGGTTCCTAGATTGTCAGCTCACGGGGGCAGGTGCCATCTTTTTGTCCTGTGTTTTCGCTGCGCCTTGTGCACTGGGGTCCTGGGCCATGACGGGGGTCTCCTCGGCGCTGCTGCAGTACCAATGAACTGCCCCCAAAACGTCGTGAAGGGAGAGTTAAGGCTGCCCAGCGCTGCCTCATGCCCTTCCAGCACGTGGAGAGCTGCTAAGCTTAAACCTCTAAAAACCATGAAATACAGTTAAGGTGCATGCTAACCCGGCAACGTCACCTTAACTCTGCCCCTGGGAGCTGGTTGGAATTTTTCACCGAAACATTCTTCTGTTGGAAAAAGGCGGATCTGGCAAAACCAAAACTTTTTGCAGGAAAGATCCCACTACCCACCCAGACCTGGGAATGGAACCCAGGAGTCCTGAGTATCTTCCCCCACCCACAACCCACTGTAGCTCACTCCCCTCCCAGAGCCTATGATAGAACCCAGGAGTCCTGAATCTCAGCCCCCCAGCCCAAAACCCATTAGACCTTTCTCTCCTCCTACAGCTGGGAATAGAAAGAGGAGTTCTGACTCCCACCCCACTACCTAATAGACCCCACTCTTCTCCTAGAGCTGGGATTAGAACCCAGGAGTCCTGAATCCTAGCCCCTCACCCGCACTCCCAACCCATTAGATCTCACTCCCTTCCTGGAGGTGTGGACAGAACCCAGGAGTCCTGACGCCAAGTTCTCTTCTCTAACCACGGTCTAACATCGGCTGCCAATTACACTGACTTACCTCCCTTTTCATTCTTGCTGAGGTCTCCCTCTCCCTGAGGCGGGGTTCCCAGGACAGGCGGAGATGGGGTCGGCTCTGAAATGAGAAGGGGGTAAGAGATGAGAGTGGGGATTTGGGGCACAGCCTCCCCCGTGACCCTGACCCCCAGGGCTGCCTCTAGGCTGCTGAGATAATTCCCTTTTTGATCCTCTGCTGGGGGTGTGGGCTGTCTGGCAGCGCAGGCAAAGAAAAATGGTCTCATCTCTGGTCTTCTGTGTCTGTCCTCATGCTGGAAGGACCTAGTTATTTTTTTAACCCCCCGATCCCCAGATTCTGCAGCGAGCTGTGCCTTTAGAAACCAAGCCTAGAATGTGCAACACAGATTAGCCATTTCCAGCTACGTTTATCCAGCCAGGGACGCAGCTGCTATGCTCCCAGTGAGCCCTCCGTGGGCTAGAACGGGAAAGAACAATCCCCTGAGCTGCTTGGCTCCATGCACATGCTCTACACAGGCCGTGCACTGAGCAGAGTTACTAGGGGACTGGGGGCGGGGGGGAGCACAGGACTTACCCAGCACTCCCAGGTCTATGTGAGCCACGCACTCCCCAGTGATCGTGGAGACCACCTGGTAGCTGCCTTCTGCTCCTCTGCTCACGTGCTCCACTTCGAAGCCTCTGCTGGACACGGAGATCTTCTCAGCCAAGGGGATGCGGGGAGGCTGTGAGATCCCATTGAGGGAGACCAGGATCTCCTCCCAGCGGGAGGCGGAGCCATCGAGGCGATACACGTGGAAGGACGTCTCGACAGTGTGAAGAGGGATGCACACAGAGCCTCCTTCCGTCGTGGACCAGGAGACCTTCCGACAAACCACGGGAACTGCAAGGGTTAAAAAACAAGCTGATTATAGGGGGAGGGGAGAGCACGTGGTACTGCAGAGATGGTGATAGGAGCTTGGGGTTTGATGAGTAGATTTCAAGGCCAGAGAGGGGCTCGTTAGATCCTCTAGTCCACTCTCCGGTATCTTATAGGACAAAGAATTTCACCCAGTCCCCGCCCCGTTCAGAACCCAGAAACTTGTGTCTTCCAGCGTCTTCCAGCGAGATGTCCAGGCTGGATCTGAAGGCACTGAGACGTTGGAGAAGACACCCCTTTGCTTTAGGAGTTTGTGCTGTTGGTTAATCACCCTCACCAGTAGGATGTGGGCTTGCAGCTAGCTTTGTGTGTGCGTGAGGTTGAGGGAAGCCAGTCTGGGGTTTCTAGAATGATACCGCATGAAAACTGTCAAGGGCCACGTTCTGCCGTGCAGCAAAATCAGAGTCGCTGATAACATCCTACATCTCTTGGCCAGAAGTTCTGGGTTTCCAAACCGAACGTTTCCACTAGGAATGGCCAACACCAGGAATTCTTTATGCCAAAAACGTATGCTTTTTGATGCTAAGGCCAGAGGGAACTACTGTGATCATCTAGTCTGACCACCTGGATAACCCAGGCCAGAGACCTGCCCCAAAATAATTCCTAGAGATGATCTTTTAGAAAAGCATCCAATTTTGAGTTAAAAATTGTCAGTAATTGTTCCGACGGTTAATTACTTGCACTCTTTGAAAATGTATGCCTTATTTCCTGTCTGAATTTGTCTAGCTTCAACTTCCAGGCATTGGATCGTGTTCTATCTTTCTCTGTTTGACTGAAGAGCCCATTATTAAATATTTGTGCCTTTGTAGATACTTACAGACAGGAATCAAGTCACCCCCAAGCCTTCTCTTTGTTAAGCTAAACAGATTGAGCTCTTTGAGTCTATCACTATATTTTCACTTGAAAATTTCTTGCTGCATTTGTTCCGATTTTTCCCCACCAAACAAAAAAAATCATTTAGAATGTAGTCGAACCAAAATATTAGTTTCAGTTTGAATAAAATGGACTTAGAACAACAATAACAAATAAAGATGTTCATTTTTGAGGGCTATTTCCCCCTTTTTTCTCCCGCCCCCCGCAACCAGTTTCCTCTGGAAAAGTGGAGATAAGGGGAAAATAAATACCAAAAACAAAACAAAAACCCTAATCATAATCATTCCATTTGATTTGAATCAAAGCCAATATTTTCCCGTTTGAATCCATTCAAAATACAGTTTCCAATTTGTCAAAATCCGAATGGTACAAACGTTTGTCTAGAAAATTTTCACATAGCTTGACAAAACCATTGTTCTGTTTTAAAAAAAACTTCTTGACAAATTTTCTGGGACTCTCTCTAATTCTCACCAAAGTTTAATTTCGACTCATTTCAGACCAAAACCCTGTTATTTCCATTTAAATCAAATTAATCCAATGGAAACAAATGTTTTTATTTTCATTGGGGGGGGGGGGGGGGATTTTTTTCCTTTTTCTCTTTTTCTTCCTCCTCTCTTTATCTCCCCCCCACACACACACTGGAAAGGGGGTGAAAAGGAACCCACTAAAAAAGGAAACAAACAAACAAACAAATTCATTTCAACTCCATGTGATCTGAATCAAACTGAATATGTGTCATGTTGAATCAATTCAGTAGAAATCGTCTGTTGTCAAAAAGCACAGAATTTTGAGTGGTACAATTATTTTATTGTAGACATTTTTCATATGGGTCGAAAAGCCATTTTTTCCATTGAAAACCCTTTTCTGACCAAAAATAAAATAAAATTCAACCATCTATAACTCCTCTCGTGCTGGGTTTCCCCCAGTAATCCACCACGGCTCCTTGCTACCCGCAAATGGTCTTGAAAAATCACACTGCCCAGCTGGGGATTTTCCGGCTCCCCTCTTTGGCTGCGCAGAAGCCCTTCGATGTTATTAAATCCCCTTTCAAATGTCTCTGTGTCAGAATCACTCAGCATCTGCTCTGCTGTTTGGGTTGCAGGCTGATGCCATGGTAGAGTTTAGAGGCCTAATCAGGGATTGGGACCCCACAGTGCTAGGCACTGTACATGCATATACCAGTGAGCCAGTCCCTGGCCCAAAGAACTAGTAGATATACAATCCAGGATCACATCCTCCCCTTCCTGTTAGCCCCCCAAATACCCATCCACCCCCCCTTCCTTTCAGCCTGACCCTCACAAATCCATCCAGGCCCCCAAGCCCCATCCACAATCCCCCCCAAATATCCATCCATGCTACCATCCTCAAATCTATCCATGCCACCCAGCCCTCCTCTTGGGACCCCTGAAATCCATCCATCCCCGTTCCGCTCTCTTCTCAGAACCCCCTAATCTACCCCTGGCCCCCTCAGGCTCTTAAAAATCCATCCATACCCACTGCCCCTCCTGTCAGAAACTCCCCTCCATCCCTGGCCTCCCTTCAGAACCTGCCTCCTTTTGCCTCCCCAAATCCATCCATCTCCCCTTTCACCCATTCCCTCAGCCCTCCTGTCTCCATCACATCATCCATCATCCTCCCCTAACCTGCCTCTCCCACTGGTTCCATCCAGGTCCCTCTCAAATCCATCTCTGCCTCCCTGCCCCATTTATCTCCTCACCAGCTGGAGTAGGGGTAGAATAGGAGGAACCTTCCTCTGTTTCCCTAAGGGGGTGGAGGTGGCTCTGGGCTCAGCTGCCTAGAAAGAGTCCTGGAGGGCTGGAGTTTGGGGTTCCCTATGCTAAGCTGGGTACTGCAGCTGTGATTCTCCAAGCAGGCAGGGTGGGGTCAGGCCCCTTGTTTGCCTGGGGAGGGGGGGGACCTTCCTGAAGTGGTAGGTCACTTACCTGAGGTGGTGACTGGCTTCCCTTGGGTGGTTACTATCAAGAGGAGCAGTAGTGGCCAGAGGAGATGTCCCTTTGCCATCTTTCCTCTTCGGTGGCAGTGCTAGAGTGAACCAACTTTCCCCAGAGCCTGCAGCAGGGGAGCCCCTGAGATAACGTGCATCTGCTGAGTCAAGCGAAAATCCCCTCATGGCTGGGAAGGGAGTGGGGCAAAGCGATTGGTTTCTCCCTTGTCATGATCATTGGGATCACTGTCCACCTGACACAAGAGGCTTTTGACAGCCACAGACACTTACAGCAAACGGATTTCCTCACAATTCATGCTCTGCCTTTGTCTCCTTTGTTTACCAGGGGCACTATCTCCCGCACCCTTAAACTTTCTATTTTTCTTTGCTAGCTAAACAAACCAGATTCCGGGATCCATAGGGGAGAGGGAGGTGGACAGAGAAAGCTGAATGGCACCGGGCTGCCAAGTTCGCCTTCTGCCAAGCTGATCCCAGCCAGAGTTGTTATTTTCTCTCCAGTGGTTTCTCATAAATGGAAGTTAAACTCGGTGCCAGAGCCTGACTCACCTTTTTCTGTCGCTAGCTTCCTGGAAATCAGCTTTAGCCAGGGAAAGAGCTGAAGAAATTTAAACCCGTGCTATAATTAGGCAGATGGGGTAAGGCATTAAATTCAGGTATGCACTGTAAATAGAAATTAAGATCCATATTCACACAAATCATGAAGGTGCCCTGTGCTCCTTGGCCCCTGCTGGAATGGAAGAACGGAATTCCTAAAATGTGAACTTTGGGGGAATGGAATGGGGAATGCAAAGTGAAGGTGGAAACTGCCACACCAATCTTAACGCTGCTCTCTTGGGAATGGTGCGGGAGGATTGGGGATTATATCAGAATTTGCCCCCTCCCCTACTAGACCTGTCATTCTCTCTTTGCCCAGCACTGCTCCCCATCCCCACTCCCAGTCTACACCCTGGGACCCAGTGATGTGAACTGGGCAGCGATATTGATCGGGTGGGTATTGCTACTGCCTGGCAGGGGCTGGTACGGTGCTGTGAACTCCCAGAGGGGTGAAAAGGGGCAGAGTTAAGGTTAGAGGGTGAGACAGAGAAAAGTACCCACTCTTTGTCCTCATCTTAACAACCCCCCCTTCTCTTTTGCTGGCACCCTGCAGGTCTAGCTGTCTGAGGGTACATCTACACCTCCACAAAAAACCCGCGGCACGGCCGTGAATGGCCTAGGTCAGGCGGCTCGAGCTGCCGGGCTATAAAACTTCAGTGTAGACGTTCGGGCTGGGGCTGGAGCCTGGTCTCTGAGACCCCGTGAGGGGGCAGGATCTCAGATTCCCACCCAAATAAAACATTGCAGTTTTATAGCCCCGCAGCCCCAGCCCCTCGAGCCCGAGTCAGCTGACTTGGGCTGAGAGACTCGGTGCAGCTGGTTTTTTACTGCAGTGTAGACATGCCCAGTGAGTTCCATCCTGCTGCCCATCACCATGGTATCTGGGCACCTTCCATGAAAAATCAACAGCAAAGTCCCTAGTGGATTTCCCGGTGTCTCTGGCTCTTCTCCCTTTATGGGATCAGAACCCTGCTCGAGGGAGGGTCTTTTTGTTTTTGGAGGGAATAAACGGGGTGTTCAAATTCTGAGCCTCACTTATGGTGGAGTAGCTTTGCAGTGTCTCCTGAAGATGGGCAGATGCCCGCTGTGTCTGGTCTCCTCTGGAAGCTTCTTGCACAGCCAGGCCCCTTCGACGGCGTATGGCTGGGGGCATTACAGAAACCAAGAGATGTTCCTGGCTTTCAGGGACACCTGCTCTCCCTGGAGTTAAGCTGGTTAATTGCAGGAGTTCCAGGGTACAGCAGGTAACAGGCCCATCAATTAATAGGCACATGCTCCCCTCCTGTGAGCGCCACCCTGGTACCATGCCTTTAGTTTAAGGGACACATACATGTGCCCTTTCTCCCCTTCCAATACTGAGGCCTGCTCGCGTTGGTAGAGCGGAGCAACAGCCTGGGCCAAGGGAGCAGATCAGCGCTGTGAAATGGGAGTGATGGGGTCACTGGTGAGGCAGGGGTTAACGTCGCCTTTCCAGGGGGAAACACAGGCTGGGAAACCCCTGATGCACCAGGAGCCCTGGTGGGAGCAGGACCCTGGCCAGATCAAGTGCATGGGGATTTCCCCAGCGTGTAAAAGAAACAGAAACTCTACAGTGCTCTTGCCTTCGGTATCAGCAGCTGGCTGAGCCCCGCAACTGGCCAAATTCTGCTTTCCATTAGACTGGTGTAAATCCAGAGCAATCACCTCACCGCCTTCACTGAGCCAAATGCTGCTCTCACAATGGTGTATATTCAGAACCATTCCACTGATGTCACTGGCATCACTCTGGGTTTACACTGGGGTCTTTCAGATCAGAATCCAGCCCTACTGACGTCACTGGTGTCACTCTAGGTTTACGCTGGGGTCACTGAGATCAGAATCCAGCCCTACTGATGTCACTCTGGGTTTACACTGGCGTCTTTCAGATCAGAATCCAGCCCTACTGACGTCACTGGTGTCACTCCGGGTTTACTCTGCGGTCACTGAGATCAGAATCCAGCCCCACTGACTTCATTGGAGTCACTCTGGGTTTACACTGGGGTCACTGAGATCAGAATCCAGATCAGACTCCACTGATTGCAGTGGGACCACTCCGAATTTATACCCAGATCACTGAGATCAGACTGGGTGTCCCCTCTCCTGCAAGATGTGAGCTGTCAGCTGGTAACCGACCCATAATTCGCCTGGGATCAGGTCTCTCCCCCTCCCTCCCAACAACACCACAAAGGTTTTAATTGACCAGAAGGACAGTAGGAATCCCAGACTGGATCAGACCTGAGATCCCTCTAGTCAAGCATGTTCTCTCCAACCAGGGACACCGGAACGGTGGTGGAGGGAGCAGGAGGCCGTGGCCCCATCACTTTTAAAAGTGGAAGGGTTATGCCCTCTCACTTCTTATTGGCCATAAGGGTGAGCGACGGGGATAAGAGGGGGCAGAGAGGAGCGAGCAGGGGCGGGCCCTTGGGGAAAGGGGCGGTGCATGGGTGGGGCTTCAGGGGAAGGGGCAGTGTGGGGGCGGGGCCTCAGGGAGAAGGGGTGGCATGGGGCGGGGGGCAAGGTTTGGGTGCTGGTGAGGGACCTTGTGTCGCTCCTGTCTCCAGCAGCGGCTAGAGCTCCAAATATTGGCAAACCGCTTGGCCCAAAAGAGGCAACGTTATATTGTGTGATCTGAAAAGAAAGTTAAATCACAGACCACAGTGATCGTGTAAGGAAACCAGCTCCCCTTCCCCCCCAAGCTTTAACTCTCTCTCGGATGGGAATATCCTAGGATTCCTTCGGCCTTAGCTGCTTCTGGCTTTAAACTCTATGACCGTGGTCGCTGCCTATGCCCTGTGTATCCTAGCGCTCTCCTGGCGGCTACCTCTCCCCGAGCAGCACTGGAAAGCGGGGCCCATTTCGAAAGCCGCCAACACACCCTTAGTTTTGCAGGGCACGGGAAAACAGGCATCAAGTCAGCCCTGGCGCGAGGTGGGATTTGATCCCCGTGCTGAGGTTTTTGGGGCTGCAATTTCCTGTCGAGCTGCCCAATAAACAATAGCACAGAAACAGGCCTAGTAGCAGAGTGCGGGCGGGCGGCCGCTCTAAAAATAATCTCTCAGGCCTCAACGCGGCTAGCTAAGGAAATCACCGTTACTGTTGCAGGCCACTCGCTCCTTTTCGGCTGAGGGGAGGGATAGCTCAGTGGTTTGAGCATTGGCCTGCTAAACCCAGGGTTGTGAGTTCAATCCTTGAGGGGGCCATTTAGGGATCTGGGGCAAAAAATTGGGGATTGGTCCTGCTGTGAGCAGGTGGTTGGACTAGATACCTCCTGAGGTCCCTTCCAACCCTGATAGTCTATGATTCTATGAGGGTCAGAAGCCAGGGACTTGGGCCTAGCTCTTGAAAGTCATGGATCTGGCCCCGGGGGGCGGGGGTCCTACCCACCCCTGAAATACTTGGGAAAACAAACGGTTTGGGCAGCGAGGGGAACGAACTGGCAGCAGTGGGCAGTGATGCCCCGGCAGACTGGCTCCTTCAGAGGAAGACAGAGGGAGTTTAAGGCAGGCTTCTGAATGCCAGTGAGATTTGGGCGGCTTAAGGGCTTGGCCTCCCCCCCACCCCCGCCAGCTTTGTGAAGACCTCTCTATCCCAAACCACAGCCCCCCGCCTATCCCAGCTCTGGCCAATCCCCTCACAGCTCTGCCGGTGCCCTCAATCCTGGCTTTCAGCCCCCACTGCGGGCACAGAACGGGATGAGGGGAGCCGGGGTCCGTGGCCCCCCCACTTTTTACTGGCTGAAAGGGCAAGTGACAGGGGAGGGGGTGGAAAGAAGCAAGCAGGAGGAGGAGTAATGGGGGAAGAGGTGGCGCCTTGGGGAAAGGGGCGGTGTGAGGGCATGGCCTCGGGAGGAATGGGCGGTGTGAGGGTCGGGGTTTGGGGAGACAGGGAGGTGCGGGGGTAGGGCCTTGGAGCGGGCGGTCACACACCAAAGAGGCAGGAGCTAGGTGGATGGAAGAATTTTTTCTAGCCACTTAGCTGCATCCACACCAGCGGCTAGGTCAACCTAACTACGGCACCCAAGGCCTTCAGGTTTTCACATCCCTGAAGGATGTCGCAAGGTCGATATAGTTTTGGAGCCTCGACCAGGCCTCAGTCGTCGTGTTGGTGACCAAGAGGCCCACCTCATTTTGGAAGGCAGCCGGTTCTGGCCAGTGGGAGGACAAAGGGCTGAGGTGAGAAGACCCTGGGTGACCTGACCAGACAGTTCCAGACAGTGGGGAACAAAGGATGGAAGAGACAGGGCCCCGGAAGAGAGAGGGCCCAGGTGACCTGTTTACCTGGGATCAAAGACAAAGGACGGAAGAGGGGCTGCTAGGGAAGGTGATATAGGGTGATCGGCTGGAAAGAGGGGGCTTCTGGACTGGGCTTCCCCTAGCAATTTAAGGGCTCCCAAGGAGTTTGGGGGTACCTGTCTCCTTGCAGCTTCTTAAAGGTTTGGGGAACTTGAAAGAAACTGGATCTTTCTTCAGCCCCATTTTCAGCTTCCCCAAAACTTTCATGGCCTTTGAAGGTGTACATTGACTGAGGCAGGGCTCAGGATGAGCCCCTGCCTCATTGAAGACATGCTGTGCTGCCCAGAGGGGCTTTCCTCTCTGGAAACTCCCCCAGTCTGCCCGCTGAGCAGCCTGCTTAAAGGAGACGCACCCGCATCTTCACAGCCTCCTGCCGAGTAGCCTTTGCTAGAGCCCACAAAGGGGAACTCAGCCATGATCACCGCAGACATCAAACCAAGCGTATGTCTCTCTTACGGCTGTGGCGAACAGGGCTGGAGGTGCCTCGGTTCCAGATGGCCGCAGCCAGCTGACACCTTATGAATGCCAGGCCCAGCATGATTGTCAAACCATTTCCCAGCTTTGCCCGCTGTGCGGCTCATCCCTTGAGCGCTCACAGCTGCTGCTTCCCACACAAAAGGCAGCGGCTTCTTGCTGCCGCAGGAACAGCCATGATATGTGTGGTATCGAAACCTGTGCAAAAAAATTATATGCTATTGTAACACCGACCGACCCCCCCCAGTCGTCGGCAGGCGGAATCAAACTTGGGACCTCTGGATCTTAGTGCTTGAGCTAAAAGCCGAGTGGCTGTTAGTTAAGGCCGTACAGCAGACTCCTTTTATCTCTCTCTTTAAGTGGTCTCAGTGCCACTAGATGGGACAGAACACCACACCCAGATGGTGTGTGGGTTACACTATCACTTAAAGAAAAGGAGGACTTGTGGCACCTTAGAGACTAACAAATTTATTTGAGCATCAGCTTTCGTGAGCTACAGCCATGCATCTGATGAAGTGAGCTGTAGCTCACGAAAGCTGATGCTCAAATAAATTTGTTAGTCTCTAAGGTACCACAAGTCCTCCTTTTCTTTTTGCAAATACAGACTAACACGGCTGCTACTCTGAAAACTATCACTTAAAATTTTCCGGGGGGTTCCTAGTCCTGCTGGCAGGCTAAGGCACTGTGTAGGGAAGCCTGCAATATGGGTCTCAGCAGTGAGTTTGAAAAGCACTGACTTTGCACAAGGTGGGGTTGAGTTGTGCCTCGCTGCGTTAGGGAGCAGCCTGTTTTGTCTCTCACTGTTTTGGGGTTCTTATTGTCATCGTTTTAAATTCTCAGCATTAAAGTCCTGTTACGTTGCAATCTTCCATCAACAATATTTTATGTTTTTCATCTAATTTGTCTCTGGATATGCCATGAACATAATAATATGCTTTCACCCCAAAAATTCTGGCTCTGCAACATAATCACCCTAGAGCAAAATATGGAGTCGGTGTCTTCATTAGCCTTCAGTAAGGAAGGGAAAAAAAACACTGAGCAGCCTCTGCCTGATACCACTTCCTGATGTTGGCTGAGTCACCTGTCTCCGTTCGCATATAAAGAAGCAGCTGCCCCTTTCTCAGAGCCCCAGCCCCTGGGCGTGCACTCGCCTTCGGTTGAACCAGCCATGGCTGGGGAAATAGTCTATGCTGATTTAAACATCCGTGGAGATTCGTCCCTCACCAGCCGACCCCAACCTGCTCACCACCTCAGTAAGTGGATTTTACCACCTATGTTCTCACGATGGTCGTGATACTGTATTTCTAAGGCATGCCGCAGCACAGGGAATTTTAAGGGAGATTGTACAGCACCTTGATTCTGCTCAGTGTCAGGTGAAGCACTGGCCCATGGGTCTGGATTGGGATCTGTAATCCTTTAACACAATAGAGCGCACTCTGAGAACATGCTGAATAGTGATGTGTCTCAGAACCCTTCATGGCCACTTGTAGTCTTACACGCTGATCTGAATGTAGGCGAGTTGTAGGACAGGACCTCTAAGGATTCTTGGTTAAAGAAGGGAATTGTACAGGTTTCGTTATGGGATTTGTGTGTGGGACAGATGGGGGCAAATCGAGGAGCAGAGAACGAGCTGCAATGGGCAGGTCTGCGGAAGGATGAGCGGAAATTAGCACGAGAATCTGGGAGGACTAGGATTTCGGTGTTTTACTGATTCAGCTCTCGGTTACTTTAGCGGGAGCCTTGAGGGGTCTTGTTGATTTGTTCCCTTGTAACATCTTCTCTTAAACTAGATTGCAAAATCTTAGGTGCTCTTCTTTTACCGTGTGTGTACAGCGGCGCTCAGTGCAAGGGGGCCGCTAGGAATGACTATAACACAAACATTGAATCATTAACAGAAATAGAATTAAGGCCAGGTTCTCATCTGTTAGACCGGTGCAAATCCAGAGTGAGCTCTCAGTGCCGGATTCTGACCTCTTGTGTAAATCTGCAGTGACCCCACTGACATCAATAGATTCAGGGCTGGAGTCTGATCTTAGTTGATCTGGAGCGACCCCCACTGCAGTCAGTGGAGTCAGGGGTGGATTCTTGTCTCAGTGACTCCACTGTAAATCTGGAGTGACTCTCCTCAGTTAACTGCTTTACTCTGTATTTGCCCTAGGGTAGCTGGGACCAGATTCTGGCAGAGGCTGACGAGATACAGAGAGGGGTGGAGAGATTGGGGGCGTCAGCTGCAGGAAGACATGGAAGATCTGCTGGGGGTCGGGGGCAAGAGGAGATGAGGGGTAATGATTCCAGTGTCTACTGCTGGAGGTGGTCGATTCTGCATAGGATAGAGAGAAATCACTCTCCTTCTCTCTTGTGTGTGACCAATACTCAAAGTGCATCGGTCACATTAACACATCCCCACAAACCTCCCGCAGTGCATTATGACACAGCTCTGCCTGTAACAGCTAAACCCCCTCCTGGGGTTGGGGGGAATTCCCGTCCCCCTCCGGGGTGGCAAAATCGACCCCACCTTATTGCCTCTCCTCCCCAGCTGAAGGCTGCAAGGGGCAAATTAATTTCATACCAGGGCTCTACCAGAGGCAACACTGAATCATCCACTCCTGTTCAGCCACTATCCCTCACTTTAGGGGCAGCATGGCCCGTTAAAGCTCTCATCCCCCCACCCCCCCCAAGTGGAGTAGCATTCACTTTGCATGGCCTTAACCCTGCCCCACGGCCGACGGTGTCGTCCTGGCCCCACTGAAATCAATAGCAGAACTCCCACTGACTTCAGAATTTCATAGAAATGTAGGACAGGAAGGGACCGCGATAGGTTGCCTAGTCCAGTCCCTTGCACTGAGGAAGAACTAAATATTTTCTAGACCATCCCTGACAGGTGTTTGTTTAACCTGTCCTTAAAAACCTCCAACGATGGAGATTGTACAACTTCCCCAGGTCCCTGGCGCTTAACTACTCTGACAACTAGGAAGTTTTTCCTAATGTCCAACGTAAACCTCCCATGCTGCAATTTAAGCCCGTTGCTTCTTGTCCTGTCCTCAGTGGTTAAAGAG